>NC_084927.1:17398000-18045000 GCF_958298935.1 Phragmites australis
CCAAAATTGACAACACGCTCTCAGTCTAAGAAGGTGGCAGCACCTGAGAAGTTACCTTATGAAAGAACTACAGAGGAAAACAGAGCGATAGTGAACGCTGAAGTCAAGAAGTTTTTTAAAAAGCGAGAGCCTGAGAAGAAAAAACCACTCACTGAAGAAACGAAAAAGTTTCTCTTGACGCTGAGCAAACCTACTGTGGCTAAGCATCAATCAGACTACGAGCGTATCAAAGGAAAGAAATCCTTGAGGCAGGCTTCTATTGATCAGGTACGGGAAGAACAACAACTAGAAAGATTTCTTAAGGATGCCAATATGACAAAAGAGTAATTTTTTAACGAGTCTGTGGCACCCAAAGCGGTCGAGAGATGGCAATTTAAGCTGGGCGAACTATTGGTCGCGCCGGACGAGTGGGCCAAACTGACATATCAACTTCGGAAATTTCATGCGTGGTACATGAATGAGTCGAAGGAGGGTAGGGAAAGTTTTGAGGCCAGAGTCAAGGAACAAGATCTCCTCCACGGGGACGGCAGTATTTTTATATTCTTCGAGGAAATGTATCGACTGTACCAGTATGATGCCCTCGACGTGTCTATCTTGAGTTGTTGGACTCTGTAAGTGTCATATACGTATAATTCACAATAACATTTCTGTACCATTGTATTAAATCTCTTAAGTTATTCCTTGTGTAGAATGGAGGTACAAAGATACAGAAAGGAGTGTATTATGCATGTGGGATTTATCGACCCATATCTTGTTAACCCGACAATGATGAAATCTACCGACCTAAAGAAAATCGAGGACTATGTATTGAAGTGTCTTCTGGAGCTATAATTGAAGAAATACATACTTTTACCCTACCACTGGGGTACGTGTTTCTACTCTTGTTGAGCAATACATCGTTAGAAATTAGGACCAACTAACATATAGTGACCTATGTACAGTTTTCACTGGATTCTTCTTGTCATCCAGTCAGATATTAGCAAGATCTTTATTTTCGACTCACAAGATAATCCGAAAGAAACCTACCAACCCGTCATTGACTTGCTACAAAGGTAAAAATCGACCATTTCGTTACTGCTCTTGTAATATTTGATTTGATTGAATCTAAGTCTACTTACGGTAATAATCACACACATACAGAGTGTACCCGCGATACACCAAGAAGAGCATTAGATACAGGCCATACACGAAAGAATGGACAGTCCGACATGGCTTTCCTTGTAGGAAGCAGGGTCCGGGCAATAATTTATATGGTTTTTATGTAATGGAATTTATGCACAGCTTCAACGCAGAGGATTCGATCATGCCGGAAGATCCTGAGGTAGGCGGTATACACATTGATGACTAATTTTCAGGTTTGATACGCCAAAATCATATGTATTGATTTATTCAATTCTTCAAATTGCAGATCCTCGAGTTGTCCAAAGAACGTCTCATGCCTCATGAAATCAACGCGCTTCAAGAACAACTTGTCGGGTTTATCAATGACGAAATCATCAATCCAACCTGCGAGTTCCATGAAATTGGATCGTCTTCCTCGTTACCTTCAACCCATAAAAAAGGGCAGAGTTTAGATCCATCGGTTCACAAGAAATCTTAAACTCCATAAGATTATTGTAATGAAACTTGATAAGTATGCGGTGTATATATATTATGATGAGGCTTGATTTTTTATAAATAAAATTTATATGTGGTTGTGTATATATGCTGTGATGAAAATATGTATGCGTGTCTATTTCCGGCAACGTCCAAAATTTGAAAATGGCACTGTACTGACGGCAACCGCTATGTTTTTTAAAAAAAGACGGGAAACACCTATCAGTGCCGGTTGGTAACAAACAACCGGCACTAATATGAGATATTAGTGCCGGTTGGTAATACTAACCGGCACTAATAAGTGTACTTCCAGTACCGGTTCTAATCTAGAACCGGCACTGATAGTGATTTTCAGTGCCGGTTCCATACCCGGCACTGATAGTCACTGACTATTAGTGTCGATTAATAAATGCCGGTTCATAAATTGATACTGATCACATTTTTTAACCGGTATTGATCACCTGTTCTGCAGTAGTTATTAGGCTTTGTTATGTGGGGATAATTTGGCCTTGTCGTGTGCTTGGTTAACAAAATATCATGCATGCTGGGATGCATGGATAGCCATGCAGGCACGTGGGCAGGTAGGCCCCACGGGCGTGTATGTGCATGAGCAATTAGGCATGTTGAGGAGCAGGCTACCGTCCGTGTGTCTGGCGCACGTGTGTTGCGCCTTGATTGTTTTCCAGCAGATCAGGCACGGGCCCACAAGGACACATGTGGGTATGCCACGGGAGAGTACGGTCAGGCAGCTGGAGTCCAGAGCGCACGTGGTGCTGTTCTTCGTGCTAGCTTGACTCAACGTGTGAGCTGTATTGAGAAATCAGCGAGTCCCAGCAGCAGAGATCACATGCCTCTCTAGAGTTTTGTGGACTTGTGGTCAAGTAGTTTATTATCCCGTCAGCTCTTTTTCTACCCAGTTTACTATCTTATACAGTTCTGATGTGTCTCTTATATTTTAATATTGATCTAATCAAAATGAGATATTAAGCAGGATAATATGAGTATTGTGCACAAACAAGGACAGTAAATTAGAGATACATTTTGTCATGTTACACATGTTTGAGTGTCGGTCAATACAAATTCTGAATCAACAACAAAAATCACACAATGATAGTTATTTGACGATAATAGTGTATTTACATATATCTGCAGAGATAAACATTCATGAAATGGCCTACTGACAACAAAATAGTAAGCATGCAAATTTTTGTGCAATAATATACGATAATTTGGTTCTCAGCACTTAAATGCTAATAAATAATCAGGAAGAACGATCAATGATGAAACTTGTGAGACGTATCTAACATGGCAGACCAGCGATTGACAGAAACTCTTCCTCTAAAATGTAGAATTGTTGGCTATATCAAGGTGATTCAAATTTAGATGTTTTGCCAAAATTGATAATTGATAACTGATAGCTATTTATATCTGTTTTTTGTTAGCATGGTTTGGCTCTCATCATCTTTTCCAACAATACCTTCCTTCATCTCCATTCTTTTTGTCCTAAAAATTGTAGTGACGTCTCCACTTGCTTCATAGTAGGTCTTTGGTCACCTTAGAGTCTCAAGCACATCTCCACAAGAGTGGCAACACATTTGATCTCTTCCTCAGACGCTTCCTCAAGAAGTTGAGAAGCTACTATCTCTGTGATAGGCCTAATCTTCATCTCCCATAGAAAGTAGTTAGAAAAGTTTTGCTTTACGCCTGACTCACTTGTAAAAATAGGCTCCTTTCTAACAAGCAATTCCAAGAGTACCACACTGAAACTATACACGTCACTCTTCTCGTTTAATTGGTCAGTATGGTAATACTCTGGATCTAAGTACCCAAATGTGCCTTGACATTTGTAACAACATGTGTTTGATCAATTGGAACCAATGTTGAAGAACCAAAATCTGACACTTTAGCAGTGTAGTTAGAATCCAAGAGGATATTAGATGACTTCACATCACGATGAAAAACGGATACTGAGGCTGCAGAATGAAGATAACAAAGAGCTCCAGCTGCTTCTGCAGCAATTCGGAGACAATCGTCCCATGATAAAAGTAATTGATTGCTTGAATCAGCATGAAGGATCCCATACAACGAACCGTTAGAGATAAAATCATACACCAATAGTGGGATCTCAGCCTCAAGACAGTATCCAACAGCTTTACAATATTCCGATGATTTATCTGAGAAAGAATTGCAACCTCATTGATGAATTGATTGATCTCACCTTCCTCGATTATCTTAGACTGTTTTATTGCCACCACACGTTAGTCAGATAAGATGCCTTTATACACCATGCCATGGCCTCCACGGCCAAGTATGCGTGTGGAATCGAAGTTATCTGTTGCCTTTTCAAGCTCCTCCAAGGAAAAAAAATATTTGTCTTCTCACTAGCATTTTCGTCGGATAATATTAATTATTCCAGAAGTAGACCTTGGTTTCTCTGGAAATACCTCCGTCGCAGTCACTTTTGGGTGTTTCTTCTCCATCTATTGGTGAGGTATATCCCACTTATACTAAGAATTAGAACAGTAATACCACTGCTCAGTCCGACGATAATACCTTAAATTTGGCCTTATGAGTTTTATTTAACCATAAACACTACTATAAAATTCATTTAGTGGGACGTCCTTATACAAACGGATCTACGGAGCCGTTTGTACAAATGGTACTACAGATGACACCAAATGAGAACTATCTGAGAAAATGACAACGAGCCATTTGTATTATTAGTTCTGACGGTTCTAGGTTGGAACCGTCTGTACTGTGTCGGTTTGAATGTTTTTAGTGAGATATTAAAAAAATCATAAATATTCATATAGAGTTGGATGAAAAAAAGTTTTATATCAAATTTTTTTATTTGAAGCATTTTGAAGATTAAATAATCATTACAAGTTTTACAAAATAAGGATAAAAGAATATCCTATTGTTCTGAGCAATCAATAATATGTGAGATGGTAAGAAAGTTCACGCAAGGTTAGAATTCATGGGTTCTAGTCTCAGGAAATGCACGTGTGGTATTTTATGTGAAAAATCATGTGATCTAGAATCATTTACATAATAACATATGGGGCTGGTATGGGTTATATATAACCTCTATTTAACATCCAACGTGCTAAATAAGTATTAAGCATGCCATCTAATCCGCAACCAAGAAAAACCGGAAGTTTACTCCCTCCACTGGAAAATCAATGCGCAATCCATTCCGCAATTGGAAAAAGCCGGAAGTTTACTCTCGCAACCAAAAAAAGTAGTAATTTTACTCCCGCAACATGAGAAAACTATAATTTTTACTTCTGCAATCGGAAAAAGGCATCTAGCTAGCCTATAAATAGTTGTTGCCCCCCCCCCCCCCTAAACCGTTGCAGATCTCCAGATCCGGATTTTTAGCCAATGCCAATGGAGGCGATTTGAGAGGGTCGTGAATCTCCATCTCGCTGCAATCACTCCCCAACGTTAAATGACTAGCTGAGATGACATCCATCGGCTCTAAGACATTCGTGAATCTCTCCGACTCGTGATGTTCGCTCCCTGACATTCAACGATGAGCCGAGATGGCATCCATCGGCTATGACACGTTTATGAATATCTCTGTCTTGCTGCGCTCAATCCTAACGCACAACGTCGAACCAAGATGCCATCCATCGATGCAAGCATGATTGTACACGCGGAATCTCCATCGGCACCTCAGTCCATTGTTCACCTGCACACGCTGAAATTGAAATATTTTCTAGTATACAATGAGATCCGGTGAACAATATAGTGTATTTTTTTATTTTTTGTTTGATTCTATTAGCGGACCAAAAATGTGCCCTTCTATAAATATCTTGACCACTCCGCTCCCCATCTCACCCCCCCTTCAGAATATCAATCCCGACAGGTAGTGGCGGTCGAAGTGGTGCGATGTTCACCATCGCCACTTCGACCATCGCTACCCCTCATGTTCATCTTCTCCCTGTCACCGACCTCGCCACCGTCCTCATCGCCCACTGAGCCCACACCGTGCCGACCCACTCCCCATCTCACTCCCCTCAGGCCCACCTTCTCCCGTCACCGACCTCGTGCGCCGTCCCTGTTCAAGATTGTGACAATAAGATGATCTAAATCAGTGACAGAAAACACATTTGTTTCAAGATGATTGTGTTTTCACCATTTATTTAGATTTACTATTGTCACTTGCTGAGTTCGATAGCTTCGGGTAGCAAGAGAGTTTGAACTGATTATCATTCTTGTAGATTCTTATTCCAAACTTGATGTAAAACTGTTGTGAATGACATGTGAATTGTGTATGTATCTATGATTTGTGAATGAACTATATCGAGCTAGAAAGATCTGTGATGAATTGTGTATGTATATATGTTGTTTTCTGAATACGTGATTTGTGCTGTTGTGAATAATAGCCAGATTTGAGGGGGAGGGGGGAGGGATAAACCGGCTATGATAGTTGGGTTATCACCAGCAGCAAATCCAGTTGGGCTAGGTGGGGCAACCCCCTACTGCTTCACAGTCAGTGGAAGGCCACTTGAACCCCCCTCCCCTCCCCACAATTTTTTTGTTATGGATGAGGGAGAGGAATATGAAAAGAGAGAGGAAAAAGATGAGGAAGAGGAAGAAGTAGAGGAACAGAGAGGTGGATGAGCCCCCTTATTTGGCTCCTCTGCGTCCGCCACTGGTTATCACGACCGGTTTGTACCATGAACTAGCAGTGATACTTACTATCACTGTTGTTTAATCACTATCGGTTCAAAAACCGGCAATAAAATAGTTTTTGAACTAACAGTGATGAGGAGTTTTATAGTTGTGTGTAGTAGTGAAAAATAACTAGATCAGGTTATTTCTTACCTATGAGAACGTTGTTTCACGGAGAAGCACTGCAATTTTGTTGCATCATATAGTGTCTTTTGAGGCACTCAGTACAGTTGAAGCCTCCTACAGTATTGTGGCAGATCCCTTTACATGATCTGTTTGGATCACTACGCTCATCAATATCTGGAAATGAACGACAGTTTTACAAATTAGCATGTGCAAAAACAAAACATTATTTACTCCTTCCATTTCTGGATACAAATAATTTTAGAATATCATTTTGCCAAGTATGTTAGATTGCCATGATCAAGGACCGAATTAATTAAAAATATATGTTTTTGGCCAATCCCAGCTTTCAAGACCAGACATTTTTAAGACGACTTGATTGGATATGTTAAAAAATATTGTTATCAAAGGTATAACCAAGTAAACGTTAATGAAAAAATAGCTGGTTAACATGAAACCATATATAAAATGACATGCAACTGATAACAAAACTTGAAAGATAGAATGACATTACTTTAGAAATGAGTGTAACACTTAATATTTATCAGTAACTATGTTTCAACTACCACATCACTAAACTAGTTATGTTGTTGGCCACAGTAAGCCCCAAAATGTGCACCATCCATATCTAATTAATGCACGCACGGCATTACATTGCAAGTTTAAAGGAATTATTTGGAAAAAATTATAAAGATACTTTTACTCACTCCGGCCAAAAAGGAGTTTAACTTTCACATAATTGCAGTAAAACTTTTTTCCACTTCATCTCAAGATTTTTTTAAGTTGATCAATTTGCATCTTTATGAATATTTAAACTGAACATAAGGGAATTATACGTGTCGACTTATCCTCAAAAGCACTTTCAAACGTTATAATTAATTCTTTTTCAAAAGTTTATTAAAGTTTTCAAAGTTATATTATGAAAATCATATCCATTCCGAGATGACACTTTTTTCACTGGACTGTGTGAAATCGAATGAGCATAACCCTACGTGGGTCAATTTGAGATACAAGGATAACCATAGGGAGAAATCCCTTGACAAATTATATGTCAAAAAAAAGGAGACAAGTGATGACGTTAATATTGACAGAAATCTCCTCTCCCTTTTTACCCCTCTCTTAACTACTTTTAAGTCCAAACCTGAAACTTTTAGCAAGGTGTGTTTGCAGACAGCCAACTCATTTTCATGGAAATTTTTGTTAAAGCCAAATTATGCTTCCACATTTCCTAGCAGCAAACAAAAATTAACTTAGTAGAAGTTATCATGCGCCTTCTCTTACATTACAAAGGTAAGAAGTCTGAAAGGCAATCAATATCATATTTGTTGATCTAAACCATGTATAAATTTCAGCACCATTATAACATGGAATGATTCTGTAGCAGAACGTTCCCATATTCTCCTCGACCCACAAAGAGATAGTTGTGCACAACTCTACTGGGCACAGCAGCTACCTTGGGATAACAATTGTAAAGCTCCATTAACTTGATACAATTAGTTTGTCACAAATAGTGCAACTATAATATCAATAGATATTTACAGTGGAACTAGTGGAGTTGTTCATGCAAATAGTGCATCTGATAGTGGACTCACTTGCATGTATGTTAATGTGGTATGCATATGCATCTTGAAATTGCAAAATAATCACCGAACTTTTCACCTTGTCAGAATCAACCGCGAATAAGATGTCGAGTTAAATCAACACTGCTATTAATCAAACATGTTATGATTGTCCAAGGTCTCCAGAATCTGAACCCATCATGTGGAGGACAATTAATTGTTGAACTATTTGGGTTTGATGTAACGAATAATCTTGGCTTGTTGTTTAGTGTGGCCACGATGGAAGGGAACGGAGATTAATCAAGTATGTGCTCCTGTTGTACTCGGACTCATGACTTGCCTGGATTATCTCAATTTGATTAGTTCTTGACCTGATTTCCCTGTTGACGTTGTTGATGTCGTTGGACTCTTTCAATTGGATGCATGTGTCCAATTGTACCTTTAATCACTGTATTATTGTGATGAATATATTACGGCAAGAAGAGAATCCTACATAGGGTCCTATCCGGCCATGCAGATATTCTACGTGAGAGTTTCCTTACCTACCGTATAATTAATATCTCTACTCTTATAATCTGGCCCCGTTAAACAAGTGGCCAAATCCCTGTTTTTTCTCCATTAGTGAGAAATTTTATAAGATTTTATCTTTTTTCTTAGATTTTTTATGTTAGAACTATTGTCGAGCCTTGTATTCCACCTGTTGATTTTATATACTACAACTTGGGTCGTGGAATGAAGAACCACCAAACAAAACAATAATTAACAATATGGGATGTGTGTATAAATCTTGAAGTTGAATGATGGTATCCATCAACAAAAGGAAACGCTCGAATATACAAAATGAATGATCAAATTAAAGACACCAGAAAAATCCGTAATAAGAAAAAGGAAAAACAAACCTAGTGTGTTTCTAATTAATAATGAACAAAGGAGAAGTGTCTGCATAGTTTATTTTGTTAGAGAGAATATTTTGCACCTAAACATGACAAACTGCTCGTCTTTACCGAAAGACATTAGAAAAAATGACTTTTGCGGGAGGGCACTCTATCTTGGTTGTTGGACATCGCTAGTGCTGTTTAAATAGGCCGTGTCTACTGGGCTGATCCGAGGTCCGCCACTATAGGCACGGCATGACCTGAGCTTAGCCGGGATAGGCCGGCACGGCACGTAGCGACGGGTTGTGCTTAGGCCAAGCGCGCAGCACACCGTACCAGCATGACACGACCCGGCTGAGACGGGCTGTCCCAAGCATGGCCCGGCGAAGTATGGCCGGCCTGGCACGCCGAGGCACGGCTGGCATGACACACCTAGCCCGTCGCATAGCTGTTGGGGCATGGGGCTGTCCCGGCTAGGCACGGGCTGCACGGGCAGCATGGGTAGGCACGCGGGGGCACGCGCTGGTTAATGGGTTGAATGGGTTGCGCCTGGCCTATGTAACCTGTTAACTGGTTTTTTTGGATTTTCTAGCCATTTGTGACTATTTGGGCTCAAAAAATTCAATTTTTTTTACAAAAATCACTATTTCTCACCTATAAATAGAGCACCACCCTGTCCTTCCATTCCATTCCACATCAGCAAAAACATTTGCTCTCTTATTTCCTCCTCTCATTCTTCTCTCAAAGTTCTTGAGAATTTACGATAATTTGGCAAAATTAGTTTGAATTATTGCAAAAAAATCCAGGAAATTTCAACACCATCATCCTACTGTATTGAAGAAATCTTGGTGATTTTTTGCATCATTGTTATTTCTTGTTTCTTCCATTCTTTGTTTTATTATTTGATTATTTCTAACTTTGAATATTTGAATTTTTTTGTGTTGTTCGACATTAATCATGGACACCTATGATTATGATCATGATGATACGTCCATCGATCATGATTTTTTATTCAAGGACTCTCAAGGGACTATGACCCCTCTGATAGTAGTGCTGCAGGTGAAGAAGGACTTGACGGTGAACCTCCAGCTCGTTCACATGCAGCAGCATCTCCATCGTCAGCCTCTACAAGTACACACATGTCAGCAAGCACCGGCTCTAAAAGATCAAGAGCTGCTACTTCCAAAGTTTTGCAAGACTTCGAAAGGATCTATATATAGGAAGACAGAGTAAGTGTTAGGTATGCTAGGTGTTATATTTGCAAATATAAATTATCTGCAAAATTCTTAGGTGGAACGAGAAACTTGATAAGGCATGCCTGGACTTGCAAGCGAAAGAGTGGAGTAGCCATGAAGCAGATGGTGTTGCAGTACAACTCCGACGGTTCTGTTCATCATTGGGAGTATGACTCCACCAGCGCTCAAAAATAGCTATAATGCTTCATTACAAGAGTGGATCTACCAGTCAATATCGGTGAGTTTATTGCATTTGAAGATTACATTAAGCAAGTACATAATCCTAGGTTCACACATGTTTCTAGACAGACAACTACTAGAGATATAGTAAAATACTACAATGCGTGTCATAGCAAGTTTAAAGAAATGTTGGAAACATGTACATTTTCAGTTGCTTTAACCTCGGACATATGGGCAGGTTGGGCTAGAGAGGATTATCTTAGTAAGGTTGCTTATTTTGTTAATAATAATTAGGGACTAGATCACTGGCAGGTACCATATCACCATGGTAGGACTTCTTCTGTTTTTCTTCGTGTTGGAAGAAGTGTCTTCTTCGTCACGACCAGCAGTACTCTTCTTCTTCTTCGTATTAGTGGAAGCATCTTCGTCCTCACAATCATCATTCCTCTTGTACTGACTCGTATTACACACTAGAGATCTATCCAAGGCTTCGTACTCTTTACGGTAGATGATATAGTAGTTTGGACATGTGTGTATTTTTTGCACATCCAATGACAACGGATAGATAAGCTTCTTCGCTTGATAAGTGGTGGTGAGCAAGGAGTTAGACTTTGGAAGCATGTTTGCTAAGAGACTCAACAAAACTAAGAAACTCTTATCGGACCATCCATTGCTGACCTTCAACCTTAGAAGTTCAAGCACTGAATGTAACACCATAAACTTCTTATCACAGCCCTTTGATTCCTCATACAAAAATTCCTTCGATACCTTCTGTAACATCTTGAAATTATCTAAACCTCTCATCTCCCTTAAAACCTGCGGTTCTGCATGGCGCAACATTTCCTCCAGATCAAAATCATCATCATCATCCATCATCACATCAGTGTTGCCTTCGACTCCCTCATCATCACTATCCATTTGATCAGCAGCAATGTTGTTGTTTGATTCGCATGTACATTTTTCACCGTGTTTGGACCAACATGTGTAATCATCGATAAAATCTGTCAAGATAAAGTGTGATTTGATTATCCTTGATTTTTTCCATAATTTCCGGTTCTTGCAGTCAGAGCATGGACAGTGTATTTCCTTTGTCTTCTTAGTCAAAGCATCATTCTCGGTAGCTTCAATAAAAATAGAGAGTCCTTTGATGTATATTTCTCTATGTCTTGGCGTATCGTACATCCATACTCTATCCATCTTTAAATTCAACCACAAAATTAGATACATAAATTAATTAATAAAAAAATCATAATAAAAAAGATTTTTTAAAAAATAGGAAAAATTGGGCTTGTTATAATTATTATATGTCTATGCATATCGATCTACATTGGCGCAAATTTTTGGTTCAAAACAATGTATACTAATTACTCTCTCTCTCTCCCTCTACATTTAGATCTAGATCTAGATATATAAAAAATCCACATTCATAATAAAACCTCCTAGATACTAGAAAACATCAAATTGAAGCTACATATTTTAAATATAATGTTAGAATCATGTGAATCTACACAATTAAATCAACATTGGCTATAAATTTTAGCTAAGTCGAGGGTCCAAATGGCTAGAACCATGAGCATCTCTAGATCACATCTAAACCCTAATTAAGCTTTAAATCAAAATCTAGACTTCAAAAAGATACTAGCTAGGGATGGGATACTCTTACCTTAGATGGCTCCTCCAAGAAATTCAAAAACCAAACCTCCCCCTTTGTTTTAAAACATCGCGTCCGCCTTTGAGCTGCATTGTTCAAACAAAGCAAGCTCAGTCTGAATGGATCTCCCCGTGGATAGGCACTATTTGTGGAGAGATTATCATAGACGGTTCACGTAAGGAACCGTTTTCGAGAATTAGTTTTCACATGCGGTTCCTTATGTGAACAGCCTCTGAAAATAGCTCTATTATCACAGGCAGTTTACATAAGGAACCGCCTCTAAAAATGATCTTTTACAGAGGCGGTTACTTATGTAAACTGCCTTTGAAAATAGATCAATTACCACAAATGATTCGCATAAGCAACCACCTGTGGAAACACATTATTTCCTGAGATGGTTCCTTATTTGAATCATGTGTGATAATGAAGCTATTTTCAAAGACGGTTCATATAAAAAACTGCCTCTAGAAATTAGTTTCCATAGATGGCATGAAATCACGTGGGCCCCGGCTACTACTCATACGGTTTTTCATATGAACCACCTGTGGAAAGACACCCTATATGTTTCAAAAATAGCTTTTGTAGCAGTGATTTTTCGATCACTCCAGATAATTTCTTACTCTCCACTTCTTCCCTAAACTTAGCCACTCCAACAAGTTACTTTCATCGCACTTTATTAGTGGAAGACATTTTCTTCCCCCAACCGGAGTACTTTTCTATGCTTCCCGGTTTCCATGCCACCAAACTCTACCCTGCTTGACTATTGTAGTAGATTTGTCAGTCTTTTTCGGGTACCGAGGAGAATGGTTACTCATATATTACTAGGATTAAAGTTATTTTAGCACTAGCTGGTAAGGTAAAGATCGAGGACTAGTTACTACTTTCCTTTCAAAAACCAGAACAAGATTGAGCTACAGGCACTATTAGATCATACCATGTTTTGAACGCATGAAACTTTTCCAGTTCATACAAAAAATAGAACTGTTTCATGTAAAAATTCTGTGGAGTTCCCACACACTAAAATTAAATTTCCTTTATGTGGTCAACCAACAGTTGCATCTATCATGGGTAACACAGCAACGAAGTCGACTCACAAACGAATGGAGAATCCCATATTAATTCATAACTTTTCAAAAATCTTGGCGTGAGAAATCAGCAAAACAGTGTCTATCGAGACCTGTGTGGATAATAATGACTTGTGAGTGCGAGTTGTTGATGGAGATGAATTGCAAGCACCAGTAAAAACACGATGCTGCTATTTTCCATTGGACCTATTACCCCAAATCAGTCAATGCGATTTGGAATCCCTACCTCCATGCGCCAAAAATATTCTAACCCATGGAATGAGGAATTCATGATCGGGACATCTTCCTTGGGAGATGTAAACAGCCTTGGGCTAGTTCAGTGGTTCAAATAAAACTAGCGTCAATACAAAGAGGGGACAGATTTCTTAGGAAAAAGAGAGCTTTCAGCTTTCAAGTATTTGCAGAATGCAAGTTTCAGTCTACACCTCAAAAGCCGTCTAGAACTCAACCTATAACTGTCCAAACCGTTTAAAACAAATCTCTGCTACCGATTCCAAGGCATTTTGGCCTGACGTGGCACCTGTGTGTCGAAATTTTAATGACTTGGTTCCATATCACCCCTCTTATATGTCCTTAAAGAAGCTATTAGGATGACAAATACGTTTATATGAACATGTGGATGCCATATCAGCCAAAACCTATATGGTTTAGGATGATGATGTGTTTTGATCGCATTCTGAGTTCATGCATGCTACTATAAAAAACCGTATTATCGTTGGTTCCAAACTGGCATAATTGTCAGTTTTGGAACAGACACTAAACGAGCAACCGTGATAGTCACCGATTATCATGTTGATTACCAAACTGGCAGTAACAATATTAACATTGATAATCGGGTCTTGAATTCTATGTTTTAATGCTAAAAAAGATCCACTTACACTCGGACCACTATCTTATAACCTTGCAAGTCCTGCAATTTTTTCGTGCCAAAAACACATAGCATCAGATAAGTATTTGATAAAATCTTGTGTTTTTGATGGTATTGATTTTTAGTTCTTAAAGGCAAAGATAGAGACTTACATTCAACATAAGGCTTTGCAATTTGGGAGAAGGTCTACAAGCAGTATGTGGTTCCGGAGAATATTGAAGTGATGCCAAAGAACATTCTAGACATCGAGGCGAACAGCAAAGCGAGAAACCTAATCATCCAAGACTTAGAATGAGCGACTTCGATCGATTTCTACATCTTGAAAGGAATCGAGGACATCCTAAGAGGGGGAGGGGTGAATTAGGACACTTAAAACTATTGGCTCCAAAACTTTCACGAGATAAGCCTATATCAATTTCTATTTAAATATGCTCTAGGCTTATCTAGTGTGTCTACTTATACCACTCATAAGGATTGTAAGGTAAATTGCAAGTATGTAAATGCGAAAACCTAAATAAGGTAGAGAGACAAACTCGGCACGAGGGATTTTTATCCCGTGGTATCGGTGGCACACAAGCCACCCCTAGTCCACGTTGGAGCTCCACAAAGGATATGCTCCCAGTCGCCAAGTCTCTTCCAGTCATGGCTCTTGAGATACCAAGACACCAAGACACCAAGACAAGACCTCAAGCACAATGAGCCACCAAGCCACAAAGGCGAGGTCTCACCACTAACCTCTCTTCTGCTCACTTGAACGCCGTCTTCACTTTGAAGCTTTACTCACAAAGACAAGGGCATCCATATCCCCGCACAATCCTCTTGTCGCCACTCCACGCTAAGTCAGAGGGTAAACAAGTTACCGGCGAGTCACAAAGACTCCAAGTCACCGGCGTACCTCTCGGTACACTTTTGGTCACTCCTTGATCCACACTCTAGGTTGTGACACCTAGCAACTCTTCTCTCTAGGCCTATAAGCACTAATCACTGACTAATGATGTGCTTAATCACCTTGGATGAACACTTTATGCTCTTGGATGGCTTGGATGTTTTCTTAGGTGTACAAGGGTTTCTCTGGACTCCAGCAACTCCAAATGAATGAGTGGAGGGGTATCTATAGCCTCAACCCCGTAGACTAGCCGTTATCCCAATGGCTCACATATTCTGTGAATACTGGATGATTGGGCTATAATAGAGGTACAAGCACCGGACCATCCGTGACCCCGTAGACTAGCCGTTATCCCAATGGCTCACATATTCTGTGAATACTGGATGATTGGGCTATAACAGAGGTACAAGCACCGGACCATCCGGTGTGTACATTCTAAGAAACTAGCCATTGGAACTCCACTCAGATTTCTTCTGAACATCGGATTGTTCATTGTAATCTTCAATCCATCACCGGACTATCCAATGAGTACACTTGAGCCTTCTCATCTTTGACATCCTCTCTGTGTAAATTGCTCCGGCATTTATTGTCTTCATCGTCGGACCTTCCGGTGCGTTGAACTTCTCCTTTTCCTGATTTTCCACACCTTCTGTTAAATGCTCTAGTGAAGCCTCCAGTGTGCATCACTTAATCACCGGACTATCCAGTGAGTTAAAGTCTTCCGCATCGTGACACAAGTCACAAAATGCTCCGGTGTGATATCCATCTCATCACCGGATCATCCGGTACCTTGTAATCTATTTCCTCTGAAAATACCAAGCTTCTATTAAATAGTTCGGTGTACATCTCTTCTAATCACCGGACCTTCTGGTGAGTGCAATCCACTCTAACCCATTCTGATAGAATTGCTCCGGCGTGTATATTCATTATCACTGGATCATCCGGTGAGGCAAACTGCCTCTGGACATAATGCTCCGGTGAGTGTAATTCTTCCAGCGCCGGACCTTCTGGTGAGAATAATTTCTCTGGAACTTTTGACAATTCAATGAAACTTTGTCCTGGTTACAGTGGCTTCTTGATATATTGCATCCATGAGACCTACTAACATATATTCTTAACAAACATCTTAGTCTCATTGACTATGTTATCATTAATCACCAAAATCATAATTATTGCCTAATAGGGTCTTTTTCGCTACAATCTCCCTATTTTTGTGATTGATGACAACACAACCAAAGTAAGAGACAAATGATACCAATTTAGACCAATTAAGAGAATACATGATTTCAAAAGTTCATAAGGCCATACCTCTTTACTTGGATACATGGTAAGAACAAATTGTGATACTAATTGTAAGGCAATCATGTTCTTACCAATTTATATCTCCTGTTTTTGCTACAATCTCCCCTCTTTTGATATATCCCTCGATCGACCCATGCATGAGCTTCTTCATCTCCTTTGTCAACTCAAGATGCATCCCCTTTGTCAACAATCTACTCGAGATAGTTCTTGCATCTTGCTTTCTATTGTTTCTTGCTTTGGTCTCAAAATTCTCCCTCTTTGTCAACAATGTCAAAAAGGCTACAAACACATGTTGAACTCAACGGAAAGCTTTAGAGCATTTGGGAGAGATTTTCATAAAATATGATGCATATGAATGATACTACATAAGATATGAGGTAGTGATAACAATTGAAAAGATATACCGATTGAAAGAATAGGAGGCATTAATACCAATTACAAAAGACAAACAAGTATCACAAATTATGAAACTCACATGATATAATCTAAACTCCCCCTATATGTGTGCATTCATATGATGAGAGTAAAACATATGCACAATTAGACAAAATGTTAAGATAGGAAGTTTAAGACATATCATGCATGGAGGTAGCTTAAATGTAGAAAATGATATCAATTGAATCTTTTAAGCATTGCATACCTTCGGAGACTTATTGATCACTTCATGAGACTACAAAAGATATTACTTGAAACACATGTTAGTCTCAAAATCACAACCCATAAGATATACTCCCCCTAAAAGTGTGCATACAAGTGTTGAATACTTGTAAGAGATATGCACTTGTTATTGATAACAATAGGGAATTTATCCTATGGATTGTTCATGGCACATAAGGAATACTAATTGAAGATCTAGTGATTACCAATTAAACTTACAACTAATGCTATGAAAGAAACCTACAACTAATAAACCATGTAGGTTGCTCATAAGAGAGAGAGAGACCCACACACAAGTAACCTACCATATGAAAATCTACACTAGGCATTGCAATGAATTAAATTAAGCACATGCAATCCTAGGCAAGGAAAAGATACCAATTAAAAACATTTTATATCTAGTACCTTTCACCTTTGGATGAGGATTTGAGTATATGACAATCATGATCTTCATCAATGCGTCAAATCTTGTACACTTGCGTTTTTGCTCGAATTTTCACTTAATCTTATGTGCCAAGTATCCAAATCCCCGAGGACATGTGAACTTTAAGTCTTCTTTGGAACCTAAACTTATTGGTGTCCTTTTATATTGGTGATGACTTCTTTGGGCACCTAAATAGGTTGGTTCTACCCCGGATCCTTTCTCCCAACCATGTGTGCAACCACTTTGCCATTGTTCTTCTTCTTAAGCTTGTAATGGTTGCCCTTGATCTTGTTTTTATAGTTGGGTTTGGTGTAAATGTTGGAGGTCTTTTTGAAGAGGTTTATCATCATCTTTTTCTCCTTGATATCTTTCTTGATTTGCTTGCATTAAAAGACTTGTGGCTTTCTTGGTGGCATTTTAAGCATGTCACAGTGGACCCATTCGCAAGCTTTTTCACCATGGTGGTATGGTTATCTTGAGGAGGTTGGACATGATTCTTTCCCTTCAATCTCGTCAAGTCTTACTTGACCTTCTTCACTTCTTGCTTGAGCTCATCATTTTCTTGTGCATTGGGGTTGTTAGATGATTCTATAACAACATTCTCAACACAAATCTCATTGTAAAAGGGTGAGCTAGATAAAACAATTAAATCATCACAAGAAGTGGAAGCATCTACCTTAGGATTGTATAAAAAGAGAGGTAGATTGCTTCAAGGGGACCTTGGGTTGAGATTCAATGCACTCAAATTTAACCTTAAGCTCTTCATGCTCCTTGTTTAGCAAATTGAATTTGTACAATAATTGTTCATAATTAGAAATAAAGGTAGCATGAATGTCATTAAGTGTATTAAATTTTTTAAAATCTTTAGATTGTTTCTTAAGTGCCCTTTGTTGCTCATTGATCAAATCAAGAAGTTCTTTTTGAGAGGGTGAATCCTCATCGGATTCATCATCACTTACATCGCTTTCCATACCTTTGGCCATAAGGCACTTGTGAGAAGACTTGCGTGATGACGACTTGTGTGATGACGACTTTGAGAAAGAGCTTCTCTTGGAGGAGTGGATGGTGAAGCTTTCATCACTTGAGCTTGACTCTTCATCTTCACTCACCCATCTTCACATGCTTGCAAATGCTTTGCTTCTTCCTCTTGTCTCCCTCTTGTACTTGGTCTTCTTCTCTTTCTTGATATCATCAATTGTTTTGACCAAGTCTTTCAAGGAGATTGGATGATCAATCTTTGCATTGATCCTCTTCATGTTCTTCTCCACTTGTAGCATGAGCTTCACCATCTTGGGATCAATCTCTTCATCACTTGAGGTGTTTTGATCATCTTCTTCTTCACTCTCTTCATCTTGATCTTCATCATCTTCACTTGAGCTTGACTCTTGCTATTGTCTTCTCATCTTCGCCTTCATGTGTGAACATGATGCTTGCTTGCTTGCGAGGGCAAGTTCTTGATGTCGGATGAGGTAGAAGCTTCAACCCCCATGTTAATGGTCATCTCATGAGCGGTGATCTTACCTAAAACTTGGTTTGGAGTCATTTTGCTCATGTCGTGGTTGTCATAGTTGATGGAGACAATTAGCTTGTACTTTGGAAGAAAAGCCTGAAGTATTCTTCTCACCACCTGAGCATCTTCATCTTTGTCAAACCTGGCCCATTGATCTCATTGACAAGAATATTCATAGGTGAGTACATGTCATTAGCATTTTCATAGGAAAGTTGTTTGATGCTATTAAGTTTAGTCACAAGAACATGATTTTTCTCATTGCGCACATCGTTTGTGCCTTCATATATTTCAATAAGACTAGTCCAAATATCATGTGCACTGGTGAGAGAATATACTCTATTGAATGCATCAACACATAAATATGATAAAAGGAAACTCTTCGCTAAAGCATCAAATTGTTTCTCTGCTTTGGTGATGCGTTCTTTCATCCCCTCTTCGGTGACCCTCAAAACATCTAGACCTTTTGCTTCCAAATAACATGTCATAAGAATTTTCCAATGGGGGAAATTAATGTCATCAAAGTGTGGAGCACTACTAATATCCATCCCTAACCTCGAATGTCACAACTCTAGGCGGTTAAGCCTAATTGAAGAGCACGAGGCTCTGATACCAATTGAAAGGAATCGAGGATGTCCTAAGAGAGGGGTGAATTAGGACACTTAAAACTATTGGCTCCAAAACTTTCACAAGATAAGCCTATATCAATTTCTATCTCAATGTGCTCTAGGCTTATCTAGTGTATCTACTTATACCGCTCATAAGGACGGTAAATTGCAAGTATGTAAATGCGAAAACGTAAATAAGGTAGAGAGACAAACTCGGCACAAGGGATTTTAATCCCATGGTATCGGTGGCACACAAGTCACCCCTAGTCCACGTTGGAGCTCCACAAAGGATATGCTCCTGGTCGCAAAGTCTCTTCTAGTCACGGCTCTTGAGATACTAAGGCACCAAGACAAGGCCTCAAGCACGATGAGCCACCAAGCCGCAAAGGCGAGGTCTCACCACTAACCTCTCTTCCAGTCACTTGAACGCCGTCTTCACTTTGAAGCTTTAGTCACAAAGATGAGGGCCTCCGCGTCCCCGCACAATCCTCTTATCGCCGTTCCACGCCAAGTTAGAGGGTCAACAAGTTACCGGTGAGTCACAAAGACTCCAAAGTGTCGGCGTACCTCTCGGTACACTTTTGGATCACTCCTTGATCCACACTCTAGGTTGCAACACCTAGAAACTCTTCTCTCTAGGCTTATAAGCACTAATCACTCACTAATAGTGTGCTTAATCACCTTGGATGAACACTTTATCCTCTTGAATGGCTTGGATGTCTTCTTAGGTGTACAAGGATTTCTCTAGATTCCAGCAACTCCAAATGAATGAGTGGAGGTGTATTTATAGCCTCTACACCGCGAACTAGCCATTATCCCAACGGCTCACATATTCTGTGAACACTGGATGATCGGGCTATAACAGAGGTACAAGCACCAGACCATCCGGTGTGTACATTCTAAGAAACTAGCCATTGAAACTCCACTCGGATTTCTTCTGAACACCGGATTGTTTGTTGTAATCTTCAATCCATCACCGAACTATCCGGTGAGTACACTTGAGCCTTCTCATCTTCGACAGCCTCTCTGTGTAAATTGCTCCGGCATTCATTGTCTTCATCGCTGAACCTTCTGGTGTGTTGAACTTCTCCTTTTCTAGATTTTCCACACCTTCTGTTAAATGCTCAGGTGAAGCCTCCGGTGTGCATTACTTAATCACCAAACCATCCGGTGAGTTATAGTCTTCTGCACCGTGATACAAGTCACAAAATACTCTGGTGTGATATCCATCTCATCATCGGATCATCCGGTGCCTTGTAATCTATTTCCTCCGAAAATACCAAGCTTCTATTAAATAGTTCGGTGTATATCTCTTCTAATCGCCGGACCTTCTGGTGAGTGCAATCCACTCTGACCCCTTCTACATAATTGCTCCGGCGTGTATATTTACTATCACCGGATCATCTGACGAGGGAAACTGTCTCTGGACATAATGCTCCGGGGAGTGCAATTCTTCCGCGGACCTTCCGGTGAGAACAATTTCTCTGGGACTTTTTCCAATTCAATCAAACTTTGTCCCGGCTGCGGTAACTTCTTAATGTATTACATCTATGAGATCTACTAACATATATTCTTGATAAACATGTTAGTCCTATTGACTATTTTGTCATTAATCACCAAAATCACAATCATGACCTAATAGAGCCATTTTTGCTACACATCTCAACTCAACGTATGAGATATGAAAAGCACTTTGTGATTATTATGAGAGTTCATCTACCATAAAAGAGGTACATCAAGATCTATATTAAAAAACAATAGATGTGATTTGAGATCAAGCCTAGTGAGTCTCTTGATGATTTCTTTGCTCGCTTTAATAAAATTATTAGCAATTTGCATATTGTTGATATTATATTCACGGGTGCTGAAAATGCACGTCAACTACTAAGAGCTTTCGACATATCAATTTGGGAGATAAAAGTGACATCAATTAGAGAATCTACTGTCATGCATACACTTAATTTGGATGTGTTTGATTCTAAATTGAAAACTCATGAGTTAGATATTTTTGCTAGAAAAAATCATAATAAATCAATTGCTTTCAAGTCTCAATATAACATGTCTGTTTCTGAGTCTTCTTCATCCAGATTTGTTTTATCCCTTTTATCTTCACTAGCTGATGATCAGTTTGAGGAAATTTATGAAGGAGATTTAGCGTTACTCTCTACTCGTATCAATAAAGCTTTACAGAATGTGAGAATGAGGAAGAGAAGGAGAAGAGAACCTCTGAGATGTTTTGAATGCAATGATCTTAATTATAGAAGAATAAATTGTCCTAAGCTTGTAGGTATAGCATCAACCTTTAAAAAATAAGAGCTTTCTCAACTGCAAGTTCGTGCATCTAATTCTTGCGACTCTTGAATAAGTCAATTTGTGCAATGTTGATTCAGAAAGCAGTGACAATGATACAAGATCCAAAAGAAAGATGAAACATAACTTGATTGGGTTGTGTCTCATGACAAGTAACAAATATAACTCAACCAATGGTGAACTTGATAGCAACGGAAACAAGGTACTACCTACTTATAATGAATTGTCCAATGTTGTTGTTCATCTTGGTACACTCTTAGATAAACATAATAAGAAAATTAAGAAATATGATGGTTTAATTGGATCGCTTAATTCTAAAATTTAAGACTTAAAACTTGGATTCCCCATAATGATGCTTGTAAATTATGTGACTTAATTTATTCTGAGCTTACTTCTCTTACAGATGTTCATGCTTCAACTCTTGAGAAACTTAAAGATGAAATTGAGAAGAATGAGAAACTTATTGTGTTGAATAGCAAATAAATTAAAGACTTCTTGTTCTAATTGCTCAATTCTTGAATTGAAGTTGTATGATGCTAATGCTAGAATTTCATAAATAGCTAATGACATGATCACTCATGAAGTTCTTTCATGCTCTAATTATCATAAACAAAAGAAACTCATGAATGTTTCTTGTGACAAGTGTCCAGTTCTTTCTAAACAAGTTGATTACTTAAAAGAAACTTTGTAATGCTTTTTTAAGGGAAGGAAAATCTAAACCTAATTCTAGATTCATCTAAGTCTAGCACATATAAAGAATATTCCGGTTTTGATCTCTATGCTCATTCCAAGTCACATGCACCCACGGTTGTTAGAGTTCTTTGTAGTAGCAAATTTGAAACACACGCTGAATCTAAAAATGTTGTCTTTAAGTCTGCCGAATTTCTATCTACTATAATGAATTCAAATGTTGCTTCTTCTTGTAAACCTAAATATCGTGTTAAGTATACATGCACTCATTGTGTTAGAGATGAGCATTTAGTAGAATTTTTCTTTAGACTACCTAAGAAACAAAGGAAAGGAAGGTTTCAAGCTAGCTCTTATTTGAGAAGGGCACATTTTGTCGCGTGACACCTCAGTTTGTACTTCGGATGAAACAATCATCACCTTTTATTGCTAGAAACACGGGAAAAGCTAAAAGTGATTTTGCTCATTTTGTACTTCGGATGAAACAATCATCACCTTTTATTGCTAGAAACATGTGTGTTGTGCATGCTCGTGCTTTTATTCATGTGTCTCAGTCCTAGATTTATAAATATTTTATTACTAACCCCAGTATCGAGGCCTCGACTTTCTCATGTGCTTTGTAGGTTTTTGAACAAGGGATGAAGAACAAAAGCTTGATGCATCTCAATTCTTTGTTGGATGGTTTTCCATACACTTGTAATGACCTTAAAGAGGTTTGATGTATAAGATATCATATTCATAGATTTTGTGAGCTATTATATACACTCATTTTTTATTTACAGATATCTTCTTGTGGTCCGAGTAAGATGCTTGTTCATATGCGCATTTGTATATCCATGTGTGCTCGATCATGTTATATGTTGCATCATGTCCCATTTGATTCATTAGTTATTTTGTTGAGGTGGAGTTATTGATTTTTTAATATAATTATGTTTGCTTTTGTTTTATTTTTTTTTGTTCAGTAGTTGAAAAACAAAAAATGAGAAAACTAAAGTAATAAGAATTATATCTTACAATATGTAACATTTAAAGTCAATGCTTATGCTACATGAGATTGTTGCACTTTCATATCTACGTGTGTACCTGTGTAGTTTTTATCATGACTTATTAAATCGAATGAAAACTTGAATTAGACCTTGTCATGGTTGAACTCTCTTGATTGTTTTAATCTTCTGATGACAATGCTAAATTTGAATGAATCAAAGTAACGAGAAAAGTGCAAGTAATAGTTTATAGGTAAAATATCAAGGAAGTATGCACTATCGCATAACTTTTTTACGAGATTTCTTATCATTGCACTTTGGTATGAACTTTGAAGAAGTTATGTATGATCAAAATTAAGGTTCTGATTGTCATTTTGGCATAGGCTTGGTACGGATGGATAACATAAGCTCTTATAGTGCATATAATATTTTGCAAAAATATGAGAAAATGTGAGTGGTATTCTTGCTACAAATGTTTATAATAAAAAAGACATGCAACTGATATAAATGTTTTTGGTATTTTTATATGTGTAGACGGGTTTGTACAATTATTCTTGATAGTGTGGTTTGGTCAAGTAATTACTATATATGTGGATAATTTATGATGGTCATTATAAAAAAGAGATTTTATTTTATCTCTTTTGCATTCTTGATGAATCTATTATCAAAGGAGGAGAAATTTAGGTTATTATTTTTTTTTTGTCAAAAGGGGAGATTTCTTCTTTTCTTTTTTTTTATTTCTCTTAGGGGCATAATTTTGATTTTGTAGAAAATTGGGAGAATTCTTTATCTTTTTATGATCTTTTGGTTTTTCACTTTGCTTCTTGATTTTAAAAATATGCACATATCTGAAAAGGTGTTACCAATATTCATATAAGGAGTTACTAATGTTTTCATCAAGAGGAAAATTGTGAGATCATATTGTTGAAAAATAGCTTTATTATGAAATTGAAAAATCAAAGTGATTTAGATGATGTGCATGTATTGCTATTATATTACTTGGATTTGCTTGTGGTAGTGTAGAAATATTTGTGGTTTTGATGTATGC
The DNA here is from genome assembly GCF_958298935.1 of Phragmites australis. Lineage (NCBI taxonomy): Eukaryota > Viridiplantae > Streptophyta > Magnoliopsida > Poales > Poaceae > Phragmites > Phragmites australis. The sequence goes on from NC_084927.1 coordinate 17,422,265, forward strand.
AATTCACTCGTGTGAGTGGTGTTGTGTGAATTGATATGAGTCAAGTTGGGAAGAATTTGTGTTCAAAATTGGTTGTTAATTTTGTTCATGTGTAGGTGTGTTCTGAGGGTGAACGGGATCGGTGATAGGATCGGGACTAGGTTCAAGGATAAACTAAGATCAAGACGGTCAAAAGATCATAGGAGACGTGCGAGCTAGGGAACGATACATGTGAAGATGATCAAATCATGAGAGGTACACTGAAGATGTATGGGCTATAGGGTGGTGAAGGTGAATTACACCAGTAGATGTCACTAGCGTACTATGATGTGCGCGAGTTTTGTTTTTTGTCTGTTGTGTAGGCAGGAGCAGGCTCGCCTGGTGTGGCCCATTTGGTAGCCAACATGCGACTTAGGGCCCAGGAGTATGGACGTGGTCTGTCGGGCTCGGTCCACATGCAACTAGGCGGCTGGTTGGATGCTGCCGTGTGGCCTGCTTCGGCCCTATTTGCACAACCCACATAAATGCGTGTGTAGTTGAGCCTGCCACGACCCAGCAGACATGGCCAGGTGATTTTTTTATTTATATATTTTTATTTTTAAATATTTGCAAAAATATAGATTTATATTAAAATATTGCACAATAGACGACACCTTTAAAAAATAAAGATGTCGCCTATTCGACGGGCAGCAGCTTAAAAAAATAATGTGTTTCATTGCTCTCAAAATTCAAAACACCATCGAAATAGTCATAAAAAATTCTAAACAAAAAGTCTATTGTAGATGACGCTATAATCCTTAAAAAAACTCAACTGAAACCAATATTTTACAATGAGAAACAAAAAAAGAAAGATTTCATTGTATCTCATTGTACAAATTCTATTTTTGTGTGAAATATACATTTTTTTAGAATCTTTTATGACTATTTCGATAGTGTTTTGAATTTTGAGAGCAATAGAATGTAGTGTTTTTTATTTTTATTTTAATTTTTAAAGGTATCACCGGTTAGATGGGTGACATCTAAGATTGACTAGATATACAATATTTTTAAACAGACATATATTTTTACAAATATTAAAAAATAAAAATATATTAAAAAAAAAACCTGACCAGGTGCCAGATGTACCGAGCTGATGGACGGTCGCAGGCGGGCGTGATTGGCCCAGGCAGGCTCATTGGTGGGTCGGCCTAGTTGGTGAGACTCTGGCTCAGTTGCTGCGGCCCAAGGAAGGCAAGCCGAGGGAGTGCTCAACAGAGGGCAAACGGCACATGTGGCGTGCAGCATGCTGGTGTGCAGAGGCCTACGGGTTGAATTTTTTTATGTATACTTAGATTAATACCCATGCGTTGCAACGAGAGTATAAAAGTCACACGTGATAATATAAATAAAAATAAAAAATACAAACATTTGAGAAAATGGCTGCTGCACCGCCCTCATAGAACCAATCAAGCTACTTTTTTAATCTCCCCGTGTATTGCAACCGACGCCAAAAATTTGTTAAAGAAAAGTGACATAACACACGTACAAACAAACAAACACAAATAAATGCCAAAAAATGCAAATGAAATCCAAAATTGTGAAATTGATGAGAATATATAGGATTTGAATTTAGATGAATTTTGGTGGAGAAATGGTCGAAATCGAAGTTGAAAAGGAGGAGAAATGGGGTTCATGAGATTTAATAAAAAGAAAATTGAATTTTACTGTGTATTTGGGCCTTTTATTGTGTAGATGGGCTTTTACCCTGTGCTGGTGGGGTGGCACTTCCAGACTAAGCTATGCTGGGCTCTGTAGGCCACTTGGCCGAGGTGGCCCAGTACTGGCCCAGGGGGGGAAGACGGCGGGAGGATGGCATTAACGAGTCAGGCCCGCATGTCAAGATTACACACGAACGAGAGAGATGATGGTGAGGTAGACGACATCGACGACCGAAGAGGTACAGGTGGTGCTGCCGCTCTGTTTTTGTCCCACGACGACGAGCTCACTGGAATAGGGCATCCGGTCACCATTGGCGACGGCGTGAGCACCGGGAGGGAGGTGGCAAACTTGTTTTGCTAGAAAACAAAGAAGAGGAGGTGCGAAGGTAGGCTGGCGGTGATCCGCCATTGATGCGGTCCTGCCAAGCTCGTGGGGAACTTGGTAGAGGGTGAGGGAGAGGAAGAGTGGTGCCAGAAAGGGTGACGGAGGTGGTAGGGAAGCTTTGGGTGGTGTGGTGGTGGCAAATTTTGGCCAGCGAGAGAGATCGAGGGAGGGGTGGCTTGGCAGAAAACAGGGAGGGGGTTGCTTTGTAGGGGACGAGGGAGGGAGAGAGGTGCGGGAGTAGGTGGCAGGGGTGGCAGGGGGCTCTAGGTGGCGCTGTGGTGGCGGAGCTTGGCCGATGAGAGAGATCGGGAAGATGGGGCGCTTGAAAGCATGCGGACGAAGGGTACGGCCGTCCGATTGGGCGAACGAACGAGTGAGGAAACTGACGGGCGTCCGTTGGGCAGAGGAATCAGCAGAGGACACTACGTCAAAATAGTTTATTAGTGACGGGTAATAACTCTCATTAGTGATTGGTAAAATCCCCGTCACTCCGAATGCGTTACTAATGACTATATATTAGTGGTGGGTCTGGATTCAGACCCATCACTATTGACTTATATCAGTGGGGTCTGGATCCAGACCTGTCACTAATGACTATATATCAATGACGGATATGAATCTAGATCCGTTACTAATGACTATATACCAGTGACGAATTTCTAGACCCGTCACTAAAGTGTTTTGGAAAAACAAAAAATATATAAAATGGGTTACAAGCAAATATGCATTAGTTTGAGTAGCTATACAAGCAAATATGCATTTGTCTCAGCAGCTGTACAAGCAAATATGCGTCAGTCACTCGATGAAAGAATTGTTGTTCTATCAAAAGCAACAAACTAAACCTGAGCCATACAACTTCTTACAGGGCCACTAAGGCAAACAGGGAATGTATGATCCTGAGCTGATTTCTTTTGAGAACCTGAGCCATATTAGTGCCATGAACACAGCTACAAGACTAAACCAATGTGTTCACAACAACAACAACAATAGTATCACCAGTATTGGCAAAACAATTAACCCAACCTGCAAGGCCATACAGACTGAGAAAGTTAACTAATTATGCCATTTCAAATTTCAAATCTAAGTAGTAACACTACCATACAAGGCTGCTAGCAACATAGAAAGTTCAGTAATCCAACACTATGATCTAAACAAGTGGCACCTACTTCACCTAAGGGGCCTATTCTGCCTAGCTTCGAATTATAGTACAAGTTGGTACAATGAGCTCCAAAGTTGAGTCCTATTGCACGCAGCATTCAATTTCATTACTAACCATATTATTCTAAAGCTTCAGGTATGAGGGAACACCAATTTATCTACTCATACTTCAACAGCAGCAAACTCCTCGATCAAGAATTCATGAAACCCTACACGCTTTCTCTGCAATCATTACTACAAAAGCTATTTTTCGAGGTGGGTGATAACTTATTTTCACAGGCGTTTAGCGCGCCCGTCTGTGATCGAAGGCTTATGAAAATGGACGATTTTCATAGACGCAAAAGAGACCGCTTGTTAAAACTGATTTCCACAGGCAGTTCACTTAAGGAACCACCCGTGGAAATAGGTAAGTGAACCGCCTATGGAAATCTATTTTCATAGGCGGTGCACTTTAACAACCACCTGTAGATAGATATAATTTCATAGGCGGATGAATAAGGACCCACCCGTGGTATGTATTTCATTCTAAATTCATAATATGCATATTTTTTATTCCGTCCAGATTTCAACATAGATTTTCAAAACAAATTGTTAACATCAAATATTTCAATAATATCACAGATTTTCAACACAATATTTACATTAAAGACAATAATATTCATCACAAACTAATATTCAACACAAGTACAACAATAACTCAACTAACATTACTAAAAGTCCTTCCTCTCCTACTCACAAAGCCTCGGATGGCTAGCCAATTCACCTCCGTTGTCAAAGAACCTGCCACTCTTGTGGATGACTTCATGCATGATGAACTGACACATGTCATGTTGGATGTTTTGGATATCTTCGTCCTTGAGCAAGGTGTAAGTACGTTCGATCCTCCATGCCTGTAATGAAAACACAATTAAAAGAGTTAAAAAAACTACTGACAACGGAAATAGAATCAAACAAGAATGATAACTTACGTCATCAGGGTTCGTTGTGTACCTCCTGTTTACCCTAAGAAACTGGCAAACAATTCTTAAAAAATAGAGTAAACATAAATAACTTTAATCTACCTTCAAAAATGACACAATTTAAACAATTGTTTAATAACCATTTAATACAAGAAGAATTAAACTATGACACTGACTACTTAGAAGAAGAAGCTAATATACTATGTGCACAGCTAAATTCTGAACAGAAGAAGCTTTTCATCGAATAATTGATACTGTGCTGAACAACAAAAATGGTTTCTACTTTATATCAGGCCATGGAGGGACTGAAAAAACATTTTTATTAAACACTATAGTTTCATATCTCTGAGCTCAAAAGAAAATTGTCTTAACTGTAGCTTCATCAGGAGTTGCCTCATTATTACTACCAAATGGCCGCACAACACACTCGAGATTCAAGATACCAGTGGATATCGACGAAAACTCTATATGTGATATAAAACAAGGAACAATGTTAGCAAAACTAATGATTGAAACATCTCTTATAATATGGGATGAAGCTCTAATGACAAACAAACAATGCTTCGAAGCTCTAGATAGCTCTCTGAGAGATATAGTGACCCAATTTAATACTGATGCAAATGGTATACCATTCGAAGGCAAAGTTGTTGTACTAAGCGGAGATCCAAAACAAATACTACCAGTTATCGAGAATGGCTCAAGATCTCAAATAATAAATGCTTGCATTATTAAGTCATATCTTTAGAAATACGTAAATGTCATCTACCTAGCTGAAAATATGCATTTTAAAAAAAAGACCAAAACAGTCCAAACTACAAAGAAATTGAGAATTTTAGTCAATGGATTGTAAGCTTAGGAAATGGAACAATAACACCATCCGCCAATAATAACAACGAAGATTACACATTGATAGATATACCAAAAGAGCTACTATTGTGTCCATCAGATTCAAAAATTATGGCTTTAGTGAATGCTGCATATCCAGAATTTAAACAAAAATATTTTGGTGCTAATTACCTGAAGGAAAGAGCAATATTAACACCTACTAATGAGTTAGTAGATGAAATAAATTCATATATTTTGACACTAGTGCCAGATGAAGAGAGAGAATACTTAAGTGCAGATTGTATATCAAAATTCTTTGACACATGCAATGATGTAGATATTTTATACCTTGTTGAGTACTTAAACACATTAAATGCGAACAATTTTCCACAGCATAAACTAAGATTAAAAATAGGAGTTCCAATTATGTTCTTAAGAAATTAGAATCAAAGCTTGGGTCTATGTAATAGAACTAGAATGATTATAACATATTTGGGAGACAACGTAATAGAAACAGTTATAATAGCTAGGACAAATATTGTAAATCTAACCACACGTGGCTCACGATGGTCTTTTATTTTGAATTGTAGACAATTTTCAATTAAAGTTTGCTATTCCATGACGATAAACAAAAGTTAAGACCAAACATTGTCAACAGTAGGTGTATACCTAAAGAAATCGGTGTTCACACATGGCCAATTATACGTAGCAGTATCACGTGTTACAAGTAAAGATGGGTTAAAATACTTATAGAAAATGATGATGAGACATGTGGCTCGCAAACGCATAATATAGTGTATAAAGAAGTTTATAATTATATATAAATATACTATTTCTTGATTTCCTAACTTCTACATCACCTTTGTCAACAGATGAATATCAGTCTACTATCACAGCTACAACCAACAGGATACACTTATGTGTTATGTGTGCGAATCTCTAGAATGCAGAAATTTCGAGGGAAAAATGATGATGACCCAGTGAAACATCTCGACCTGGTGATCTTAGATCAAAAGACACTAATACCTCTAAACTCCAACAATAATACTACATTTGCTGGCACACCACACCATATGTTTATTGTCCTTTCCTCTGTATTGTTCTTAATTACCGGTGGTATCCATTTTGAAGGAACATTACCCTTACAGTCTAATTCATAGTTATAGGAGTACTAGCCATTTAATTAGTTCGGCTAAAATTGCTTATAATTGTATTAGCTAATGGTTGTCACATATTTAAATGGACAGAATATTAACACTACCATCAAAGCGCAAAAAAGAAAGAAAGAGAGAAAACTACATGATGATTCCACCTGTAGGATTGATATATTAAAGTGAGTCTTTTTTAGGCTTCAACCTCTATTCAACTGTTAGCTAACTGTATAAGGTACATGCTTAATCTATACTATATAATTTATCTATAACATTCCATACTATACCAACAATACTCTCTGCCTACTTGTTGTTGTCTGATTGTATTTACGAATATTTATAGTAACAAAATACTCGAACATTGACTGTTTTTATTCCTAGGGTGACTCAATGTATGCTGAAATACCGCCTGATGCAATACCATTGCTGGAACCGCGTCTCCAAGAGGGAAAAATAGTTCTTATGAGAAAGATCACAGTTGAAAGAGCAAAGCCTGGCTACAAAGTTGTGCCAGCTCCTTATATGATAAGACTGAATAGAAGAACTGAAATAGCAGAAGTGGAGAACGAACCTCCTGATTTCCCAAAGTACACTTTTTCTATAACCTCATTCACATATTCGTATCAAGACACAAATAAAACAGACCAATTTCTTGGTATGTATATAATAATGATAGCTTCCTTGGTCATAAATCTATTGCTTCATTTCATTATAATTACGCATCTCAAACTTTTTCTTTCTGCAGATGTCATAGGTCAGATCACAGGAGTTTCCAACGCAGCCAGGGTATCAACCAGTTAAGGAAAATTACAACAAAAAAGAATTATAAACTTGCACGATCTCAGGTTAAATAACCCCTTTATTCTCTACTTGTATAGAATCTTACAATATGTACCAATGAATACTAAATTTTATATTATTGATGTAGTGCAAATCAAACTCTCTTTGGAGCATAAGAGCAGTCGAGTTCAGTGCAGAGCAAGTCTATGAGGTTGGACAAACGAATCACATTGTAGCCATCTTTGTTGGTACATCCATGAAATCATATAAGGCAGGACCTCTTTTCTGAAGCGGAACTTCAGCCTGTCGTTGGTATATTAACCTTGATGAGATCCCTGAGATTAAAGCATTCTATAGAAGGTAATTTACAAATTGTCATATTCTTATTACCATTGAAACATGAATCCTATCTAGCAATTATTGTTCTGTTCTAAAAAAAATAGCCACCACCTACAATCCAAGCTGTACACAAAGTAAACCTCCAAAGCGATGACGACATCCAAAATCAAGTGCAATAGAAAACAATCATGCAGCTAAAGCATATGGACCCTTTTGATGCCTTGGTACATACTCTCATGTCAATAACTATTACACACTACATACGCTTTAATATAGAGCTTTTCCTTACATATACATATTCTCATTCGAGGGAACTAGATTTGAATGTAACACCATCACATGAATTGCCCCTAAACAAAGTTGGCATTATCCAGCTTGTATAGCCCTCAATGCAAGATCCTTTTTTAATGGCACAACTTATAGATGCAGTAGAGACAAATGCACCTGCAATCAAATTTGTAACAAGTAAGTTAGTATTTGTAAGTCATCTTATTTATTTTCAATTGCAATATGTTTGAACTACATCGAACTTACATATTTTAAACACATACAGGTACAAAGTTGCTCTCATGGGAAGTGACAATACATGGGAGCTTGAATTCATGCTATTCCATGAGAAAGCGATGCAGTTGATAGGAAAGCTTGCGGAAAAATTATTGACTATGTACAATAACACTGAAATTCCTCCAGAAATATCAGCTTTGATAGGTCATAAGTTCACTTCCACTGTAAGAATACTACCTAACAAAAGCATCAAAGCATAAGAGCCATCATATGAAGTTCTTATGATCAAGCAAAGATTAGGGAAATAAGCATTCATGCCAAATTTTCAAAGAAATGAAGACATCGTTGTTGCTAGTCAATCATCCTTTGAAACTGATAACCTACCACCTTTACTACCGATTACAACAAAAAGAATTGACAATCAGGTAATATGATAATCTGTACATTTTATATGTACCTTGAATTAGCTAACATCAATATCACTATTTACTATTTCATACATTGTCAGCCATAGTTGAGCTCGAGCAACCAATTTCTCCAACACTCCGAAGACATGGAGGGAGCAGTACAGATACCAACCTTTTCGATGCTATATTCAATTTATCCCCCTTTTAACAGTAGTATTTTCACCTTATTATTTCATGATTTTGTGACAACAACAATAATCCAAACAAAAGGGAATATGAGAGCTTCGCTACTGAACCTGAGGTACTCGTTTTTCACTATTAACAAGCAAATTACGGATCCTACTTACTCTATATCGTAAATTATATTATTGTTCCTCACATAATATTAGTCTCATGCAGATATGTTAATTATTGTACTTCAGTCCAAGAACACATGATTTTTATACCTAGCTACAATGTTTAACATTTGCCACACCTTCAGCCTTTTTACACCTTGCTACTTCACCACAGAAAAAGCTTAAACATCAACACAAGTCAACCACTAAAGCAAGATGATTTTAAAGTACAATGGTATGATTCCGTGAAACAGATTCAATACACTACATTAAGATTATAATAGGCAAATATTAACATCAGCCATCCTAAGCCACTATATAGTATACAGGGAATTGAGCTGTTTTAGCCAGATAGTTGGTTTACCCTATATAAATAGTGGTTGCAGCCTTGCAGGTTCTGTATTCAAACTCAGGAGAACATTTACTCTTTGTTAAGCTCCGTACTTTGGTTCACCTGCTAACAATATTACTCTTTTCTCAAGGACCATACTAATGAATTCCCCATGATCAGTCCATTAGTATAAAAATAGTTGCAAACACCAACCCATCGTGCAACCTATTAAGGAGACGTATCATTTCTCCATACAATGGAAAATTTTCATTATTGATTCCTTAATTGATCTTGCTATATGTCTTTTTACACTAAGGATGATGATGAAGATACTTCTCAAGGTGATACATTAGCAAGAAAGATGAAAATGTCTAGCTCCAAATCCACCAAGGTAGCATAATAACCCTAAAAGAAGGTACGAGGTAGTGGTAGTTAGGATCAATATTTCAATGGAAGATATATAGTTCCATTCCATATAATCGGTTTCTCTTTTTATTTCAGTACCATGGACATCGACAAGTGCTGCTTTTGGTGTAAATAGAGCACTGTCAGTAGAATATCAAATAGCATCACTAAGTACCTTGTTGGCAGATATTCGAACGGAACTCTACTTGGCTTAAACATATGTGTAGAGTTCTGATTGAATCTGGTAGTGACAAACTTTATCATCACTATCAAATACTTGTCGGTACTTGTATTAAACTATACATTATATTTTAGCTTCAAACAAACTGATCTCCTAAGCTCACATCACTTCACTCGCCTTATGATATTACAAGAAACTTTATCATCGCAAGCAGTTTTTTAGTTTGTTTCCACGGGATGATGACAGGTCTTATAAGTTTACAAAAACAAAAAACAAAAGTCACAAAAGATATAGAAGGAATGACCACCAAACTACCTCACAGTAACTCAGTAGAGACAGAGAGAGAGAAAGCATATTACTAAAAGACAATGCCGAACCTGCAGATTCTATTTAATCAAATTTAGCACCAGGCTGGAGTCAAGAAAAATCAAAGAAATAGAAAAGACAAGTATATCATAGCTTTTAGTTACTTTGATTATACTTAGTAATTATCAAGACTCACCTTCTGATTCCCATAACTCGAATTTATGCTATGTTACTATGACAAAAAGTCTGTCCACCCATACTCTGTATTTTTTCCCTTGTTTCTCACAATAAGATGATCCGATCAAATCAATGGATGCATGAAATGAACGTTCAAGATCGATAGGATGAATAATAACTCTATTGGCGTGCTAGCATACACAATAATAAGAAGGAATTAGTTTAAAAGCTTAACAAAACAATATTGACGCATTAGAGAGTGTACAATTTTACTTGAAGTGTCCAATAGCTTGTATAATACCAAAACACAAAAAGCTAATACTACATATCTGAAGTTCAATATACTAAACATACAGAAATAAATGTTCACAGGATGTATTGGATTTTGATATTTGTCCTATGTCACGATCCTATGCAATTAAATCAAATAACAACCTTCAGATGCACACCATAGCCAAAACAAGTGCTACTTACTCCACAGAATCTCACCAATACATTACAAAACACACATATCATGATCTAATTAATATTAATTGTACCAAAAATTGAAGTCTGCCAAACCATACCACAAACAACACGATATTCTGTCTATACGGATCATCAGACGAGAACATCCAAGCGAAGCGCAGTAACGCTCCTCCACCTCAAACGCTGCAGCACGCCATCTCTCTCACTACCGGATTTTGATACTTTGCCGTGCGCTAAAAACACTCGGCAAAGTGTTTGCCGAGTGTTACACTCGGCATAACACTGTCGGCATACACAGTGCCGGCAAACAGCTGTTTGCCGAGTGTTTTATGTCGAGCACTCGGCAAATATATTCGCCGAGAGCCAAATACGACACTCGGCCAAAAAACCGACCTAACGGCGTCAGGGCCGTAACGGCCGCTTTGCCGAGTGTCTAATGTATACACTCGGCAAACCTCGCGACGTTGCCGAGTACCCTCCAATACACTCGGCAAAGGGAGTACAGAATAAAGCCGAGATAGCACTCTTTGCCGAGTGTATACACTCGGCAAACTGGCATCCAAAATGCCAGTTTAAACAGCCTTGTGACACGTGTCATGTTTGCCGAGTGTAACACTCGGCATATCCTTGTTTGCCGAGTGTAACACTCGGCAACCTATTCTATACCAGACGGCCAAATAATCCTACCAGATTCAAAACTGTCGCTGCAATTCAAAACAATTTATATATATCTCACATATTACCACATTCACATAAACATCACATAAACCGTCGCATAAACATCACATAAACCGTCGCATAACATCACATAAACCGTCGCATAAACATCACATAAACCGTCGCATAAACATCGCAAGTGACACAAACATCACAAATTGTCGAGACAAGATAGGTAAAGATAGGTCCTAATCCCACCCGATGATGTGTACATTGGGCCGTTTCCATGCTCTACTCCGATCCGAGACAGAATTTTGGCAGCACCTCCCCGCTGTTCTCCAAATACACGTCTCGGCAACAAGCCAAGACAATGTGTATCCGGAGAACAACGGGGAGACGCTGCCGAAACTCTGTCTCCGATCGGAGTAGAGCATTGAAACGAACCCAATCTACACATCCTCAGGCTGTCCAAAAAATATGGACAATTCGAAACAGTTACGGTTATAGATATGCAAAGACTTGCATATTTATAACCATAACTCTTTCAAACGGGAGACGCATAGGTTACGCGACATGCACATCCTAAACCCTAAATTAGCCAAAATTCTATGAGTCTCTAAATTGTAGTTCGGAAAGGTTGGTTTCGCTTAGAGTACAGGAACAAATCATTAAACTAATTTCTATCTTAAATTTATCAGTTACAAAAAGGTGAAATGGAATAAAACAAGGATCTTATCACCAGGGAACAACGCACAGAACTTTTTTTTTTCTGCAAGGAACACAAATCATGTACTTGGAAGAATTCAGACTTGGCTTTTATTTAGATAGTGAGATGGGTTGACCAGGTTTATGTAAATCCTCTAAGTTTGAAAATAAGAAAGAAAATAAGTGTAACTCGTTCGAGCAAACAAGCAACTTTTTTTAAATACCATAACCAGTTTCTCCTATTAAAGATTATGTGTCTTGATAACCTTTCAAAAAGAAGTACATTTTGACTAGATAAGTGGTCGTACTTCTCGCCGTACGTCCACAGGGATCTTCCAACCCCCCCCCCCCCTGAGTAACATGCAGCAGATAATAATAATCAGTATTTTAGCTAATCCTCCTAAAAAGAACTCAGTAGATCTTCACTAGATTTTGTGTTCATGATTTGAAAGTTGTTTGCTTCAGCAACATGGGGCACGCAACGCAAAGAAAGTTACGTCAAACCACCAATTAACGAAACTTCCTTCCTAGCTACCTCGGGCCTCCCTCAAATTTACAATACTAGTCAAACAGAAATAACGAGAGTGACATATCTTATTGAACTTTAGCTGAAAATTTATTTTATGTACTTGGCTAGGACTAAAATTTTAATTAAGGTATACAAGTACATAAAACAATATATAGACTGCTCCAACTTAGTACTGTAGTTTAAGATTTGCATCACCCATCTGTTTTCTCAATCGTTGAAGTGACTTGACAGCTATGTACTAAACAATGCTTATAAGAAAAACTCTCAACTTTGTACTTTTTTATCGTTATCTATATATAATCTGTAGGGACTAGCTCCCTCCAGTTCCCTTTAAAAAAAAAAGAAAAACTCTCAACTCACATATTGAAATTCTCCAATTTCCTATAATACCCTACGGTTCAAAGGAGCCCTCAAAGTAAAAATATGTGAACCACCATGCACTAAAGGATACGATGTTAAAAACCTAAGTAGCCTATTTGCAAAGTTGAAATCCTTTTAGGTTTATGCTAGAATTAAACTGTTTTCTACAAAAATTGATAAAAAATTACTGTGAAATTGCTGTCTTTCAAAGATCCCTCTCAAATTGGGCCACCAACATATTGCCCCATTCATCAGCGAGTCAATGTTTTCTAAGGTGCTGCTATCAAACAAATTCCCGTGTCATTTTCCATCTTTATTGCAAGCTTCCAAGTCCCAACGCAATTTAAGCAAAATAGATTTCTAGGCCAAATGTAATATGTGTTCACCACGCACTAGATTAAATATTCTAACTGTATTCACTTGATGCCTGAAAGACTCTGCAAAAGGCTAATGATACACAGAAACAATTTGGTGCTTTCAGAGGAGAGAAATTCTCCCCTGCTTTGGAGTTTGGGGTTTTATTATCTTTGAAGAGGCACCACTAATTATAACTAAGGAGGTAACAAAAATTTGGTACTTTCCAAGTTAATTTTGTTATCTCACGGACGGTATAAAAATTCATTTTATTAGAGATGACGAGTCAGTCAGCAATCATAATATATTTCCCTCAATTGCTGAACCACGCAATGAGCTGCGGTTCTTTCTGAAATGAACAAGTTCTGTCGTCAGAATGGCAACCATGCCATCAGAACATAATGCAGTCTAGATAGTTGAAAAAACTAGTCTTATTTGCAATTTTCTGCAACACATGAGAGCAGAGGATCGACAGATTCACGATCGAGCTTAGTTTAAGCTGGAGGCAAATTATCACTTGCGGCCACATACCTTGCTGATTTGCAGGAGGTCGGAGGGGGGCGGCGCGGAGCGGCGTCGGAGGGGTGCGGCGCGGGCGGGGCGGCGCCAGGCGGCGTCAGGCGGCTGCGCGAGGCGGGGCGGCGGCGGAGGAGGGGGACCTGGCCGGCGCGAGGCGGAGCGGCCGGCGCGGAGCGGCGTCGGAGGGGGGCGGTGCGGGCAGGGCGGCGTCGGGCGGTGGCGTCGGGCGGGGCGGCGTGAGGCGGGCGGCAGCAGCGGAGGGGGATCTGGGAGGAGGGGGAGGGCGGCGCTGGCGGCAGCGGCGGATTGGGCCGTGGGAGGCTGCGGCGGCGGCCGGGGAGAAGGAATAAAAATGGGAGTAGATCTGTCCCCGCGCGCGGCCGGGGTGGGAAACCCTATATTCGTGAAATTGCCGAGTGTCTGTTTTTGCCGAGTGTCAAATCTAGAACACTCGGCAAAGCTATGGTTTGCCGAGTGTAAACGCAAGAACACTCGGCAAACATCTGATTTTTTTTTTTATGCTACAAATGCACTTAATGAATTAAAAATAGCAAACGGACCCTAAAAAATACCAGATTTTAACATCGAATATGCTATGCTGTACGTTGAGTGTAGAAAAAGTTTCAAGGTCAAACGACGATTGAACTGTCACTTCGGCTTCAAACCTGATCCGTCCCCTCTCGAAACAACGATTCTTCCTCGGAGATGCTTCAGTTTCTAAGCATCGTACGTGATAATTTTTGCGAAACCTTCTCAAATTTTTATCACAGCCTCTACGTATCATATTATGACGCTATGGCAAGTCTCATGTTTTTCAGACTTCGTTTGTTTTTTTTTTTTTGAATTAGAAAACCAATAAGCTACATGTTGCCGCCCAGATGTTTCAAATTTCTTTTCATTTCTTGGGTAAGGCCTAAAAATAGAATCAACAACATGAATATGATTTTTCTACCCATTTTTGTTCATTATTTCATGTACTTGCAGATCAAATTTGACTTATATCCATTAAAAGCCAGGAAATGCACTTAATGAATTAAAAATAGTAAACGGACCCAGAAAAATGCCAAAGTTTAACATGGAATATTCTATGTTGTATGTTAAGTGTAGAAAAAGTTTCAAGGTCAAACGATGATTCAACCGTCACTTTGGCTTCAAACCTGATCCGTTCCCTCTCGAAATCACGATTCTTTTTTGTAGATGCTTCGGTTTCTGCGCATCGTACGTGACAGCTTTTGCTTCTTCCACTTGGCAAGCATTGAAAATTTCTTCTTTGTCTGGATGACAGCTGGAATGATAATATATAGCAGAGAAATTCCTTTTTTAAGGCAAGCAAGAAGAATTATCATTCTCCTTTGTTTGTGAGCTCAGCTCTTCACACAGTAGCATCTTTGACACATGTTTAGAGCACAACTGATTCCAAGGGCCGCTCGCAGGAGTCCACATATGCTGCATCTCAATCTTGAAGCACGACTGAATTCTAACTCCAAGTTCATAACAATATCATCCTTAAACCATACTGCAGTAGTACCGGAATCGATGTGTGGCGGCCCTTGATCGGTTGTTATTACGAGAAAGAAAAGAGAACAAAAGGAAACCAAAAAGAAAATAAAGAAAAAAAATAGTTTGCCGAGTGCCTAATATCGGGCACTCGGCAAACATACATGTTTACCGAGTGTCCGTTAGACGACACTCGGCAAAGGGGCGACTCGCCGTCAGACGCCGAACGGAGGGACACGTGGCACGTGGTTTGCCGAGTGTCCGAATTCGCCGAGTGTTCTTTCTCTTTTTGCCGAGTGCTATTGTTTGCCAAGTATTTTTTGATGAATTTACCGAGTGCCTACTTGTTTGCCGAGTGCTTTCGTTGGGAACTCGGCGTAGGTTGCTGTTTGCCGAGTACCCGATATAATGCACTCGGCATACACGCAGACACTCGGCATAGGCCTTATTTCCGGTAGTGTCTCTCCCAAGTGCTACTCCCCGACCATGGCAGGCCACCCTCTCTTTCCCTGTGAGCTAACGCAAGGATCCACTTCTCTGTTCCCATCCTTATTCCCCACAAAAGCACAGTAGCGCTAGCGCTAGAGATCCACGTCACGCCACGATTGATGGCTTTAGCACCGTGCTCGAACCCACCTGCGCCAGATGAGACCGCGCCAGTGCACGCTGGCCTCGACCGTAGACCGAGGCTGAGCCGGCCAGATCCCGGGGCTGCGCAGCCAAATCCGTCTCTCCCTGCTGCGAGTCTCCGCTCGCAACCGCGCCCGCGCCCACGTTGCCGCGCCACCGCGCACACACGGCCACCGCCCGAAGTGCGCATCTCCGCCAGAGCGCAGCTCAGCCTCGTGCCATGCCCCCTCGCGAAGCCGCCCAGACCACCAGTTCGGCTCGACAGCTGCCTGTGGCCGCAAATCGGGCAACGACTTCGACGCCGGCCGAAAGCTTTGTCGACGCCGATCTCCTCCGCGGGTAAGCCTCCTCGCCCAGCTCCGGCTTTATTAAACTTGCCGTTCCACGTTCTAGCTCGTGCCTCCGTCCTTTTGGTTCGAGGGTCACCATAACTCGAATGCCCTTTTTGGGTGGCCGCACGGACGCGCCATCACCATGAAATCCGCCACCGTCGATCTCCTGACTTGGAGAGCTCATCCACCCAACTCCTGTTGTTTTAGCTTCCTTGCTCTGTGTGGCAGCTGGGACTTCACCTACTTGCGCTCGAAATCTGCTAGAGCTTGCCATCCGCCAAAGTGTGCACGGTCTGCTTTGTTGCCGACCGGGTCCAGGCGGTGCTCCGACTGCCGTCTCATGAAACCGACGCCACCATTGTGTTTGGCACAACCTCAGCGACCCATTTTGCTAGTCTTCCGGGCGCAGTGACTGTTGCCGCGCCGCCGGCTCGAGCTCGCAGGGCTCGGCCATGGCAGGCCAGCACACGGAGCTCGCGCTCCTGAAGTTCACGTACTTCTCTCTGTTGGCATATGTTAGCATGGGCCGAAGCCTAGTAAAAGCCCAGAAAGCCATAACCTTTCCCGCTGGACCAAAGGCCACCGTGGGTTAAAGACCTCGTCACAAACCATTTCACGTGGTACAAAACCCACGAGTTTTTTTAAAAAAGAAATTTTATTAAAAATTTAAATAAATAGATTCCTCATGAAAAAAATTGCAAAACTAGACGTCTGCAGGCTCCGGAGAGGGCGGGTGGCATAACCGCCCCCTTAGAGGGCCGCAAGGCTGCTAACCGCCCTCTGAGGGAGCGGGAAGGGCCTGCCACCCAGTGGGAGGGTGGTTAGCAGCCTTGCCGCCTAGTGGGAGGGCGGTTAGCAGCCTTGCCGCCCTTCCAAGGGGCAGTTATGATATATTATTTTATAAAAGTTGCAAAATTTAGTGTATTTGATCAAATTTTAAAATAGGGATTTTGTAAAATTTGGAATTAAAAAGGTTGAAGAGTAGTGAAAACGGTATAATGAGGAAGCGAGAATTTGGAGTAGATTATGTAATATTCTGAGGATAAAAAATCAATATTTATGAACAAATAGTATATGTGAAGCACTCGCAGCATATTACGTGGGTACGAGGTTGCGAACGGCGACAAATATAAGATTAAACATATGGTAGAAAACATTACATGAGAGTGTAACCATGACGACACGACGAGAAAAAAAAAGGTGGCATGTACGGTTCACACAAAGATCTACTTATTAGTGCGTCACTCCTAATCATAACATGTCTTAGAAAGTGGAATATGTCGGGTTACATTAGATACTTTCTACTGAGTGCATCTAGGATATTTTCCTTTTCGAAGGGTATCGGGATATGCCGTTTTAGCACGGCGGGCTCTCTCTCACTTCCTTGCCCTCTCAGCCTCCCCAGCCTAAGCCGCGGTATGGTCGTGCATCTCCTTCCTCATGCGCTCTTCTTCCTGCCGCTTCAGGCAAAGTTCCTCTTGCTGTTGCTCGTACTCTTGACGTGCGTAAGCTTTCCTTCTCTACCTCATGGTCATGTCGACCCACTGCTTCTGTTCCTCATTTTGCTCATTGTCGAGCCTTTGAATAAAATCACAATAAATAGAACAAGATGAGAGGTTAGTAAAACTGGGTGTGAAATTGGCAAAGATGTGGCTGATATTTGTTGCTATACCGGTGGATACTCATATGTTCCATGTTGAGGCTTGTCATATTAGTAGTTGGCACACATGAAGGAAGCGCAACCCATAGGTGTATGAGATGTCCTGCGACTCGCGAAGCCTGCAACGGTCACCACAGAAGCACATCGGTTGTTCGATCCCTTGAGGGATGAAAATCCCCTAATGTTTCTTTGGTGGGCTTGGTGGAGCTGAGGAAGACATTGCACTTGAGAGATCTGAGAAATGAGTGGTGCATTAATGTATGGAGGTTGAGCTATTTATGGTGGGGGAAGGCAGGAGTATTGGATTCTCTCTTGAAGAAAGGAGTGAGTGGAAGGGCTTAGAGGGTGGCAGAAGCATTGGATTCCATCTTGAAGAATGGGAAAGTTATGGCATTGATGCTGGATAGAGATTCCATGTGTATTGGTACATGTTTTGTCATTTATTTTGTGGTAAAAGCTGTCCCGTGTTGTCACTTCTTATCTAAAGCCTGCGCAAAGAGACATGTGTTGTCATTTCATGGTTAAAGTTGAGCGGTCATATCGTTTCTACAGATTACGCTAGGAAAGAGGTGATGTCGTTTAATGGTTGAAGTTCAGTAGTGTGGTCACTTCGTGATTAAAGTTAGATTCCCGACAGAGTTATCGAATGGTCACTTCGTGTATAAGTAGTTGTACAAAATGTGAAAGTGAAAGTAGTTGTATAAAATGCACAATTGTACCTGTGTGGTATGCCGGTGCAGCAGAAGATGGCAAGGCAGGCATGCCATAGTAGGGCTCGAACGGTGCTGGTGGGATCGGTCGAAGGGCAACTGAAGACCGGCCGGCCTCATCACCGAAATAACCTGTGGACAATATTAGATGTATTGTTGAATATATTGAATACGGGGATGTAGTGTCGCCCAGTACCTGAGGGTGGAGGCACAAGGCTCGGTCTACGTGGTTGCGTCGAGGCGTGTGTATGTGCACCTAATATTTGTTTAAAAATCAATGCACCAGTAAGAAACGAATATATTTAAACGCCGTGCGAATGAAAATCCGTACCTATTTGGTTCGAGCCTGCATGGCATGGTAAAAGGGATCGTGTGGGCGCTGACACCGATGAACGGCGGTGCACATCAGACCTCTTGGACGACTCGGTGTGGACCCCACTAGACCTGGGAGGCACTCCAGCGACGTCTGTGGTGGACCAGCATGAGGTAAGCTTCAAGGCTCGCGTAGTCTTGTCGAAAACCCGTTTGACGAACCCCGCGACATCCGACGCACTGAGGTGCACCCCTTGCTTAAGATAGTACATAGTACCAGCTGCGTCCCTATGGATATCATAAATGATATCGGCCTGTGGAAACAAACAAGAAATAACAATTTTAATTTACAGTCATTGTTACACGAGTATGGAGTACTGAAATGACTTGTAAGTTACACATACCGCCAATGTAGCGTCCTCGTCCCAATGGAATGGGTACGCCTCCGTAGTTGACGCGACGTGGGGCCGGACACACTCTGGGGTGTAGGTGACCCGTGTGCGTGTACGTGGAACGTACCACCGTAGGTAGTTGTCGAAGCTCCACGTGTTGAAGGGACGCGCCTCCTCCACGACATCCTGAAGCGCTTGGGCCCATGCTGAGACGTACGGGGCTAAGCGATTTGTCTAGAGGTTGTCAGCCGGCTGGCCCTTGCGTGTATACCTATAAGTGAACCATGTTAAATATAATTGACAGTAAGATGAATGTTATGAAATATTGAATTCTTCATATGTACATGTGGACGTGCACTGGAACAGTGCGAATGTGGACGAGAGGGAAAGCTTGGTTGCGGCTAAATTGCCGCATGACGTGGTGCGGTGAGTACTCCTCAATGTAGATGTCAAAGACAAGCGGTGTCTTTGTAAGCCAATAGTCCTCGTCCTGGGTACACAACGGCGACAGACCCAAACCCGCACGGCCTTGGACGGCCAAGAAGTTGTATGGCTGCCATATCACGTCGTCCGGACGAAACCGGTCGAATTACGACCGAAAATGCTCATAAGCGCTGCGAGGCTGCTCATGCGCCCAGTGTGGTTGTGTGACAAACATCGTTAGAATTCATTAGAAATAACATGTGCCAATTAAAGTGTTTAAAAAAGTACGTACCCGGCGTCGACATCAAAGCGAGGCCATGGTAGGCGCATCCTCCTCGGGCTCGCCGTACCATTTCTCAAGGTACGGGGAACGGCCACCACTGGCTGCCTATGGCGAACCGCTCGTAGGACCACAGCTGCAGAAGAAGTGGGCACCCAGCAAAAGTGACAAGTAGCTCCTTCTTCGTGCACGCGTCGCACAGCGCCCGATACGTTGCAGCAAGGATAGCAGATGCCCAACTGAACTGCAGTACCCCCTCGCCATCAGCATCTGCTATCAACCTGGCGTATGGCACAAGGGTCCTCGCAACCAGGTGACCTTGGCCGCTGGTGAACATAACCTAGCCAAACAGCCAAAGCAAATAGGCCTCCAAATGCCTGGACACCGAGTACACATTGGCCTGCAGGTGCATGTACGTCGGCTGCAAGTATGACATGTGGTAATAAGGATCATAACTGGATACTCAAATAGTAAATGAGAGGTTGTAATGTACGGTACCTGGAACTGTAGGATCCACTTCTTCATTGGCCCTCGTGCATCGGACAAGAACTCAGGCACGTAGGGGGGTGCGTCGGCTGTCCGCTCAACCGGGCCAAAGCGCTGATGCATGACATTGATCTAGTCAGCATCCATGTCGATGACCCCCACCGCAGCTCCCGCGCAAGGTAAGCCTAAGAGGTAGGATACGTCCTGCAAGGTCGGGGTCATCTCACCGCAAGGGAGGTGGAACGTATATGTCTTCGGCCTCCATCGGTCAACCAGTGCTACTATCAGCGAGCAGTCAAAATAGAAATGACGCGCCGCTGCCTTGGGGTTCTCCGTCGATCGGGCCTCAACCAAACAGCAAAGCGGTAGGAGTCCCACTGCTGCCAACCTGCACCATTGGGAATATAAATAAACTGGGGAATGCAATACATGAATAATATGGCAAATGCGTATGAAAGTATCGAAGTACCTGTGTTTCCACCGATCGTCGATCGTAAGTAGCTCTCTAGGGCCACATGGTCAGAACACTCCTAACTCCGTCTGGTGCTCGGCGGATAAGAAGCTGTGGTGCCTCTTGTCCACTATAGGGTCGAGAAGCTCGGGGGTCACAGGGTCCGCCATATCTGCATTTGAACGACATTTACATTAATACATTGCAACATGTAGACAAGAACAATATATATTGAATGAAAATTCACTTTACAACTATATGCAATATGAATATATTGCGACATGTACTTACAAATGAAAGGTTCAAATGATAGACAGCGAAGTACAATTAAGACAGCAAGCTACGCTAAATACAATCACACTAGAACGCGTCATAATACTCACCTACACAACATGTGCATTTTTAGGACAATACTTATACGTGTGACCTGTTTCATTGCATTGACTGCATCGCTTGACCCTAGGACCCGCCTCAGATTCATCTATATCGTTGCGAATCCAGCGAGTTTAACGGCCCGATGCGTTCTTCATCTTTTCTAAATCAAGCACATAGATTCGTGAAGGGCTTGGATTACTTGTAAAAGTGTCAACAATGCCGTAACCATACAACTCATGATTCCAGGTGTTCAGTATTTGATCCTTCATGAAATACTTTGAAACATATTGCCTGGGAAGCATATTGTGCTCCGCACACGCAGCTATGACGTGTGTGCAAGGTTTGTGAAGTAATTGTGGCTTCTGGCAAGTACAAATACATGTCCCACTCCTAAGTACGCACTCTTGCACATGCCGCTCACGTCTTCCACCCCTCCGACCCTTATCCCGGCATAGGACACTGAACCTGTGCTCCGCAGTCCCCTCTTGATTAGCACGATGCATGTGGGCCTTCTTTGTGGCCTTCTCCATATACTCACATAGTATCCGTCCATAAAGCATACGATTATCCTCCATTACATTTTTAGCAGCTGCGTACCGATCAATAAAGTACTTACAAGTTCCATGCAAAATGCCTTCTACAATTCCAACAAGTGGGAGGGACCTCATTCCTCGTATGACCCAGTTATAAACCTCAGCAAGATTTTTTCATTACTTCATACCTTTCCCCACCACTGTCGTACAACAAAGCTCATTTTTCATTTGGCTCATTACGTATCTACAATGAAAAGCTCCTAATAGCTTACCTTGACCTCCTTACTATCTGCGGAGTATCTGTTGGCAGAGGTCCAAGAACTATCGATTCATCACCAGTGGGTGAAGCCTCCACTGTCTGTTTCAGAGTTAGTTCGTCCAGTCTTTCTCATAGGGCATTGAACTTCCGTTGCTGGTTTTGACTGCATAACTTTTTGAAATGCTTCATCAACTCTTTGTTTTTGAACTGTCTGTAGAAGTTCGCACCCATATGGCTCATGCACCACCTGCACTTCGAGTCGGGCCACTATGCTGCTACACCCCATCGAACACTACCATGTTGCATATCCAGCAAAGTATGCAACAACCCTGTATATCTATCATGAATCAGACACACATCTGGCCAGTCAAGAACAATAGCATGTTTCACCTGCTCAAGGAACCAATACCAGCTATCCCCGTTCTTACTCTCCACGAAAGCAAACCCTAGTGGAAGGATTTGGTTGTTACCATCGACCCCAATTGCAGACAATATCTGTCCTTTGTAATTCTCAGTCAGGAATGTCCCATCCAGGCAAATGATGGGTCGACAGTACCGAAATGCTTTGATGGTTGCAGCGAATGCAAAGAAAGCACGCTATAATACCCGTTTCCCGTTGTACTCCGCATCAGTGGAGGGATAATACTTGATATCATAGTAACTGCCTGGGTTCCTTCTACATATTGTGGCTAATTAACGAGGTAGATTATGATATGAATCTTCATATGTTCCGAACCTCATATCAATAGCCTTATGTTTCGCCCTCCATGCCTTCGCATAGTTTATTGTATACTGGAACCTTTGCTCAATAGCACGGATTATTGATCGTTGCTCATACCTTAGATTGTCCGCAATCTCCCCATAACATTAGCAATAAAGGCAGATGACAGGTTTCGATGGGCGAACTCTATTTCCTCAATGTGACAATTATGTTCCTTGACTATTGAGCACTGCTAGTAGTCTACACATTTCCCTCTGAATGTGTGCACCCGCTAAGGACATTGAGGCACCAAACACTTCACATCATACTCTTTTTTATTGGATTTAACAACCTTGAACTGTCTCCGAAGAGACAACGATCGGAATTTAATTGCATCAATAACAGCCTCCTTTGTAGGGTACATAGCACCCTGAGACACCTCGTTCTCATGGTACTGCCACGGTGTCCGATCAGCCTCGCTAACCACCAGCTTTGAAAATTCATGATCTCTCCACTCTGTAGGCACTGGAGCATTACCCTCCTCGTTAGATGAATCCCATCGGCAACGGCTTCCTCTAGCTCTTGATCCTCCAAATCCATCTCTTCAATTATGCTAGGGATATGCTCCCCCTCATCGGCTATACCCATCGGTTGCATCACAGGAATATCCCCAACATCTGCCCTGGTCCCGACATTCACCGGGTCTGATTCATCTTCCACTGCCTCACTTGGTCCCGCTACTGTTTCCGCAGAGTTCACCTCTGTTTAATCTTTCAAGTATGCCTTAGCTAACAAAATCAAAGGCAGGCCACGTTCACAAGATATATCTATATACTGCCTCCAAATTGATGTGGCTTCGATCGAAACAAGCTCGCCAAAGTATCCATGACTAGCACGGCTGAGGACAGCCTTCAGCTTTAGATCATGTTGCTACGGATCCAGTTGGAAAAACCGCATCAGCCACTTGCACGCACTCACAATGGTCCTCTCATTAGCTTTACTAAGACCCTTCATGACATGACAAAATTCAGACAGATCTACACCGTTAGGACCGTACCTAATTTCACCCTCACCATAATATACCTGAAAAATTAATTTATCTGTCATCCCTGGAAACATCCGCAAATATAACCAATGTTAAGATCGACGAACTATATTTCTCAGTATCGGAAATAAAAAATTTACCGACACCGATTCATACATAACAATAGGTTCTTCAATAATACCCCTAACCAAACTTACCTACAAATATTACTCTATACAATCTACATTTAATAGCTATCTTACCATATCGGAATAAATATTCACAGTATACTAGCATTTTCTAAACCCTACATCCTAGGTCATACCGTTATCATACAGTGCTAATTCCTATATCACACAATGCTACCCTACAATTATTACTATATACAATCTACATATTCAAAACTACTATACTACAAATAATATTCTATATTTACTTGCTATCCTACCATGTCGTAAGTAATATTGACAATTTTCTACTAAATACAGTATTTTCTAAACCCTAGGTCATATATGTCTAAACCCTATATCATACAGTGCTACTGTATTTATTAACAACAATAAAAATATACAAGAACTTACCGGAAAGTGATCTTCAAATTCGCATATGAAATACAGCAGGGCTTCGCCGCGCTCTCTTCCTCTCCTCTCCTCTCTTCTCCTCTCCTCCCTCTTCAGATGTTTCTCTTTTTTCGGATTAATGAGGATTTACCCTCAATTTTTGCCCTTTTATAGAGAAGGGGGCAAGGGGGAAGCGGGCGGGCAGCCTCCTTACTGCCCCCTGAGAGGGCGGCAAGGGGCCCTAACCGCCTTCTGAAGCCTCGATGCGGGCGGGTAGACTCTAGCCACCCTCTGAGGAGGCGGTTAAGCCAACCGTCCTCTTAGGAGGCGGTAAGGAGGTCTAACCGTCCTCTTAGAGGGCTGCAACCCTCTTAGGGGGTTGCAGGCGTCTAGTTTTGCAATTTTTTTCATGAGGGATCTATTTATTGAAATTTAATCGAAAAAATATAAAAATAAGAAAAACTCCAAAACCCACTAGCACATTCCGGCCTAATAACACAGTTAGCTACTTCAGTCCAATTACAGAATCAACCATGGGCCTAGACCTGTGCGTGGCCCATCTAAGTCTGCGGGCTATTCCCATCGAGGCTGAAATAATTAGCGAACCAAAATTCTCAGCCCAGTTAACCTTTGGACCCGAGCCTAAAATTTATTTGTCATGAGCCCAATCTTGGCCCAGTGCAACCCGAGCCCAGACCACCTCGACCCACTCGCAGGGACCGCCTGTCAGGGCAAACGATCAACTTTTGACTGTTGACTTTCCTGTGGAGACCACTGCACAAAATTTTTTGGATTTTCCAAAATTATTTCAGACCAATATTCCTTCCCCTTTCTTTATCCAGAACTAATCCCTGGTCAACAATCCAGAGCTTATCTTCTCCGTTCAAATTCTAATTCAGGCTATTTCTTCGTCTATTTTCATTCAAAATAAAGATCTATCTTCTGAACCTATTTCATAATCTTAAGAATTCCTTTGGCTATCCGTTCGGCATTGTTATTGTTCCAACACTCTAGCCTTTCTATTAAATTCTTGGTATCGCTATGTGACCAAGGCATGTGCCAATATCTCGTCTAAGCTCTCGACGCAAGCTCTCGCCGTTCGGCCATGGCCTTCACGTTGTCGCCTCTGTTCGTCCACGGCTGAACTTTTTCCAAGGCCGAACACCAACTCAGCTGATCCTACCATCGCACAAACACGCATCTTGGCCCTATTCGTGCGTCGCCTACACTGAACGAATCTCGTTGTCTAGTATGGTGTCCTACAGACTGCAATTTGCCATTGGCCTTGTTCGCACGCCACCTGGCCACTCAGCATTCATCAGAGTAGCCCATAGCCAAGGTCCTACTGAAACCCGTCAGTCAGTCAATCGTTATGATGGCCTAGTCATGGAGGCTTACTCGTCGATCCCGTCATCATCCGATTTATCCTTATCCAACTACTAGAATTAGATAATTAAATCAGAATCATCTTATCCAAAGATCTAGAGAATATTTTGGAAAATATTCTACTCATTCCTAAATTCACGAGTAATCCTCCCAAACCATCTTCCAAAAGTATTAAATTCTCTGATCCAAATCAGATTTCAGTGCTACCTTCACCAGAACTCGAATAAAATCGCAATCGATCCATACCTTTTTTTTATCTTAGACTCAAGTAGCTTCGCCGTTAGACGTAGTTAACTCTTTGGCTAAATAACATTAAGGTAGGTTAACTTGGTTAACCTAGAAGTAGCCCCTAGATATGATCTTAGTAGGATATAAAGACAACTTAGTTGGTAGCTAGTTACCAAGCAATTAGGGATAGACAACAGACCTTAAGAGGTAACCTTGGTTAGAAGGTAAATCAGCTCGCATACGCTCATTGACTTGTAGTGAACCCTAGCAGCTACCGTGCCTAGCACTCAAACCTGAGATTCGCATAGAAGTAGAAGACGTCGGTATAGTCTTCCTTAGAGCCGTGACTCGAGTAAGTCGCTAGCTTTAGCATTTTGACGGGGGCAAGTAGAGTAATCCTTCAGTGAGGATGTTTTTGAGGGCTTGAGTTACTTACAAAGTATTCATTGTCAATATTGAAGATGTCTGCCCTAGCCGTATAAGTATTGAATCATTATAACCATACATCCTGCATGGGTGGGACGTGACTTTTCTATCTCACTAAGCTAGACATCTTACTAGGAGGGCTGAGAGGAACGAGGACTCTAGCGTCTGTCAAGTGCTCTACGTAGGTGTTTCCAACCCAGTCACTCTGATAGTCAGTGGGGGGAGTGAACCCAATATGAGACTTAGAGCACTTGAGGTGTCTCGTAGTATAGTCCTGCAAGGGGAAGTGATTGGAACGTCTTGGTACGATTTGCTCCACCGTTTGCAACGGTTTGAAAGCTGAGTATATCATGTGGGTACAGTGTATAATCTCTGTAGAGTGTAAATCTATTCGAATAGCCGTATCCATGGTCATGGACATGCAAAACAATGATCTCACTTGATTAGATTCGTAGCGTGTGTATCTTTGATGAGTGAGTATGTGGATTAAATGTCCGTGTGATGAGGTTGCTGGCTCAATCCGTCAGGAGTTGTGTGGTACTAAAGGTACATCAGATACAATAGTAAGGACTGCAGAGTGAGGTATAGCTTCTTGTAGGACCAAAAACTTTCAGATATACCTTGTTACTTTGTTCAAATTGTTTTAAAGTTAACAATATAGAATATGGTTGGATGTATGAAACTGCTTTATGTTTAAAACTAAATTGTAAAACATTATTCTTGCATTATCCTTATGCATCTATCAACCCCTTGAAATAGTATATGACTTGCTGAGTATCTTTTGTACTCAAACTTGCTGCTTTCAGATTAAGTGATGAAATTCAACCTCGACCCGAATGGAGAATGAAAAGTGGAAGTTTAAGATTGTGTCTGCACCAAAGTTGTATGTGGCATTGAGTTGTCTCGCTTTATTCCGCTGTAGCCCTTCTGCCTGGCCGGTCTATCACAAAATCACAGTTCACAGGACTATTGTTTGGCTTGTCCAGATAACTATTTTATTCGAAGTATGTATTTGATATTATTCTGTTGAATTCTATACATATCAGTTACTTGATCCAGCGATTGATGCAGGAGACATAAGGGAATCCGAGATTGGGGTTCAGCACCTAGTGTATGTTTTTCGAGCCCGCCGTTGTTGCTGCCTTGCTATATGGGTGGCGGGCTCAGCAGGATGGGGTTGACGGCGGCCGGGTTTCGGCAAGTCTCAAGCTCCAAACATACACTAGCTTACATTTCATATCAGGGGCAACATGTTATAGCAAACTGAATTAGAATATCTTCAACATATCGAAGCAACACATAGATGTAAATTTATTCGATCTCCGGCATGGCAATAAATGGGCATGTTAGTTTCATCTTGCAAATTCTATGCTCATCGAGGCTTTCTTCTTAAGGTTGTAGTATTCAGTGGTTTCTTCCCCAGTATAGCTATCCGATGTATCAGTAGCTAGCCTTCCCTGCAACGTGAGTGGGCAAACACCACGAAGTTCTCCAGTACGTTGTCGTACCATACCTGCAATTTGACGGAGTTCCATTGCCACCTGGCTCATCATTGGCCTGCGCGCACCAGTTATAGCCAAGCACCGACCTGCCAGCTCCGCCACTTGACGTATGAGCTCCATGTTGTCTTGGTCGGCTATCTCCCTGTCCACAACCTCCCAAAGGTTGCCCTCCTTCGACGCCTCCTTGAACACAGACACAAGGCTCTCCTTCTCTTTGGATAGAGCCTTCCTGCGTGTTAGGAGTTCCAGGAGAACAACACCAAAGCTGTAAACGTCGCTCTTTTCAGTGAGCTCAAAGTTTAATAGGTACTCTGGATCCAAGTAGCCCATTGTCCCCTTAACTACTTGGAGGTTTTCTTCAGCTGACCGTATCAGAGAGCACCCAAAATCAGAGACCTTAGCAGAAAGATCGTGGCCTAAAAGAATGTTGGCAGACTTCACATCCCCGTGAAAGATTGGGTGGTTAAGTGTATGTAGGTACGCAAGTGCGTCAGCAGACTCGGCGGCAATTTTTAGACGGATCTGCAGTGTTCTGATGGATGCCTCATCCTGGAGATGGATTAGATAGTGTAGAGTTTTATTTGGCACAAATTCATACACTAGAACTGGAGCTTCAAAGTGCAAACTGCAACCAAGAAGCGTGACAATATTTTTGTGTGTGACTCGAGAAAGTATGAGCAGCTCCTGTCCGAATTCTGTCATCTTATTCTCATCAAATCCCTTGCATCTCTTTATTGCAACTGGATTGTTGTCTGGATCAAGATTATACCCTTTGAAAACAGTCCCCTGACCTCCCTCGCCAATGACTTCCTTGTCATCGAAGTTGTTTGTTGCCAACTCTATGTCTTCTCGGCTATACAACTTAAATGAAATGTTGTTCTCAATTTTCATCATATCAGTTAACAGTTGTCCTCCATGCTGATGAAAATATGCATCCCTCTTTCTAATCAGGTCTTGTCTTATAATCTGCCGTTTATGCTTGATCCATTCTACCCCGAGAAAAATAATAAGGCCAAAGAACATAGTGGTGAAAATTCCTGGTAAATGGAGAATATACAACTTGTAAGGCAAGAACGAGTTGATGAAAACTTGCAAAAAATATATTTTTTTGCAACAAACTTTTAGAAAGTAGTTGATTATTCTTCCAAAGGAATCACATTTAAAAAAAACCTTAGAGTGCAAGTGAGATATAGTTGACTAAAAATATTCAAAGAATACTAAAATTAGGGTATTAATATCACCAAATAACACTGCTTTATATATTTATATCTATTCATAGATCAACTCAA
The DNA here is from genome assembly GCF_958298935.1 of Phragmites australis. Classification (NCBI taxonomy): domain Eukaryota; kingdom Viridiplantae; phylum Streptophyta; class Magnoliopsida; order Poales; family Poaceae; genus Phragmites; species Phragmites australis. The sequence goes on from NC_084927.1 coordinate 17,451,231, forward strand.
GTACAATTAGGTTGTGTGAGTACTACAGTGCGTACAGGAACATCCTTTTATCCCAATATATTCATGGATCGAACTCAAGTATAGTTATCCAACAAAAGTTGTCTAGATCATGGTTGGCCCAGTAAACATTCCACGACTATTGAATTAATTTCTTCATGTAACTTTTACAGTTTTGGCAACCTTTTTTAAAAGTTCTCTAGATCATGGGGCCCAGTAAACATTCCACGACTATTGAATTTCTTTATGTAACTTTTACAGTTTTGGCAACCTTTTATTCTAATATAGGCACTCTACTAATCTTTAAATCAGAAAAGGGAACATTTTCAAGGAATTATTTCATTGATGGAGACAAAAAGAAAGGTATTGCAATGATACCAGAAAAAATGTCTTAAGAGTCACAACAATACTCTATTCGCAAATACATAATTATGTATTTTATATCTAGTTGTTTTGATTTGCAGCAAATACCAAGAGATTAAAACATACGGCAAATTTATTTTGTAGGAAAGCTTGAACATATATATATATATATGTATGTATGTAAGGGTAAAACCATGAGTCTGTGTTAATCTGTTGAAACATAGTATATAGAGTCACAATGTGTCTATACCTATAGCAACCCATATTCGTTTGGTTATCACTTCAACTTTAACGCATGGTCCAATAGTGGCATTGCCTTGGGTACCAGTAGGACAAAAACACTGAAAATCGCCTTCTGTATTGAGACAAGTTCCGTTGCATGGGTACTTATTCGGATCCTTGCACTCGTCAATATCTGCAAACAAATACAAAGTTTATATTAAGTGTGATACCGAGAAAGACAACTCAATTTGGTTACAACAAAAAATGTTACGAAATTAAGGTCTCCTATAAACTCTATATGTGTGGATTTTGCAGTTTTATTACCTGTGCATCCCTTCTCTGGATCCTGCAGGTAAGGATTGCCCTCGAACCCTTTGGAGCACATGCAGATGTAGCCTGGTCCGTTGGACGAGTTGAGGCACTGGCTGTGGGTGCTGACACACGCGTACGAGTCCTGCTTCATGGCAACCTCGCAGGTCTCATTTCCAACTGCCCAATCCACCACAAGAGGAGCTCTCCCGCTGTTGGTACTGTAGAACTCCGACGAAGTCGCGTAGCCCGTTTGAAAGGTGAAATGAGACGAGTCCATCAGCACTGCGTAGCTGCAGGCGCTGACGTTGTAGATATCCGTCGTGTTGAAGTTTGGGTCAAACCAGACTCTGTAGTACTGCAGCCACTCAGGGATGGCCGTCTGGCAGCAGCCTATCCCGGAGCAGGTGCCGTTGGTCAGGGTCTTCACATTGCCGCGCCGGCACATGGCCACGCACCCACTCATGTACCTGCCCACGGCGTATTCGTCGCTGATGTACGCCAGTGTTTGGCATCCGATGACCGTGAACCTATTGTCGATGTTGGACAATCTGTAGGGCGTGTGGCTGAAGTTCAACTGCCAGTTATCATAGTCCATCTCCTGAGATGTGAGGTTGTAGCAATAAGAGGAGATGTTGTTGAACATCCGTGCCTGACCTTTCAGCAGTGAGATGCTCTGTACCTCCAAGTTAAAACAAAATGGCCTGCCGGCTTCGTCGCAGCTCAGGTTGAAGCCGGGCAAAGCGCAGTGGTCAGGCGAGTCGTAAGGCCCGATGCCGAACGGGTAAGGGATATCTACTTGGCCGCATTTTCTCTTGCAGTTGCTGCTAGGCTGTGGGAGTGCCCCAAAGGCGGGGAGCATTGCCGCTGGGGCGAGCCATAGCACAGCCAGCAATATGTGAAACCGCATGAGTAGACTAGTTAGTTGTATGTGCTCAGCTCAGATGGAGCGCTTGGCAGCTGCGCCTCTAAGACGGTGGGGGCATTATATGGGCAAAATTTCCTGCGCTGCATTGAAATGATCACAGGTGATGTATGGGGACGACCTAGACTCGCTGTAGACAAGGACAACTATCCAAGCAGGCAACGACTTGCATATTGACTCCAATATTCTTTGCATCTCGTCTTTGTTCACATTACCTATTTGCACTATTTGAAATAGACGAATTTTGTGAAACCATCAAGAGAAAGCTCCACAACGTGCCTGTCTTGAATCTTGACTGACTCAACTTATTGTGAGTCAAAAGTATTCACAAATATACAAATAGGGATGTTTTCAAGAACATGACTTACGGACTCGTTAGACCCAGTTTAACAACAACAGCCAGCCATAATATATATGTATATGTGTATATGTATGTATGCATGTGTGTATATATATAAAAATATAAATATACATATATATGTATATGTATGGGAAGCATTTTTTTACTCCCGAGGTGTACATACTCCCCCTCTAATAAATGTTCATAAAGGAGTATGTACATTTTAAAAAGTAGTATATATATTAAAAATATATTTTACTTATAAAAAGTATATACATATAAGAAAATAGTATATACATATCATAAAGTCATATATACATCTCAAAAAGTAGTATATACTTCAGTTATAACATAATCAACTATGGATTGAGCTGGGAGTAGGTACTCCCAGGAGTATAAACTAGTTTTCCTTTATGTATGTATATGTGTACGAACATATATATGCGTGTATATACATACATACATACATATATGTATGTATATATGTATGTGTGTGTGTATATATATAAGTGTTATACTATATCCTGGGTGTAGAATAATATTCTACACCACCGAACCCAACCAATCAACTAGCTAACCAAACTCGACCAAACCAACCCACCATCCCAAACCTGCCCACCTATCCTCACGCCCAACCCAACCCATCCATGTTAGGCTAGTCAACCCAGCCGCATCTTACAACCCACCCTGACCAGACAGCTCCACTTCTCCTCGATTTCGATCGCACCACTGACAAGAGCGTGATGATTCCCTCATCTCATGCGTGTGTCAGCGTGATCCCCTCACTTGTGGTGGATTTCCAGGATCAAACCCCAACAACAATGCAAGATCAATGGTCAACTGCGGATCTCCTCCCCATCAGTGGTCTTATCCCTGCCCCCTTCTCTCTGTTGGAGCTTGGTAGCGCAGTGGCAGCAATTTCGGCCTTCAACGAGCTTTGCACACTAAAAATTGGTGGGGGATGGCCTCCACAAGCTCGATCCATGTAGGAAATTGATTGATGTAGCCTATTGGACCCCGTCACACCAGAATCAGAGCAGGCCGCCTCCGCGTAGGTGATGATGCATCTGGTGCCCTATTGGTAGGCTATCCACTCGAATGTATCCAGGTAGCTGCTGGCGTGCGGAACATGATCTAGTTGCATGGTGGTTGAGGAAGATCCATGCCATGGAGGGTTAGCACTAAAGGATACCAGCGGCGTCATTGGAAGACATTTGTTATAGCTTTTTTTTTACAGTATGGCATGCTGTTATTGACCTGCTTCTTCCCTTCAATGCTCCACATCTAATTTTCTATGATTTGGATTTTAATGGTTTGGTAGTACTCTCATTCTTGCTTCAGTAGTCCTCGAAATAGGTTCCTGGCTAATTTTCAGTCAACAAGAACTATTGACAAAGAACTACTCACAACTTCGAAAAGAAAACCAACGAAACATGAAATATCTACCTAATTACTGAAGAAATCTATAACTTAGATTTGGTAGTTCTTCAGTAATCTTCAGTTGACCTTGTGTTGTCTTCTTTTTTTCTTCAGTAGTTTTTCCTTTTCTTCAGTAGTTTCAAGTCATAGCAAACTCTAGTAGTTTTTTCTGTAGTAGTTTTTCCTATTGTTCAGTAATTCATTCTTTCCATATAGTATTCCTTTCCTTAAGTACTTCCATGTCATAGGAAATTCCACCAACTTCAATAGTTTTCCACCATCCTTTCATGGTTTGGTAGTTCATCGTTTCATGATTCAGTAGTTCATTGCCTCACGATTCAGTAGTTCATTGTTTTAGACTTTAGTAGTTTGTCATAGTTCTCCTTTCCTCTGGTAGTCCTTTCTTTTCTTTGTGGCTCAATAGTTCATTTCATGCTTCACTAGTTCCAAGCCATAACAAAATTTAGTACTTTCTATGATTTCGAATCAGTAGTATCTTCAGTAGATCTTCCAACTCATAATCAAACTATGTCAGTAGTTCATTCTTCTAGGCTTCATTAATAGTCAGTAGTTTCGAGTCATAACAAATTTTAATACTTAGGACAATTTTGTAGCTCCAAGTCATATCAAAGTTGTGTCAGTAGTATATGTAAATAATTCATTCTCGCAGAGTTCAGTAGTATGTGTCAGTAATTGTTAATAATTCTAAATCATAGCAAATTGTGTCAGTAGTACTCCTTGCAACGGTTTAATAGATCAATAGTCACTTCCAAGTCATAGCAAATTTTCACCCTTGCTTCCAAGACATTAGTATTTTGTTAGTAGTTCCGAATTATAGTAAATTCCAGCACTTAGTGTAATTTTGTAAGTTGCTTCCAATTCATGGTAAAATTATCTCGATTTTCAAGTTATAGTAAATTGTGCCAGTAGTCTATTTAACATTCAGTAGTTTGTATTAGTAGTACTCTCTTTCTGGTTTCCTAGTCATAACAAATGTGTTTAAGTAAATCCCAGGTAAGATTCTGCAATATGCAGGCTGCCATGTCTTCTTCCTGCACGATGCATCATCTCCAAGCAATACTCCCTCGCCCTAGCCCTAGCTCAGTCCAAATCATGGCCAACCAACACAAAAATGGGTTTCCCTTCACCCGGACTCCCAATTCCTCCCCTCACCATGGCAGCATAGTTGCAAAACAAAACCATGGACGGAGTGGAAGTGGAGTTGCAACTCGATTTGCACACAAGGACGGCAACAGGAGCAGTAATTGCGTGCTTGGCGGCCCGATTGAGCATAAATGGAAATGGGGAAGCACGGCCGCGCGCTCTCTCTCACAGGCGGGAGGCGCTTGGGCTGGATCTCGGTTTGGCGGACGACGTGCTGGAGGAACATGGAGCTGGTTCTGGCATAGGGCAATGGCGGGATAGTGGTGGGCAGAGGTTAGGGGCGCTCGATCCCGCGCGAGATGCTGGGTGCGGTCGGCGTTGCGCTCGATCTAGATTAGATCAGGGGTGAGCGGGGTGCGGGATCCAGTGGAGTGCGTCGAGCTGCTGGCTAGGTCAATAGAAGGTTTGGCAAGGCCCTCGTGTAAAATAACCTTTGGGTAGAATAGCGCTCCCGTAAAGACAAGGTCAACTCTCCAAGCAGGCAACGACTTGCAAATTGACTCCAGGTTCTTTGCATCTCGTCTTTGTTCACATTACTTATTTGCATTATTTGAAGTAGATGACTTTTGTGAAACCATCAAGAGAAAGCTGCACAACGTGCCTGTCTTGACTGACTCAATTTATTGTGAGTCGAAAGTATTCACAAATATACAAATAGCTATATTTTCAAGAACATGACTTACGAACTCGTAAGACCCAGTTGAACAACAACAGCCAGCCACAATATATATGTATATGTGTATATGTATATATGTATGTAATATGTATAAATATATATATATATATATATGCACGTACGTATGTATATGTATTGGCTCCAGGTTCTTAGCATCTCGATCGTCTTTGTTCACATTACTTATTTGCATTATTTAAAGTAGACGACTTTTGTGAAACCATCAACGTGCCTTTCATGACTGACTCGGCTCATTGTGAGTCAGTCTGACTGACGGTGATACTTTGGAAATAGCTGTGCCGCATTGAAATGATCAAAAGTGATGTCTGGGGACGACCTAGTCTAAAGATAAGGTCAACTCTCCAAGCAGGCAGCAACTTGCATATTGACTCCAGGTTCTTTACATCTCGTCTTTGTTCACAGTACTTATTTGCATTATTTGAAATAGACGAATTTTGTGAAACCATCAAAAGAAAGCTCCATAATTTGCCTGTCTTGACTGACTCGCCTTATTGTGAGTTAACTTGAGGGTGATACTTTTGAAAGACCTACCACAGGTCTACTAGTCAGTCTCCTTTGATTGGACGGGAGGTGAACCAGAAGCTCCGCATTTTTGCTTGGTTCACCCCATCCTTGGCTCAGATATTGATTGCCGTAGCAGTTGATGCATTTACGAAGCAATTGCTATTACTAATAGCTTCAAAGTCTTCGATTTCTCACTCAGCCAACAGCCACTGACCCTGACGCCTCTATATGTCATGTTGCTAAGCAGTATTATATGCCAAGACAAGATGAAAAGACCGCAGGCAAGTCGTACTTGGATTCTAGATGGCGCATCCCCAGGCATCATCCCGGTACCTGGAAGTGCAAAACGCCAGGACGTTTGCCCATATTATCCCTCCTCAGGCTCAGAGGCAACAGGATGTTATCAAATTAAACTGTGTTGGCTTGGTGAATGTTTGCTATCTTTCAGCTTTGACCTTTTCGGTCTAGTGTTGTGACGATGTAATAAGTTGCGGTTGTGTGCATCCTTCGATGTAGAGGCCGAGATGTTTTGTTCTATTATACAAATTAAGCATAGAGAGCCATTCTACCTGTTGGGGAAAAATACCTTAGCTTTTGAATACCTTGACGGTGTGCGGCGGAATACAATAGGTAACCAGGGGGTCAACATCAAAGACCTCCGATGCCCTGGGCTCTGCCAGCTGAGACCGGGGCCCACCCGGTTCCAGTATCACTCCTGAGCCTCTAAGCTTCGAACCCCTTGCGAAGACCAAGGCCTCCGAAGCCCTTGGACCCCCACCAACTCTCAGAGTATGGGGGAGGCAATCGGACCTCTCTAGAAAGATCAGCAATAAGGGGAATCCCTTGCGAAGACCAAGGCCTCCGAAGCCCTTGGACCCCCACCAACTCTCAGAGTATGGGGGAGGCGATCGGACCTCTCTAGAAAGATCAGCAATAAGGGGGACGGGGGGCAACGGTGTTGATTTAATCAAGTCTGCTGCTGGTTTCCTCAGTTAGCTTGTTAGTTTAGTTTAGTTCAGTTTCAGAGTTTGTTTATGCACGCTGAATATAAGCCATGGAAGTGTGTGAGCTATGCGCGTCAGTAGTATTGCACGATCTGCTCGTGGGATGGTGTGAGATGATCGGATCGTGTGCATGCACGTTTACTTGTTTTGTCAATAAAAGGAGAAGACAATCACAGAAAAGTTGCGACTTGCAGCACAAAATCAGAGCGTCCACTGTCTGTTGCGTGTTTCTTCAGTATCCCCGGAGCTTCCGGTGTTTTCCTGACAGGAACACGAAAACAACTTCGGCTGTGCTTGTCGTCAGACTGATCCGAGTTCGGCAAGCGAGGAATTGACACCAACGCTGAGGAATTGATACCAGCGCGGCTAACAAGTGGCATCAGAGTCGTTACTCCGTGATCCTGCCACCATGTCGACATCTCAAGCTCCTATGCCGACCAGGTCCCGTACTCCTCCGTCAAGAAGAGGGCGGCGATCTCCAACACCTCCTCCGCGCCGACAGCGGCAGCATACTGCCGATGGCCGTCAACTGCAAGCTCAGCGCGTGATCAAGGAAGTTGGTGGCGCAGTGAACTATCCAACGCTGACGCACACCAACTATGGAGATTGGTCGCTCCTAATGAAGGTCATGCTGCAAGCGTGGGGCTTGTGGGCTGAGGTGGAAGACGGCGTCGACCTCGACGATGAAGCTGAGCACCACAACGACCGTCTGGCGTTCGAGGCCATTCTCCGCGTCATCCCCGCCGACATGCTTGCCGTCCTCGCCGTCAAGCGTTCAGCCAAGGACGTGGCCGTGGATCGCGTCCGGTGAGCCAAAGCGCAGGTCCTCCGACGGGAGTTCAACTCTACGTGCTTCAAGGATGAGGAATCGATTGAAGAGTTCTCGATGCGATTGAGTGGCATGATCAACACTCTTTCTCTCCTGAGCGACACCGTCAACGAGGAGAAAGCCATGCAGAAGTTTTTGCGCGCTGTCCCCGCAAGGTACTCACAAATTGCCCTCTCCATTGAGACCTTGCTCGACATCGACCAGCTATCCTTGGAGGAGGTGACCAGGAGATTGAAGGCTGCCGAGGACCGGTTCGACGTCGACACCGACAATCGCTCCGGCGGCCAATTGCTTCTAACTGAAGCAGAGTGGCTAGAGCGTTCACACAAGCGGGAGTAGAATGGTGGCTTGAGTGGCAACGGTCACTGTGGTCGCGGTCATGGGAAGGCTTCCAGCTCCCGGTGGCACATGTGACACCGGCAAAGATAAGTGCCGGTACTGCGGCAAGCTCAGGCACTGAGCCAGAGAGTGTCACAAGAAGAAGCGCGACGAGGCACACATCGCGCAAGTCAATGAGGATCCTGAGCTCCTGATGGCAGTCACCGATGAGCCAGAGCAAGTGGGCGCGCACATCTTCCTCAACGAAGAAAAGGCCAAGGCTTAGATTGGGAAGCTGGGAGACCTCGGTGACGCTCGGTGGTACCTTGATACGGGTGCTTCGAACCACATGACGGGTGACAAATCGGCTTTCACCAAGCTAGATACCAACGTCACTCGCTCGGTCCGTTTTGGCGATGGATCGACCGTGGACATCCACAGGGGTGGGAAGGTGTTGTTGTTTGGCCATGGTGGCCGTCAACACGTCCTCACCTCGGTCTACTTCATACCGCGTCTCCAGAGCAACCTAATCAATCTCGGCCAACTCAACGAAGCCGGGTGTCAGGTGCTCGTCAAAGATGGTGTGATGCGCATCAAGGACCGCCAACAGAGGTTACTTGCTAAGGTAACGCGCATGAAGAATCGTCTGTACATATTGGCACTCAATTCTGTGCAGCCCACCTGCAAGTCGGTGTGCCAAGACGAGGATGTCTGGCGTTGGCACGCTCGGTACGGCCACCTCAATTTCAACTCGCTTCAGAGTTTGGCGCACCAAGGCATGGTGCATGGACTCCCCATGATCACCAATGTCGAACAAGTGTGCACGAGCTGTCTCGCTGGAAAATAGAGGCACGCACTGTTCCCTGCCAAGGCGAAGTACCGCACCGACAACCTCTTAGACCTCGTTCATGGCGATCTGTGCGGCCGGGTCACGCCGGTGACACATGACGACAAGTGTTTCTTCCTCCTGCTCATCTATGACCTCAGTCGCTATATGTGGCTAAACCTGCTACGTGCAAAGGACAATGCACCAGTCGCCATCAAGAAGTTTCAGGCCCGAGCAGAGGTCAAATCCGAGAGGAAACCGCGTCCCCTCCGCACAGATTGGGGGGGGGGAATTCACCTCGATCTCCTTTGGTGAGTATTGTGCAACTCAGGGCGTTCAGTGTCACCTCACCGCACCCTACTTGCCGCAGCAAAATGGCATGGTCGAGTGGCGAAACCAAACCATCCTCAACATGGCTCGCTGCCTACTGAAAACCAAGAAGATACCGGGCACGTTTTGGGGTGAGGCGGTGAGCACAGCTGTGTTCATCTTGAATCTCTCCCCCACGACAAGCCTTTATGGGATCACCCCCTTCGAAGCATGGCATGGGCGCAAGCTGAATGTTCACTTCTTCTGGACGTTCAGCTCAATTGTGCACACCAAGATCACCAAGCCAAACCTCAAGAAACTTGACGACCGAAGCCTCCCAACGGTATTCATATGATACGAGGAGAGCTCCAAAGCCTATCGAGTGTTCGACCCAGCAGCACGGTGTGTTTATGTCACACACGATATCGTGCTTGATGAAGCGGCATGTTGGGACTGGTGCCATTATGAAGCATATGGTCCGGTCATTGGCAATCAACCCGGTGAGATCTTCACGGTTGAATACACTTCTCACCAATTGCCTAGCAGCTTGGAGACTCCATCAGCAACATCGGTCACGCCGGCATCACCAGCACCCACGGTGCAGTCTCTGTCTGCATAGAGCTCCGATGGTGCGCACGGAGGATCACCAACATTGCCTCAAGTTCCAGTAGATGATCTCGATGCTGATCATGATGACACACCACTCAGGGTCCAAGATGTTGATGACATCCTCGGGCTAGCCTCGCCGTGTGGACTTGAGTCACGCGTGCTAAGCACCAAGCTGCTGGTCGCTGATACTGAAGAGCCGACCACATTCAGTGAGGCCGATGAACATGCCTATTGGTGACGGGCAATGCTGGAGGAAGTCAAGGTGTTTGAAGAAAATGGGACTTAGACTCTGACCCATCTGCCTGTAGGACAGAGGCCAATCAGCCTCAAATGGGTCTACAAGGTCAAGAATGATGCCACTAGTGCCGTGGTGAAGCACAAGGCACTACTCATGGCGAAAGGCTACGTGCAACGCGAAGGGATTGATTTTGATGAGGTGTTTGTCCTGGTAGCGCGTCTGGACACGGTGCATGTACTACTCGCCATCGTCGCGCACAAGGGTTGGGCAGTACACCACCTAGATGTCAAGTCTGCATTCCTCAACGGCGTTCTTGAAGAAGAGGTGTTTGTTGCTCAGCCACCTGGTTTCGTTCAGGAAGGCCAGGAAGACAAGGTGCTGAAACTTCACAAAGCACTATATGGACTTCGACAGGCACCTAGGGCCTGGAATGCCAGGTTGGATAGCACTTTGCTGTCACTTGGTTTCCAGAGGAGCTCATCTGAGCATGTTGTGTACATGCACGGCATCAACAATCATCGGGTCCTACTCGGTGTGTACGTCGACGACTTGATAGTCACCGGCGCCGAAGGGGAGGAAATACTCAAGTTCAAGGCAGAGATTTAGAGGTCATTCTAGATGTCCGACCTGGTTCTCTTGAACTATTATCTTGGCATAGAAGTTCGTCAGAGGCCTAGGAGCATAACCCTGTGTCAATCAGCCTACGCCGAGAAGTTGCTGGACAAAGCGGGTTTGGGGAGCTGCAACCCAACTCTCGCGCCAATGGAGCCACACTTGAAGGTTAGCAAGGAGAGCATGAGCTCTCCTGTTGATGCTCCATTCTACCGAAGCATCATAGGGAGTCTCTGCTACCTTGTTCATACCCGTCCGGACATCACATTCGCCGTCGAGTACCTCAGCCAGTTCATGGATGCACCGGCAGTCGAACACCTCAACGCCATCAAGCACATGTTACGATACATTGCAGGTACACGAAGCTACAGGTGCAGCTATCTCAAGCACTACGGTGCGATCGAGTTAGTCGGGTACAGCAGCTCTGACATGGCCAAAGACGTGGACGATCGAAAGAGTACCACTGGTGTGCTGTTCATGCTTGGGAACAGTCCAGTGTCATGGAAATCACAGAAGCAAAAGATTGTGGCCCTCTCATCGTGTGAAGCAGAGTATGTGGCCGCCACGACTACAGCCTACCAAGGAGTGTGGCTGGGATGTTTGATCGGTGACCTGCTTCACAGGAAGCCGGACAACAACATCATCCATGTGGACAACAAGTTTGCAATTCAGTTGTGCAAGAACCCTGTCTTCCACGACTGAAGCAAGCATATCAAGACTCGCTACCACTTCATACGAGAGTGTGTAGAAGAATGCAAGGTCGTTGTGAAGGACATTAACACTAATGATCAGCTTGCAGACATCATGACGAAGTCACTTGGATGCGTGAAGTTTCAGGAACTGGGAGCCCGGATCCATGTTGTCGACACCAGCAGTAGTTAGATTAGGGGGGAGAATGTTGATTTAATCAAGTCTGCTACTGGTTTCCTCAGTTAGCTTGTTAGGATAGCTTAGCGGTCAAGGTTTGTTTTTCTGTTTCAGAGTCTGTTAGTTGAGTTTTAGAGTTTTTTATGCACGTTGAGCATAATCCACGAATGTGTGCTAGCTATGCGTGTCAGTAATGTTGCATGATCTGCTCGTGGGATGGCACGAGATGATCAGATCGTGTTCATGCATGTTTACTCGTTTTGTCAATAAAAGGAGAAGACATTCACAGAAAAATTGCGATTTGCAGCACAAAATCAGAGAGTCCACTATCCGTTGCGTGTTTCTTCAGTCTCCCCAGAGCTTCTGGTGTTTGCCTAACAGGAACACGAAAACAACTTCAGCTGTGCTTGTCGTCAGGTGGATCCGAGTTTGGCAAGCGAGGAATTGACACCAACGCTCGAGGAATTGACACCGGCGTGGCTAACAACCGACCGCCGAGCCACCTACCACGAAGTGATCCGCCTTTAATGCTGGTCTAGTGGGTGGCCAGCGTGACACACCGGATATGGTCGGCACTGCATTCGGTGACCAACTTGGTAGCCACTGTTCCTACCATGCTTAGAGTAAGTTTAGGAAAATTACTTGGGCCCTTGCAATATCCACTCGGCTGTCCCTAGGTCCCAGTGGCATAGTGATGGCTTGTATCTATACCCTTGTGGGGACATGCTTGTACTTTTAGACCCTGAATGACACTATAAATACAGGCCCATGGCACACGGTGCAGGAGACAAAGTTTTTGATCACTTGAACTAGTCTCTTCCTCTCTACTTCTTCTCCAAGCTTGGGCGACCCTTGTGGGTTGGCTCTCGCCACATTTTCTCGTGGAAGGCATACTTCTTTCACCAATAGCTGGCGCCATCCGTGTGAAGTCTAACATAGAAGTACAAGGAGGGGTAAGATGCCACCAAAGAAGAAGGCCACCAGACCGACAGCCCATTTGGGCTACCCCCAGCAACACCTGTGCAAAAATTGGCACGACACCCGTGGCCAAGTGCGCGATATGCTGACGTCAGTCCCACTGCTAGGCAGAATGAGGGCCTGGTGGCCACCGCTGACCTGGCTACGACCCTGGCCGCAACTGGCACGGCGGCCACCGTCGACCCAGTCGCGACCCTGATCGTGCCTGGCACAGCTGCCACCACCGGTCCGGCCATGACCCTGGCTGCAACTGGCCTAGAGGCCCTTCGGTGGCCACATATCGAGAGCTTGGTTGCCCCCAAGAGGCTTTGGGCAAAGCCACAACTGCACTTACCACAATGGCAAGCCAGCAGGCACACGTGGCGGCCCTGCGGGCGCAGCTAGAGGAACTGCAGGCAACCCTATGTGCCATGTAGCCACTCGCAGACGTAACCATTGCCACTCCCAAGACGGTCAGCACCATGCCAGTCCGGGCTCCGGGGGCCAGAGGAGGCTTTATCTTCACCGCCCAGGGTACCCAAGTCCCGTCGGCAGTCTATCCACATGCGTCTGAGCTCTGGGCCCGTCGGTGCGATGCTCCGCTCCTAGACTTCGTCTCGCACCTACAAGCTAGACTGCATGCCGTACCATTCCCTAAAGGATTTTGGACCCCCAAGTTATCCAAGTCTAGGGGTGATTCAGACCCGGGGGAGTTGGTTCATTCATACGCCCTCGCCATCGAGGTCAACGGAGGAGGGCATGCCATCGTGGTCAAGTGTTTTCCTCTTGCCTTAGAGGGAGTCACCCTCCAATGGTTCTGGACGCTTGAACTCAAGGGAATTTATGTCTAGGACCAGCTCAGAGACGCCTTCTGCAACAACTTTCAGGGCATCTTCGTCAAGCCGGTAACTTCATGGAGTTTGTTCGCCATTAGACAACAGCTTGGCGAAACCCTTTGGGAGTATTTCCAGAGGTTCGCACAAACCAAGGCCCAGATATAGGGCATCTTGAATTCGTTGGTCATCAACACAGCTACCCAAGGTCTGGCCTCCTGGCCCCTCTTCGATCGATTGCACCACTGCCTGGTGCGCACGGTGAACGCCCTCATGTGCAAATTTGAGGAATACCCCTGGTAAGAAGAGGAGAGGCTCCGTCGGGAGGCCATGAATGCTGTAGTGGCCCCCTCCGTCGGCCCTGCAAGGCCAACCTCACAAACTGGGTCCTCACACATCCCACCACCACCTTCGGCCAAAAGGGGCACCAAAGAGGTCGAGTCCTCCGGCATGCGCAGATCCTGCCAACGCCCGCATCATGGCATCCATAACATCGACCACGTGCTAGGACCCCCCTCAGCTAGTAAGTTTAAGAAAATTACTTGGGCCCGAGCAATATCCACTCGGAGGTCCCTAGGTCCTAGTGGCATAGTGATGGCTTGTATCTATACCCTTGTGTGGACATGCTTGTACTTTTAGACCCTGAATGACACTATAAATACAAACACAGCGCACACGGTGCAGAGGACAGAGTTTTTGATCACTTGAACCAGTATCTTCCTCTCAATTTCTTCTCCAAGCTTGGACGACCCTTGTGGGTTGGCTCTCGCTGCATTTGCTCATGGAAGTTATACTTCTTTAACCAACAATACCCTTGATGTTTCACATAGTATGGCTCAACATAGTGCTTGGGGCAAGGTTTCTCGCCTATAGAATACTTCCCCCACCAAGCAGCAACAGGGTAACATAGACATTCCCTACTTACACTTTCATCATCGGTACACGTAAAATAATTAACCGAGGTTCCTCATCATCAGTTCAAGTAAAATGATTAACTTGGGTTCCAATGTTTAGAACAACTGGCCTTAGAAGTTCGGTGAACTCCGATAAAACTACTGGGGCTATTGCATCGGAAGGAAACTCTATGAGACCTGGTACCGAAAGAACCTTACGACCCTGATTCATGACGTCCTTCCCTGATCCAACGGCTGGCATGTGCAACTGAGAAGAAGGAGGGGGACACATGGCATGCACATGAGAGGGTCTTTCTGTGAAACCGGGTCTCATAGAATTTTCTTCCATATGTATCATGCATGCATGAATCCAGCCGTGCTGTTCACATGTCTTGGGAGCTGGCCGTTGGGCCATTCTTGGGCCAAGGCCTCATAATTAATATTGATCACTATTGACAAAATTTCCCGGTGATCATGGGAAAATGCTAGCATATGCCACTGTTAATTTATCATATTTCCCACCTTTTGTGCGAGCATTCAACTTTGGAAATCCAACTTTGCGCACTTATTCTTCACCCCCTCTCTCTCTTCTTCTCATGGCAAGCAGTTCAACGTGTCTTAACCTCATCTTGTCGACAGTCCACAATGAACATTGTTGGGGCACAAATTTGTGCCCTAGACAGAGCACAGCGAGAGTCCCACTCCCTAGAGGGGGCTCAAGCTTGGAGATAAAATTGATAGCTTGGAGAAGAAGAAGAGTAATGGAGAAGTTCTGTAATTGATGGGAAAACTCTTCTACTTCACTCCCTAGAGGGGGCTCATTTTACAGAGAGAAGGGGAAGGAGAAATTACCATCTTTCCTTCAAAAAATGTGTCATAATTTTGTACATATATAAGGCTTTTTGGCCATTTTCTTCCTCTAAATGGCTATATTAATGCGGGGATTATAATCGCTTATTGTATCCCTCCATATACCGTGAGGGTACCCATGGGCTAGGGTATTTTCCCTAACAGCACCCTATCATCCGCTGGTTCTTCCCTAACAACACCCTATCATCCGCTGGTTCCAAGGTTCTGAGGGCGAGCGGATGCATAGAGAATTAGTTCTAGCCCCTTTGAAGTCAGGATATCCTGGGTGGCTTTTCGTTGTTGCAGCGTGGACATCTTTGACAAGGAGCGGGGAGGGTGAGGCTCAACCGAGACGGAGTGGTCCAGAGCCCCAGAGGAGCGACCAGAAGTGGAGTCATCAACATAGCTGAGGGGCGACGAGGCTCGACAGAGATGGTGTGGTCCAGATCCCTGCGATGGCTACCGATGTGGAGCCGAGGGGTGGCGAGGCTCAACGGAGACGGTGTGGTCCTGAGCCCCATTGCGACAGCCGGAGGCAGTGAGGATTGACGAAGATGGTGCGGCCCGGAGCCTTGTAGTGGCGGCTGGAGGCAGCGAGGCTCGATGGGGACAGTGAGGTCCAGAGCCCCGCGGCATCGGCAGGAAGCGAGTCATCGACGGAGCCGAGGGGCGATGTGGCAGTCTGAATAGGCTCTCTGATAGAAAGTCTTTTCAAATTTGAGATGTCACAGCAGAGATTTCATGTGGTTGTGAGATATTCTCCTCTTTTCTAGTGCAAGTACATGATGGCGCAAGGTAGCAATAGCGTGTATGGGGTAATGCACCAGTTCTCCAGAGGTCCTATGTCAATTGCCCTTGCACGCGTCGAAAGCAATTCGAATAATAAATGCGACGGGACATGTGCGCAAAAAACTAGGGCACTGAGCAGAACTCAAAAAAATACCACGGGGCTAACAGGGGTGTTGCCATGTTCCCCCCAAGTAGTAATAAGAAAAGTCACAAAACTAGCATCGCTATGATTCCATTTCCTTCATGAGGCACTCGCCTATAAATGGTAGGGTTTTATAAGCAGAGTTTTACCTCGCAAGCCATCTATTGTTGAGTAAGAGAGAAATCCTCCCTTGTTTGATCATGGCATCTTCTTCCACTCCAGGTGTGAGTGATCCGGCTGGGGCTGGGTTACCTCTGACACCAACGCCTATTTCCACTAGCCGTAGTGCCACCGGGGGTGGGTGATCCCAAGGGATCGCATTCAGGATCAGAGCCGGTTCTGACCGTCGTGTTTCCTCCATCGCCGAAATGACCGTTGCTCGCAACTCTACCTCCATTTCCAACCTGATTGGATTCTCTAGTCGAGATCATCGACATCTCCGACGACGAGGAGGAGATCGACTGGGATCTCTTGGAGAAGGAGATCGATGAGGAGGAGAAGGAAGGGGAGAAGGAGGAGGAGGAGGAGGCCAAGGAGGAGTCCCCCAGCTCTTCTTCATCCCCCAACGGCTACGATGTCTCGAGGGCCGGCTTCTACATCAGCCTTCTTGGCTGGACACATTTAAAGTGTAGAAGTCACTATTAGGATTTTTTGGTGTCCTTTTGCTTTGCGCTTTCTTCCCTGGGTTGCTCGAAAAGCTATGAACTCAGAGAGGTGACTTATGCATGCAAGCATCTTTTAGATGTAAAAACCGTTGATTTTGATGATTTTTATGAATCCTTGGCCATCTCCTTTTGTTATCTTATGCTAACGATGCTTTTCCCCTAATTGAAACGTTAGCGAGTCCCTAGGTAGGACTTTTGTCGAACCGGTGTCCTGGTAGCCCCTAGGTCATCTAATCGGGGTACTGAGTCTTCTCCGAGTAGCTCCGTGAGCCGCTTGAGAAGTACCCTCTTCCGAGTAGGAATTCCAAGTTAACCAGGGAAAATGGCATCCCAAACCATTAGGATGGGGAAAGTTGGCTCTCCGGAGCCAATCACACTCTCGTGTGCCATTCAAGTGTATCGGGATCTCGATCCTCCTATCATTCATTTGAGGTTCTTATGTACCAAAAGTACCACTTCCTTCTCTACCTAGTATTCTTCGTCAGTGAAGATTTCAGCTTTTATGAGGAGGGGAAATACTTCCGGTTATTTATGTTTTATGAAGAGGAGAGCTACTTTCAGGACATCATTGTTGATTACCTATTTAGAGAGGAACAGTTCTTCTCAAGTCAGTATTTATGTGCTAGTCCTACTAGTTCAGAGAGCAGCTTCTCTCAAGACGAGATGGACGCCCTATCTGAGGTTGACCTCAAGTGTTTTTGGGCTCAGATGGATGGAAGAAGCTGATCACAACAGCGAAGAAGGTAATGCATTTTTACAGGGTTAGCGAAATTGTGCAGTTGTGCGAGATCAGCCAAGCCACTTTTAAGAACTGAAGGTGGCGAGCTATTAATGGCTAGCTTAGCCTCGCATCTTACGTGCCACCTGTATCGCGCGACGTGCCATCCCCCGACCCCCTCGTGTCTTCTGGTCGTGAGCAAATGGAGAGCGCGCCCCGCATCTTACGTGCCGCATGCATCATGCGACGTGTCATCCCCTCACCCCCCTTGCTTCTTTTAGTCATGAGCGAGAGGAGGGTGCACCCCACGTCTTTACATGCCGCATGCATCACACGGCGTGTCATCCCACGACCCCTCACACCTTACATGCTGCATGCATTGTGCAGTGGCGTTATCACTATGGTGGTGGGTTTATTTAATCCATTGTTGTGGGTTTTAAATGTTTACGCCGAGGTTGGAGCCGTCGAGGCAGTACGTTATGCGGCTGAGGCTTGGATCTTGCGAGGTGCGGAATCGTGCCGTGATGGTGGGCTTCTTCCAAGGTGCAGCACCGTCGAGGCAATACGTCACTCGACCGAGGCCTATGGCCTTTGAGGTGGCGGAGGGTTACCTGATCAACACGACCGAGACATGTGGCCTTTGACGTGACAGAGGGTTTGTGCTCAACGCGATCGAGGCCTGTGGCCTTCGAGGTGGTAGAGGGTCACCTGCTCAACGTGACCGAGGCTGGCCTTCAAAGTGGTGAAGGGTTCGTGCTCGATGCGACCGAGGCCTGTGGCCTTCGAGGAGGCAAAGGGTCACCTATTCGATGCTACCGAGGCCTATGGTCTTCGAGGTGGCGAAGGGTTTGTGCTTGACGTGACCGAGACCTACAGCCTTTGAGGTGGCGGAGGGTCACCTGCTCGACATGACCAAGGCATGTGGCCTTCGAGGTGGCAGAGGGTCACATGCACGACGCGACCGAGGCATGTGGCCTTCAAGGTGGTAGAGGGTTTGTGCTTGACGCGACCGAGGCATGTGGCCTCCAAGGTGGCGAAGGGTTTGTGCTCGATGCAACCGAGGTTCTTGGCCTTCAAAGTGGTAGAGGGTTACCTGCTCAACGTGACTGAGGCATGTGGCCTTGAAGGTGGCAGAGGGTTACTTGCTCGACGCGATCAAGGCCTCTGGCCTTTGAGGTGGCGGAGCTAGTGCCACTGCAATGGGCTTACACCATCATTGTGGGCTTTTATCTGTCTCAGCACATAGCATCCTCACCTGCAAGTAATATGTGTTCTTTCTGGACAATAGCAATAACCTAGGCTTTTAACAGATACTCAGACAACCTAGGCTTAGCAAATACGCCAATATGAAGGACCAGCATGGTGATGCAAAGGTCGGGCTCAGACAAGGAGCATAACGGCATGATGGCTGGGCATCACACAGAGAAAGGGAAAGAGCATGAAGCACGGCCGGAGCACTGGCTACAATCGCACAACCGGGCTAGGCTTGACAATGTGGTGACATAACTTTTCACCCTAACCTCCTCGTTGATGGTGGAGGTAGGGGTTGTGGTCCTATATGGAAGGCCCTCAGCGTGGCCCAGCCTTCGGCCTGTCTTCCTGGTGCACAGGCAATAGCAGGCAGGGCCTCAACGCGGGCGCAGGTCTCGCGAAGTCGGCCTGAGCATGGAGTAGGCCTCTGGCAGCAGATGTAGAGGTGAGCTTTATCATGGCACCGTGCGGGGTAGGCCTCCAGCTAGAGAGCGGAGCAAAGGTGTGGGGGTCAGAGGCGCGGAGTAGACCTCATGGGGAGTCATCCTATAGTGGATTTGCCTAAAACTTTGAGCACCCCGAAGCCTTGCACCTCCGAGCAGTGGAGCCTCATGGAGTCACACGATGATGATGGTTGGTGGCATATCTCGACAAAGTCAGGCATGGAGATGGGCCATCGAGACCGCTTCAGCAACTCTGAAGGCAGAGGACCCCCTCGGCGATGCTGGATGTGGACCTCAATAGAGTCACATGCCGAGGGCCATGGTGGCATAGCTCCACGGAGCCACACCACCCGAAGTGTCATTGTGATAGGGCTCGACGAAGACGGTGCGATCCGGAGCCCCGATGATAGTGGACGGAGGTGGAGTCGATGGTGGAGTCAAGGGGCAGCAAGGCTCGATGGAGATGTTGTGGTTCAGAGACTCGTGCCGATGGCTAGAAGTAGTGAGGCTCGAGAGAGACAGCGTGGTCTGGAGCCCTGTGACGGCAGTGACT
This sequence comes from Phragmites australis, assembly GCF_958298935.1. Classification (NCBI taxonomy): domain Eukaryota; kingdom Viridiplantae; phylum Streptophyta; class Magnoliopsida; order Poales; family Poaceae; genus Phragmites; species Phragmites australis. Next base: position 17,470,873 of record NC_084927.1, read on the forward strand.
GGAGCCAGCAAGGCTCGATGGACACGGTGTGGTTCGGAGCCCCACGACAGCGACTGGAGGCGGTGGTGACGATGAGCTAAGGGACAACAAGGCTCGATGAAGACGGTGTGGTCCGGTGCCCTGTGGTGACGGCTGGAGGCAGTGAGGCTTGACAAAGACGGCACAGTCCAGAGCCCTGCGATGGCAGCTGGAGGCGGTGAGGCTTTACAGAGACGGCGCTGTTTGGAGCCACGTGGTGTCTACTAGAGGCGGAGTTGACGGCGAATCTCGATGGAGACGGTGTGGTTTGGAGCACCGTGGCAATGGCCGGAGACAGCGAGGCTCGACGAAGACGGCACAGTCTAGAGCCCTGCGGTGGTGGCCGGAGGTAGCGATGCTTGGAGCCGAGGGGTGACGAGACTCAACGAAGATAGTGTGGTCTGGAGCCCAGTGGCGACAGCCGAAGGCAACGAGGCTTCGATGGAGATGGCGCAGTCCGGAGTCCCGTGGCGGCTACCGGAGGCGGAGTCAATGGCGGAGCCAAGGGGCGGCGAGGCTCAATAGAGATGGTCTGGTCCGGAGCCCCGCTACGTTAGCTGGAGGTGGAGTCGTCGACAGAGCTGAGGGGCGGCGTGGCACCGAGACCCCCTCGGCCGCCCGGAGCCCCGCGACAAGAGCCAAAGGTGAAGTCGATGGTGGGGCTGAGGGAGGCAGTCGGGACCCCTCAGCGGGTGCCGTGAGCTACTGCGAAGCCTCGCTGATGTGCTAGTATTGTCCACATGAAGCATGTTCGCACTCCTGAAGCCATCGACGACCAAACTTTGGGGCAACTGCATGCATGGGCTACGATAACCTTATGTGCCTGCCTCTGCAAAAAAGATAAGCTTGGCAGCAGCAAGGACACGTGGGCATGACAAAGGTCAAGGGCTACCCTTCAGTACCATCCACATGCACCCTCTAATGTAGACCATAGACTATAGAGACTCTGCACGCGTTTGGCAAGTAAATAAATATGCTGCTATTTCCTACACCATGTAAATAAGTACCCTAGCGACATGGTCTAACCGCATGAGGACTCTAGTCAAGCATTGCGGCGCCATGCCCTACTATGGACAGTGCATATGTTAGGAGCCCACACCGAGTGGACATTACCTGCCCCTTGAATTTCTCACCTTGTGCAGTGCTCGTCGGCCAGTACTCTAGGCCGCAGAGTAGCGAGCTAAGGAGATTTAAACAAAGGCTGCTAGAACGGCGCATGCTCCCAACAGTGACCCTATTAGTTCATGGCCACTCCCTGGCGTGCTAGCGACTTGTTCTTAACCGGGGAAAATCAACCAGCGCTACTCTGTTTATCCATTTTTTGCTCCTGAGGCCCATACATGCTCACCTTCGCATGGAGCTGCATTCGGAGCTATTTGCACGTGCATATCCGCATGGTGATGGTCAGCCCTCTCGGCCTACAGATCCACAGCCCGCCCGCTAGTGAGCCGCAAGACCGAAACCACGCTCCACGGGGTGCATGGCAGACGGCGAGTAGATGCTCTATGAGGGAGCTTCCCCTTGTCTATTGCACCCAGCAAGGGGCCTAACGAGACCATGATGGCAAGCCCACGTACATGGAATCGAACGGTAATGGCCTACCCGTCAGTGGCACCGAGCTCTTGGGAGACGGTGCGCTTGCACGTGCGGAGCTGTGCTGTTGCAGCTTCGCTATATTTGTTGCCGAGGTAGCAAAGGGAGGCGAGTGATCATGTTCTACTTTCTCAGTCTGCCTTCAACTCCTTTCCTCTCATGGCTTCTTGTATCTTTAGTTCCCATGAACGGCACCAGCCAAGAGTCCCACTCCCTAGAGGAGGCTCAAGCTTAGAGATAAAATTGATAGCTCGGAGAAGAAGAAGAGTAAGGGAGAAGTTCTGTAAGTGATGGGAAAACTCTTCTCCTTCACTCCCTAGAGGGGTCTTATTTTATAGAGAGAAGGGGTAGGGAAAATTACCATCCTACCTCCAAAACAGTGCTACAATTGTGTGCATATATAAGGTTATTTTTGGCCCTTTGCTTCCACTACATGGCTATATCAATGTGGGGATTATAATTGCTTATTGTATCCCGTCGTATATCATCAGGGTATCTATGAGCAGAAGTATTTTTCCCAACAAACATGTTAACATGGTGAACGAACCGTGCTCACCCCGACCACATAGATTCCTCTCAGTGATGATGGCTTCTGTTGCAATATAGTTAGTGTGTGGTCGCTGACAGAGTGAGAACAAAGACATGGATCTTCCACACGCACTGCAACTGCTGTCCATGGATCATGGGTGATTCCCGTAGCTGGAGGTCACCTGCCGCCGGCAAAGGGAGCTCGAGCATCCCCAACGTACTTCCTTGTACAAGATTCTGAACCGGTGTTCGGCAACTGTTGCCCTCACCGGATGCACCTGAATTTGACGTGATGGAACTACTGTTTGAAGACAAGACCTCGTTGGCTATGACAAAAATCGCCTATATGACTAGCGAATGGCACTACCATAAAATTATTGAAAACAGATGATATATTATAAATGGTTTCTTAAGAACTGTTACAGACTAAATATCGTCAGACGGTTGCTAAAATAGATACATTTGTAACAAGTTAGGCGTCTAGATGTAAATGAACTCATACACAGTTTTTATAAATCCATCTGTTTCTATCCTACAGACATAAACGGCTTTTAGAAAAATCCGTCTGTGATATTGTCCCAAACAATTTTTTATGGGATCCATCTGTCTATACGGTAGAGACAGACAGATTTTATAAACAACCGTATGTATTTAAAGACCTGTGAACATTTTCAAATTTGACCGCCTGTCTCCCTGTCTCCCTAGCTCCTTTGGCTTCCAACACACACCACTAAGTCTCCTAAAGGCTCTTTGGCTTCACACACACAACCCCTCGTCTCTCCTCAATATAAGCGATAAAGAGTGTTCTTCTTCCTCACTCGCTATATCCAAGTGTTTGATGTTATAAACAATATGTGATCAATGTTATGAACAATATGCCAATATATTTAATTTGAGAATCGTAAAAAAAATCATCTGTGTGACCCTTTCCCCCTATATGCAAATTTGCTTCCTACCAGTCAGTCAGGAAGCAAATTTGTTTATAGGGGAAAGGGAGACACAGATAGTTTTTTTTTTAAAAAAATCCATCTGTGACAATAAACACAAATGTGTTCAAATAAACACCGTCTGCAATATTTTTCTAGACGCTAAACGCTAGATGATCAGTCACCCGCAATCTAGAGGCTAAACTGTCTAAACGAGTGACTAGACGATTTAAACGTTATGTACTGTAGTAGCAAAAATATGCAACAAAATAATTATGTGCTAGATATTTTCCAAGTGAGAATGTGAGATTTGTGTCATATCTTATAGAGGCTGAAATGCAGCTTCATTACTTCAATCAATCTTTTATTGTGTTCTCCAATCAATCCAATAATTATCATAACAATTAAAATTGCCTACAAAAGAATATGGCAAATGTGAGTAAGACTTATAAACAGCCCAGATATCAATTATCGTTTATCAAGTAATTGATAGGAATACATAGACAGTTAGACATAGAGTGAGTGATAGATAATTGATAGGTAAATGACATAGACAATTAGACATAGAGTGAGTGATAGATAATTGATAGGTGAATGACAGACATGGTTATTACAAACAGCCCAAAATATACAATAGTTCTCACATCTCATATATAGAGACATGATAAATAACATAGACAAACATAGTTCTCAGTTCTCACAAACATAACAAGCATGATAAATGGATAATTTATAGGTGATAAGTGATAATACATATGATGATCAAATGCAGCGACTAATCATCATCCCCCCCCCCTCTCCCTCATATTCATTATCAGGACAACTTCTTCTTGGTCAGACTCGAACTCAATTTCCTCCCAATCATTGATTGGTTCTTCTTCGGCGTTGGACTAGAAGCCATCTTCATCAATATGGTATTATGTTTCAAACCAATTTTTATCGTTATCCGTCACCCCCATTTAGACGTCTATGGTAGAGATTTCTATGGAAACCACAATCCTCTTCCTTGCTCATTTTGGCCACCATGTCAACATGGAGATGATGTTGTAGTCCAAGTTTATGAGCATTTCAGTGATGTAGGACGTCGATTCTTCCGTTGTCTACATTTTAGAGTACGAAAAAATAATACTCACCTTCTTTCCTATTTTCTCAATACCATTTACTTATCTCATCTATAGTTTTTTTCAGACGAATGATTATGGGTTCCAGTACTACATTGATCTGCACATAGAACCACACATTTAAGAATATATCCGTCACCTTCACATCATCATCGAGGAACTACAAGAACAATTGCGCCAAGAGAGATGCAGAAAAGTCAAAAGAAGCTACATCTCACCTCGCTTGGCAGGTTGGAGGAACAACTGGGAGTAATATCGATGTGTTCTTGCGGTAGGTAGATGATTTAATTTCGTATTTGACCGTTACTATTTTCCATTCCCTAAATCATGTAAGGTGAAGCACTGATACAACACAAGGGATATCATATATGCCATCGTACGTTCGGTTGACACGTTTTTCATGCCACTGTTATGAAATGGTCATTGTACGAGTCTATGGTCCGAATAGAATCACAAGAAAAAAACACGGTACATAAAAGATATTATGACAGTAACAATAATATACTAGTTTGAAGAAAGACAATTACATAACACCATAAAAGTAGCAATGACATAGCTGCCTACAAGTTACGTCCCCTCTTAGGGACGAGGTCCCTGGTTGTATTCATCCTTGGGACTCTGTGCCTCCTCGCTCTCACCTGGTTAGCTGAGTACGTGAAGTGGTCTAGTGGAATGATCGACCATGTAGGACATCCAACCAACGGTGGAGTGGTGTACTCGTCCTGGGAGGGTTGTGTCCCCGGGAGTGGCGCGCTAGGTAGCTGCGACACACCGAGTTCGTTGCCCTATCTGAAGATGAAGTCGTACCCAGGGACCTGAGTAACGTCCCTACTAAGCAGCTCCATGTAGCTACCATGCGCCTCTACATCCTAGAGATCCTCGATCTCTGCACATGGAACAACGAAGAAACCATGTTAGCATTGATAAATCGTGACATACATAACAATTTGTTATGCATGAAGCGAGTGTCACTCCTGAGCCGAGGACGTGAGAACTCAAAGGACCTGGGTCCATGGACTAAGGGTGCATCGCCCCGCTGATGGCGTAGAAGGGGTCACCGCCACTGGTGAAGGCTAGCCTAGATGCTATGAAGCCATAGTGGGGGTCACCGGTGCCGGAGAATGAAAGGCGAGGCAACATGCCACTATACTGGGGGTGACCAGCCCCGGTGAAAGACTGCCTTGCCGTAGTAAGGGTCAAAGACGTCCTTGACGGGTCAGCGGTGAAGCTCAGACGTACCGGTGGGTGCGGCAGCTCGGTGAAGGTGGCGGACGGGCGTGCTGGTATATGAGCCAACGCACATGATCCTGTCGTAATGTCTGAGGACGAACTGCAAGTCATCAATCGGAAGACCTTGGCCACGTTCCGGATAATGCGGCCAAACACCATGCTCATCTCCTCCCATGGGACCTCGCCGCCACTGTCGAGCCACAGCTTGACGCACGTGCCTCGGCATCAATCTGGCGCAGTATGTCCCTCTGCAAAGGAAAGCTTCAGTTAATTAAACATTTTTTTACCATCTATTGTAGTAAATGCATACTCACGTAGTGTTATTCGTACGTCAAGAGAACGTGTATGGTCTTTGTGCATCGGGTACATGTCACACACGTCCGCCACATGCCGTGGAAGCTCTGCTGATGTGTACGTGACCCGGATCTGCGTCTGAGGCCTGAACCATGAGAGGTACACCGCGTACACCACCTCAGAGTGTTGCCGATCCTCAACGACGATGTGCTCGACAGCTTGGTTTCATTCATCAACCCACCGCTGCACACGTGATGCAAACGCGCTTGTGGAATAAGCCCCCTACGTGTCAACCTGTAACAACAAATATACATGAAAACAGGTGTAGAAGAGGGTCGTATGAAAATGTAATTACAATGTTACACACATGTGTATATTGATAGCCACTGACCTAGCCACCTATAGCGGGAACGCTTGGAACTTCTCGACGTAGATGTCGAAGACGAGGGCGCAAGTCGTGAGCCAGTACTCCCCATCACGTAAGCAGAGCACCAAAAGTTCAAGCGGAGCACATCGATGTACCTCAGCCTCCGTGTATGAAGTCCAGCGGACATAGTCCACAGTCAGCTCATCGAACTGGTGAACAAAGTCTAGGTACGCGTGGTGTGTTTGCATGCTGGACCAACTCAGCTGTGCAACCAAACTAAGTTAGAGAAACAAAAATGGAAGTAATGAACATATACGTACACAAGTAGCATATCACTTACCCTACGTCTGCACCACAAGGACCCCATGGTCGGGCCGTCGACGCCATCCACAGTGAACTGGTACGCGCTATGGTCGACAACGGGCCTACTGATGGCAATACGCTTGTACGGCCACATCTAAAGCAGCAGGGGACACCCGGCGAGTATCGCATTGATGTCGGTCTTCGTGCAGCCGTCGCACGGTCCATGGTACGTCACAGCTAGTACAGCTGAAGCCCAGCTGTACCGCGAGACCTCTCGGAGGTCAACGTCTGCAACGTCTCTATTTTAGGGGATCATGCTCCTCGAGACCGTGTTACCATGGGTCTTGTGAACATGCCCGAACAACCACAGGAGGTATGCCTCCAATTGGCGAGAGGTGTCCTCGTCGCCTGCTTGTGGATAGATGTTGTCCGCCTGTAAAAAAAAGAACAAGTACCAATATCTTGTTATGTTAGTAACGTAATGGAGATGAGAAAATAGTACAAGACATACGTACAACAAACTAAACGAGAAAGGCCTTTGTTGGGCCGTGCTTCTCAGTCCCTGGAAAAGGCCTGAACGGGGCTACGCTGTCCATCTGTTCAACGATGAAGAAGCAGGCTAGCATCTTGTCGTGCCAGCCCACGCGCACATCCCTAGCCCCAACAGCAGCACCCGCGCAAGGTAGGCCCATCAGGAGCGAGACGTCCTCGAGAGTGGGTGCCATCTTGCCTCACGGGAGGTGGAACGTGTGCGTCTCGGGATGCGACCTATCGACAAGGGCCGCGAGGAGGGCCCTGTCAGAGCTGAACCATGTCGCCGCCTCCGAGACCCCGCTAACGTGTCCACCTCCACCAGCCGGCACAGCAGAAGTAGGCCAACAGCACGCAACCTGCAAACATGATAGAACTAGTGACGAATAACGATAAAATTGGTATGAAACATTAAATTCATACCGATATGGAAGCCTTCTTCATCACCCATATTAATGAATTAGCTATAGGTATGAGCATATTTATTTTTGACTTTTAATGAATTAGAAAAGGTAGCCATAAAATTAAGGTATATAGCAAGTTCTAATTATATTTTTTTATTTTAATTAATTAGCAAGCTCTAATATGGGAATTTTAGGTATGAGCGCTTTTATTTTGATTTTTAATGAATTAGAAAATTTATCCAAGATATTAAAGTATATAGCAGGCTCCAATTATATTTTTATATTTTAATTAATTAGCAAGCTCTAATATAGAAACTTTAGGTATGAGAATATTTTTTATTTTCGATGAATTAGAAAAATTATCCATGATATTTAGGTATGTACCAAGCTCCAATTATATTTTTTATATTTTAATTTATTAGCATGCTCCAATATGGAAACTTTAGGTATGAACAAATTTATTTTGATTTTAATGAATTAGAAAATTTTGTATGTAGCAAAATCCAATTACATTTTTATATTTTATTTAATTAGCAAGCTCTAATATAGAAACTTTATGTATGAGCTTATTTATTTTTCATTTTTACTTAATTAGTCCTAAATAAGGGTTGAATAATAATAAAAATTTCTAAGGACTGCACCAACAAACACTCATCGGAAGCGGACGCGAAAGCATACAAAAGGCGGCTCCTCCAACCCGGGCTAATTACTGGTAGGAGATGGTGAGGTAATTGATTTGTTGGTGATTGCAAAATCTTCTAGATATTTTGAATATGGATTTACAATAATGATATAATTATAGATTGATAGAAGATAGATGTACGATGCGAGCCATGTGAGCACATAGTACAAGAACGGTATGGAGTATTTTCTGGTAGCAGCCACGGCGCACAAGTCAAATACACAGTCTCAATACATCTGTTGTCCATGCGACGATTATGAGAACAAGAAGCAGTTTTTCACTACCCAACAGATACATTCCCACTTGATGCTAAGGGGCTTTATGCCTGGCTATACCCGTTGGGCCGAGCACGGTTAAGCTGAGATCGTACAAGAAGGGCAACACATTGGCAGAGAAGACGAAGACTTGTGCACTGATATATCACTTGTTGGAGATACGTTGGTCAATGATGATCTAGAGCAGATGTTGGCTGATGATGATGATGATGATCTGGAGCAGATGTTACACGATGGGGATGGGAACTTCATGAACGAAAGAGAGTTTTAAAAGTTTCAGTGTATGGTAGCGGACTTTAAAACAATGTTGTTCCCAGGCTACGAGAAGGAGCACACAAAGTTGCATATCGTGCTTTCACTGCTACAATTTAATGCAAGCAATCGGTGGTCTGATATAAGCCTCACAGAGTTGTCATTGTTCTTGAAGAAATTACTTCCAAAGAAAAATGTGCTACCAGAAAACACGTACCAGGCAAAGTAGATTGTGTGCCCATTGGGGTTGAAAGTACAGAAAATACATGCATGTCCAAACGATTGCATGTTGTACCATGAAGAGCATGCAGATTTGGAAGCGTGTCTCGTCTATGGTGCAGCATGGTACAAGCGTGACAGTGATGATATCGATGGTGAAGGAAAGAAGAAAAGGCCTCCTATCAAGGTGATGTGGTATTTTTCTATAGTCCTCCATTTGAAGCGTTTATTTGTGAACAAAAGGCATACCGAATTGATGCGATGGCATGCCGAGGAGTGCAAGGATGATGGAATGCTGAGACACCTCGCTGATTCTACGTAGTGGAGAAACATGGATAGGAAATACAAGAAGCTCTTTGCAGAAGATGTGAGGAATATAAGATTTGGGTTGAGTACGGATGAGATGAATCCATTCGGCAACATGAGTAGTAGTCATAACACTTGTCATGTGACTCTGTGTATCTACAACCTTCCTCCTTGGTTGTGTATTAAGCGGAAGTACATTATGATACCGGTGCTAATACAAGGGCCAAGGCAACCTGGCAAAGATATCGATGTCTACCTGAAACCATTAATGCAATATCTTGTAATACTATGGAACGATGGTGTGCAGGTATGGGATGAATACAAATGAGTGAACTTCACCCTACGTATAATGTTGTTCATAACAATCCAAGATTGGCCAACCCTTGGTAACCTATTGGGCCATACTGTCAAAAGTTGCTTTGCATGCGTATATTGGTTGGATAAAACAAAGAGCTTGTGACTGAAGAACTACCAAAAAATGGTGTACCTAGGTCATCATAAATTACTTCGCAAGGATCACCTGTACCACAGCAATAGGAGAGCTTTTGATGGGAAAGTTGAGACTCGATCACATCCTAAGCATCACACTGGGAGACAGGTATATGAGATGGTAAAGGGACTTAGGATTATCATTGGAAAGGGACCCGGGAGTACACCAGTTCCAAAATCTAATCTTAGAGCTCCTATATTAAAAAATATATTTTTTTTATGCTTGTTGGCTGGATTTGGTGGTTCGACATGCAATCGATGTTATGCACATTGAGAAGAATGTGTGTGATACCTTGATTGGTACGTTACTAGACATACCTTGCAAAAAAAAGGATACACTCGAAGCACGAAAGGACCTGAAACGTTTGAAACTCAGACAGGATCTACATCCCGAAGATATGAAAGAAGGCGGCAAATATCTCTGTCCCACTATCTATAGTCTAAGCAAGGCGGAGAAAATTGCAGTGTGCAAGTGCTTGCATGGAATCAAAGTTCCATCTGGTTATTCCACAAACATAAAGAGACTAGTAAAGATGAAAGATTTGAAATTAACTGTCATGAAGTCTCATGATTGTCATGAGATGATAACACAGATGCTTCCAATTGCAATTAGAGGTATTCTGCCGCCGAAGGTTCGAAACCCAATCATAACTATGTTCGTTCTTCAACACGATATCACTGAAGGTCATCAATCCAACCAAGCTAGATAAGCTGCAGGAAGATATGGTCGAGACTCTATCCCAGCTTCAGGCGTGTTTCCCTCCATCATTTTTTGATATCATGGTGCATCTCATTGTTCACATTGTGAAAGAGATACAGATTCTTGGCCCAATATTTCTGCAACAGATGTACCATTTTGAGAGGTTTATGGGAGTTTTGAAGAAATATGTTTGTAACCAAAATCAGTTGAAAGATTGCATGTCTGACGGCTAGGGAACTAAGGAGGTCATTGATTTCTGTGTCGACTACATGAATCTCAAATCAATTTGTGTGCATGTATCTCACCGTGAGGGGAGGCTACATGGGAAAAGGATGATAGGTGCAAACTCATTCCACACTAACGATCCTGTTTCATTCACGCAAGCATATTTCGCAGTTCGGCAATAATCAGTTATGGTGGGCCCGTATGTTGAAGAACACCAGAATATGCTACGCACCAAAAACCTAAGGAAGTCCGATGTTTGGATCGCGCGAGAGCACCGAGATCATTTTGGCGCCTGGTTACATAGACAGATGATGGATAAGCATATAGATTGTGCTCAGTTGAACATGTTGGCTCATAGACCGTAAACTATAATTCTCACATTCCAGGGATATGACATAAATAGCTATACATTTTATACAAGAACACAAGATAATAAGAGCGCCAACCAAAATAGCGGTATCCGTATATATTCCTACGACTGCAATGACAATAGGGAGACCTACTATGGATTCATATAGGAGATCTGGAAGCTCGACTATGGAGTGTTAAAGGTTTCTCTTTCTCGGTGCCAATAGGTCAGACTCCCAGGGGGCGTGAAGATCGACAAGTATAGTATGACTACAATGGACTAAAAACTCTACAATGGACTAAAAACTCGTCGAATACAGAGAAAACCATTTGTACTTGCGAAAGATGTTATGCAAGTCTTCTATGTAAAGGACCCAGATCCGGCCAACAAGGAGGAGCGCCACGTGGTTCTTCAAGGAAAAAGAAGGAATGTTAGAGTGGAGAATGTCGTTGACGAGAAAGACTACAATCAATTCAACGTGCTACCTCCTTTCGGAGAGGACATTGATCTAGGTCTCATGGAAGACACCGACGAACCTCCCTATGTACGCCATGACCATAATGAAGGGCGAATCTTTAAGCCAGATTAAGTAGCTTTATTTGCATATTAATGAAGGATATTAATTACTATATATTAATGAATGTGTTTTTATTATTGATTTACATTAGTTATAGGTATGAGCATGTTTATTTTTGATTTTTAATGAATTAGAAAATTTAGCCATGAAATTTAGGGATATAGCAAGCTCCAGTTGTGCATTTATTAATTAATTAGCAGGCTCCAAAATAGAAATTAAGGTATGAGCAAATTTATTTTCCATTTTTAATTAATGAAAAATTTTATCCTTGAAATTTAGGTATATAGCTAGCTCCAATTATATTTTTTAATTAATTATCAAGCTCCAATATAGAAATTTAGGTCTGAACATATTTAGTTTCCATTTTTAATGAATTAGAAAATTTAGCAATGAAATTTAGGTATATAGAAAGCTCCAATTATTATTTTTAATTAATTAGCAAGCTCCAATATAGAAATCAAGGTATGTGCATATTTATTTTCCATTTTTAATGAATTATAAAAAATTATGAAATTTAGGTATATAGCAAGTTTAAATTAGAATTAATATGAATATTGGTTTTCTGGAGATTAACTGAATGTTAATAAAGAATCTCAGTACTAACTACAACGGAAACACTTGAGTAGCGCAGTGGTTTATTCGGTCTTACTTGGGGGGCGGTGGTGGTTTCGAGTCTCGGTGCGTGCGCAGTACAAAAGGTTTTTTTGCTCCACCTCCATCCCCTCCCCTTCTGGCAGCCTAAGTCATAAGCCGGCAGTGAAGAACCCCTTTCACTACCAGTCATCCTATTGAGTTGGCAGTGAAGGAACCTTCCACTGTTGGTCGTCCCGTTGAGCTGGCAGTCAAGGGCCTCCCTATAAAAATAAACCACTTCCTGTGCCCTCCGACACTTAGAATTTGTTTTGCCTGCACCCTCCGCTGAATTGCCTCCCACTAACACTGCTACCACCATAGCCCCCGAGGAGGAGGAGGAGGACCAAGAGCCTGCTGCCCCTGAGGAGGAGGAAGAGGACCAGGAGGCCACCCGCGCCGCCGTCGACCCCACCGATGAGGAGGTGGACCAGGGGCCATCCGCGCTGCCGCCGCCACCGAGGAGGAGGACCAGGAGGCTGTCTATGCCGCCATCGAGGAGGAGAAGGAGGACTAGGAGCCATCTGCACCACTGTAGCCCCGAGGAGGAGGAAGAGGAGGACCAGGAGACCGATGTGAGGTGAAATGCTAGGTTAAATTACTTGGTTATGACGTGATGTGTGTCAATCATCATACTGATGCTAGGTTAAATTACTTGATGATATGAGGTGAAATGCTCGATCATGTAGTGGTCTCCCTCTCTGTTATTTTGGATGGCCTGGTTGGATTTAGTCATATATGCTTGGTGATGTGAAGTGTGTACTGAAATTTTCCTTAGTTTCTCTTAATTTCTCGATTTACTTGCTCAATGATGATTGCACTAAAGATGGACTTGATGCGCATATAGTAGTGTAGATCTTGTTGTACTGATGCTGCACTAGATTGTTGCACTGAAGCTGGTCCCAATTTACTTACTCGATGATGATTGTTGCACTGACTTGTTGCATTTAAGCTGGAGTTGTTGCTCGATGATGATTGTTGCACTGAAGCTGGACTGCTCAGCATGATTTTACCTGTTTGTCTCAGTAGAGTAGAACTTATTTTCCTAGTTCAGTAGGCTCTGATCTATTTAAATTTTGGTGCACTTATTGCTCTCTGATATGTTCGACTAATGAAGTGTTCAACATGCATAGCTAGGGGGAAGGGCTGTCCAGTCCTTGGGCTTGCTAATGTGTATAATCTGAGAGCAAATAATTATTTCAATCATGCTATCCAAAAGTGCTTTTACTTTTATCTCTCTGATCCGTCCGGCTAATGAAGTGTTCAGCATGCTTAGCTAGAGGGAAGGACTATTCAGTTCTTGGGCCAGCTAATGTGTATATTCTGAGAGCAAATAATTATTAGGATCATGTTATCTAGGAGTGTTTTTACTTTATCTCTCTGATATGTCCAGCTAATGAAGTGTTCAACATGCTTAGCTAATGAATATTGCTATCCAGTCTCTGTATGAATTTGGTGCTGCTATTATTTTGGTGGCTTTGTCATTTTGGTTCAATGGATCTTGCTCTATGATGATACTCAAAACATGCTAAGAACAGATACTTGCTTGATCTAGTTTATATTTGGCTGCTCTTTGTTGCCTTTTTGCTAAAAATGATAAGAACAGATGATGCTCCTTCTCTCTCTGCTGCCTTGCTACTTATGCTCCTTCTCTTTGGTCCTTCTCTCTTTTTTTATGCCCGATGATGTTTAGCTAGACTGAAACCGGGCATTGCGCAAGGACAATAATTTTAGGCCCTTCCATACTCCTCTTCCTCCACGGGGTCAACGGTGGCATGGGAGGGCTCCTGGTCCTTCTCCTCTGATGGTTTAGTTAGGGAACATGGCAAATTTGGCCCTGGAGCCAACTAAATCTATTGAACTCTCCTTTCACTGTTATGGGCCTTTAATTAGTTAAAATCTAGCCTTTGCGCAGTTGATGATGTTCTAGCTAGTTTAGCCCTGGGGCCAACTAAATTCATAGAACTGAGAGCCAATTTTGTCGATGATGGTATGGCTTGAGGATGCTAAAACATGACCATATTAGGTTCACATAATAGTGGAAGAAGAAGGATTTATCCAAATTGTGGTTAATGCCCTCCATCTTCCCTATTATGCTTGCCTAATAAGGCCATTTGCTAGTGCCGCTGAGGCCGTGTTTCTTTTTTACTCCTGTTATTACAGATGAGAAACTATGAGCGAAATGTGCTAGAGTGAAAATCATGACAGGTGTAGGTGCATGGCACTTGATTAGCCGGTGAAGATGAAGAATCCATTCGATTGGGAAAGCTTTTTTCTTTTGGCAAATGTGTTGTGTTATTTAATTATGTACTTGAGTTGTAATTATGTAATCACAATATTATACTCATTTTTTTGGCCAATGTGTTGTATATAATTAATTATGTAGTGTGAGTTGTGTACAGACATAAACAGATCATGATAATATACTTTTTTTGTTAAATGTGGTCATAATATACTCATTTATAATATTTTATGCATATGCATTCTCTCTATTGACTCCCTCCCAGTTATCTCACTCTTTCGACACCCGCTCTCCCTCCCTCGTCAGCTTTCTCTCTATCTCCCTCCTTCCTCAGCTCTCTATCTATAAAACACTCAACCGCTCGTCATCATGTTGAGGTGGACTACCCGCAGAAGAGGGGGCGAACACTATAGGAGAAAATGAACACTGTTTCATCGCGTGGGAGAAGGCTTACATAGTGTTTCCAATAGGGACAGCACCCGAGAACCTCTACTCTCCACAACACCCCAGGCGGCCATCGCCTCGTACATCTCCCTCTCCTTAGCCATCTCCTAGAAGAAATCCACGTCCTCAGCCATTGCCTCGAAGAAGTCCACCGCTCAAGAAGCCAGGACCATCAAGAAGCCAGCCATCATCTCAGCAAACACGATCCAAGAAGACGACATCATCTAATAAGTCGGTGCCATCTAAGAAGTTGGCGGAACCCAAAGATTTCTATTTACTTAATGTTGAGCAAACCAAAAAGATTGTGGACGCCAGTGTAACAACTTGTTTCATCCTCTAACACCTCCACCAAAGCATGTTGTGCCTGAAGATAGCATGAAATTTTTCATGAATATAGCCAAAGTTAAATAGATGAGGGTGGCTTCAAGTAAGCCACCGACTGACTACGAACGCGTCAGCAAGAAGCAGGCCAAAAGCAAATAAGATCTAATCGTTGAGGATGCTCCAAGTATTGGGAGCTTTCTGGCTACTTCTATATTAACAGCAGAACAATTAGCACGACTTGTTGTGGAAGCGCAAATACCACAAATGTTAGATGGCCGTCTAAGTTGGACAAACCTTTGGTCAAACCAGATATAGAAAATAACATTACAACCCAAATATGTCAATTCTATCTGTGGTACTTGGAGCAGTTCAGGTAGGGTATACAAGCGTTCCCCGTAAGATACAGAGATGAATATTTTCTCAATGGGGACAACTCCTTCTAGGTGAAATTTGAGTGCTTGTATGAATTGTACCACGAAGATGTCATCGACGTGTCCATAATCAGAGTGTGTACTCTGTAAGTGACTTATGTATATAATTCACGTTATATGATCTTGTACCTTAAAATTATATGGCTAACTTCTCTCTTTTGTAGAATGGAGATCCACACATGCAAAATAGAATTAGATAATAAAGTAGGATTCATCGATCATGGGCTTGTCAACGAGGAACTTATAAAGATAAATTCACACTTCACCGAGGACTACTTATTGAAGTATCTGCTTCACCAACAACACAAGACATTTGTATTCTTACCTACAGATTTGAGTATGTGTTTGAATGCCAGGGCATTCTGCTTTTATGGGCAACTCGATTCTAGTACTAATTTTATATGGTGACATATTTCTACAGTTTTTATTAGATCCTCATTGTCATCTACTCAGACTTGAGCAAGATTATTGTTTTGGGCTCACAAAATAGAGATAAGTCAACTTACCAAGATCTCATCGATATGCTAAACAGGTAAACTCGATCATTTAATTTTCACATTGATTACATCTAAGTTTAATTGGTATTTATATTCACGTACAAGACGTATACAAGATACTAAAAAAAGTGATGTCTACTTTCCATACAGGAAGCAGTATGATGTAAAACCAACTTTTCAGTACACAAAAAATATTCATATCTTGTATTTCCTACTAAATAAAAAGGTTCAATTCATTCCATTCACGAATCCTTTCCTCTTGAAGTGTATGAGGCAGCCACCCGACAACAATCTCTGCGGGTTCTATGTTCATAGTTTCATGCACACATTCAGCGAAGATGAAAATGCTATTGTGTTTACTGATGTTGAGATATGAAATTACATATCGATGCATTATTTTCAATTTCTATACGTATTAAACGACTAATTCTTTCGATTCTTCAAATGCAACGCTTCAAACACCACACAAGTGCGATACTCCCTACAGAAATTCAGGAACAGATCGCTAGGTTCTTCATTGAACATATTATCAACCTAAACAGCGAGTTTCATGAACCGATTGTGTCGTTGCCGCGTAAGAGACCTTCAGACGATACCATACCTTCTAGTAGAGAATATGCGATAAGGATGAAGTCTACCAGGGGTTTCACAGCGTATATATGTTCAAATGACACCATATTTCTCAATTTGACGCGTTACCTCCTTTTGAAGAGGACATCGACCTATGTTTAATGGAAGATACTGACGAACCTCCCTATGTACAATGTGATCATAATGAAAATAAATATGTTTTGAAACTTTGACAGTGTATATATATTCAGATGACACCATATTTCTCAATTTTTGTATATACATTTTCTTGATTAAATATGTGTCTCATTGTATGCATATATTGTGAGGGAGAGAGAGACGGAGAGAGAAGAGAGGAGAGAGAGAGAGAGAGGAGAGAGAGGAGAGGGAGGGAGAGGTAAAACACTGCCAGCTCAAGGTTTCAGCCAACAGTGATAACCCAGCATTATTGTCGGCTGAAACCTTGAGCCAGGTGATAACCACTACCAGTTCCGAGGCCGGCAGTAATAGTCGGGAACTATCTTTATCGTTTACTCACTGCCGGCTAACCACGCGACATCAACTTTTCACTAATAAACTTTTTTATAGTTTGAAAAAACAGGATTCAGAAGATCGACTAATGTATTGAAACTTGCAAGTTTCTACGTGTGCATGGTCCTTATTACTAATAAACTTTCTATAGTTTTAAAATGTGGCAGTGCCCTTTATTTTGGGTAGTGTGCATGCTGGTCCATCCGCTTATGTAGTGCTCATATAATATTAAGAAAAAACTCATCTCCGATTTGAATGATGCGGTTCTCTTGGTTGGAGCATCAATTACTACTTCCAATTCTTGGAAGCGAATACCACAAAAGCACTACTCTAAAATAACATACAATTTATCTCAGATATTTAATTAATGTACTCCTTGCTTTGAAAGATTTACAAATGGTTGGTGCATCGCCGACGTGAAACTTAACTCTCCGACCCGCACCCTTTTCTTATATAAAAGAGACTAAGTGGAAGCAGGAGCCAACAACACTAAGGCCCATCCAAAAAACATCAAACATGGAAGAGGATCGGATGACGATCTGCCCTTTTCCTCGATCTATCGCCCCCTTTGTAATTTATGGCTTGTCAATCAAGTGGAGGAAGGAATGAACACAAAAAGGGAGGCTTTTTGCCGGGGAAACTTTCTAGCACTAACCTACATTTGGCCGTCTCCAAAAGTGGAGACCTGCAAGTGTCCAATATGAGGTTTCTTTCTTTTGCACGTAGTTTTCGGCGTTGGGGACTCCTGTTAGGGTTGCTCTGGTGACTCGAAACTAGGTCTCAAATCATCTCTTCGTTGAGATCAGATCCAGCTTTCTCCACAAAAAAGCACCAAATAACTTCGGTAGGGATGGAACTCGTATTGTATCTGCTGTGCGTTCCCCAATCTTCTGGCAGGTGCGGACGCGCGGCATCGGCTTTTTGCTGCTGAGGATGGGCGATCATAGAGGCACTTTGGTGAATGTGATGAGGAAGCTGCAACTTTCTGAAGCAGAGAGGAGAGGGATCGAGGTGGGGGAAGCAAAAGAGCGGTGCGTTGGAGGGAGGAGATTGGCATGTAGTGGGGAAGGCGCTCTCGGAGAAAACAGTCTGTCCAAGGGCAAGATCTGATGCTGAGGCACCTAGTGTGTCCATCTTTTTGCCGATGACTCCCTGATGTTGATGAAAGCCAATCAAAATAATGCTTCTCATTTGAAACATATCCTTGAGATTTATGAAGAATGTTCAGGTCAAAAAATCAATAAGGAGAAGTCCTCTGTCATGTTCAGCAAAAATGTCGTGCAATCATGCAGGCAAGGTCTGAATACTGAAGCAATAAACGAGAAATATTTGGGTTCGCCGATGTATATCAGCCACTCAAAGTCCAAGGCTTTTTCGTACATAAAGGATCAGATTTGGAACCCAATCCAAGGTTGGAAGGAGAAATTGCTACCACAGGCTGGCAAGGAAAATTTAATAAAGGCAGTGCACTACTACAGAAAGATAGATCAGTGCCGGTTGAAAAATAGCTTCACTGCCGATTTTTCAATCGGCACTCTTCACTCGACACTGATAATAGGCTATTATCAGTGCTGAGCACTGTTGCTATTTCCAGAGAATAAAAAAAGGAGAAAATTGGAGGCAGCGGGAGTGGCATCCGAGCCTGCTCGATTCCGAGCTGGCTCGGATGCCACTCTCGCCGCCGCTCCCGTCGCCACTGCCGTCGGGCACTGCCGGGCACACCTGCAAAATACGGCTCGAAGGCCACCGCCACAGTACATGCACACACGCCTGGATCCTATCGTCGCTCGGCCACCACGCCTGGATCCCTCGGTCACCACACATGCATGTATCCCTCCGCCACCGCTCGGTCGCCGCACGTGTCTGGATCCCTCGGCCACCGCTCCGCCGCCGCACATCGCCTTCTTGAAATTGGGCTGTTCGGACGGGTCAGCGTCGATCTCATGGAAGTGCTTGAGCATCTTCATGTCCTCGCGGGCGTTGAAGCCGCCGCCGCCACTGCTTCGGACCCGCCGGCTGCCACATCCTTGGACCTGCCGCCCTTGGACCCTCCGTCGTGGATCTCTTGCCGCCCTTGGACCCGCCGCCACGTAGCGGATGGCCACCGCGCTGCCCCTGCCACTGCCTCGGACCCGTCGTCTACCACGCCCTTGGACCTGGCACTCTCAGACCCTCCGCCGTGGATCTCGTGAGGCCGAAGGGGGAGGCCGGTAAGGAGGCTGGTGGGGGAGGAGGATGGAGATTGAGGACCGAGAGAGAGGAGACTGAGAGAGAGGAGAGAGGCCGGCACAAGAGAGAGAAGAGAGTGGTTGGGAGGATAAGATCGAGGAGTCCGATGAGAGAGAAGAGAGTGGTCGGGAAAAAATTGAGCCGAGTCGACGGATGTGAGGGTTGTGAAACTAAAATAGATTCAATACAAATTTCAGATCCGGTTTTTAATACTAACCGGCACTGGTACTACTTATCAATGTCGGTTTTTATCTGAATGGACAGGTGAATGTATGGTTTTGCTACGAACCGGCAGTGATACCCTATCAGTGTTGGTTTTGATCGAACCGACACTGATGAGCTGACACTTATGACTAATTATAGTAGTGGTGGCACAAGCAATTCCCACATATACAATGGCATGCTTCGATTTCACAAAAAGTAGTTGCAACCGAGCTCAATGATGTCAATTTTGGTGGAGTCAACAGGACAAGGATAAAATGTATTGGCTCTCATGGGATAAATTATTGCAGCCTAAAAGAGATGGAGGTTTGGGGTTCTGAGATCTTCATGCATTTTGCAATGCTTGCAAAAACAAGGCTGGCATCTTGTTCAATCACCGGACTCTTTGTGTGCACAAGTGTTGCGGCCAAAATATTATCCCCATGGCAATGTGCTCGCTGCAGAGAGTTTGGACAGAATGTCACATGACGGAGTTTGTTGAAAGGGATTGACTACTCAAGAAAGGGATAATCTGGTGTATTGGGAACGGAGAGTCAGTTAACATCTGGCAAGATCCATGGCTGCCAAGAGGTACAACTCGTCGACCGAGTACTGTCCAAGGGCAAATTTTACTGACCAGTGACCACGGCCAGGGAACTCTTCCACGAGATACAGCACGGTGGGATACTAAGTTGGTGACAGAAACTTTCAATGCTGATGATGCTAATATAGTCCTTTTGATTCCTCTCCGGGAGGACATGGAAGATCTTATTGCTTGGCATTTTGATAAGAAGGGGGGTTTCAGTGTAAAATCAGCATACAAGCTCCAAATTGATAGTGAAGCAGTACAGTTTGGCAGCTGTCCAGGTAACTACTGTGCATAGTTCGACAATTGGTACTGCTTTCCCCTTGAAGATGAAATGTCTGGATAAAGTGGAGACCTTTTGTGAGATTATATGTTGAAAAATTGGTAAAAGCGAAATTAGCGTAATTATGAAATTGATAAAAATACAAAGTGATTTATCATTTCATATGATGCTTTATCATTTCATGTTGCGATAATATGTTATTGGATATGCTCGTGTTAGTTACAGATGATGCGCGTGTGACGATATGCATATGATGTTGACACTACATCATGGTACCAAATTAGCTTCGCATGTTGGTCGGTAAAAGTTTGTTACCACTGATAAATGGTCCATCGTTAAAGGTGGATGATAAACTGTCGATCGGCAATTCAACATTTAGGGAAGCACAATCAGTTGGTAATGATATCAATATTTAACATTGGAGCATTGGTCGGCAATTGTTTATACCTGCATTGAACAATCGGTCGGCAAAAGTTAGCATAGTACTGTTGATCGGCGAATCAACAAGACGGTAGGGGAAAATACACGTGCGCAGATGACTGATATCCCCTTACACGAGCGCGTGCCCGCAAAACCCAAGTGAAAAATCCCGGGCACGCATCCTCCTCTCCTGGGCGCCAATTTCACCCCCAAATCCCCACTCCCTCCCAGTGTCGCACCACAACGCCAGCCGCCTCCGTCGCCGTCGCACCACCCGGCCAGAGCGCCTCCTCTCCTAGCATCGCGCCCCACGTCCAGCGCACCTCCTCTCCCAGCAACCATCGCACCCCACAGCCACAGCGCCAGCCGCCGTCGTTGCACCCCACGGCCATGCCAGCCACTACCTTCGCACCCCATGGCCGACCCCAGCAAGAAAACCCACAGTCGCCACCCCCCTAAACTCCGACCTCTGGCCGCCGCCCCCTAAACCCACAGGCGCCGACGTCCACTAGAATCCCGGATCTGCTGCTGGCTGCGCCAAGCCTGAAGGCATCCATGGAGCTCAGAGGGCCTGAACAGGGAGGTCACGCTCCTCAGGAATGAGTTGCGCTGTGCCAACCTGGTTCCCGGCGCCGTGCCTGCCGGAGCCGCCACTGGGGCTAGGATTTGGAACGAGCTACTGGTGCAGCAGCTAGCAGCCGACCTGGTTAGGCACCTCGACGAGCTCGAGTACTACGAAATCAAGGTAAAGGTACTGTTGAAACTAAAGTTCCAGACAAGGTAGACCTTCGTTTATGGAGAATGTCGAAGGGTTTTTGGGGTAACACGTGCTTGGGTAAAACTGTTTTCGATCCCTCTCTCGGATACAGTATGATCCTATTTATAGTCTATACTCAACCACTTCACGCATAATTTACAGTTTCTATCTCCTTATCTACTACATTTTTAGAATATTCGAGGGTATTATGGTACAATCAAGCATATTTACATAATCACAACTCTGCCCTGAGCAGTTAAAGCGGCCCCGCTATTCAGTCATGGTCTTTGGTCCCTGTTAATCCGCCGAAGGGTTCTCCACTCCAGCGCCACGAGCTGGTCTTCGGCTCCAGGTCGAAGACACACTGCTATCTTCGCCTATTCCAGTCAACAAAACTACCGGTGTAGCTTTCAGCTTTCGACCGAAGGCTCGCCACCGCCTTCACCAACGCGGGAAGCCGGGACTGCTAGCACGCCTACAACCTTCGACCAAGAGTACTTCGCGATCTTCGCCTGTAATCCCTGAAACAAACATGCAGTGACAAGAGTGCGAAGCCTCCGGCAGGCTTCGAGCTATCCTACGAAGGGGGAGGGCGGGAGATCATCCCCAACAGGTATATCCCCTTCCCTTAAACGGTTGTAGGCCTTTCCAATTTCTTGTTTCCGATTTACACATGGAATCCAATCATTTCCGTTTGGTTTGGGCTTTCCATTTGAGAAATCCTTGGTGCATTGAACGGTGGATTTATAGGAATAGCATTCTGATGTCGCTGCAATGGCAGTATTGTGCTCTTGTACGCAGTTTGGTTGTCCAGATTTGCTGAATTAGTACTGTGAAAAATTTCATGACGCATCATTAGCAATGATACGCTTGGTCTGCCATACTTATTCATTCATTTTGGGTGTTCCTATTGAATCTTAGTATGTCCTTGTATTATCAGTTGTCGATACATTTATCCTGATCTTAAGTGAATATGTGATTTATATAAGTGAACAAATAATTTTTCATTCAGAAACATATATGGTCTAGAGATGCATTAATAGACTGCATTTTTAAGTATTACATTCCTCTACTATGCCATATCCTTTGGTTCCATGTGTAAATTTGGCGAAGGATATACGGTGCCATGTTCTGATTTTTCACTCGTACCTTGTGGTTATATGGTTTTGTTAACATCGGTGATGTCTTCCATGTTGGAGGGAATAGACGTAATAGTGGTGCCTGCAAAAGATCAAGTGAAGAAAAAGCTGGAATCTCAGGCAAGGTTGATTCAGCAGACAATTCTTGCTTCGTTGTCTAAAATCACCAAATTCCCTACAGATTTGCAAATAGATGTGGAGTCTAAAGTGTTCACGTTGATTCTAGTGATTATAATGCAAAGTCCTGAAAAGAATGATAGTCAACATTCATTCCACACTTGATTGAATCTTTCATTTCTATAAGTGCACATATTACCTTTATGGATTAGTCCATTTTCAAACGGGCATTGCATATCGTCATAAATTGTGTGAACTAATAAAGTATTAAATTACTCTGTTAAGCCTAATGTGTTTATTCCATGTGTATCAAATATTTGTTCAGTTTATCTTGTGGTTATATATATTCAGCGTTTTTGTTAACTTCACTGCTGCCATGCAGGCTGAAGAAAACAGTCATATTACTGGTCCCATTAACAGCTCAAGAACAACTGAAGAAAGAGCTGGTGTCTCGGGCAAGGTTTATTAGTAGACAATTCATACTTTGTTCCCTTGTCTGAAATCATTAATGTGCCTACATGTTTGCAAAGAAATCTTGAGAAGAACAAGACAGAATCAACTAGCAGGCCTCGAAACATTAGTGTTACGGATGACAAATAGGGCATCCATGCTTTCTGCTCAGGATATAGCTTCCATTGCTAAGTTTTTTACAGTGCACCTGTAATTGTCACCTTTATACAATATATAGGCAGTCTGTCTCATTTGAGATCTTAGCTTTGAATGTCAATCACTGTTAGACGTATCATCATCATCAGTTCATTTTTTGTGAAAAAAGCTACCTATAGAGATGCAATTATCTTGAATGATTTTATCATTTTTCTAGTCAGATGGCCGTGTTTCTGAAGGCTGCTTAATTGGCATAATGGCATCAACTTCACTACTGAGTCAATTTTGAGTCAATTGGCATAATTCTGATTGTTCCCCTTGTCAGGTCTTGGAATCCTTAGGGTCAGTTCACCTCCAGCCTGCTGGCTAGCGCACTACCACCTCCAGTTGGCTTTGTGTGAGCAGAACCTGCAGTTGCACCGGTGTGAGCAGAACCTGCCATGGAAGCTGAAGCAGAATGATGCCGCGCAGGCACGTGTACATCCACGATTCGCAGCAGCTGGCCTTGTGTGTAACGGTAAGGTTCTCTTTCTCTAGTTCTTGTTCCTTATTTTCATATTGCTATCTTATAAGCTTTTGATTTGTTGTTAAAGTGATATCAATCTTGTAATTTCTAGTGTCAAAGTATGCAGCTATTGTGATTCTCATGATCTGTGTATTGCCCCATATTCAGTCCATCTCCAATCTCCATGTAATCCCGTCCTACTTGTATGACAACTGAATCCTTTTGTGCTTGACAAGCCAACCTACTGTTGATGCATGTGTTTCTTTTTATTTTGGGTTTTGCAAATGATTGTGTACACTCCTGATACGTGTGGAAGACAATATATGTAGCTTCATTGTGGTACTTTGCTGATAGAACCTAGATGTGAACTACAGTGAGATTTTGATCAATGTTATGGTGTGTTGATTACGTGAATGGACTAATTTGATTGTAAGATGGATGTAATATTCGGTGAAATTGGTTTTTAGTTGTGTCATGGATGAACTCTATATCAATGGATATTTGAAGCTCAGTGTGTGACATTGCCATCTTTATATCTAGTTTTAATGATGTGTCATGTACAAGTTATTGTCAATACATGGTTTATTTTTCTAAATCATCTTAATGTTGGAGTTGAACTGTCTATCGATAATTATTTTAATTGCAACAAACAATCGGTTGGCAAAAAGTATTAATCGTGAAGGCATTTCTGCCTCAACACCGTCCGACAGTTAGTCAGCAAAACTTTCCATTCAACTGAGCAAAAACATGTCGGTCGGCAAAACTTTTGCTGACGCCACTTATCCCGACCGAAACTATCGGTCGGCAAAACTTTTTACTGACCAACAGTCCGTTGCTGAAGGGCCCTTTGCCGACCATTGAGGTGTTGCCGATATGGTACCGTGGTGTAGTGTGATGCTCGTGGGAGCATGAAAGTATTTGTGCTTTTGTATGGATTGATGTGAGTTAAGTTTGTAAAACTTGTGTTCGGATATGGTTGTTGATTTTGTTCATGTGCAGGTGTAGTTCTGATAACGGACGTGATTGATGATAGAATCGAAACTAGATTTATGGAGAAACTAAGGTTACAACGATCAAAGGTAGGAACTAGAATACGGTACACGTGATGATATTACATTATAAAATATATACGAGAGTTATGATCTATGATGTAGAGAATCGTGTCACGAGATGTGCCACAAGATGCATCGTGGAAAGCACCCATGTACACGAGGTCGTATCATTATTGTGGCCGATTAGAAAATTGCATGGCTGCATGTTGCATACATCCATTTGGATTAGCAATAAAATAATACGGCTAGTGGCTGCCGTGAATCATGCTGATGTGAGCATGATGTCAGCGCACGTGGTGCTTGCTAGTTTGGCTGGCATGTAGAGATCTTAGATAGAGCGGACCCGCATGTCCTCCCCGTCCCGTCCTGCTCCGTCTCGAGATTGGGTGAATTTTTTTTTTCCGTTCCGCTTATGAAGCTCTGACTTTGATCCAATCTGTTACCGCTCCATTCTGATTAAAATTATTAAAAATTTTAGATCAAATTTAATTAGAAAATAATAGCTACTATAACATATAAATTAATAAAAAACTACATTTAATATTCACGATACCTAACCCAATATGACAATACTTACATATATACATTAATTTACTAAAAATTTTATTACAAAAGGATGATAAACTTCTTAATAAACTCGTTAAACGTGCATGTAACATACTCCAGGGTAGGACGAGGCGGGACAGAACTTGACCCGCACCCGCCCCGCCCCGTCCTGATTGGTGCCCCGCCCTGTCTTGCCTCAACCGGAGCGGGACGGATAGAGACCCAGCGTATCGAGTAGGGACTTTTACTTCTACTGCAAGTTTTTGCAGGACCGTATCACGAAAATAGTTTTCAAAGAACCATTGCGGGAAAAATAATTTTTGCTAGACTGGATCACAAAAATTATAATTTTCGCTGAACCGTCCAGCAAAAAATATTGTACAATCCGTCTGTGATGCCCTACGCCTCCTTCTTCTCTCTTTGTCGGTCGACGTCTTTGACACTGTCACCAAGCGTGCGGGGAGGAGAGAGAGGCTGACGTGCACGCGCGGGAGGAGAGAGGCTGCACATTCGGTAGGGAGAGGGAGGGGGGCCGATTGTGAGAGAAGAAGTGGAAGAAGAGGATGAAGGAGGAAGAAGAAGGGAGAAGAAGGAGAAGGAAGGACAAAGGAGAAGGGAGAAGAAGGAGAACCGAGGAAGAAGGGGGAGGAGGAAGAAGAGGAGGAAAGTAAAAAAATTCTTCATAATTTTGTTTTTAATTACGGATGAGAAAGATTTAATCCCTTAGATTTAATTAGGGATTAGTAATTATGTATTTTGCTTCATATGTATATATGTAAGATTTAATTACGGATTAGAAAAAATGATGGTAGGTTATATTTTAGGTCACAAATAATTTTATTTTGAGTATTAGGTTACGCAAATAAAATATATATGCGTAGAATTATTAGATCTAATTTGTTAAGTTAGTAAAATTAAATACATGCAATTTTTTAGAACTAAATATATGTAATTTCTTTTTATTACTAATAAGTACAGAAAATAACTTTATAATTAATTATATTATCTCGGATTTAGGATTGTAATATTGGTTAGATTTTATGTAACGAAGATTATAATAGGTTGCATTTTAGGGAAAATAATTGAACATTACTTTAAGCTATTCTAAGTTAGTCACATTAGATAAATGTAATTTCTAATTAATAAGGAAAAATAAGTTGGTAATTTATTTGATATATTTTTGTTGGTTGAAGTTACGTCAAACCCTATAAAATTTAGAGTTTTCTATAGAAATGATCGAATCTGTAACGGTCTATCTGATATTGATTTGAGCAATTTTTCGTTTATTATCCTTAGTACTCAAACCCTGAGGGTACATAGATGAAGGAGATAAAAATGTGATTTACCCAATATTTTCAGTTAAATCCCGAGATTTATTCTGTTACAGTGCAATGCATGTGAAGTCGTACGTTAAATCCAATTTTTTGGCAGTTAAATTCGGTGTATCAGACGGATAAGTGGTTTAAATGGTTAAAGTGGTGCAGGCGGCGTCAGGCTGAGTTCAATATTCTAGTGCAGCCATTTTCAAGATAAGTGTATGACAGTAGCAGTGCAATGACACTAGTAGAAGAAGATGATATGTGGGGGTATGCGGTGTCGAGGGAAAAAGTTGAGTAAAGTTAGATGACTGAGCTAGATGTTGTTGTGCATAGTTAGGCGACAGAGGTTGAGGGTTAGACTGATATAAGGGAGGAAATTGAAAAAATTGTTATTGAGCTTGAGAGTGTGGACCGTAACGTAAGATGTGAGGAAGAAACTTTATTGCAATCTGTAAATGGGGGATGATAATGGTGATAATGAAGATGATAAATTTTCTAATATTGCAATCTGGCAGATGAATAGAACATGTCTGAAAAAGGTGAGGAGGCAAGTTATGAAAAATCATGATTTGTTTTTAGAGTACGTGTAATACCTGTTTATTATAAAATATGACGTGATCGTAGGACTCTCGGGAGTACGAAGACCATGATTTTCTTTTAGAGTATGTGTAATACCCGTTTATTATAAAATAAGACGTGATCGTAGGACTCTCGAGAATACGAAATTTGACTTTTAGATCCATTACTCAGATGAACAATCGGAAACTACGTATACGTATATCTCGTCGGAACGATTTCATTTTCTAATCTAAGCGTCCCGTTCGGACGCAGGTTGAATCTGTAGTGCGCCATTAAATAGAGACCGTTGAATCGTATTTGATTAAAAAAAAAAAAAACAGAGCTGCTGCCCTATTCCTACCCAGCCGCCACCACACCCTGTGTTCGGCTCCTCCCTTGGCCGAAAAACCAAATCCACCGCTCCTTGCAATCCTTGTTCCAGAAGCTCCTCAAATCGATCCAACATCCAAGCCATCACCCCTCTCCTCTGAGCACAGAATCAAGCAGCAGTGCTGCTGCTCTCCTTCAGGCCGTGGCTGCTGGCATCGGAGGGAAACCAACACCGCAGTCTTGGGCCTAGATCGAGAGGAGCGCGTGAACAACAGTGAGGGGGAAGCTGTGGCTGCTGTGCGTGAAGCTGCTACCTGGCCTGCTGCTGGGCGTGGAAGATGGTGTTGCCGACGCCCTGCTGGTGACTTGAGCAAGGGAGAAACGTAGGTCGTCCTGTTAGGTAAGGAAGGGTCCGGGATCTCACCGTTTGTGATGGGTATCGAGCTAACCGAGTCTCTTGCTGTTTACTCGTTTGGCTTTGATTTAGGATTGGTATTTTTGGGCCAAATCTTGATAGGAGCCATGTTGCCCGTGAGGGTTATGTCAGAGTATTTTTGCAGTTTTCGCTAGTGTAGATCTAATCGGTTTCCTACTCTCCTGCAGTTTAGCTCTGGTTTAGGGTGAGTATTTAGAGCCAAATCCTGTTGGGTGAGATGCTGCTTGCGAGATTTAGGTTGCAGATTCTCCGATCTGTCTTCTGCGCATAGTCAGGTCGGGCAGCACGTCACTTTTCTGCAGAACCCATCAATTAGAAAGTTGTAGTTAACGTCAAGGCCTAGCTGTTGTTAAAATTTCAGAATTTTTGGCCGTGTAGTTTGTGCGTAATTGATGATGGAAACTGCTGTGTTGCAGTGTCAGTTTTGTAGACAGTCTCTGTTCGAGGTCTGTTTTAGAGACCTAAGAAATTTTTGTGATTTATCTCACAATAATGAAAGTTGTAGTTCATGGAGTATTCTGTTCACTGTAAACAATTGCATAATTTTTTTGGAGCTTTGGTTTGTCAATAGTGCGCTGATGAATGTTGTTGTCCAGAGTACAAAGATAGATTCAGTCATCTGTTTTCCATCACGATTTAGGCATAGCTGCTGTCAGAATTAAAATTTGAAGTCTTCATGAAAGTGGTAGCTCTTGTTCTGTAGAATTCAGAAGTGTAATAATTCGCTACATCCTGTACGGTAGATTTTAAGATATGAATTTGTGAAGCAACCTTGCTGCCATTAGCTGAATGTCGGCTCCTTGGTAGTGCCATGAATGTGAGGTTTTTGGGTGTAGTAAGGTTGTGCTTGTTTGTATATGTGTTTTCCTGTTGTTGTTGGTGACAAAAGTGCGCTTGTTCAGGTGGTAATGCTCTGGATCATGCTTAGCGCCGTTTCGCCATTGATTAAGTCAAGTAAAGGTAGCGGTGGTTTGCTACTAGTACAGCTTGTTATTTTTACTACCTCTATTTTTCTAAAATTGAGCACATTTGACGAATCTAATAATCTGAATATGGTGAGTTTACTTGTTTTTCTTACATGAAATGGTTGAAGTCCAACTGTGTACCTTTTATAGCTGTCATATACATTATACCATGCGCATAGCATTTACTTCCTAGACCCACGCCTTTGCGATGTCTTGTATAGTTGAGGATAGTTGCCTATATCTTATTCCCTTGGAGGAGGTGAAGCTCAGAGTATGTATTGCGGTGTACTGTTAAAAAGGAAGTATGTCTCATGCACTTGTTTAGCCATTCTTATACAAGTGAACGTAGCGGTTGTGCTACGACTTTAACTCGTTATTTTTTTCGGTCTACGCTCTAAAATGCAGCACATATTTAAGCTTAACGGTCTAAATTGATGAAGAACTTGCTATTTAAAATATGTTTTGAGGTAGGATGTTCTTAGGTCAATGGTAGCAATGAGGTAGGTGAGTAACTAAAGATCATAACTTGGGGTTGTTATGTTTTATATATGTCTCATAACTAGTAGGGCAACGGAGTTATCTTTTTGTCTTTTATACAAGTTTAATATGAAAGAGGTGAATTGTGGGTTAGCAAAAGAGAATTAGTTTCCTTATTGATGCCCTGCATAGAAGTAGTTTTTTTCATTTGTGGTTATATGATGAAGTCCATTTTCAGTTCATACTTAATATGTCGCTATACGATCCTAAGGTCTTTTTAAGCCTTGATGGAAGTATGTGACGAATGCATTGTTTATATCCCAATATCCAATGCACATTGGTTAAGATCATGTTATGCCTTTTACCTTTTGGTATTTGAAGTATTGCAAGTGCAAATTATTGCATTTTGTGCATTCATGTCATGAGTAAGTGCATCCGAGTCAGGTCGGTGAGAAAGTCAAATAACTATTCCGGAGTGTATATAAGTTAGGTCGGTGAGAAAGTTATATGACTATTTTGGAGTGCTCTTGAGCATTTGAAGTTATGTCGCTATCTTATGGTCACGACCATATCAGTACGCATCGTATGTTCTCAAGGAGGGGTGCAATGTAAAAGTGGACATGGCATTTGCATCACATATGCATGCATTAAAGTTTTATACATTGAAGTGAAGTCTATGCATTGGAAGGGAAGCCATAGAAATGAAGTATGAAGTGGAATCATATTTATTAAAGTATGTTCTAAGAGTTATTTGTGGAGTGCTATTTCTTCAAAAATCATATGCATTGGGTTATGCTCGACTTATTTATGTAGACTTGATGGTTGCTTACGTTGGACCTGCATTGCATAGCATTCATATGCACCATGTTGCATTGTATAAGTAGTTTTGCATTTTGATTGGCTTTGTTGAAGTGTGTGTATATAGTTAAGCAATCTTGTTACTTGCGGATATCTTTACGAAGTTGACCTCTGTAGTGTTGCATTTTGTTTCCATATGGTTGGAACATTGTTTATGATGCAGGAGGTAAGAGACTCTTAAGAGTTCTATGTTTCCTTTGTGGTCTCATAGGATTTCATTTTTGGTTCGTGATATCTTATGACCCATGATGTGCTAAAATAGAGTTCAATATGATAGCGTAGTCTCCTTTATAGTTGTGATGATGATGATACCCATGTTCTCATTGTATGGGTAGTTTTGGGCATTTGCAATACAAAGTCTATAAAATACTCATGTCTAGTCTCAACCATGAGATGTTTTAGCCTGATGCTTGAGTTGTTGACGTTATCTTTAACTTAGGTTCAATATGAAGATCTTATTGATGCTACCTCTAACTCGAGCTTATGTGATGTTTTAGCAAGGTTTTTAGGATCGGGGTCCTCAGTAGGATCGTTTTTTGCCGAGTAGGATTGGATTGTAGGATCAGATCACAATCTTATGGGATTTTTATTTTTAAAGTTTAATTTATTTTTATATTAAAAATACATTTAACAAGTATGAAATATCGTTAAACATAGGTTCTGAAGATACAAACTAATAAAACATATCAGATTAAGTTAATAAAATTTAATTATACATAGATCTTAGCGATTCTGTAGGATCATTATAGAACTCTCATCTAGAATTGTAGGATCGGGGTCCTATGTAGGATCTTAGCGATTCTATGGGATCGTATAGAACTCTTATCTAGTATCAGATCTTCAGATGACACCATATCTTTTAGTACAGAGTATGCGATAAGAAGTAAGTCTTTTAAGAGGCTTGACAGCATATATATCATTAAGTCAGATTAAGTAGCTTTATTTACATATTAAAAAAGAACACGAATTATTATATATTAATAAAGGACATGAATTACTACGTATTTATGGAGGATATGAATTACTATGTATTTATGAAGGACATGAATTGCTATGTATTTATGAAGGTATCTTTATTATTAATTTATATTAAATATGTCTTATTGTATGCATGTATTGAGAGGGAGAGAGACGGAGAGAGGACAGGACAGAGGAGAGAGACGTAGGAGAGAGAGGAGAGGCAAAATACTGTCAGCTCAAGGATTCAACTAGTAGTGATTTCACAGCTATCACTTCTGATTGAAACCATCAGCCGGCAGTGATATCAGAGTATCACTGGCGGCTCAAGCCTTAGACCAGCAGTGATAACTTCCTTCACTACCGGTTCCCTGAGCCGACAGTGATAGTTGGGGACTATCACTGCTCGCCACCCATTGTTAGCTTCTAAACTGACAGTGAAGAGGGTTTCTGTAGTAGTGGGTGTTTTCGTTATACTTTGTGTTGCGTTTTGTTGTGATTCGTTCTTAAGGTACGTTGGGTATGAATTGGATATAGATCTTGTTCTTATTGAAATTTTTTAAAAGCTCCTATTTATCCTCTCTAGTCACTGTTCCAGTCATTCAAACCCGGCATTACTCGTCTCGTTAAACGTCTTACAGCGACCGGAGTTTACCGATCTCACGTTTTCTGTATGAAAATAGCAACTACCCAAAAGTCAGAAGTTACAAAACAAAATGGCGTGTCAGCCAAGCTATTGGTTTTATGGCAATTCGTGCAAAATAGGTGTAGCTCTGTGATAAGGGTTCCAAAAGGTGTAATTCCCTGAAATTTACTCCTACATGATGTTTTAGAAGGCACTTCAAACTTCTTTTAACTTTGACCACTAATTTAAAAAGAACTGTTTGTAAGGGTCATATGGAAATGGTATCATCGAGTTTGTCATAAAAAATATTTGCTTGACTCACCAACTCACACCCCTTGCTTATATAACAATAGACTGAGTGAAAGCAGAGCCAACAACACAAGCTCCATCGAGAAAAACATCAAACATGGAAGAGGATGACGATGGACAGCTGTGTGAACTTCCGTGCTAGGGCTACGTACTAGGAAAGGGGGGCACTAGGAATTCCATTTGTTGCACCACGCCAAAGCACTGAATAGGCTCGAAAACATTTACTTTGACTGAAGCCGTAGGGACAGCGTTCTAGCTCACACCCAGCAGAACTCCATTGTAAACCAGCAGAATTGACATTTACATTGCCTCCAGCATGCACGCTGAGGCGCCACAGTACACAATCCACCACAGTACTGTCAGCCTGTCAGGGCGGCTAGTCAGGGCGGCTAGCCTTCCGCTGTTTGGGCCAGGGATCACATGGATATCTCATCTTTTCATTAGGAGATAAGTTTAGTATTATAGGACTTAAGTTGATTTATTTAGAAATAAGTTTAGTAGAAGATAAGTTAAGAGTTTGATTAAATTAAGACCGTTTAAAGATAGATTTGATAAAGATAAGTTAAGAGTTGAAATTAATTTAGTATTGTAATATACCCTCTCTATATAAATGGACAGCCGCACATCATTGTAATAAAGTAAAAAAAAAAGAATTAATCTAAGTTTTTCCAAAATTCTAATTCTCCCTCTCTCTCCCCTAGCAACTGACGCTGCCCAGTTATCCTCCCGATAGATTTTTATCCCATATGATCATAACAGTACACAACTTACAAATGGTTATCTTCCTTGTGTGGAAGGGATTGTACCAGGAATCAGACCACAACATTTCAGCCCATAATATATTTGCATAGAAGTGATCCTAAGATCATCAATCGTACTTGATTTTTTAGAAAAATGAATATATTTCGCATAAAAAGTGAAAGCACGCAAGTCTCTGCAATATGTGTTTTCAGGTAGTATTTAGTTTAGTTTTGTAAATTTGCGTGCGCCTATATATATGCAAATTACATTTTTTTTTAAACTTTTTATTCTTTCTTAAGCAATAATTTGTGATCATGACTCGCATACCAACGAAGTACCAAACTTTGCTTGTTTAGTTGTTTATCCAAGCTTATCCCTTCTAAACTTCTCTTCGACGATCGAGATCCACCACGGTCCACTGGTTCCTCTCACAGCCGTTTGATTTAACCCGCCTACTCTGTTCGTCCTAAATTGCCAAATGCCTTGTTACTACTGCATCACATCTTCACTTTCAGAGCCCTGCATGCCATCCGGGATGCTGTTTCGGCTTTTAGCTACACACCTACACCCACCAGCTTTTAACTTTCTAGTGTACTTGCTCCATCTTCTTCTCTCTCTTTTCTTTTTCTGAACAGTACTTACTCCATCTTCTCAAGATGTAAATTTTTGCTCCTTTTAGGTATGAGTTAATCAGTTAAACACCAGTCCACATTTATTTTTTTCACATATGCTAGATAATAAATAGTCTGGTAGAACCAGCAATGGAAATTCATCTCTCTGTTTTTGTTTTTCACTACTGAAAGTTCACCAGGAACAAGAATAGCGCAGACCAACTTGTGATATCGGACGAGCCAAATGGGATAGGTTAATGGAAAGGGAGGCACCGGGAACATGTGCTGTGCAATATAATGCGAAATGCTACCGATTGTCTGGCACGATACCACTACGCATTTCGCGTGGAACCAACAGGAAACGACTGGAGGAGCTAAAGATCGAGGCGAGTGAATCAGAATCCATTCAGATTGTACAGAGTACAGTGACAATCTTTGTGGTGTCAAAAGGAGTTCTATACGTAGGATACCTTGCGGTGAACGAACTGAAGAGACTGAGAGAGTGATTAAATCCTGTTTCTAGCTACCCAAACTCTGATATTAAGAAAAGGAAACCAAAAGCCGATGCGGTTGGAAAAACATAATATGAGGTTCGTTCAACAGAACAACCAAGGGGCTTGTCCAGTACTTTCCCCGATGATTATACTAGCAAGTGGTCAACGGTGTAATACATTTGCAGCAATTGTTTTGTATGCTATGAATATACATATCTAGGATCGGGAAGATTAACGCACAAATAAAACTTTCGAAGGATTCAGAGGACTAGGTTGTCGTAACTTGCAAGTGTTCTGTACCAGCAGGGATCAAACGTGTTGATTGATTTAAACGTTTATAAAACTTCTTCTTCAGCATACCAAAATAAAAATGCCTGTATTTTGAGCAGTCTACATGTTGATGCAAATGTAATGCTCATATCCGCTTAAGAGATACCCGTATCCCTGAAAATGAGAAACCATCGTGAAGACTTCTGATCCTGGTAGTCAATGATGCATTCTGTTGGTCGTGGATGTAATCGTTTCTCTTCTTTTGAAGTCAAGTCAGAAAATAAAAAAGTTGATACTTAAAAAACACCTACATTTCAGCTCAGGGTATTTACCATACTCCTTGCTTTGAAAGATTCGCACTGGTTGGTAAATCGCCCGTGTGAAACTTAACTCGCCAACACGTGCATTGCTTGCTTCTATATATATAACATGAGGCAAAATGAAGCTGAGCCAACAACAGAACCCCATGCACAAAATTAAGAACTGTGAATGAGGCTGATGATAGGTAGTGGAGTGTATTTCTTTGGGTGCAATAGCTACTCGGAAAGGGGGGCATCGGGAATTCATTCTGTTGCACCAAGGAAAATTGCCGAGTAGTGGCTGGCTGAAGGCTTGAGAACATTTTATTTTGACTCAAACCGACGGGATAGCATTCTACCTGGAATTTGGCAGCCGGCGTCACGGTTGCTTGTTCATTATGGAGAAGCTGTAGCATGCTTCTAGAGATGCCACAGCCCATGATACCAACTGATAGTTATCTTGCTGTCTGAAGTGATGTTGGGATCAGACTGAAAGACATGGAGACTGAGATGTTCACTCTGGCATTCTCCTCCTTTCTTAGAAGAGCGAGCATACTTACTGCAGCGGCAAGCAGCTGGTATACTGGCATGCATCTAGAGCACAGTTTACTTGTGTTGCTTTGTGCAATTTGCTGGAGAAAAACAACCGTGTACTTAATTTGATGATGCAATAAGAGGCTAAAAAAGAACATGCACTAGAATTAATCCATGATATGTCAAAAACAAGTACCTGCATTTCCATTAAGAACTCTAGATTCTGAAGGCTAATATGTTAACAAGGTGATCATTGTTGAGTTAAACAAATAGGCTAGCTAATGTGCCACAAAGTGATGATTGTTGGGTAAAGCAGCCTAGTACTACGATGTGAAATTGTTTTAAGTAGTCATGGGAGCCTCATAGGATTGTTCTATTTCTGTTGAATTTAATAATTCACCAGTGTACTACAATGGGTGTTTTCTTTACAAGATGAACATGCATGTACAATACTAAAGAGCTATTTTGATTGTTGGATTTTCATTGGAATATTGAAGTAACTTCATTAGGATTCTTATAGAAACTTAGAGTTTGTTTGGCAGAGCTCCAACTTCAAAAATTTCTGGAGCTATAATACCAGCTCCAAGAATATTAATTCAAAGCTGGAGCTCTGCCAAACAAGATCTTACTCACAAGAACAGAAAATGTTTACATATTTCTATTATATTTATCTCTCTTTCAATCATGCCAAACTTTTTCCCTAATTAAAGAAGACTACCTAGTTAAATTTGTGTCTCTTGCAACCTTATTGACTTTAAGTCGTTGGCATACCTCAGTTCGACCATGTTTTTGATTGTGAACAAAGTTGTCATGATCGTGACACTAAGTATCCTATTTGTTTGGTTAGGTCGAATTGAAAGACAACTATGAATCAAAATTTGCACATGCTTTTCAGAAGTTCATATATACTTCATATAAAAAGTGTAAGCATGTAAATGTCTGTAGTATATTTAGTAAAATTTAACAAATTTGTGCGCACCTCTGCACATTACAGTCATCTCTAATTTTGATATTAATGCAATGTGTTGATCTGAGAATCAATTATTCCTTGTCTTTGGAAATTAAGCCAGAAAACTACA
Organism: Phragmites australis; assembly: GCF_958298935.1. Lineage (NCBI taxonomy): Eukaryota > Viridiplantae > Streptophyta > Magnoliopsida > Poales > Poaceae > Phragmites > Phragmites australis. Next base: position 17,507,234 of record NC_084927.1, read on the forward strand.
AATTCACTGCTATAAAAATATATTTCATCTCAGATATCTACCGTACACCTTGCTCTGAAAGATTGACAACTGGTTGGTGAATCGCCCATTTGGACTTTAACTCACCAACATGCACCCCTTGCGTATATAACAGGAGACTAAGTGAAGCAGATCCAACAACATAAGCCATTCAAAAAGCTAGCAATTACGGAAGAGGGTGACCATGGGTAATGCCATGGACTGTTACAGGTGCTTGTAGCTACTAGGAAAGGGAGGCAATGGGAACCCTTTCTGTTGCAATAAAGTACTGATGCACAGTTGCCGACTGAATTGCTGTGAAAACTTTGGAAAATACTATATGCACGAAGAAATTGAAATGAAAGTCCGTGAATAGAAGCGAATGAACCAGGCTCTTTCATGCTTGTTGTTTTGAACTATTAGAATACTAAGGGAATTCCTTTCCGTACTCCTTGTTGAAACTTGGTATACACATTAATTTTCACCTTTCTCCTTTCTTCCTACTTGCCATCGATCGAATTCTTCCTTGTGAATCTCAACTTGATATTGGTATTTTTTTCTAACTGAACTCTTTCACATCATGCCTCTTGAGTCTTATGATTCAACTACACAGTTATTTGACCGCGAGCCACAAGTGCGTAGAGAGCAAAATGTACCTCAAGAGCCGATTGCCTTGTTCGGCTAATCTGCTATTTTGCCAATACTCGGTTGGCCAAGGCTGGAGATGAGAAAAGGCTTAGAACTTGAAGACATGGAATTGGTTTTGAGGAGGAGCATCAAGTGGGCCATGGAATGATTATCAGGAGGCCCGGGCCAGAAGCCCCAAAGCCAGCTGCCACGGACGATGTTCGTAGAGACTTGGTACAAATATCTTCGTGTGTATATATAGCAGTGTGCGGAAACATTTTACTTGTTGCTGTTGGTTCCTTCGTGCGCCTGTTGTTCTAATTTTCTTTCAGAAAAGTCCAAATTACTCCTCTAAATTATTTCTAGTATCCGGATAATTCCGAACTTTAAAACCATTTATTAACTCTCGAACTTTAAATACTGGATCACATAATCTTCTAAAGTAGTTTGCAACCGCGATTTTAATGACGTTGTTGCTATGTTACCTATTTTTGCTACGTGGCTACACGTCATCTCTCTCGCGCGTTTTGGAACCGAGTTAGCTTGAGTACTGACGGAGCTCGTGGCATATGACCTGAGTCGTCCAGCCCGAGAGAGAGGACGATGGGAGAGAGAGAGGTCAGTGAGAGGGAGAGAAAGGTAGAGAGAGAGGCCGACCGGAGGGAGGAGAGGAAGAGAGAGGTAGGAAGAAGAGGGGTGAGTAAGAAAAATATAATATGTGAGGCTATTTGTCACACGTGTATCAGCAAGAAATAATAAAAATAGTAATTTAGACTTTTTCCTTGTTTTTATCTTGCGTTTAGAGTACATATACCCGGGTGCCTGTTAGTGATTTCGTGATAACTAATTTCGCTCAGTACTGCTTTCCTTGATAATATGTTGGAAAAATGCACTTTCAAATTTAATTTAATTCAATTTATTCCTAAATATAACAAGAATAGGAACATATGTGATCAACGAGCTTCGACAAAATACGACTAGTTCCAATAAGCCTTCCGACAAACTCCGATAAGTTATTGGACTAGCTCTCTAAAATATTATGGATCAATGTGAACATACCCGGTGACAGCGTGAGACGTAGAGACCTCCTGATGGCGATACAGTAGACAACGATGAAGATGATATAGAGGAAGCAGACCACGATAATACAGAGTAAGCAGACCACGCTTCCCAAAAACCGTATTCGCTCTCTCCCAGTGCAGGATCCTAAGAGTGATGGGTTTCGAAAATCTGCTCTCTTGTTCGTCGGTGCACGCTGGCGCAGCGGGATAGAGTAGACTACGTGCGATAGTGCAACAGAGAGAAAATAGGCAAAATCTTAATTGATACATGCTTTGTGGTGGTGGCTGGCAGATATAAGAGAATTGTGTGGTTGAGATGCGCCATAATTGGACTCAGTTACGTACCACGATCGAATTCTTAATCGATACGATTTACATATATATATCTGTTTGTCCACGTAGCAAAAAGAATAAAATGGCAAAAATTGGCCACACCTACGTAAGCTATTGGACCAGATTTTGGCTGACCATTTACGCAGGTGCCATGTGTTCACACCCTCCGCCCCCGCCACGAAGAGGCGAGCGAGCACATGCATTTGTTCTTCTAGTCCTCTCATTCACACATGCTAAGTGTGTGGAGGAGAAAGCTTATTTTATCTCCACTAGCAAAATGAGACTAAAAGATACACTCACACCTCCATTTAGTTAGACTTTTGAGATTTATTTAAAATTACTCAAATATAATAGGTCAAACCCATATATTCTAATATAACCTATGCATTTGTGTTTTCATTTCTATGTCCTGGCAACAGCAGCTCAACTGTGTCCATTATATATCCAGCCGGATGCTGTAACATGAAAATCAGCGAGACGCCACACAGTGCATGCTTTCCTGGAAGGGATTATTGGTAGGGATCAGAGCACATGGAGACTGGGATGTCCAGCGGCCACGTTCACTCTGATTCAATATTTCGATCGTACATATACTTGTATCTTCTATACAGGTACTCTTCATAGAAATATACTGGCTACAACATTGGAGTTCCTTACAGAAAATGGAAGAAAGAGGAGATATGCATAAGACGTTCCAAAGATCGAAGATCGTGGCTATGAAAGTATAGGTGATGAATTAATAACAGGCTATGTGGAGGATAATATTTCAATTATCATGTAGTTTGATTATTTATTTGCCTTTCAACATGCCTGTGTAACGAACCAAATTGTGTGCACTTCCAATACAGAGACTGGAAATTCGTTTTTCCATTATCCAAAAAATTATTCCGGTTAAATCCAAAAATAAAAAACTCGTCTTCGTATTACTGCTATTGAATTCGTCTTCCATTATCCAAAAAATTATTCCGGTTTGCACTTGGATTCGGGCATCCGATTTTTATGTTATATAGAACGTTTTTTTAGTATAATATCATTCATCTATTTCTTAATCTTCATCACTCCACTCGGACTACATCAAAGCATAATCAATACTGAGTTTCATAGGTACACACAGCAGGGATCTCCGTATTTTGTTACAAATCCAGAAAGCTTAACAATGGAAGTAAATATGGAAACAATCATAACTAATAGACCTTACACATTGACCTTTATTTAAAACACTAGAATTGCCAACACACACATGCATGCATATCCTCTGAAGCATGAACAGTTTGAGGGCACCACTGTAGGAAATTAAGTACACAAATACTTGGTTTAAGTGTGTGTGTGTGTGTATATAATATAGAGTAGTGTGTAGTTCACCTGCTAATTTTCCTTGAGATCGCGTGGGGAGTGCAGCACAATCGTCTCGATCGTGATTCCCGGTCCGAAGGCCAGCATCACCCCCCACTCAGGCCAGTGGTCACCTTCCTCGTCATCCCTACGCCGGCGCAGCTCATCAAGCACAAAGACGATCGTCGCGCCGCTCATGTTCCCGTACTCGCGCAGCACATGTCGGCTCGCCGCCAGCTTCCCAGGCTCCAGCTTGAGCACCGCCTCTATGTTATCCAGGATTGGACGGCCACCCGGGTGAACCGCCCAGAAGAGGTCGTTCCATGCAACATCGACGTCGTCTCCAAGCGCCGACCTTAACGCGTCAAGCAAGCACCGCTCGACGTTCTGTCCTAGCAGCATCGGCACCTGGATGGCGAGGTGGAAATCTATGCCACCTCCCGCGACTTGCATGCCAAGCGCGTACTCAGTTCCTGGTATCGTCGTCTGCGTGGCTCCGACCATCTCAAACAGCGGGCGTTCGACGCCGGTCAAGGGGCCGGCACCGACGATGACGGCACCAGCGCCGTCGCCGAACAGTGCGTGGCCGACGAGGTTGCTCCCGTCGGGGCCGTAGAAGCAGACGAGGGTTATCTCGGAGCAGGCCACCAGGACGCGCGCGCCGCGGTTGTTCTCGGCGAGCTCCTTGGCCAGGTGAAGCGCCCTGCCTCCGCCGTAGCAGCCGTGGAGGCTGAGTATGGTGCGGCAGACCGTGGGGCGGAGGCCGAGGAGCGAGGCCAACTGGAGGTCGGCGCTCGGGGCGCGGCAGCCGGAGTAGGTGCTGAAGATGAGGTGGGTGATGTCGGTGGCTGGACGGCCCCACTCGGCAATCGCCTTCGCCGCGGCGGACTCCGCGAGCTTCGGGACTGCGGTGGCAACGATGTCGATGCGAGCGTCGAGGGATGGCAGTTCCCTATCAAGGAACTCCGGGTGGGCACGGAGTATTTCTTCGGTCATGTGGAAGTGCCGCTTCTCGATGCCTGTTTTATGGCCTGAAATTCAAATAAAATGCCGGTCCTTTATTTCGAAAACTAATAAAGTAATTAAGGGAATAGTTAACGTCATCAAGGAGCATATACACTTGCTTACATATTCTCTTTAGCTTCTCCTTGAGGTCAGTAAGGTGGTCACTGTTGGTTACGCGGAAGAACTGGTCGGGGAACTCGTCCTGTGGCACGACGGCGCCGGACGGGTTCGCCGTGCCGATGGCGAGCACGGCCGCAGGTCCTTCCGCGTGCTGCATGCTCCGGCTGTCACGCATGGCGGCGTTATTAGCTCTTGTCATGGCCAATGGAAGAGTGTTGAGTGTATTTCTTGAATTGTTGGGAAGGGAAGAACGCTAGAGATATATAGCTCGATCCGTGCATCCAACGGGCTCAACTGCCTGAGGCTTTATACTGCTTGGTCGATGTCGACCTAGCAACGAGCTAGCCATGTTTTTGCGAACCTTTTTTTTTACGTTTGCTAGGCGTCAGGCAACTGAAAATTGGGAAGCTTACAGTCGATGGTGATTTGCCCAAGAAGAAGAACCACGTGAGGTTAGAGGAGAGGGTTAGGGTTCGAGGAAGACTGTAGGAGATGGTAAGAAGAACACTGCACATCGATTGAGAGGTAGAAGAAAGAATCTCATCCGTCCGATGCAGATTGTATGGATGGAAACGGTCGACTGAAGACTGAACCAAAGCCAGTCGATTGAATTTTAGACGATACCTTTCTTTTTGCATGTAATTAAGGAATTAATTATGCACAGTTGGAGCAGATAATTCTTTCTGCATGTAATTAAGGAATTAATTATGCACAGTTGGAGCAGATAATTGGATTTTTTATTGAAACATATATTGTGTGCTTTCTCATAAAAACTGGAAGCAATATTCTAGTACTTTTAAGCAGGGACGTTACAAGTGAAGTAATAAAAGTAATATTTTAAAGAAATAAACGTCGAACTCTTATAGCAATTGATATATATTATCTTTTATATAGATATGCAGCGGAACAGAAACACTGGTGCTTAACAACATCGCAGACAACAGATCGAGAAACACGCTCTAGAACGTCACAACCTTGTTTTAATAGTTTTCAATATCTTCACCGATAACTCCATAGACAATCGACGGAGAACACCTCACTAGAATGCATCTTTCACGAGGTTTTCGAATTTTTTCCAACTAAGTGTTTGGTTATAGCAAATATGAGCACATGTAGTACTCAGCAAGTTGTGAAGAAAATATTATGCATATGAAGGCTTTGATAAGGTAAGGTTAGTTTGGCTCTTTTGCATAAAATAATATTTAAGTAAAAATATTTGAAAAGCAGTAGTAATTAAGTATATGACTATAAACAACTAACCACCTTAAGATTTAGCAGGGAATATCTTTGCCACCTAGCAAAATGAAAATCATACTAACCGAATTAAAGAAAGGAGAAGGCATATCACCAGTGCAAGATTCTCAGGACAAATCATCTCCAATCTACAGTAGAGATTCCTCATGACAAATCACTCGTGAAAGATTTTTCAAACATATCATCTCTATTATACAGTGGAAATTCTACGCTATGTCATCTACAAGATGCTAAGCTGCTAAGCTATAATGAATAAATAAATATTCTCCCATAACTATAAAAGGAGAAGGATAGCCGGATGGAATTACGACCCGAAGCAAGAGGAGAGAAGCAAGTGCAATTCAGTTTCCAGCCAATCTCTGAGAGCCCTTCCAACTTTAGTGTGTAGTGTTACACTTGTAAAATATTTGGTACCGAGAGAAGCATTGTAAATTAGCTGTTGTAAGGAATTCTGCAAGATAATTTCTTTCTATCTGTGTGGGTTCTTGAAATAGAAAACCATATGTAAGCTAGTTTTTGAAAATGAAGTAGTTTTCTTCAGAAAACCCTCAGTCTTCTCTGTTTACATGGAACAAGTTTTTATGCTAAAAACTCTATAGCAAAAACTCTTTGATGGTTCTCAAGTTAGCTATGCATATGGAATTACACTCATAGGATGAGATAATCATGTACCAAAAGAGAAGTATTCCCTTCAAATGAAACTATTTAAAGAGATGATAAAAATTTACCCTATATAACCATAAATAAGAGATTCTAAGAAGAAGCGAGCTACTTTTGAAATAAGTTAGCGAGTACTTAAATAGTAAAAGCAAATGGTAAAAGATTCTAAATAGTAAATCAAATAGTAAAAGTGTATTGCGCCAGAGAATAGTGAAAACAAATATTGAAGGACCATAAATAGTGAAAGTGAATAGTAAAAGTAAATAGTAACTATATATACACACTTAACGGTGTGACCTTATTGACCCATGGAAGCACCGCGCAAGCACCATCACCGTGCGGAAACCCTATATAGTAGCTAGTAGACGACAAACAAGCTGCTCGGCAAGATCGGGCCTGATATATGTAGCTGTAGAGATCATATCATCCCAGCAGGATACCTAATCGAAGGTGAGGCAGCATCGTTGCTCCGTTTGTTTGCCAACTTACAAATTTGTTTGATCAAATTTGTTTACCAGTCTAATGGATTGGAGCGAACATCCTGCGCCGCATTAATGGGTTCTTAGCAGCCTCCATGCGTGGATTGACTACTACAAGGCCTGAATTTAAGGACAAGTAGCTGGCCAGGTCAATTTAGGTCAAGCCGACGCCTGCACGCATCCAGGACCGTAATGAATGAAATGAACTATCCATGCCTGTATCCAGGACCGTAATGAAATCAATGAACTGGACAGCTTCGGCGCTAGTTAGGGATTCCAGCTCCTCCGACCCTGACGCCCCTCCTATCGCCGTAGCAAATCTTAGCATCCACGCATGCATGTCTTTATAAGTGATATGATGGTATAAAATATTTTAATTTTTATTTCTAAAATGAAGTTAACACCGGTAGTAAATCTTTGCATTCTAGCCTTAACATTAATACTTACACCTTTAGTATCAATGCTAACTCATTTCTCTCCTTTGGCTTCTTGCTAGCACTTGTGGATGTACGTGCTAATTAAGTGTCCATTGCCTAAATTTTCCTTGGATATATATTTATGGTTGAAAAATAGAATTACTTTTCTATAGAACTCCTTTTGCATTTATTACAATTGTAATTTTTCAGCTGCAACAACTCTAATTATATATCCATTCAATCTGCATTTTTATTTTAATGTTAGCGCAAAAAAATCAATGATGTAGATTTTTTTTTCTCCGATTAACATGATAATTTCTAGCACTTGGGGCAAACATGCTAGCTTTAATAATATAGTTGTATTCGCTACACAACTATATATGTGATATGTGCTAACATAAGTGTAGTTATATTCGTTATACAACTTTAGAATTCTATTCAATCTATGACGCTATAATCTGGATCCATCAAAATATAAGTGTTGTATTTTTTCTCAATTTCTATTGATTTACTTATGTAATTTTCTTTTTGTTCTTAGATTTGTCTTGATTTAAAAATTACTGTGGTGTCTCGATAGATAGATTTTGCTGTGTCTTATACAATTTTTTTTATATTCCATCCTGTATAAAAGGAGTTGTTACGCACTAGGCAGGGCCAAGGACTACACAGACAACCGAATTTGCAGTGAAGTTGGCTAGCAGCATGACGCTTAGACTCTTGGCCGAAGTGAGCCCCCACGACTTGCTCGTAGGTCTTGCCGAGCTCCAAAACCACCTGCTCGGTTACGTTAAGTCCATGGCGCTCAAGTGCGCCGTGGATCTCGGCATCCCCAACGCCATCTACCGCCGCGGCGGTGCCGCCACCCTCGCCGAAATCGCGACCGACACCGCGGTACATCCGGCCAAGGTCCCTGACCTCCAGCGCGTGATGGAACTGCTCAGCACTTCGGGCATCTTCAGCGCCACCGCCGGGGAAGACAGCGGTGGCTTCGGTGTCGTCGTGTACGGGCTGACCACGGCATCCCGCTTCCTCGTCGGCTGGCGCAACCTGTCCCCTATGGTGCCGTTCTTGGTGAGCCCTGTCGTCGTCTCCTCCTTCTTCAGCATGTGCGACTGGTTCAGGAGCGAGCCGGCGGCGGCCGGGTCCCTCTTCGAGCTGGCACACGGCTGCTCCCAGCGGGATATGGCGGGCAAGGATGCCGCGCTGAATAGCGCCCTGAACGACTACGTGGTCGCTGATAGCCAGCTTTTCCTCGAGGTCATTATTTTGGACAAGGGCCGCATCTTCCGCGGGCTGAGCTCGCTGATCGACGTCGGTGGCGGCCATGGCGCGGCCACACAGATCATCGCGAGGGCCTTCCCGCGCATCAAGTGCACCGTGCTGGACCTTCCTCACGTGGTCGGCCAGGTCACCGCCTGTGATGGCGAACTGCATTTCATTGCCGGCGACATGTTTGAGTCTATTCCACCTGCGGACGCTGTCTTACTCAAGGTATCCATATCACATAGTGTACAAATGTTCATCGGTAATTGCATACTTACTCCCCCTGTCACGAAAACATGTCGTTTTGGTGATCAACACAGTAAATTACGGTATAATAAAAGCACCTTCCAGACATAAATATATATGATTTTCATGTATTAAATATTAATGTTTTAAAATGATATTACTCCCTCTATTTTACAGTACTTATCCATGGCAACCATGCGCACTTAAGGGCGCTCTCTAACTACAAGAAAACAAGAATAATACAAAATGACCACGCAAGCCCCTGTTTAAGGGTAAAGGGTGAAAATGTTACACTAACTACTCTACTAATTTCCTCCATGTAAAAATATTTTGAAATGAGCATCCTGAGTAATATGAACAAATATTATGAAATGGAAGGAGTAATTCTCAAAAGAGATTTGCACATCAGGGAAAATGGCAAACCACAGCAGACTATGAGGTGATTATCTCAGCTTCGAATATTAGTGGTGCAATAAGTTTAGGGGCTTTGGCACAACGTGGGACAAAAAAATAGTATTAACTGAACTTATTAATGATCACTTGTATAAGTATATAGGAAGGATATATGTCTCATGATCATATCTTTCTTGTCCAAATGGCACTCCTCAAGCTATTCCAAATAGCCTCTAAAGTCATTTTTTTATTGAAGTACCTTGAAATATTCCACTTTATTCAGTCAAGCACTTTAAATTCAGTTTTGTTAATTTGAGCCCTCAAATATTTAATTATGTTTATATATTAGCCTTATTTTAATTTTTGTATTTAGCTGCTATCGATTTTTTTTTATCAACATGCATGAATAACTGCTATTGCAAGGACATAACAAAAACTACTACTTCAAACTTATAAATTATTATAGATTTTTTTAACTAAAATGGTACATTAGATATCTTTCTATGTACTCTTATATTTCCCAATTTAGTATTTTAAGTGGGCTTTTTTTATGGAGAACAACCACAAGACCATAGTATAATCAGTTGCATTACTAGCTTCAATTACCAATCCTGGTTGACTGAAATCAATGCTCATGTTGCAAGAGTCTAATTATTAAATATTTAGTATAAAGGGGATTAAGTGAATGAAGTAAAATGTTGGAGGGGCTCAAATCAACCTAATCAAATGTGACGAACTTTGAATACGCAAATTAAAAAATTTAAGGGGGGGGGGGGGGGGGAGGGATCAACAAATTGGGCATTGGGAGCTTGATTGCATACTCAAATAGTTTAGGGGCTTATAGTGCAATTTTTCCTTTTTCTCCTTTCATTAAATTGTTTCTCCTTTCTCTTCTTCAAATAGTTTCTCTATATCTGTGCTAGAACATTTTGCATGAATGGGGTGATGAGGATTGCGTCAAGATACTTCAACGTTGCAAGGAAGCCATCCCTAGTAGACATGCTGGAGGAAAGGTTATAATCATAGATATGGTGAGAGGATCAGCAAAGGGAGATAGCAAAATCAGCGAGATGGAAGCCATACAGAACATGTTCATGATGCATGTCAACGGCATGGAACGAGGCGAAAATGAGTGGAAAAAGATCTTTTCTGATGCTGGATTCAGTGCCGATTACAAAATCATGCCAATATTGGGTCCCCTTTCAGTAATTGAGATCTACCCATGAATGCTCGGTGAACTCTGCGTGTTGTCAATAAGCAGATACCTCGTTAACATGCTTCTGTTGTCGTTTCTTCTCTCTTTTGTTAAAAATGTGATATATGTTTGAGCCCATCGGGCCTAGTTGTTTCTGGAATTTGTAACTTCACTTTGTGGAACTATATATCGTGTTATGGTGACTGGATATTATTTATCCGAGGCAGACAACATTTTCATTTGATGATATTTTGAAAATAGTTGTTTTATTCGATCTAGGACATTACCCATGCACAGAGTGGGCACCCTCGGTACGTTGCTACCATATGTAGTGCCGAATCATCTCAACATGTTACAATGCCTTAGGAGAACCATCTGACTATAAGGACTTGTATTCTATCTAGTTCACCCCCTAACTAATGTAACTTGTGTACTTTGTCAGCAGAGGATGGGGCTCGCGATGATGTGCCATCACCTTTAGTCCCGCTTCGGCCCATACTGCCCATAATAAAAGCATCATCCGAGTCCATAGTAGGGGCCTTATGTTCTCGGCCAATGGATCAGTCCCTCCGCGTTCGGGAAGTTGTCAAGCCCGTGATGGCTGTTACCCTGAGAACAAATACTTAGAGCAAGAATCGAGAAGGTCTGAGGTAGTTACCAACAAGATTCTTGCCTGAGCTTTAGGGTCCAAATCTACGATGGGAGCCAGGATGTCCTTGTGGCTGGGAGAAGAGATGGCTTCAAAAAGAACTCGAACGTTCTTATGAGTGACCCCTGGTGAATACACTACAAGAACATGCAACAAGCAAATGGAAAGCCTCCAATTCTGCAAAGCGCGATTACAATTAACGACTGCCTATGCTAGAAGAATCAAGTAACACAAAATGAAAATCGAATGAGTCCTAATGGATACCTGTAAGGAACTGTCCAAACAGTATTCTAATTAATCATTAGGATTATTATTATTCATAATCATAACCTCAATAATTAGCTAGAATACCATCCCGATAGTCCTGGCACGTATTTTGTGTCCAAGATCGAAACACATGTCTTTCCAACATATACATCACAACATAGCTTAAGAAAGAGCGAGTAATTAAAGTTATATTACAAGTTCTTAAACATGCAACCATTCGCAACAGCTTACACAAAGAGAAACTACACAGGGAAGATTAAAACATTAACAACAACAAAAGGAGAATGGAACCATATGCCCTTAGGCTCCACCCCAAAAGCTACACCTCACCAGAGTAGGATGCACTACTCTTGCCTACCACCTACATCGACGGGAATGAAGTAGCCAAACACCGCCTCACCCTCACTAGCAAAACCTGAAAGCGCAGGCATGAGTACGAAGGTACTCGCAAAACTTAATCCATATAGATCACATATACATAGCTCAACTCCAAGGATTATGTATTGAGCTATTAGCAAGAGTAGGCCACAAGGTTAAGTAAAACATATGCGGTAAGCAACCTAGAAACATATGCGTGAGCATCTATACTTAACTCAAAAATCCCTTTTTACCCTGCAATCCATAACTTGAACATGTAGGTATAGGAACTATAGTATCTCATCAACAATATCCATCAACCATTTCTATTATATCATAACCTTATCCCACATTCGTAAACTCTACGACAGATACAAATGACTGAGAGCGCGGTATTTCGAAATGTTTTTACACCTTCCAGGGTGGTACAACTTTACCCACACGACTCGAGGACTATTCGGCTTGTGCTACTCGTGAAAGTACACACAAGAGGATACTCGTGTCAACCTTTCTCATGCCCGGAACCACCCACTTACAATGCCCCTATAGCACCGGGGTTACCGTGAGCGTGTCCCAGACACCTCTGGCTCCCTGCACCTTGCTTCTCCTTTTCTTTTTCTTTTATGCGTCATAGATCCACAAGGCAAGTGTCGGCATGACATATGATAATCGACTTACCTTACCATTAGATTAGCATGTGGTGAGTATGAAAAGTGCTAGAGCTAAATGTACCGACAAACGGTCTTAAACGATGCAAGCGGTCTATGGCATCCGGGCTCCTCTCCCGAACTACCCAGAGGACTCCTTCTGGCAGAAAATACCCCTAACACCACCCATATCTCGCATCAGTCTCGCATCTCAGCCATCATCTCAACCTCATCTTTATATTTGTAAACAGTGATTAAGCCTTAGGCTCGCGGACAACGGCAGCACCGTCGCTCGGCTCCTACCGAGGACCTAAGAATTGCTAAGCATTTTGAATAACCCTTGAAGCTAGACACCAACTATATCATCAAGGCTACAAGGATAAGGATTCATCAATAAGTCAAGGTAGAGACAATGCATTAACATAGGTTCTACCCATATCAGCCCGACACTAGACTCAACACATGCATATATGAAGCATAATTTATCAATTTAGACTCCATTTAATTTAAACAAAGGGTACAATATGCTTGCATGCTTGCCTTGCTGCTTCGGGGTTTGCCCGATACTTCCCGGACATAACTCAAAGAAATGCAGAAGGTTGGCGTTGTCCTCGATCACGCTCGCGTCACGCTCCGGACCTTCGTTCACTAATGAAGAACGCATGCAATGATGAGCATGAACGACATGAAATAATGGATGCTCCACAGTGTATGACAACAGTGGAGATGCAATGCATCATGCATAGGTTTTAAAGTATTAAAGGTTTTCCTTAGTTTGAATTATCATTAAGCATCTAATCATTTCCTGGATTAATTAAGTTTAACACAAAGCTTAACCTAAAAATAGGAATTTAACCATATCTAACATGTAGGTGATTATTTTTGTTGCGTAGGGTATATCAAAATAGTGTTAACAAAATTGACATCATCAATTTTGGAGTTATCACGAATTAATTATAGATTAACAAAGCTTAAACCTATTTTATTAACCAATAAAATCCCAGTACATATTTCATAGCTCCTAGCATTTTTAACATGTAGATTATTCTCATACAAACCCAACAAAATTGGTTTCACTATTTTTGGAGCAATATTCTATTTTATATGCATTTTACAACTTTCAGCCGAATTACTAGTTGAACCAATATTCAAAATTCACATTTTTTTGGTTTTTACTGAATATTAAAAGGCCTAAATCCTTTTTACACCGGGGGGCTGCCAGCCATAGCCATGAAAGCATGCCCAAGCATTTGACTCCAGTCAAAATTGACCTGGAGCCATGGCGGCTCAGTGCGTCAGTCGGCCGGTGGCTCGGCCCTGCCTTGCCGGCGGTGAACAGCGGCGAGAACTAGCCAACCGAGGGCACCAGCAGGACAAGCGCGGTGTGGGGAACTTGCCTAGGGGGCTACAAACCAGCGGGCCTAGCCGCACAGGGCCGGCAACAAGGGCCATGATGCGACGGCGGTCGGTCCTCGCGGAGAGCCACGTCACTGATGTGCGAAATGGAAAAACGCGTGCGCACTAGCTACACGAGGGCACGAGGGAGCTCACCAGTGGTTTGTCTTGGAGTAGGGGGTCGGAGGTGGAGTCACAGAGCTCAACGCCAGAGCTAAGGAAGAACGACCGGCATGATGGGTTGGTGACAAATTTGGAGGGGAAACGACTGAGGGCAAGCTATGGGAGCATCAGCGTGCCACAGTGAACCCGTCAGCAGCGTTCATGTCACGTGGACGTGACCAGATAAGGGCGACGCACAGGAGCAACGGCGGCTCGGGTCACCATGGAACCACGCACCGGCGTCAGGCCAGAGGGAATCCGTCACGTGCAAGAGAGTGAGGGACTCAAGGGGAGGCTCACTATGGGATCAATTTGCGGAGGAGGACGCTTGTGGCGGCGGAATCGACAGCAACCCGAGGCGGCCGAAGTTGTAGAAGACCACCGCGCAAACCTGAATTTCGGTCAGGGAGGCGGGGGCTCAAGCGTGAATCACTGGGGACGACCTTGGACTGTCCTTCAACAAGCTCCGAGGGACCTTTCTAGGGTGGAGATGAGCTCTGCGACGAGGAAAATGGGCGGCGGTGTGGTTCCATGTGCTCTGCTCTATGCCAAGAGAGAGGGAAGTGAGGGAGAGAGTGAAGTAGAGAGACGAGAGAGGGCCGAGGGGGAGGAGATAAGACGTGCAGCCAAGGCTTCCTCTCGATGGCGTGCTGCGTTTGCCGGCCACCGAAGTCAGCAAAAGCGGCGGCCACCCCTGAGCAGTGCTCGACGAGTGAGAGGAGGTGAGAGGCAGAGAGAGAGGGATGACATTTGGGGCATGGTGAACAGTGACTGTCGAAGCAAAAATATCCCCCTCCTTTGCTCTACTCCAAAACTGATCTTCCTAAGGTCTAAAAATCCTAGAACAAATTTTGTGTGAAACTACAATTCATGGGAAATCCATTTTAACTTGTTTGAACCCAATAGCCTGAACCAATTTCTAATTAAAATTCTCCAAAGATGCAAGCTTTTCTAACTTGTGGTAATTTTTATGCCTTCAAAGTAATTCCCAAAATTTTTGTAAAATTCATTTATATTCTCCACATGTCATGAACTAATTTCTAAAATTGTTTCCATCCTTATGTTGCATAGAAAATATGTGAGTTTCTTCACAAAGCATTACTTAATATTAACTTTAAGAATTTGAGTTCAATTTAAAACACATGCCAAAAATTGCTCAAAACAATAAACATGATGCTAATGATGCTCATTAATGCTTAATGACCCGATCAACAACTTTGGACCGTCACAATACCACACTGATAGAAAGATAGATGTTGAATTTAGATAAATTTAAGCGAAAGAATCGCCAGAATCAAAGTCAGAACGGAGAAGTTATGACTCTCGAAAGATCTAATATAAACTTAAATTGAGAAATTACAAAATAGTATTATTCATGGGATGGCCCACATAACAGTGCTCGGGTGGGGCCCACTAAATAGTGCTCTGGTGGGGCCCACTGAATAGTGAATGGGTGGGGCTAGATCTGAGCTTGGGCCTGGGCCTGATTGTACAGTGACGGTCCATGGTTTTAACAGTTCAGCCCATCCATCACTATGGCCCATGCGAGGGAGAGCAGGCCGGCACTTGGCTTGGGCCGAGAAAACAGGGCGGCCCACTCGGGGAGATGGCCTCAGGCCGAGTGGGTGAGCGAGCCGAGCCAAGCTGGCCTAGACGACTGCTCGCACTAACGCAATCAAGGCCCATTCATGCACGTGCACCACCAATGTGGCAGGCATGAAGCTAGGCCATGGTAGAACAGAGCAGAGGGGCGGAGTGCTAGTGGCGGTTTTCACAATGGAGCTTCATCGAAGAATTCACCAGAGAGGGGAAGGATGGGCCTAAGCACAACTAGAGCTTGCCGTTGGGGAACTCTATGGGATGGTGAACTCTATCAAAGCAGGCCCAGATCACTGTCGGAGAAGCGACGGCGATAGAAAAATTGAGTAGAGCCTCCCTTGCACTACTCATGCCCCCACCTGCACAAAGGAAAGGGCCAGATGCCCTAGGGATCCTCAGCACAAAGGCTGGCTCACACATAGAAAGGAGGAGCGCCAGCAGTGATGGGCCCACCACCATGGCAGTTCAGAGCTCCCAAACACATAATCTCACGTGAGACCGATAATTTCTAAACTGAGCTTCGCAGAGGGTGGAGCAGGGGAATGTGATCTCACTGGTGTCGGCAGGACGGAGGAGAGTGCGGCCGGAGATGGGGAGGGAATGGCTCGACAACGACACCTCGGTCTCGAAAGTGGTCCATGGCTTTGGCCTTCTCTGTGCAGAGCTGAGGATAGGACAAGGTTAGGCGCAGCTCAAGGTATCGCGCAAAGGGAAGGATGACCGAGGAAGCTCACCAGAGAGGGTGGGCGGCAGTGGCGAACAGAGCGGGGACGACTGCATTGAGCTTTCTACGAGAGGCATGGTCTATAGAGAAAAGGGGAGTGCGGCCAACTTCCCACCTTATAGAGAGAGAGAGAGAGGAAGTGAAGGACGATGTTATCACGTCCTCCCAGTGAACAGGATGTCGGCACCTTTCGGGGATCCTTTGGTGCGTGGCAGCCAGGCATTGTCCAGCCGGCTCAGTGGCTGCCAAAGTCAAGGCCTTTCGGGCCATTGACTGTAGAAGATAAATGCTATCCCCACTCCGACCAAGACAAAACTTTTACCAAAAGTTTATTGTGATCTTTTTGTTCAAATAACAATTAAGGTGAAGCAAGGTCTGGAACAATGAATCTCTTTATGATAAACAGATCCATTTTGCAAGCTCGTTATTACGGGTAGTTCCTACAAAGAATCAAACTAATGACGTATACAGTGCTTGAATTATCGATGTAGATGCTACATAGTGGGTTCTCATCCTTCAGAGACTACGAGTGTAATAGGAGCATCCGTTGACAAAAGGATCACCCTAAGATGATCATCTCATTGCTATTGGGAACAAATCAAATCAAATCAAATGGGGATGAGCGTGCTGTTGACTTGAGGCGGCGTGTCCGCGCTCTAAGCAGTGCAAGGATGACGCCCACAATTTTTCGCACGGTGCGTGGCTGCGCGACCACTGGCCAAGCGGTCACCGAAGTCGTGGCCTGGAAGATGGTTCGGGTCACGCGCGCTTGGAAGATGGTTCCGACACGTGGGGAGTGTTTTCGATAGGAGGAGAGAGGATCGGCGCGGCTGGGCTCGCTGGGGTTGGGCCCGCGCAGAGGGGAGAGAGTGGTTCCAGGCCAATTTGTTATGTGCGCCACTTGGCTGAGATGGCGTGGCGACGGCCCAAGGTGTGTGGGGGGGGGGAAGGGCTGGGCCAAGCATGGCTGGGCAGGATCTGTTTGGGCTGTGCCAGGGAAAAGATAAGAAGGTGGCCCGTGAAGAGGAAAAAGAAAAGGAAATTGATTTGGGATAAATTTAAATAGAACTATTTGAATTTGGATTTGGGTCTGGTATGAATTCAAATAAGTTTATTTGATTTAGGATTTGGATTTGAAACCCTGAGTTTATTTTTTTGGAGAGGTTTGAAATCAAAGGATTTGAATTTATTTGAATTTCTATTGAATTGAATTTAAGCAAAGAACCATAAAAACAAATAAACCAAAAATACATATGATCAAATTATTGCACGGATTAGTTTAGAAATTAATTTGGTGCCCTTTGGAATATGTAGCCAAAATATTATATTTGAATATATACATACATGTGTGTATATATATTTAAATACATATTTACTTGATTTTATGTTAGTTTAATTAATTAGAAAATTTTAAAAGGGGTTAATTTTGTTATAATCTAAATGCTAAAACTCAGGATGTTACAATTTTCACAATTAATATTTATAGTTCTAGTTTGCAGCTCATCTTCGAAAATTTATAACATTTTCATATGAAGTCGGATGGAGACATATGAAAAATAAAAATTATAGCTCTCGATGCGATCTATAACCTCATAGTTGATAATTTTTTTGTTTGAAGTCATCTGGGTGACTAGGTGTTCAAATCTGATTCACAACCAATTTTACATCCGTAACTTATCAGACTCGACTCCTTTCGTCATGGTTCACTCGTGGGAATATCTAGCACTCCTAAACCACATGGAAAATGATAAAACTAGTAATAATATGGTAAAATGGTGATATATGCAATGGTTAAATACTAAAAAATATTAACATGTTGTATATATGGAACATCAAAGTTCTTCTCTAACTTCCATCTGAGTCAACTTAGGTCTAAGTTGGATGAAACATGAAATATAATAAATATTATGAGATCTACAACTTTGTAGTTAATAATTTTTTATTTAAAGCCATTTAGATGCCCAAAAATTATTAAAAGATTCGGGCAATAATAGTGAAAAGAAATACATATCCCATTGCCGATAGCAATGTGTGTTATGTGAGTCTGTTAGGTGAGTTTGCGCGGAGTCAAGAAGAAGTCACAGATTTGAGTCCTTAGAATCGCATTAGCATGAAAAAATTGCGTGACTTGGTGAGTTACAACGCGCGATAATGTAGATAACTAAGGGAGGGCTTCCTGGCTGGAAAAAAAATCTTAATTTTCAGCATTAAAATATTGATTTTTTTAAAAAATTATTTCTCACGGTTTTGCATTGGAACTGTCTCAGATAAGTATTATCAAATACGGCTCTGAATCCGTTAGAGATAATCAGGCGATTATATATGACCTATAATCTTTTATGGCTTCAAAACCGTGTGAAATGAGGATTTTCGAGCTATATGAGATTGAGTCTATGTGGCACCGTGACATGAGCTGCGTTATCTTGTGCACCAGTTTCAATTGTGCCCCAGGTCCATCAGCGTAGCAACGCGATTGATGATCGACGTTTTTTTTAATTACGTCGCGTGGCGTCACTGACGCGTGATGCTGTCCAAAATCTTTTCAAAGCATACAATATTCTGCTAGGTTTTTTTTCCTGCGTAACTGAGCAGATGAAGCTTAGTTTCAGCTAGTGGCGCAAAAGGTAATAACCGACGATAATCGGATATATCATAAATAAGCTGCACAGAACAGTGCATCACGCGAAGTTGGTCTCAACTCGGAGACGGATCAACAGCTCCACAATATTTTTTTTTACACATTTCCTAATGATCAATCGCCTATAAATAACGAATCATACATTTGACGTGATTTTCCAAGGGCCACAGCAATATGTACACATGAACATCTTAGTTCACTACTATAGAAGTAGTGGTAATTGTTGGTTTAAAATTAGTATCACTATTAGTTTTGAAACTAATAGCAAAGAAGTGACAATAATACAACACCTATCACTATCGATTCATGTCACGAACCGACAGCGATAGTATCATTATTTACTATCAATTCATGTTATAAATCAACAGTGATATTAGTAGAATTATTGTTAGTTTATATACAAACCGACTACGGTATTTGTAGTATCATTGTTGGTATATAACCTAAACCGATAATGATAATTATACTATCATCGCTGTTTTTTCTTTCAGCCAACGATGATAATTGCAGACCCCCATATGCAATACCTGCATTTCTAGCCAGCCTCAAGAATTGCTAGCCATGTCATTTAAAATAGCAAACAACATACACAACAATATACATGCGCCATATTTCATTCACATATATATTCACATACCGTTATTTATACACTTCATTATTTAAGTAGTTAATACAAATGAAAATATATTTTCCTATGTAATTGAAATATACCCTTAGTTACTACAAATGAAGCATATTCTTAATTAATAAAAATTAAAACATATCCTTAAAAAAATTGTCCATGGTACAGGTCGGCATTACATATCATTCCACATTTAGCTAGCTACTTTCCTTTAACAATTAACCATTCCTGATTATCACAGTGTAAATAGTTAGCTTCATCGTTGCTATCTTCCATGAGAATTGTGTCAATGTCATCACTGAAAAGGTTAGCTCATCAAATTGATTGTACTATTTCTCATCGACGATATTTTAAGTCCGATAATTCTTCTTTTTTTTCTTTAAGAACCATGTGACACTCATTATCATCCAATCCATTAGATAGAAGACTTTTTGTTACATCATTAGCAAGTACAGTGCCTTATATAATCCGGGCCGTGCGCTTTTCTTGAATGGCTTGTGTACAGCAAGCATACAAAACTGTGGATGATAGGTTACTATTAATGGGAAGGAAAGCAGAGAGAGCATGCGAGCCTACCTATGTAGAGGAGGAAATGGCTCACCACAACACTACTCTTTTGGGGTAGTGATTAACAGTACAGTGAAAAATATCAGTTGTTAGTAATACAAGATGGACTGGGCCCAGTGGTCAGCGGCAGAGCCATGCCTGGAGAGGACAGGGGAGGAGGGTTTTTGGAGCAGGGCTTGGTGGGTGGGCGCATCGCGTGCATGGGTTTATGCGAGCGCAGCTACGTCCAGGCACGCCGATGGGAGAGCCGAGGATTCTGAAGTCAAGGTCATGGGGAAGTTTGGTACCTGTGCTACAGGGACGCAAAATCACCCTCGCAACCGTATGTGGTGGGGTCGTACTGCAATATTCGGGTGTGGATGAGAGGTAATAATACAATGGATTAGTCATTGTCGATTCACCTTAAAAACTGGTAGAAAATTGGAAGCGATAACTACATGCAGAATCAATTAAGAAATGACCCTCCATGTCAATTCACAAATGATCATACGATGTTTTATTCAGTAATCAATAAAGGATCGCACAATGTTTTGTTCACTATTTAAAATCCATTGTTCATCTATATCTTTTTTTCCAGTTCCCAGTTTGTTCTTCTCGTCGGACTGGGGAGAGGCCAAGCAAGGATCCCTGCCTCCTGGAAGTGAATCGGAAAAAAAAAAAGGAAGGAAGAAAGAAAAAGAAGATACGCGATTACAGAGTCATCTTACCAAACTAATCACATCATTAGTCTTCCGTTACCTTTTCTTCTGGATTATTCCTTGCCTTACGTGATGTGTTTCTGCACATAGATGTACATTTTTTTTTTTTGCAAGGAAAGATCTATTAACCAGAACCAGAAATCATACAGTCGACATGAATAAGATTTGCTACTACACTTTCCTCTTGCCCTACCATGTACCAAAGGTACCATGGGTCCTGGCATAATTTGCTAATTCATGACTAACTGTATTCTAACTACGTTCAACTTTCCTAATCTCCAGTCTACTTTGCCCGGTGAACATGCGCTTCACCTCCCTAACCACATGGGCGATTTCTGAGCAATCATCCTCATGAGATGTGGCTAACTTAATAACATTGACACAATCAGTCTCCACAATGATTGGTGACGAAGTATAATGTAACGCCAACTCAATGCCTTCCTTGATAGCCATAAGCTCAGCCTCCAAAGGTTCTGTGCAATGCAGAAGGGGTTTGCAGGCTGTGACAATCCCTTTGCCGTTACTATCGCGCAACACCATGCTGATACCAGCACCTCCGTCCTGAACAGCAAAGGAGCCATCCACGTTGAGCTTAAACCATCCAGGCGGCGGCCGAATCCACCCCTTGGGCACTGAATCCTTCCATCCATTGTCGCGCTTCAGTCTTCGAGCTTCCTCCAAAGAGAGTCCGAGAACATGTTTCCCCTTCTCCACAGCCAGATATAGGACTTGCTCGATCAGAACCAAGGATTGGGCATAGCTTTCCAGGAATCTCCGGGATGTCTCCACTGGTGGCATCGGCTTGTTGTGCACCAGCTCATTCCGAACATGCCAAACACGCCATAAAAGCATAAGCAAATGCATACGCTCTGTATTAGACATATACTCCAGTAATGCAAGCAACCATTGCGTACCTGATAATTGTAACTCCTCCGGCGTGGGTAGATGTCAAACTTTGCGCATAGCATTCCATAGGTTCTGGGCACTAGGACATCGGCACAGGGCATGAAAAACATCCTCCTTCTCCATCCCACACACAGAACAAGTATCTTCTAAATCCAGCCGACGTCGTCGTTTGTTCTCCCTCGTAGCCAAAGTATTGGTAGCAGCCTTCCATGCAAAGATGCGAATTTTTTGAGGCACTGGGCACTTCCAAATACAATCCCAAGCTGGACAAGCCCCATCTGGGCGTGAGCTCGAAGCCTCACCACCAGCCCTGCACCGCTGTAGATTGACAGCAAGCTTATATGCACTTCTAACGGTAAATATACCAGTTTTCTCGTAGTGCCACGCCAGAAAGTCTTCCCCAGCATGTCATGCGGTTTTGATCCTCAGAATGTCAGTTATATCTAAATGAAGGAACGTTTGAGTTACCTTCCAAACATCCCAAACTCCGTTGGCGTCCAAAAGAGCTGACACCCGCTTAATCCTGCAATTACCTTGCTGACTAATGACCTTACGGGTAGTATCTCTCGGGATCCATGGATCCCTCCAAATTCTTATCTGATTACCATTCCCCACCCGCCAAATCAGACCTTGCTTCAAAAGATCCAAGCCATATTCAATAGCGCGCCACGTGGGCGAGGCCTTTCCAACAAAAACAGTATCTCCCAAGCACCCATTCGGATAGTAGCGTGCCTTTAGTACCCTTGCACAAAGGCTATCTGGCCGCTGAATAAGTCTCCAGGCTTGGCGTGCAAGCAAGGCCTGATTGAAAAGCTTCATATCCTTAAAGCCCATTCCACCTCTACTCTTTGAAGTTGTCAATCTGTTCCATGAGATCCAGTGAGTTTTCCTTTTCCCATTTTCCACACCCCACCAGAAATCCCGTATCAATTTGGTAAGGTCCTCCAACATCGCCTCAGGGAGTTTGAACACACCCATAACATACACCAGAATTGCCTGAGCCACTGCTTTAATCATAATTTCCTTCCCCCCACTAGATAAAAAATTATCACCCCATTGGATTAGCCTTTTGCTCAACTGTGCTTGCAAGCTCTGAAAGTTTCCTTTTTTCATACGGCCCTCTGGTGTAGGTAGACCCAAGTATCTAGCATCAAAAGACTCCTGTACAAAGCCCAGGATGTTCTTTATCGATTCCTGCCTATCCACCGGGCAGGCATCTCCGAACATGATGGAGCATTTGGTCGGGTTGATGAGCTGCCCTGTGCCCCTCGCATAACTGTCTAGCACTCTTTTGATATTGGTCGCCTGATAGTCACTAGCTTTGAAGAATAACAGGGTGTCATCCGCAAACAAAAGATGAGAAATCCCCGGCGCATTGCGGCACACTCGAACGGGAGAAATGCTCCCCCTCTCCACTTCAGCCTTAATCAATGAAGACAACCCGTCAGCCACAAAGAGGAATATAAAAGGAGAAAGCGGGTCACCTTGGCGAAGGCCTCGAGTTGGAACAAATGCATCCAATACAGCTCCATTGAATTTTATAGAATATCTCACCGAGGTCACGCAAGTCATAATCCATTCGACCCAACGGCGAGCGAAGCCTATTTTAAGCATCGCTTGTTCCAAGAAAGACCAGTCAACCCGGTCATAAGCCTTCGTCAAGTCCAACTTATAAGCACAGAAGGACCTTTCTGGCTGCTTTGTGTTGCGCATATGGTGGATACATTCAAAGGCCACCAAGGCATTATCTGTGATCATGCGCCCCTGCACAAATGCACTC
Source organism: Phragmites australis (assembly GCF_958298935.1). NCBI lineage: Eukaryota > Viridiplantae > Streptophyta > Magnoliopsida > Poales > Poaceae > Phragmites > Phragmites australis. The sequence goes on from NC_084927.1 coordinate 17,530,626, forward strand.
TAATTTGGCGAGATGATTTCATCCAGCAATGGCCTCAACCTGTTAACCAGACATTTGGACACAATTTTATAAAGGACATTGCATAAGCTAATAGGCCGGAAGTCTCTGAGCTCGATAGGGTTGTCAACTTTTGGAATCAACACAATGGAGGTATTATTGACCCCATCCGGCATTACCCCTGTCTCAAAAAATCTCTTCACAGCATGTATTATATCTTTCTTTACTATACCCCAATTTCTTTGGAAGAACCTCGCAGGAAAACCATCCGGTCCCGGGGCCTTAATCGGCCCTATCTGGAATAGGGCGTCAGCTATCTCCTCACTTGAGAAATCCCTGCACAGTGAAGTGTTCATCTCCCCTGTAACCTTTACCTCAATTAACTGGACTATATCATTTGGGTCAATCGAGGGATCCTTCATATACAACTCTTTGAAGTAGGAGACAGCCATCCTTTCCATCATAGTTTGAGCTGTCTGAACATTCCCATTAATATCACACAATTTGGTTATTCTATTCTTATGAGCTCTCCAGATCGCTTTGTTATGAAAAAAACTTTGTATTCCTATCACCCTCTTTTAACCAGTTGATCCTAGATCTTTGCATCCAAAGCATTTCTTCTCTATACAGGAGCTCATTCATTTGATCTAGCACTCTTCTAATCTCTTTCCTGTCCGCTGAAACTGAATGCAACTCAGCCAACCTAGCTCTCAACTTTCCAATCTATTTTCCCACCTTCCCAAATTTTCTTCTCCCCCACGCCTGCAAGGTATCCATAACCTTCCCCATTTCTTTGTTAATCTGTCCCAGATCCATTTTCTGACCAGTATCCCTCCATGCATTTGCTATTACCTCTGGAAGCTCATCATCCCTTTCCCACATAATTTCATAGTGTCGACTTTTGCTATTATTTGCAGCCGACCTTTCCTGTTTCAGCCGAACCAAAATAGGGCAATGATCTGAGCAAGGAGATACAAGATGTAAAACAGAAGCATCACTGTAAATATCTCTCCATGAATCATCTGCCACTGCCCTATCCAATCTAACCTTAACATTCCTACATCCATCTCTGTTGTTGTCATATGTATATGGGGACCCTTCAAAACCCAAATCCCCGAGTTCACACATCTGAAGAGCATTCCGAAACAATTGCATCTGGCGCTCAGACCTTAAGATAATTGAAGCATGCTCAAATTGCAAAGGGCTTCATTAAAATCTCCCACTACCAACCAAGGAAGGTTGGAACTCTGCTTAATGTCACACAACAAGGACCACATACGGTGACGGTTCTCAGTTCTAGGTTCCCCATATACACAAGTAATATGCCATAAAGGAGCATCATGAAAGGCATGGACATACGCATCAATATATCTTTCATTCATACCTTTTACTTCCACATATACTTGCTCATGCCAAAACAGCCCTAATCCACCACTACGACCATCACAATCGACTCCAACAAAACCTTTCAGCCCTAGCCTACTACGTAACCGACGAACCTTAATACACTTCTGTCTAGTTTCACAAAGGAAGACTAATTGAGGATTATTAGCTTTAACTAAAGCCACCAAATCTCAAACTGTCGAGGTGTTCCCAATGCCTCGACAGTTCCAGCTTAAGCAATTCATTTCTCCTGACGGAGCACCCCCACGTGCTCTGTCAGTTTACCAGTAGCCCCGGTACTGGTCGCTTCCTTACCCTCCATACTAGGCATAGCATCTTCCCACATCTCCATGTCTGTCAAAACCTCCTTGCCCGTTGAATTTAACTTCTTCTTCTTCTTCAGTGCACCTCCTTTGGCTGCATTTTTTGGTTTCACCACTATAGCCATAGCTGGATTGGGCTCCCGTGGTTCCTTCTGATCTGCAGTTCTTTTACAGCATGATTGACCCTCATCTTTGGCCTCAGATGAACCATGAGACTCCAGAGATGATCCGATATCCTTCAGCGTCAGAATCATCTCATTTGAGGTCAGGGGGTGGTCTGCTGATGGTCCAGCTAGCAAGGGATGACCTGTTGTATAGTCCGCCCCAGCTGAAGCTCCAAACTGCCTGGCGATGTATGAAACCCTGCCTTAGCCAACCGGACATTGATTTGGGTCTGCAGGATATCCTTTTTGTCAACCAGCATTTTATCTACTTGCTCTGACAGCTCTTTGTCAATCTGCGAGTTGCCCATTTGCTCATTAGCTTCAAAATCATCTGTAACCCCCACACGGATAGGACTATCTACCTTCCCACCTTGTGTGCGGCCACCCCTACTCCTGAGTGAGGAAGAGTCTGCACTACTCGCGCGAGAAAAGGGAAGCTGGCAGCGGACTGTTGGAGATATCTCAGCCTTCACATAACTAGTCCGCCTCTCAAATTGTTTGCAAGGTGAGCACCTCAATTCTGCCGAATAACGAAACATTGTATCCCTATTTTCTGGTTTCTCACATTCCTTGTCCGAATGGCCCATAAAGCCACAGTGAAAACAGAAGTATGGCAAACGTTCATATCTGAGGTCAAAATTCCTTATCACCCCTTTGCCTTGGAACTTGACTTTTATTGGTAGCTTAACCCTGAGAGCCTTGTCAACTGGGAGTTCCACCCTGACCCTCAAGAAATCATGCTTGTTCCATCCACTTTCCTCCACATCTACTTCCAACACCCTCCCCAGCATCTGGCCGAGAGTTTGGCCAGCACGCTGACACATCATCCCAAGAGGTAAATCGTAAATACGCACCCAAACTGGAATGGCATTAAGTGGAATCTCCGACGGGCTCGTGAAGCCATCAAAAACAGCAACGATAAGAGCGTCACCCCTGTGAATCCATGGCCCTCCCTTCAGCACAAAATTAAAGTCTCCTTCCGACCCGAAAGTGATGGTGAAAAGATTATCCTTTAGGACCTTGAAACTGAAGTCCGCACGCAATTGCCAAGCACGCTTCATATCATCAAACAAAGCGGATGGGTTTGGGCGTTTCAACGAGTAGAATCTCGCAAGAACTGTCCACTGACCTGCCGCATGAGCCTCTTCTTCATCAATTATGAACTCCACAGCCTCTTCATCCTTTTCTTCAGCCTCAACTTCAAGATGGGAACTTGGGCCTGCATCGATGCTTAATCCTTCCTTATGCTTCTCTAGCCGCCCATGAGCCAATTCCTCACCATGTTCCTGCGCCGAGGTTCCAGTCAGGGAGACCAAAGCATTCGCTGGCACCATCTCCTTCCCGGACGAAGACATCTGCGAGGGCTTTATTGTGCAATCACTGAAGGACGTCGGGTGGGTGATTTCCTCACCGGAAATCCCTTTGTCACCCCAATCCTCAACAGAAAGCACGGATTCAGCACCTGCAGAGGACGTCGAGATGCCCGGAATGAAGATGAGATTACCAATCGCCTGGGCACGAAGCTTTGGGGGAAAGCGAACACCACCTGGAAGGGATTTGTGATCTGAACTCCCCGGCCATCTTCCCTTGCTTATATGGTCCTCGGTTATCTGCTCTAAACCGGATCGGAGGCGAACTCGAGGACTTTCAGAGCTTGCCAATTCCATCGTGATCTTCAGGGATTCCTTGGTTAAAGGACGGCATGATTCGATTTTAGAACAATATTGTACTTTCTGTGTGAGATATGTGCTTCCTGTCTATTGAGGGTATTATACCCTGATATGTTTATTGAATATGCTTTTATAACTCATGGTGCATTGCAATGGCACTTAGCTAGGACTTCGCCTCTGGGCAGACAGATTGATGGCTCATCGGATAGTTAAAAGCCTATGCCTTTAATGTAGTTACAATTGCTCTATCATTAAATGTAGTATTATGCTACTGAATCCTATGATGTTCATAGAAAATATGATTTCATGCGTTTACCATTTTTATTTTGGTAAGTTATCCCAAGGGAATTCTTTTTGCCTTGCAATAGATTGCTTCCACGGAAAAGAAAAATTGGAAGAGAAAGATGCCTGAGATCAAGAATCTTGAAGTAACAAGTATGGTATACATTGCATGCTTCCCATCGTCTGTATATCAAGAGCATGCTTACATCTAAATATGTGATATATATCTGAGTCTAATTCGTTATAAAGACAATTACATGTAAATTGTTGTATTTATACTCCTTGAGTGCAAGGCTTCATATGTATGTCTAGTTGATGCTTACACAAATGGTTTATTCTCAAAATTAGTATTACCTGCTGCGCTAATCTTCAGTGCTTCCTATTTTAACTAACCTATTTTGCTATTTTTGCAGATGGTGCACCATTTTGGTGAATTTGTACACTGATAGACGCTCATCACCATTTTTTACATTGGCTTATCAATGAGGTATTAGTGTAATACTCGAATATGTTAGCTGATCTTCATGTCTACTCTATGGCTTCATTGGCCCATCAATTTTATATGTTGTGTGTGGGAGCCAGCTCAAATGCCTAACAAATTATATCGAGGTATTGCTAATTTTTTCCCGTACTCAAACCTAAATTGGTAGCATATTGGTGTAAAGTAGCTACAGCTCCCCAGCCATTCTCTCCTACATAAGTTACTTTTAATTAACGTTTCCAACTCAAGTTCCTGCAATTATATTCCATTTTCTTTACAAAAATCAGTTTTCCCTAATTGAACAGAGGGTATTAATTTGATGTTGCCACTTTGCCTATTGTCAGCTTCAGGTGGTGTTACTGTTAGACTGAGATTGTTGTGACGGCTCTTTTCTGTTATAATAATGACTGCTCCATCAAGATAATGACTTGCAATATGATTTTTGGATAAAATTTGTGACAGACACCAAAGTTCTGTTTGATTGCAACCAAGAGGTTGATTAATAGTGTCAACACGTTTCTACCTGTGGTTAGAATGATATCAGATGTGCCCTGGAAAAAATAATTTACTACTAGCTGTGTTGCTTTAAGCTCAATGTAGCATGAAATGCAAAGACAAAGCAGTTTGCATTCCATGGTAGTGTCTTCCAATCCATCGCTCAATTCAGAAACTGATGAGTGTATTTTTTTTCCCCAGGAAACAGTGCTATGAACCTTATGGAGGATATGCTTTACGAAAGGGAAGAGTTTTCAAGAGGTCGCTGATAGAGTACTGGTCATGGCATGACAGGTCCTCAAGATAATGCCTATGGAGTTTCCTTCTGAACTATAGAACATCTCATTTTCCCTATGCCAATGCCTACGGGTGTTATGTATTCCATAATGGTAATTTCTGATTATATGGGATGCACTTAGTATAAGTGAAGCACTGTAGGTACCATTCGTATTTCCGCATTCATTTTTCTATAAAAAGATCCATTTTCCTGAAAGATTCCATGTCACTATAGAATCAGAAAAATGCGCAGCTCATGTACTACTGCCATTGGTTAAGGAAACGTTCTGCTGCTTGCGGCTTAAAGAACAACCATTCATATCAACAAAAACCAAACACCAAAGCATGTTTTGGTGTTATTAAGATATATTTCAGTGTGTTAACAAAGAAAAAATAATTTCTGACCTGTGCTAAGCCCAAGTCCCCTACTCCATGTCATGCTTTTAGATTTTGCTACAGCTAGCTAGCATGCAGTATCTATCTATATGTGCTAGCTCCTTCGATTCATGCCTCAAATTTATTCTATCAATCTCCTACTCCATCAATCTCACAAGATCTCTTCCTTTGATACTTATAAATATATTTCATAATTAGTAGTAATCATCTTTATATATTGCTATGATTTTTTTCTCTATAGAAGGGTACCTAATCATATGAAATGTTCGTTGGACGGTTATCAGTGACATCCTTCCATTATAGAAATTACAACGAGCTGCTTGGATGGAGGGAATGGTGGTACGCTGATTTATTTGTGTATGTTCTAAGGGCCTATATTTTTCCTCAGATACGGAGGCAGGGGAAGCAAGTAGGGGTTGCTCTTCTCTTCCTCCTCCTTAGCTTCATTTCCCTCTTTTTCTCCTTCTCTTTGAAAAAAAATGGAGGGGAGTTTGGGGGCTCCCAACTATGTCATGGAGGTAGGGACTTGAGCCCCCCTGCCCCCATGGTAGATCCGCCACTATTTTTCTTAATGATGTGGCTGAATGAGAAGACTTTGTTTATATAGTTAATAATATAGGATATAGAGATTTCATATTTTTTTTACATTTTGATCATCTTTGTACTCGCAGCTTATTTAAATACTTATTTCCTTTTTTCGATATACTTGCTGAACCACTTAGCTTCCATAAAGCATTCGCCTGGGAATCACAAACTAACTCTGGGAGTGGAAGAGAATTTCGAGACAAATTGTGCATGTACTTAATACTGAACCAAAACAGATCTATTACATATGCATCTACTCCCTATGGAATATGGAATCAGAGATTAAAGACTATATTAGTGGTAAAAAGAAAACCACATGCCTTTTGTGTACCTCTTTGGATCCTAAGGATTCATTCAGTTCATTCAAAATTGATGATGTGTGCTTGTGGCTTCAAAGTTCTATCATGCTGGTTTTTCAGATCTATAAATAATTAACTAGAGACATCAATTATAACATTATGGGCTTAATGTACCTACAAATCCAAGGTTATAGAATTTGTCAATTGTTGCTGATCTTTGTTGTCGGTTAACGGAAACTAGGAAATCAGATTATTATTATTTGATCGACAGGTTATATGATATTTTTTCCCCTCTTCATTTAGTTGTTTACCATTGTTCTGATCGTTATCGCAATTTGCAAATACTAACTCTAACGGTTTCAACTCCAACTCATCGGTGTTAGCACTGGCGTATTCCAAGAGGCCTCGCGCGATGCGGCGCCCGTGCGCGGAAGCCTTTTTCCCACGATCCCATCCACGCGGGGAGCCTCTGAAACCAATGCGGGTGTCTAAAACCAGCCCAACCCGGCCCGCGCCCCGCGTCAAACCAAGTCGTGCGCCAGCCGTGACGCTGCGTCAGTTTTTTTTCTATTCTCGTACCTTCCAGTCAGCCAGGCTTCTGGAGCAAAACACGTTGGCCGTCACGCGCCTCCTCCATTGCTGACAGCGCGGGCCCCACGCCCCGATGAGAACGGAACCCTCGCGTATATATCTAGTGGGAATGACACTTTATCCTGATTATCCATTTACTTCCGGGTAAATACTTGAATAGAATAGGGTATATATAGCATTTGTTACCTGCGGGTACATTCGTGGCAAAAAATATTACCCAATAGGTATACAGGTACCGATATGGGTAACATATATCTATACCTGTGACACCCATTTACCCGTATAAATCTATGACATATGAGATTTTTACTCTAAATTTCTAATCCCTTCACATTCATATGCACAGATCTGAGTATCTGACGCCGTTGCCCCACCCCACCCCGCCATCCCACGTTGTCGCCCCGCCCCTGCTTGCCTGGCCGCGAGGATGTTGTCACCCTGCGCTGCCGCCCTGTCCCGTGCCACCACCCCACCCCTGCTCATCCTGCCACTGTGACTCCGCTGCCCTACCCTACCGCCCCCACCCCCTCCGCCCCGCCACTGTCACCGTTACCGTCCACAGGCAAACAAGTATATCCGCAAGTGACAGATAGGTGCCGACCTTTCGCCCGTAAACATTCACAGATATACTCACGTGCTAATAAAAAATCAATAAGTACGAATATAAATAATACCACTCGTACCCGTCGTACCCAAATGCCATCCTAATCTCTACCCTCCTCGCATCACGCGGCTAAATAGAACAGCGTGCGTTCGTGTTGTATGCCAAGACGCCAAACGAACCAACCGAGCCGGCCGCACTCGTCTCTCGATATTTAAGAGGCTGCCCCCTCGCTGGCCGCCACCGCCGCCCCGACGACCCCCTCGAAGATGCGGGCCGTGCAGTACGATGCCTGCGGCGGAGGCGCCGCGGGCCTCAAGGTAAGCGCCGGCGCCGAACGTCTTCTTTGTTTTCCTACTTTTGCGAAAGGGGGCATGGAAGTACAGATTGTTACTTGGCGATGCTAAGGATGATATGATTATTCGATTGGCAGCTCCGGACCTAATTAGTTAACTGATTTCACTGGATGATTGACGATGAGAAAGAACTTTATGAGCCAATTGGTTGATTTTATTTTAGTGCCGGTTGGCTACTACTTGCCGTGGCATTGGCACCCCCAACCCCTGTTTGGGAGATGCATTCAGCTCACCTGATTCTGCAAGTAGTGAGTCTTTCTATATTGGGTTGCTATGGTCAAACATGGAGTACTAGGTTGTTGAACTACGTCAACTTTGTTGCAGTCAGAAGTGCGATGCAGATCATCTGCATATCCTATCTTACTCAAAAGTGGTCATCAGATTCAGAAGAACAAAATTAGTCTACTGGGACTCTGGTCAGAGAGTCAATTGGGTGACTCTCTGACTAAGGAATGATTTCAGAGACGAAACCTAATTTATTTAGATTAATTTACCGTGTCCTTTTGCTAGGTAGTCAACAAAATATCTGATATTTCTTTAGTTTTTCCTGAAAAGAAACAAATCAGGAGAATTACCTTGCTTGCTGACAAGATAAAGTTAAAATTGCATTTTCTTTTGTTTTATGAGGGAGAAAACAAGTCAGCGAATTTTTTTTCTGTTGAGAAGAAACCATTCGACCAATTTTGGAATGTCTCTAATGCAGCATGTGGAAGTTCCCGTCCCTTCAGTGAAGAAGAATGAGGTTCTGTTGAAGCTGGAAGCGGCTAGCATCAATCCTGTTGACTGGAAGATACAGAAAGGGATGTTACGGCCTCTGTTGCCTCGTAGATTGCCTTTTATCCCAGGTAATCATCCTCATACCTCATGGGTTCCTTATGCACTGTTTTGGTAGTAGTTTCTGTGAATCCTGACGATTACGGTCAGTAGATAGTAGAGTTTATTTGACTTTGACCAAGAATTGTATGCGTGGTTTTATCTGTGGCTTGTGCTGATAGGATATTATTTATATTCTTTATTTTTTCTATGCACGATTGGTATTACTGACATGTAACCTGACAGTGATGGAAAATTGCTTTGCCCATTTATTTTTGGGATCTTAATCCATTTGCACATTGTGAAGATTGTCCCGACACAAAGAAGTCAGCATTCATGTCACCTTTTTTTTTGTGCTTATGAAAAATCTTGAGCATAGAGTTTGGTATCATAAAAGATATAACAGGGTAAAGACTGAAGAGTAATGCTTTCTCCAACTTCTCTAAGGCTGTAACAGCTCTTGGCATATCTTACTAAAACTGTGATTACAAATAAGCAATAACCAGTTTTCGCTGGTAAAGAACCAAGAATCTACCTGTGGCCAAGTTTTGTACCTTGATCAATTTGCTCTCCCTTGACAGCTCTTGGTATTTCTTATTGAAAAGAACTGTTTTATAACAAATTTGCAATAACCAGTTTTTTTTTGTCTCAGGCATTTAGTACCTTGCTTTGTTCCTGGACGAAGGGTGTGAGTTCTGTTGGCTACTTTGCCCATTCTCTGCTCATGTGACCTGTAGTTGTCCTGTGGCGGCCTCATTTTTGTTTAGTCACTTAATTCACATCCTTTTATACTAGATGTTGAGACTTTCTAGCAAAAGAATCTGCTAATTCCTCCATCTTTTGCAGTGACTGATGTGGCAGGAGTTGTGGTTGATATTGGTCCAGGAGTAAATGGATTCCAAGCCGGAGATCAAGTTGTTGCCATGTTGAACTCATTTGTAAGCACGCTTCACTCTTGACAATACAATTCTGTTATTATAATTTTCAAACCATCAACACAATACCAAAGGCGTAGTCACATATGATGATATGGAACACTAAAGATCTTTTAGTAGTTGGAAGCTGTATATTGGATTGCTAGAATTATTTGTAGTGCATCATTCGACCTCAATATTTTGTTATGTTCAATGTGCCTTCATCTTCTGTTGTAAGGTGAAGTTATGTCTCAGCTCGCATTAACAATGTCTTTGCCATAACAGTCGGGAGGTGGACTCGCAGAGTACGCTGTGGCATCTGCAAATCTGACTGTCAAGAGGCCTCCCGGGGTATCTGCTGCTGAAGGCGCGGGACTGCCCATTGCAGCCGGCACCGCGCTCCAGTCGCTTAGGTCTATCGGCGCCAAGTTCGATGGCACCGGCAAGCCCCTCAACGTGCTCATCACTGCTGCGTCGGGTGGTGTCGGCCTCTACGCCGTGCAGCTCGCGAAGCTAGCAGGCCTCCACGTCACCGCCACCTGCGGCTCACGCAATGTGGAGCTGGTGAAGAGCCTGGGCGCAGACGAGGTGCTCGACTACAGGACCCCGGAGGGGGCCAGCCTGCATAGCCCGTCGGGGAGGAAGTATGATGGCGTCGTCCACTGCACGGTCGGGATCAGCTGGTCGACGTTCGACCCTGTGCTGAGCACTGCCGGGAGGGTGATCGACATCACCCCAAACTTCTCCGCCATGCTCACATCGGCGCTGCACAAGGTGACGTTCGCCAGGAAGCAGCTGGTGCCATTGCTCCTGTCGCCCAATAAGGCGGACCTCGAGTTCTTGGTCGGGCTGGTGAAGGATGGCAAGCTGAAGACATTGATTGATTCAAGGTTCCCGTTGAGCGATGCGAGCAAGGCGTGGGAAAAGAGCATCAATGGCCATGCTACCGGCAAGATCATCGTCGAGATGGAAGGCTGATCCGTGATATCAACGAAGACTTGCAGTGAGATATATACAGTACAACCAGCTTATAGACATTACAGGGTTAACAGATACTAGGGTGTGGCGCCATAGTACAGAAAAATCATGTGTGAGCTTGTTTACTGGATTATGTTTTTTTTTTTCAGTTATGATGGTGTTCTGCTTCTCGAACAGCTTAGAAGTTTGGAATTTGCATGATTAGTAACGTCGAACAGTAGTATTTGCATACCTTGTTCTAGTCTGCCTACTACCTTCGTACGCGATTTACAAATATTTGTGAACTCGTTGCTACGTCTGGACGATGGGCCATGTTTCAAGGTAGAGAAAGGACTGTATAAGCTAATAGTCAGCTCGAAGTGTTGAGCCCCTAATAAAATTGTGCCAGTGCCCATTGAACATGAAAGCAGGCATGTGTGTATAAGTAACAGGCAAACAATAGATTTCATTCAACATCTTAGAACAGAATGGCGAAGGAATGCGAAGAACAATTTGCTCAAATTTTTGGATGTGGGATTGGAGAGTTCCCTTTCAGGTATTTGGGAATACCAATGAGTCATAGGAAATTAAGTAATAAAGACTGGAATAGAGTAGAGGAACGTTTTGAAAAGAAATTAAACAGCTGGAAAGGAAAACACTTGTCATATGGTGGCCGACTAATCTTAATCAATTCCGTTTTGAGTAGTCTGTCGATGTTTATGTTTTCATTCTTTGAGGTCCCAAGAGGAATCTTAAAGAAATTGGATTATTACCGTTCCAGATTCTTCTAGCAGGGTGATGGACATAGGACAAAATACAGACTCGCAAAATGGAATATGCTATGTAGACCTAAAGAACAAGGGGGTTTAGGCATACAAGACCTTGATGTTCAAAATAAATGTCTACTAAGCAAATGGTTATTCAAACTCATTAATGAAGATGGGGTATGGCAACGGCTTTTGAGAAACAAGTATTTAGGTACCAAGACAATTGCTCAGGTAGAAAAGAAGCCAGGCGATTCACATTTCTGGTCAGGTCTAATGAAAATCAAAGCACTTTTTCTTTCCTTTGGGAATTTTGAAGTACAAAGTGGATCACAGATTAGATTTTGGGAAGATAAATGGTTCGGCTCAACTACACTAAGTGAGCAATTCCCGGTATTATATAACATAGTTCACAGAAAACATGCCATGGTATCGGAAGTGTTAAACTCAGATCCTCTAAATGTCTCTTTTAGACGAGCTCTAGTGGGAAACAATTTGACAGCCTGGCATAGTCTAGTGGCAAAAATAGCATGTGTTCATCTTAATGAAAACTCCGACATTTTCAAGTGGTCATTAAAGGAGAATGGACAATTCTCAGTCCATTCGATGTATATGGCTGTTATAAATGAAAACATCTTAGATGACAACCGATATGTGTGGAAATTGAAAATTCCTCTAAAAGTAAAGATTTTTTTGTGGTTTCTACAGAAAGGGGTTGTCCTTACCAAAGATAACCTAATTAAAAGAAACTGGCATGGTAATGAAAATTGCTACTTTTGCAACAAGAATGAAAGATTCAACATTTATTCTTTGATTGCAATCTAGCCAAATTTTTATGGAGAACTTTAGTGGTCGCTTTTGGTTTACATCCTCCTCGTAGCATTCCAAATATGTTTGGAACGTGGCTTAGGGGAATAGGAGCAAAATTGAAAAGACAAATTCCGGTGGGGGCTAGTGCCATTTGTTGGGCTATTTGGCTGAGCCGGAATGATGTGATTTTTGATTAAAAAAAAACAAATTCACTCCTCTATGCAGGTTATCTTCAGGGAAACATATTGGACAAGATTCTGGACTCTGTTGCAGCATGAGGAAGACAGGAAAACAATGCGTATGGCTTGTCGTGTGTTGGAGACATCTATAATGGAAATCTTCGCCACGCATGGGTGGAGATTTAATAATAGAATATGTCATCGATGAAGAATGCTTGTCGTTTTTTTTTTAACATCTTTTGTAAGAGGGTGTGTTTTGGTTTTAATTGTAGGTCGCATACATCGTAAGGTGTAGAGACTGGAATACTTTCATTTGCTTGATGAAATAGAACTTCCTCTTTTTAAAAAAGAACAGAATGGCAAAACAGCGAGGCTCCAAGCTATCACAATTTGTGCAACAAAGCCTACGAAGTCGTGTTTCGTTGATTTCACCTGAACTGTTCAACATTGTTGTTGTTTTACTCTGTAGGAAAATTTTCACTACTTGGAAGAGATCATTAGACAAAAAAAATTGGAAGTGAAGGAGTGAACAAAGCCAATAATAGAGAAATAAAAAATCGAACACAAAGGACTTGATTGCACAGAAAAGGTCTGATCAATGTATCACTCAAAACTGTGTTACAGGCAGCGATGCATTCCATTCGAATTGTGAACCGCACGGGCGGCATCGGCACTGACGAATTGCAAGCAGGCCTCGCGCGTGCGCGGAAGCCTTTTTCCCGCAATCCCATCCACGCGGGGAGCCTCTGAAACCAATGCGGACGACCCTGCGCCCAGCGTCAAACCGGAGATAGCCAATTGGGCCTGATGGGCCTGATCGGGATGGGCATGAAACCTACGGGCCTGATTCGAAACGTAGATCCGAAATTCAAGAAAATCAGAAAAAATAGATAAAATCATAGACACATAATTGGAATTAAATACTGACCTTCTCTTTTTTTTTTTTCCTCATTAAAAACCTTTCTAGCCTAGTAAAAACTCGATACAAGAAAACCCAAAAAGAAAACAAAGGTACAGCCTAGCTATAAAAATTACACGTTTTCATCAACATCTAGATACAATTGTTGAAATGATGCCTCAAGTTCTTTATTTTATATAGTGTGTTGCTATTGCTCTTCAACCTGAAAATAAAAAATTAGACAAAATTATTTTCTTGCACTTGTAGAGCCTGATGATGGAGCTGCAGTTGCTATTGTTGTTGGAGTTTCACTTTCATCATCGCCCCTCCACTGCTATCAAAGTTTGCATATTCCTCTTCCATTCCTTAAAATAACCATAGTCGATGAATGTATCATGATCGATGAATGGAACAAAAAAATAGAAATATTAAGACTAGAGAAATAAAAATATTTAAAACAACAAACTTAGATGCAAAATATGTACTTGATTTTTTTCAAACAATTTGGAAGCCGGGTCTTGAATTTTTTGGATTTTTGGTAATAATTACAATGATTTTTACCAAATTATCGTAAATTTGCAAAAATTTGAGAAGAATGAGATGAGCACACAGGAGAGGCAACAAGATTTCTGGTGTGAAATGGGGGCTGGTGCCTTATTTATAGGCTAAGTTTAGTGATTTTTGGTTTTTTTTCTTTTTTATCTCAAACAATAAAAAATGCTATATTTTCAAAATAAATAGATTATATGGTCTAAACGTGCGAAACGGGCCGCCCGTTAGGCACAAAGATCGTGCCTCGTGGGGACGTGCCTTACCGGCCCACCGTGCCCGAGTGGTGGCTTAGTTACGACCCGTTTCTGCCGTTCCATGCCGTGCCTGTAGGCACGGCCACAGTCACGGCCAGTTGGCCATCACTTCGTCGATCCAGGGCGTGAGCCAGCCGTGACGCCGCGTCAGTTTTTTTTTTTTTTCCCTCGTACCTTCCAGCCAGCCAGCCTTCTGGAACAAAACACGTAGGCCGTCGCGCGCTTCCTCCCTCCTCACTGACAGCGCAGGCTCCCTAGCTAAAAAAACCATATCAAGGACAGACAGCGTGCATTCGTGTACAACAAGACGCCAAACGAGTCGATAGAGCCGCCCTCGTCTCCCCCTCGATGGCCGCCGGCGCCGCCCCGACGACCCCCTCGAAGATGCGGGCCGTGCAGTACGACGCCTGCGGCGGAGGCGCCGCCGGCCTCAAGGTAAGCGCCTGCGCCGAACGTCTTCTTTGTTTTCCTACTTTTTGCGGAAGGTGGGGACGGAAGTACGGATTGGTACTTGGTGATGCTAAGGATGATATGATTATTCAATTCGTAGCTCCGGAAAATTTCTGATATTTCTTCTGTTTTTCCTGAAACGAAACAAATCAGGAGAATTACCTTGCTTGCTGACAAGATAAAGTTCAGAATGCATTTTTTTTGTTTTCATGAGAGAAAAAACAAGTCAGCGATTTTTTTCTGTTGGGAACCAATTTTGGAATGCCTCTAATGCAGCATGTGGAAGTTCCCGTCCCTTCAGCGAAGAAGAATGAGGTTCTGTTGAAACTGGAAGCGGCTAGCATCAATCCTCTTGACTGCAAGATACAGAAAGGGATGTTACGGCCTCTGTTTCCTCGTAGATTGCCTTTTATCCCAGGTAATCATTTTCATTCCTCATCGTTCCTTATGCACTGTTTTGGTAGTAGTTTCTGTGAATCCTCTTGACGATTACGGTCTGTAGATAGTAGAGTTTATTTGACTTCGACCAAGAATTGGTCATTTCTTTCACTGTATCCGTTATTTCACTTTCCTTTAGAAAGCAACCTGTGCTTTCACTGTATGCTTGGTTTTATCTGTGGCTTGTGCTGATAGGATACTATTTATATTCTTTATTTTGATTTTATCAGGGGCCTGTCCAGCTCTGATAACTGTTAATACTGACATGTAACCTGACAGAGTTATAGAACATTGCTTTGCCCATTTATTTTTGGCATCTTAACCCATTTGCACATTGTGAAGATTGTACTCCCGACAGAGGAGTCAGCATTTATTTCACATTTTTCTGTGCTTATGAAAAATCTTGAGCATAGAGGTTGGTATCATAAAAGATATAACAGGGTAAAGACTGGAGTAATGCTTTCTCCAACTTCTCTTAAGGCTGTAACAGCTCTTGACCTTTCTTACTAAAACTGATTACAAATAGGCAATAACCAGTTTTCGCTGGTAAACAACCAAGAATCTACCCGTGGCCAAGCTTTGTACCATGATCGATTTGTTCTCCCTTGACAGCTCTTGGTATTTCTTATTGAAAAAGAACTGTTTTATAACAAATTAGCAATAACAGGTTTTTTGTCTCAGACATTTAGTACCTTGCTTTGTTCCTGGATGAAGGGCGGTAGTTCTGTTGGCTACTTTGCCCGTTCTCTGCTCATGTGACCTGTTGTTGTCCTGCAGCGGCCTCGTTTTTGTTTATAGTCACATAATAATATTATTCACATCCTTTTATACTAGATATTGAGAATTTCTAGCAAAAAATTCTGCTAATTCCTCCGTCTTTTGCAGTGACTGATGTGGCAGGAGTTGTGGTTGATATTGGTCCAGGAGTCAGTGGATTTCAAGCCGGAGATCAAGTTTTTGCCTTTTTGAGCTCATTTGTAAGCCATCAATACAATTCTGCTATTATAAAAGGCGGAGATCTTGACAATACAATTCTGTCGATATAATTTTCAAGCCATCAATTCAATACCAAAGGCGTAGTCACATATGATGATATGGAACGCTAAAGATCTTTTAGTAGTTGGAAGCTGTATATTGGATTGCTAGAATGATTTGTAGTTCATCATTCGACCTCAATATTTTGTTATGTTCAATGTGACTTCATCTTCTGTTGTAAGGTGAAGTTATGTCTCCGCTCGCATTAATAATGTCTTTGCCATAACAGTCTGGCGGTGGACTCGCGGAGTACGCTGTGGCATCTGCAAATCTGACTGTCAAGAGGCCTCCAGAGGTATCTGCTGCTGAAGGCGCGGGACTACCCACTGCAGCCGGCGCCGCGCTCAAGTCGCTTAGGTCTATCGGCGTCAAGCTCGACGGCACCAGCAAACCCCTCAACGTGCTCATCACTGCCGCGTCGGGCGGTGTCGGCCTCTACGCCGTGCAGCTCGCGAAGCTGGCGGGCCTCCACGTCACCGCCACCTGCGGCTCGCGCAACATGGAGCTGGTGAAGAGCCTGGGCGCCGACGAGGTGCTCGACTACAGGACCCCGGAGGGGACCAGCCTGCAGAGCCCGTCGGGGAGGAAGTATGATGGCGTCGTCCACTGCACGGTCGGGATCAGCTGGTCGACGTTCGACCCTTTGCTGAGCGCCGCCGGGAGGGTGGTCGACATCACCCCAAACTTCTCCACCATTCTCACGTCGGTGCTGCACAAGGTGTCGTTCGCCAGGAAGCGGCTGGTGCCGCTGCTCCTGCCGCCCAACAAGGCGGACCTCGAGTTCTTGGTCGGGCTGGTGAAGGATGGCAAGCTGAAGACGCTGATTGATTCAAGGTTCCCGTTGAGCGATGCGAGCAAGGCGTGGGAGAAGAGCATCGATGGCCATGCTACTGGCAAGATCATCGTTGAGATGGAAGGCTGATCCGTGATATCAACGAAGACTTGCAGTGAGATATATACAGTACAACCAGCTTATAGACATTACAGGGTTAACAGATACTAGGGTGTGGCGCCATTGTACAGAAAAATCATGTGTGAGTTTGTTTATTGGATTATGTTTTTTTTCAGTTATGATGATGTTCTGCTTCTCGAACAGTTTAGGAGTTTGTGAATTTGCATGATCAGTAACGTCGAACTACAGTATTTGCATAACTTGTTCTAGTCTGTCAACTACCTTTTACTACCTTTATACGCGATTTACAAATATTTGTGAACTCGTTGCTACATCAGGTCGTTGGGCCATGTTTTAACGTATAAGCTAATAGTCGGCACGAAGTATTCAACCCCTGATAAAATTTTGCCAGTGCCCATTCAACATGAACGCAGGCATGTGCGTAGAGTAACAGGCAAACGATAGATTTCATTCAACATCTTGGAACAGAATGGCAAAACAGCGAGGATCCAATCTCAATTTGTGCAACCAAACCTACGAAGTTGTGTTTCGTTGATTTCAGCTCAATTGATCAACATTGTTGTTCTACTTTCTCCGTAGGAAATTTTTTCACTACTTGGAAGAGATTAATTAGACATTTATTTTTTGGAATGAGCAAACAAAGCCAATAATAGAGAAATAAAAAAATCGAAGACAAACGCCTTGATTGCAGAAAAAGGTGTCAAAATCAAAAGGAAAAAAAATAGCCTATTTGAGTTGATTGCACAAAAGGGCTCAAAATCAAAAGGGAAGAAAAATCAGGCCTTTGATTGCACAATCTGAAATCGTTCAGATGCTTATGGCGCTAAGGGGCATGTTTAGATTAGGGGTATTTAACAAGAAAAGTTTTGGAATATAGTTCAAATTTGAATTAAATCTCAGCCAAACATACTCTAAGGCTCATCAGTATCCCAACCGTCTTCCACACCGTTCCTGCGTTGCGAATTGCAATATGACACAGCAACCCACAAAGAACAGACACTCCCCAGACATGATATTGACCATGCGTTGGCACTGGCTGATTTACCTTGCCACAAAACAAGGTAAGCATCAATTTATGACCCAATTTTGCATATAACCTCACATGAACCCAAACCCGCCACTCTTTTCATCAACCATGATAGTGGCCATAAAACTTCGATCTACTACCGATGCATAACTACCAAGAACTCACTTTGCGACTGCAGTACTGGCAGATGGCGCACGGGCACCACGACCACCGGCTGTACCAGAGTGGTCAACCCGCTGGTAGCTAACATCACCTCCACGTGATGAGCCACCTCTGCCACCACTTCTGCCCCCATAATCAGATCGATAACTGAACTCGCCCCTTCCGTAGCCCCTCCCTCCACTGTAATTACCACGGCCTCTTATGCCGTCACCTCGGAAGTTACCACCTCTACCCGGTGCATACCTTCCTCTGCTACTACCTGAAGCCGGAAAATAATACGTGTCAACTGAAATAAAAAGAAAAACAAAGAATAGGGGGCATACGGTCAACAGTATCTGTTATGACCAAGCACAATGTGTTGACACGGCAAAATGTATCTCACACATGGTTTCATAAGAACTTATCTTGGGTTTTTTCGTTGATTCTATAATTAGGTCGTTATACTTTTCCATGTAAGAAACAGTTGTGGAATCTTCAATTATATCCTACATTGCAACCTGTATCACAGCCGTGCTTTTGTTTGCCATTATTATCAGATTCAAATGAACATACAAACAGATCTATATTCTTTTTCAAAATAAACAAATTGGCATTCTACAAGCCTGCAAATAATGGTAAGGATTGAAGTTTCATAAACTTACCACGTGAACCAGTAGTTCTTTTCTCTTCAACATAACATTGCCGGTCACCAATTATAACAGGTGAAGCCTACAATCGATAGTTATTATTAGATAAAGAAATAATAGTTAGTTTAGTCCATAGCCTATCATTCACTCATGTGTAATGTTTGTTGGAGCAGTTGTAAGCTGCTCCATTAGAGAAGGAAAAACATAAGCGTAGCATTCATCTTGGATATTGCTAAGGAGTTACAGAATCCCTAGAACACCCTACCAGATGACCAGACCAAAATCTACACTTCTGAACAGAAGAAATCATGAAAATAATCAAAACGTACAAGGTAGGATAAAGACACTAAATACTGTGGGTTGGTGAACCGGTGCTGTGGTGGAGATGGAGAAAGGTTTCAGCAGAGAGGAAGGGAAGGAGTTCAGCGGGAGAACAGATATAACTAGGAGGTAAATATGTTAACAAAATGCAACTATGAGATAACACCTAAATATGCAAATGCTGGTAGTGCGGCTAGTCTGCTGTTGCTGCGATACTGTGAAACTGACACTGAGATTTTAGTTTATATGATTGTCTCAGTCATGGCACCATAATGGAACCATAACAAACATAGAACATTCTTTTCAGATAGTGTGGGCATGTCTGCATTAGGGGATGAGAATTAGGTCTGGATACTATTTTCAAATTTTCTAGTTAAATATTGTACTAAATTTGCTTCGCTGAAACCTCAAAGTACAGAAATGGACAACCAAAGCTTCAACAAAGATCTTATAGATATATTATATATGCATATGCCTCCCTGCAGAACATATGCCTACAACTATCCATAAACTTATTTTCTTTAGTAATCTAGTTAGGCTTGGAAATGTACAAAGTAATATGTTGTTAACTAGGCAAAACAACCAGCAGTCACATAGCACTGGGGAGGGTAACAGCATCAAGAGAGCCAAAACAACTAGTTAACAGCTAACATTCCAACAGCAATTATTCATACCAACTGAGCACAATAAACAAAACAAAAGTGGTACGTGGATCGCTCGACAGTTTAATCCAAAATTATCTTGGAGGGTGCTAGATGTGATTCCATGTAAGCAAAGCATCTTATTTTAATATCTTTCAAGACCACTAAAACAAGGAAAACTTACCACATAAGTTTCCTAGATCAAATATGATTTAGATAGAAGAGCAATCATCCATAATACTGCACAATCAATTAGCATAGGTATCATAAATACCTGTAGTTAAAAGTTTGGTACCTCAATACTTTGTTGCTTTTTTCATTTTCTGCCTAAGGACGATTAAGGACTGAGATTCTAAGGCCATGCATATACCGATATATCATATATGGCTCCATAGACAGCTCTACCACCAAACTTACCTACCAGAATTCCTCTAAGAAATACAAACTTACTGCAAGTAAACTAGACTCACTAGTTACACAAACATTAAGCAATGAGCATAAAACAAACTGACATGAGAACAGGCCCCACATAACTAGATTAACAGACTGATAAGAATACCACATATCACATAGCAACCTGAGTAAAAAGTTAGATTAATACCTCTATTGCACTTTGGACAGAACTGGCATCCTCAAATTCTACGAAGCCAAAACAAAACCCTTGGATCTGTGTTTTTGAATAGAAATATAAAGACCATTTTGAGAGTTAGGCTCAGTGGAGACTTTTACAATAAAATTTTAAGAAGAAAAACAAGTACCTTGTTGCTTCTAACTTGGATGCCATCATGTTTAATGGTGCCAAATCTCTTGAACTCGTCTTCTAATTGCTGTGGCATGGCATTTAAAGGAAGATTCCGCACATATATCGCATGCCCATCAACTTTGAAGATGATTGTAAAGCATGTCAGATGGAGTCAGTTGAAATCAATAAGCTTTAGCTGTGAGTGTGGATTTAGATAATACCTTCGGGATCTTGAAAGCTGCCGCTCTGAGAACTAGGACTGAAAGCTGGAACATCAGCGACCGGAGCAGGGGCAGGAGGTGCTTGTTTTTCTTGTTTTGGTGGTGTAGGCCTGGAAGGAACTGTGGAAGCTAGTGGTCGAAATTCTTTCATGACTTTTACCTAAAGCAGAGCAAAATATTGTCATGATCGTGGTTATCTTAAAAGGTTAAAAAACTGGAAGGCATTAAATGCACACTAACAAAATTATCCGGCGCCCAATAAAGTCGCAGTCAACATCACAAAACCAAGAAGGCTTCCAACATTTCTTTCACCAAAGACAATAGTACCATCATATTAAATAAATAATCAAAAATCATGATAGCTAGAATGCTAGAATTAACACAAAAAAAATCCAGATTTCCATTGTTCCCCAATCAAACGAAATAATTTAAAAGTTTTGCTGTGTGGTATAACATCATTCAAGAGATCACTTTATGCAGCATTTGAACTTAAAACCCAGGATTTTTTTGGAACATTTACAATCCAGATTCCAGACAGCATTCGGAATCTAGTAAAATCATCTCCATTGCTGACACACGTATAAGAAACCCTGGAAAGAACTGAAAATTCAGCATGATAAACAAAAATGATTGGGTTTCCAAAAAACCTACAATAGAAGCATATGACTTCTTCGGGGCCTCCTCGAGAGGTACAGTGGGAGCTGAACTCGGCGTAGCCACTGCTGCAGTATTGGGCACTTCGTTTATGACCTCAGGAACCGGTGTTTCCTCCAAAACAGGTTCCTCTGCGTCATTTTGTGGGGGGTTATAGACCTCCTCCTCGTTCAGATCTAACTCCTCTTGAGGATGAGGTGCAGGCTCATCCACATCTTGCTCAGGCTGCGACAAAGCATCTACAAACAAACAAAGTCAAGAGATTTAAACGTATAATTCACATCAAAGGAACGGAACAGTTTCCAAGATGTTTCACTGCAACACACACCCTGTTCTCGAGGCACACTCTCCGTGGCTCCTCCTACAGTGCCGTTCGGCAGGACAGCAGCAGGGGCGGCCGCCACAGCCGCAGCCGCATCCACCTCTGGCACCAGCTGCTGCTGCTGTGGCGGCGGCTGCTCGACCTCCGGCTTCTCCTCCCCCTCCCCCTCCCCCTCCCCAACGTAGCGCAATATGTCGTTGAGCACAAAGAAGCCCTTCTCCTGCGGCGCGAGGAAGAAGGACTGCACGAACTCACGGCTAACGTCGTTCCTCCCCGTGAGATGGCCCATGACGAGCACAGTCACGCCGCCGCAGAGGGACTCCTGAGCGTCCACCGCCCTGATCTCCGCCCGCGTGATGTCCATCGACATGATCCTGTCGTTAATCGCCTGCAGACGCGTTCGCGCGCGCACAAATCAGACATCTCAGAGAGATTCTCCGGCTCATAAATCAAGCCCGCGGACGCCCAGATCTGGAACGCGGGAGCAGAGAGCAGCGGAAGCGGAGTGGGCGGCGCGTACCTCCATGGTGGTGACCGTGTCCATGTCGGCGCCGGCGCTGGCGGGGCGGCCAAGGCGGCTGGTCTCCTGGTAGAAGCGGTAGACGAGCTCCGGCGACTGGTGCAGGATGTTGTAGTACTGGTGCACGAACGCGTTGCCCACCTGCGTAGAGGAGACGAACAACACCGCGAATCGAATCAGCGCGGATCCAGTGAGCGAGGTCGGCCACCACGGCGGGCGGATAGGGCGGCGGGGAGAGGAGCTACTGAGCTTACCACTTGCGCCGGGGGCGGCGATCCCGGCGGCGCTCCGGCTGCGGCTGCGGCGGGCGGCGGTGATGCCATCGGAGGAAGGGGTTAGGGTTTTGGGGAGGGGAGGGGAGGAGAGAGGAGGGAGAGGGGTTTGTCTCGGGCTCCGCTCGCGTTTGTTTTCCCGCAAAGCTGGCGAAGGGGTGAAGGGAAAGAGGAGTAGGCAGGGGGCGGCGGCGGCGGCGGCGGGGGTTATACGGGCACTGGCACGGGCTCTCCGCTCTCGTGATGGGTGGGTGCGTTTTCACCGTGGGTTTTGGGGGCCTGGGGCGCGGCTGCCCGACGCGTGATCCGCCGCCGATCTGCTGCTGCTGCTGCTGCAGGCTGCGGATGTGCCAGTGCGCCGTGCCCTGTGAGAGGGACTCGGCGCGACACGGGTGGTGTACCGTGGTGGCGCGTGCCAGAGCGAGCCAAGCTTCGGCACTCGGTGAGTCGGTGGCTTCTCCTGAATTCAAACTAGAAATCATTTTTGTTGTGTTAGGTCGTAAAAGAGATGTTACATCATGTACTTTTGATCGGGTAAAAGTAAGTTAAAAAGGAGTCGTATAGTTTTTTAGAAGAATATTTATTTGACTATATGAATAGATGTAATAGTAAATGCAGTGAATCTATGAAGTTGTTTGGTTGATTATATGAGCGGATATATGGACTATGTGATATGAGATTAACGAATAGGTCATACTGACATTATAGTTCATACAATATACATTCGTCTAGCTAGAATGTGAGTGAAGCTTGATTTAAACATATCGTATAATCAGTATGACTCACATAGGCTGTATCTATTATACCATCAATCAAATAGACTTATATATATATATGAGAATACATAAACGGATATATAGATTTAGATGCAGTAAACTAAACAGTGACTTGAATCCCGACCGGCGAGAGAACAATATCGGAGGTGAAAAAGGAGCGACGAACGCGCAAGAACCAAATATTTTCTTACATTAAAATTTGAAAATAAAATGAGAAAAGCATCGAGTAACACTACGCCACGTGTTGAATGCGGAATAAGAATTACTATTCCTTCCAGGCTTTTAAACCGTTCCTAACGAATTTCTATGGAATTCTATGTTCGGCAAGTGAAGAAGTAGTACAATAATCATGACGTCCCGTAAATAACAACCGTTCGCACTGACAACTCAAAAGGCTTTTTCATGCATGACCCGTAACGCTGCCGTCACTGTGTTTAATCCCGGGCTGTTCCCAATGCTTGAATTCAACTTATATCATCTGGCCTTTCATATAACTCGATAGCGGCCAGAGACTGGAACTTGCTTCTTCACCCTTTTGTATAGTACTAACTAACAATAAAGCCTTGCGGTATCTTGTTTAAGATCCGTTTGGTAGGATTATAAATTCTTCTAGAATGTGTCTTTTTTTTTTGGAAAAGTCTCTCTGAATCAGAATTATTTTATATAATTATTTGACTAGTTGGATGAGTTTTGATTATCGAGAGAGAATAACAGTGGTAAATGAGAATGAAGTGATTTTAAAATCGGAGAAATCACATTTTTCATGTTTCTCCCTCGTAGTGTTACAAAGAGAAACATTTGTCTCATTTCAAATTTGAATCATTTATCGAAAAGCACCATTTGACAAAGATTCCATTAATCCTGAACACAATCTTAAACGTTTCTCGCATCCAAACATGGCATTAAGGTGCAGTAGAAAAACAATTGTTCAACTTTCTTTCTTGAGTAAATTTTATTTTGGACCATATATTAGTGTACTTTGTGCACTTTGAACTATCTTTAGTAACAACTTTCACTTCGAATAATATATTTGATGCTAATATATCAATTTACACCATGTTTAAGAAATCGAAATTTGATCATGCTCACATGACGAGCAATTCTATCCATCTTAGCTCTAGATATTCATATGAGAGTGTGGAGTTGTTTCTAGATCAAGCTTTTTTCCCTCTCAATTTCATTCTTCGTTACTTGTTTTCACTTTAGCCTCAAGTTGCTAGAGTCATCTCTACATATCGCATAGGATGGTATCAAAATTATGGTACCGACGACTATCTAAAAGTCAACATCCTATATGTAATTTGTCCTCTGATTACTTGTTCGCTAGTAGCAGAGATAAGCGCCAGACTGACGGCGAGGTAAACATGGCCAGGGTGGTGCGGTGGTGCAGATGTTGACTTGAGGAGAGGCGGCGGCAAGGCAGACATGGTTGGAGGGAAGCGGATGTGCATGCGGCAACTTGAGGTGGGAGCGTCATCGATGAATATAAGCATATGATGAAGTTTGAGAGCGGTGACACTTGAACTCTAGAGGTTCACTATGGAGAGACAGCACTAGTAACTTTAGACTAAATAAGTAGATAATAAAGAATAAATTGAGAGGAAGAAAACTTAGACTGAAAATAACAGTCCACTCTCCCAGTTGAATTCGTAGAGTTGATAGATGAAACTACTCACCACATGAGCACGGTCAAAGGCTCGATCCTTATACACGGTGCGAAATAAAATATTAGCGTAAATATATGATTCAAAACGACACATATTGTTAAACATGATTTAAAATGCACCAAACTTACTAATATATGATCCAAAGTAAAATTTACTTGTTTTTCAAGATCAGGCTCACTGCATGTAGTACGAGAGCACAACGAAAAAAAGGTGAGAAAAAAAGAAATTCCAAAACTATCGAAAAGGAATTAAGTTCAATACGATGGGACGGGCGTGCGAGGGTGCCGGGGATGCGCGCGTTTCGTCTTCACTCATTTGGGCCGCTCTCACTCGTGATCCGCCGATCTGCTGTCACTGCCAATCTTGCCAAGGGTTAGTATCTTCTCAGAGATCAACGCAACAAATGGTACATATATAAGTAGTTATAGATGGAGGAAGAGAGACTCTCTTAGTTATTATTTTATTATAATAATTAGTACAATATCTCTCTTCTCTCCTCTCATATATATTTTGTTCTTGGAATGGAGTCCTTTTTGGAGTCTAAGTTTTGGTAGAAAAGCCTGCAAGTATCCTTCACGTATACGGTTTCATAACACTCTCCCTCAATGAATACCGTAAGATGCACATGCCTCATTAAAAGCTCCATCCAAGTGGGGAAAACGGTTTTTAGATAAACGAGAACATTGTATACGCACATTGCATTCTACATGTTACCTCATTAAAAATCTCATCTGAGAAACCTTTATGTAAAAACTTACAAAGTGAAAAGGAGTGCAACACTTTAACCTTCTCAGCCATATAATCTTCAAGATATTGTATTCTTCATGAATAAGTATTAAATTTCATGGTCATTGCATAAAACTTCAATATTTTAGCAAATATGATCTACTTGATCTTAAATAATTAAAGTTCAAATAATAATCATCACTATGATTCATTCTTTGCAAATCAAAGCTAAGACTTATGAGTCCCTTAATAAGATTATCCAAGTTCAACAAATATGCTCCCCTTGTAACGAAATCATTTGAAGTTCATTATTTAAAATGTCTTAATCAAAATTTTCATATATATGTATAAGCAACAGTATGTTATTACCATAATACTGAATCTTTCATAAACTTATCCCACAATTCTTTTATAATTAGAGCAACGTGCTTCATAAACAAATGAGCTTAATTCATTTAAATAACCACTTATTTAATTAGTTGTGCAATTATTTGCAAGACTGGCTTTCTTCAACTCCTATGCGAGGTCCGGGGGTCTTAACCTAAAACTTGTTATCGTGGAGCTGCAGGTCGAGGAGCCTCGGCACGTCGGGGAACGACACCAGATGGGGCCAAATAAGTTGTTCGTGGAGAGGAACACATCGGCAGGCATCTCCCCGGAGAAGTTCTTCTCAGACAGGAAGATGGCCAGGATCGCACGACCTCCTTGACGTCGGGCATCTGGCCGGAAAACTTGTTGTCCATGGAGCTCAGCGTGCGGAGGCCACGCAGGCTCCTGAGGGGCCGCAACTGCGCAGGTTGAGCATGCCGGTGAGGCGCATCTTCCATCTCGTGTTGCAGGCCGTGCCCGCCGTCCTTGTTTCACATGACCCAGACGGCCAGACCTAGTTGGAGCCATCGCCATTGCAGGGGCTTGTGGCACGCGACCAGTGTAGTCGTCCTTGAAGCCGGAATGGAGCTTGAGGAGCGGGTCGGCGTCGGGCGCGAGGGAGGCCGGAAGGCTCGCGAATGCCTCGATCAACTGATCCATCTGACAGCCCACAAGGCCTTGTTCTCATGCATGACTCGTTTCTTTTCGTCTCGGGTCCTGTTCCCATGCTCGAACTCATTTCCTATCCTCTAGTCTTTTCCGGAAAATCGCAACAGCCATGAACCGGAAATGAAAAGTTTCGGTGTGCAAGATATATAAATTTGCTTCTGCACTGTTGTATACTAGCAAAGCCTTATGATATATTGTTTAATGTACAGAAAAAGAACAAGTTTTTTTTACTTGTTTTTCCGGTTTTTACTTGTATCCCTTTACATCTCTCTTATCAAATGAACATGGCGTTCCTGTTTCTATTGAAAATGTATCGCAAAAACATAAATAATCCTAGCAATATTTGTACCCTTATCGTACACCTCCTTGAGTCCTTGTAAAGATTTGTTTGGTTCCCAAATTATACTATATGCATTCTAAACAAATCTTACCGGTAACACACAGTATCAGGCTTCGTTTGGTGCAGTGTGTCAGTTTTTCCAAAGAATTTATCGTCTCTAATACTGGGTGTGTTGTTTAGTTAAAGGGCTATTTCCTCTTTTTAGTTACTTTTGTATGAGGCTTGGCTCACCACATGTTAGTCTAAGATTGCAATGGCAAAAATAACATTCAAACCGCCGAAAGGAATTAATTTCAAAATCAGTGGTGAAAAAAATAAATTTTCCTCTAGTTAAGAGCATCTTTGTTTGAAATTGATAAATATCCCTCAAATTATATTCCACGGTGAAAAATAAAAATTTCCTCTAGGTAACAGCATGATTTGTTAATCTATAACAGAGAAATTATAACTACAGTACCGGACCGGAATCCTCACATCTCGGCTCAGACTCACTGCGCTCTCCCAACTACTACTCGTTGGCTCGCTGCTCGCTCACTAAGCCGGGGTGGCGGTCATGGAGACGACCGTGCGCGACGTCCTCGCGTTCCACCGCGTCGACCGCGCCGCCTACGAGCGCCTGCTCTCCCTCGGCACCGGCCTTCGGCCCGCCCGCGACGCCGTCGCGCTCCTCATGTGGCACCACCGCAGCGCCAGCACCGGCTTCGACGCCGTCTCCCGCGTTCCCGCCCTGGTCCGCACCCCGGCCGCCGCTGCGCGGCTCGTCGCCGAGGCCCGCTCCGTCCTCGAAGGCGCCGCCGGCTGCGGCGAGGCGTCGACGCCGCTCCTCTCGTGCCTGTGCGGCGACGACGACGTCCACGTGCGGCGGCGGCTCCTCGCGTCCCGCAGCCCGGCGGCCGGTGAGGCCGCGCGCCGCGGCGCCGCGGAGGTCCTCCACGGCGTCGGGGCGCTCGTGTTCGACGACCGGCTGCACGACCTCATGCGGCGCTACGAGGAGGACGGTGGCGGCGGGGCGCTCCCGGCGGAGCTGGCCGCGCCGTATCGTTGCTGCAGCGCGTCAGCGGCGGCGGCGGCGGAGGACGTTCGGTCGCTGTTCATCACGTTCTCCAAAGGGTTCCCATTAACGCGCGAGGAGATCGATGAGTACTTCACTGAGTACGTAGCACCGATTCTCGAAGCGATTACTAGTTATACATGCATGCGATTTAAATGGACTATTATAGTATTTAGTTGGGGGAGCTAGCCATGCATTTATTGAGTTAGTTTCAATAAATTTTCTTTTTGAAAAATACCTTTTTTTGGAACTTGGATAATACCATTTTTCTCAACATTATTACACCAACAACATTTCAGTACTTCTCGTATAACGGTATAAGATTGGTTAATGTACACTCTATAATGTGCATTGCTCTCTCAATTGTCTTAGACTAAGGTTGAAGCTACTTAGTGATCGGCAAAACATAGTTTCATGTAGTTCATAGCTTCAAAGATGAAATTTGGTAACATATTTTTATATGTAACTCCTGCATGTGTCGGTACAAAAGCGTATTCATTTTTTTTATACTTGTTCGCGCTCGGTTCTTGTGCGAGAAATTAAAATGATACCTGTTTAGGAACGGATAATAATACCTAACTAAAGTCTAAAATATTTGCTTTTTCTGTGGGAAAATTTTGTGTTAAAAAAGCTTGTTGGTGTGCATCTTTGGGTAACTTTTTTCCGAAAGTTATTCCCGTTATCATAGAAGATGGCTTCTCAACATTTTCATGGTCTACAAATTACGATTTCAATTGTTACAACACAACATGAAAACATCTTGTATTCCACAGGAGGTGGGGCGACTGCGTGGCGCGGGTGATGATGGAGAAGACGCCGCCGGGGCTGCCGCCGTCGTACGGCCGGATCGTGTTCCGGCGTGCGGCGAATGCAGCGGCGGTGCTCGGCGGGCGGCCGCTGGTGAAGCTGGTCGTCAACGGGCGGCACCTGTGGGCGCGCAAGTACGTCACCAGGCCATAGCTGTACCTGTACGACATGGAGTCGATGGGAAATTTCGTGGGATAGATCTACAGTCACACGAATCACGTTTTCATGTTGAGTGCGCCAGGCACTTGGTACGCACACAAATCTAGCTAAGAACCACGAGATCTTATGGGCAATTGCACAATCTTTTGTTAGATAAAGGCTCAAATATATAGGAAAGTCATCAGTGTAGCAATTCATAACCTTCTAAGTCAAACCAAAGTCCTCACAGACTCTCCCTGCTTTGAACTCAATTTCAAGCAACAACCAAACCAGCTGGCGTTTCATGACACGTATCTACCTCCAAATCTGTCAAAATTATTGTATAACTACAAAAGCCACAAACCTGAGCGTCCAGCAGGGATTTCAATTTTGTTTTACAATTTTTTCCGTTTACAAGAGAAAAGATCGAAATTCGTGAAATTTTGCTGAAATTTTGGTCATTTTTTGTTCTCTGTTTTATAGGTCTCACATATCAGTAAAAGAAAATTTCATAATTAGATATTTCGTTCTTCTCCGAAATTACCAAATTCATAGTGAAATTTTAATCCCTGCTCACGAGACTACAATGACAACTGAACAGCATAGCACCTCAGCTATACAGAAGTCACTGAATGTGCTAAAAGAAAAATTGCCCATCGCAACTGAAAATCTATAACATCGACATTCGAATCCTACCATTTATTAGTTCGACATCCAGAAGAATTTCACGATCAGTATTTAGCTTTATCTGAGCTACAGCTATGCGCACAGGAACTAACTGTATTTCTGTTTAGTCAAGAAACAGCTATGCCTCCTACCTCTGTTCAGTTACTCACACTCGTAATGGTCGGTTCTTCGCCTGCCTGCCAATGGTCAGGTCAATCCCTGTATCTGTACGTCCAGGGGTAGTAGCACTTCTTCTGCAGCCATGAGACAATGGCCTTGACATCTTTCTTGGTCTGCTCGTGATCCGCAGACCCTTCCACACCCGCCTCAGAGGGCGACCAAGAAGACGTGTCCGAAGCCTTTGCCGAGTACGATGCAGAAGGAACATCCGCCGACCTTCGTCGTCGTTCTGTCATCATGAAGCTGTGCCAAAGGCGATTCCTCATCTTCTCGCACATCTCTTCGCCGCCAAGTTCTTGGAGCTTCTCCAGGATCTGCGTCATGGCCAGCTCAAAGCCTCGAGCCTGCAGCAGGATGGCCTGGGTCTCGACCACTAGCCCGTCGTTCCGCAGGAGAGATATGGCGGCATCCGCCACCCCCTCTCTGACGAACCTGCTCCAGTTCTCATGGGCCTCGCAGAGGCTGGCGAGCGCCCACGCCGTCGTCTTCTTGACATCCATGTCTCCGACCAAGAGCAGCTCAATCAGTGCGGCAAAGCCTCCGAGCTCACCTATCTTGATCTTGTTGTAGTAGTTGTCGGCCAGCAGCCCAAGGATCTCAGCACACTTGGCTCTTGTGGGCACTGGCCCCAGCCATGCCCTTGCGATCAGCACGGGGATGGCGTACTGATCGTCTCCGAAAGCCGCCTTGTTGGGGCCGTAGGAAGCCGCCTTCGCCATGATTCCGAGGATGATGTCGTCCAGTTCAGGGTCAGGTTCCAGGCATGTCTCTGGCAGGACGGATGCAAGCTTCGCGATCGCCCCAGGGTGGCGGCCGAGCAGGTGCACAAATGAGCTCTCCTTGTCGATGAGCTCGTGGAAGAGAAAAAGCGCATCCCTAGCTTCTTTGGAGCATCTGGGGGAGTGAGCCATCAGTGTGACTTGCTTGAACCTTGCTTCCTCCTGGGGAGAAATGGCAGGTGGATCTGTGACTGCTGTCACGTCTGTAATGCTGTTGGCTGCACCCCACCACGAGATGCACAGCGTGATGAGGATGTTGCGGATGAACACAGTGTGCGCGAGAATCTCGCCAGTCACGGGACAAATGCGTTCGTTCTCCTTCCACCATTTCTCCAGTGCTGAAAGATCAACTGTCTGCAGCCACAGAAGAGTTGCAATCAGAGATTTGAAACCAATAAGAAATGAAGTCAGGGAGAAAATCTCAAAGCAATGCAGGTCAGGAAGTTATAATTCAGTAAGAAAAATTGAACAAGAACTGGTAGATGTTTTAACAGAGCAAATGGAGGTGAATAGAAATAGCCAATAATGTCCGTTCTGATTAGTTTGACCAGAGCAGACTGCAAGATACTGAATTTTCCACATTGACTACTCCAGGGATCTAGTCTGATCAGATTCAGGTGAAAAGTTCCAGTATTGCTGAATTTGAAACTTATAGAGATCACGAGCATCCACACCAACAAAACGATATAGTTTAGTATACCGTTTGAGCAGATTCTTTTATCTACTAAGACACAAACAGTATCACACCAGGACAGTCCTTATTCAGTTATTTAAACCAACCATTCCTATATAGCAACATATACAGAGTATTTTTCGACAATGCAACATGGACAGAGCATAATGTCTCTGATCCTTGCTGACGTCCTATGATCCAGAAGGACAAACTTAGAAATGCTTCTGAAACAAATTCCAGGCAAATCTTCAGAACAAGCAAACAGACTTCTAGGCATAGGATCTCAATGGACCCTGGCACAATAATTTAAACAAGATTCGCAGAGGAAACTAATGCAAATAATTTGCATCGGTCATACGAAGAAATTCTTGAATCTGTAGGAACAATAGCATCACAGGTTTTGTAAGACAATACTGTTACCATTAGAGTAACTTTCTCTAGCTAACAGAAAACCTGAACAAATTCAGACATAGCAACATTTCTAGATTAGTGCATCGAAATCAATCCAAACTGGTTGCAAGATCCAAGAAAATGGTTCTGTCATCCAACACAAAGAAACGAGCAGAAATTCTTCAAGCACAGCAGTTACAATTCCCATTAACAATAGCATTACGGATTTTCCAAGACAATACTGCTACCATCGGAGTAATATTCTCTAGCTTACAGAAAACCCGAACAAATTCAGACATAGCAACATTTCCAGATTAGTGCATTGAAATCAATCCAAACTGGACTGGTTGCAAGATTCAAGAAAATGGTTCTGTCATCCAACACAAAGAAACGAGCAGAAATTCTTCAAGCTCAGCAGTTACAATTCCCATTAACAATAGTATTACGGATTTTCCAAGACAATACTGCTACCATCAGAGTAATTTTCTCTAGCTAACAGAAAACCAGAACAAATTCAGACATAGCAACATATCAAGATTGTCACATTGCAATCAATCCAAACTGATTTTGCTAGATCCAAGAAAATGGTTCTATCATCCAACACTAAGAAACAGGCAGATTCTTCAAGCACAGCAGTCACAAGATTCGCTGCATCATCAATTCGTCCACAACAAGCACACCAGAACATATGAAATCGCATCACAGAATCAGGGCAAGAACTCAAGAAAAAAGAACAGGTGAAAGATTCGGCGCACCTTTCCAGAGGAGATAACGACCGGTTGCTCCATGATCTTCTTGGAGACGGGGCAGAAGAAGAACTCCGGCACCGGCACCGAGCCAATCCAGCGCCTCCTCGCGTCGGGACCGCGGTGGAGCTCGCTGGACGACGCGCCCTCCAGGGCCCGGAACGCGCACTCGAAGAGGTCGAGCGAGGGCGCCGAATTGTCCTCGTCGTAGCACAGGTCCACGAACCACGCGAGCTCGGCCACCGCCTCCGCCCTCCGCAGCCACCGCTCCAGCCCCGCGAGGTCGAGCACCCTCCGGTTGACGAAGAGCTCCTTCTTGATTGCCTCCGTCCTGGGCCCGGTGTTGGCACCCATGATGGCCTCCAAGAACTCGGCCGCGGCCTTCGCCTCCCTCGCCTCCTCGGTGCTGGTGAAGGCGTCAAGAACCTCCGCCCCGTCGACGATCGGCGGCGTCTGGAGATGCGGGAACGAGAAGCTCCTCACTCCGCCCTCCTGTACCTCCACCTTCTCCCCCTCTTCGACGGTCGGCGGCGTCTGGAGCTGCGGGAACGAGAAACTCTCCACCCCGCCCTCCTCCTCCTCGTCTTCTGCCCCGCCTCCTCCGACGGAAGCAGAGCCACCCGCGGCGTCATCCCGCGGCGCGAGCAGCCTCAGCGTCGCGCGCCACTCCCTCAGCGAGGCGAGGATCTGCTCCGCGGCCCCGGCCTCCCCGCTGGCCTCGGGGACATCATTACCGCCCGACAATCTTGGCGCCCTCCTGGTCGTCCGCACCGAGCTGGCGAGCCTCGTCGCCATGATTGGATCACGCGGAGGGGACGGCGACCTCGACCCCAGGAGGACCCGACCACGCCGAGGAGACGGCGACCTCGACCCCAGGGTTCGACCGGGCGGAGGAGACGACGGCCTCGACCCGGAGATCCAAGCAAGCGGAGGAGACGACGACCTCGCCCTCGAGGTCCGAGCAGGCGGAGGGATCCGCGACCTGGCGCTCCGCCTCAGCAGTGCGGGCTCCTCCTCCTCGTCGACCCCCTCCTCCGACCAGTCCATAGATGGCGCCTGCTGCTTCTTGCGTTCTTGGTCACTTCTTGGTGGCAGGGGGAGAAAGAGAGAGACAGAGAGAGAGGAAGAGAGGGAGAGGGGTTTTGGCGGCAAGGGGTCGGAGGCGAATTCAGGCGCTTGTACCGTGCAGGTGCGGCACTGGCGGGGCATAAGAAAGAGGGGAGGCAAATCTGGGCCGCCGACTAAGCCGTTGAGATTCGTGCACAGGTGCTGGTACGGATCAGGCTTGGATCCCAAATGCAGCATCTTTTCCAGGTCGTGTGCCTGCACGATGATATGAAATGACCGTAATTCAGCAGCCCAGTTCAACTTGCTAATGAAAAAGTTGGCTCATTTACATAGACAAAGTTCAGGGGATCTGGGGATGTCAATCTATTTAGAACAAGCTGAAAATCTGTACAACTCACAGCGCACATGAACTGTACAAGATTTCTTCAACATAAAGAAATGAACATAACCGGAAGGAAATATTAATTACTCCCTCCGTTCATTAGATGTATGACATCCTATAAAGCGTGGGTTCAAACCTCTAACTTTGACCATTATTTTGAGAAAGACCATTTGGATTGACATTATGAAAATTGTATTTGAATTTGTTATTGCCCAATGTTGAAAAATTGTATGTGGTCAGGTTGTTATCATCATTGTGCACATTGGGCGCCAAGACCGGGTCCAGGACGAAGGCGATCAAGAAGGAGCTCTTCATCAACCGAAGGGTGCTCGACCTCACGAGGCTGGAGCAGTGGTTGCGGAGGGCGGAGGCGGTGGCCAAGCTTGCGTGGTTCGTGTACCTGTGGTACAACGAGGACAAGTCGGCGCTCCCCTTGACCTCTTCGAGTGCGCATTCCAAGCCCTAGAGGGTGTGTCGTCCAGCAAGCTCCACCGCGGTCCCGACACGAGGAGGCGCTGGATTGGCTCGGTTCCGGTGCCAGAGTTCTTCTTCTGCCCCGTCTCCAAGAAGATCATGGAGCAACTAGTCGTCATCTCCTCTGGAAAGGTGCACCAAATCTGTTCTGTTTTCTTGAGTTCTTGCCCTGCTTGTGTGATGCGATTTCACATGTTCTGGTGTGCTTGTTGTTGGGGGCCACCTCTCCCAAGTCCAACTCACATGTAAGGAAGGTTGTCCAGCCCTGCTTCGAGTCACCATTGCACTTGACTTAACCCTAGGATGTCCCCATACTCACTCCTTGCCCCCCTTTCCCTGTATAGTCATGGTCGCTGCAATTTAGAATTTGGGTTTTGCTTAAATTTATTCCAACTTCATTGTGTGAACATCATCATGTACTTGTGTCAGGCTAATGGACTTACCCCTCAGGCCCTAGGATGGCCTTAACGACCTCACGAGGAGTTCTTGGTTGAAACCTCGTGGATACACTAGCTGGACAAACGCCCATGTCACCGGGCAATAGGCAAACACACCCTAACGGGCTCCCTAATCTAGAGTGGATCACTGTACTAAACGTACTATATTAAAAAAACTACTTCCTCTAGTTCGAAATAGATGTCCTTTTAGGTATCAACACAATCTCTAAAATACAATTTTGACTACAACTTTTTCCTGTAATATATTGATAAACATAACAAAAATATACTATTATGAAAGTAATTTTTGACATAAATATACCCGTGTCATTTTCAAATATCCAAACTTAAAACATAAAAAATAATATATAGCCAAAGTTTAAAACAGTTAACCGCAACTCAAAACGACACATATTTTGGATTGGAGGGAGTAGATGGTTTTATCCTCTACCTAACTAGTTCCTCTTAATGTGGCTTGGGGGTGTAAGAACCGAGATAGGAGAATTAGCATTTCTAAAACTAATTGGCTCAACACAAATTAAAGGATAAGTAATCTGAATATGCTTTACGCTTTTTCACAAAAGAGTTTTATACCTGTTTAAACCCTATAACTATAAATGGTAATTCTAGGAAAGTTAAATATGGGGTTTAGATGGTGCAATAAGTAAATAAGGAAATGTAAAGGTAGATAGAATGCAAACTCACCATAATAATTTTTTCTCATAATGTCGGAGTGTTGTTGCTCTCCACAAACCCATATCGCTACACCCTCGCAAGGTATTGCACCAACAAGTAAACTTCTTCGACTTCCTCTCATGGACCAATCACACGTGGATACCCTTTCAAGACCTGCCTTGGCAAGACTCACCGCCCTTCCACTAGCATAGCACATTTGTTGCTTTGACACAGTGTTCTATTCGCTTACAAAACTTAAGGCCGCTCTACAACCACCGGCCTCCGGGACAAATTTGACGTTGATGATCGTGGTTGTTCAAGGGGCGATAAGGGGTGGCACTATCCTTACCGCCTTTTTAGAGGGCGGGTAGCGTCCACCCGCACCTGCGGCCGTACCGCCCCTTACTACCCTTTGAGAGGACATTTAGCCCCCTTGCCGCCCTCTCAGGGGCGGTTAGCCCCACCGTTTGGAAATTTGTTTTTTTAATTTAACTTTTGTATACGTCAATTTAAAAAAAGTGCATATTCATTAGTGGTCAAAACAGCATCACAGAGTAGTTACTTTTTGAAAATTTTGGATCGATGTAAATTTATCGATATTTTTTATTTATTTGATACAAAATTGAATGAGTAATTTTGTAGTGACGTAATGTTAGGAGGATATAAAATCTAATTTTTTGAATAATTGTAGTTGTGAAACACTATTAGCATTGTTGGAACCGAAGTCCTGAACAAGGAAAGCCTTCGCTCCGAGGGAAAGCCCAAGGCTCCTGGGTGTGACACATGTTTAGCGATAAATAATCTTGCTTCCTCCCTCATCTCGGTACAATATGGCTCTATTTATAGCCCGTACTCAACCACTCCACACTAGGATTTACAGTTTCACCCTTCAACTGCCACATTCTCAGTATATTCGGGGGTATTATGGTACAATCAATACATTTACATAATTACAACTCTGCCCTGTGCAGTTAAGTGGGTCTCGACGTCCATTTGTGGTCTTCGGCCAAATGGACTTCGGCCAATCTCATGGCTGCGCCGAGGGCTGCTCTCTAGCTTCCAACCGAAGGTTCGCCATGACCTTCGCTCCTGTCCTCCGGCGCCATGAGTAGATCTTCGGCCTCCGGCCGAAGGTACGATAGTAGCTTCACACCCTTAGGTTAGCGGAATCACCGGTCAACCTTCGGCTTCCGACCGAAGGCCTGCCGCAGCCTTCGCCGACATTGGCGGCAGGAACCACAGACGTGCCTTCGGGCTTTGACCGAAGGTAAGTCGTGGCCTTCGCCCGCACGGATGGAGGTCATGGGCCAACCTTCGGGCTTCGACTGAAGGTACACCATGGTCTTCGTCTGTATTTCCTGAAACAACACTATAACACCTATGAGTGTTTAGTCACCGATAGACTTCGACTTACTACTATACAAACTCTCAAGTGTTTTGGATCACACTCCACTACTAATAAACTTTGGGAATGCCCCTCACCATGAGAATTGAATCAACATATGTTGGATTTGAACTTGGTTTGTTAACTGGTGAGGGTTTCTTTGAGTTAGTGGCTAATGTACGGTGGAAAAAGAATAGGGAAAAAACATCGATGGAAAAGGGGCGATATAGGATTGGAGCACTCCATAAATTTTCACAAGGATGGGCAAAACATATAATTGGTGCATATAAGAAACAAAAATAAGATATTTTTCATAAGATTGGGAGGTTAGATAAAAAGGCGGAGTCCACTTTATTATAACCCTATGAGGTTGATCTTAAACATTATCTAAATGATAGGTTGGTTCAACTTCTTTGAGAAGAGATCAAGTGGTATCAGTGGTCCTATAGGATTTATCCGGTCAAAAAAAATGTAAACTTTGACTTAAACAATATATTTGTACTAAAGATTTATCTTTCGCCACCACATTCGGATACACCTGGTACCGTTGAGAGTTTGCGGGAGTGGAGGGAGAGACCAAGAACAGGTTGAGCCATCAAGGTTGGTCCACGTAGTATTTGAGCTAACAACCCCAAGTCTAAAAAACACTCTCAGACTAGATCAGGGACATGGAGAGAAGTTTTAAATGATGGTGGATGAAATATTTTTGATATTTAACTTTATAGACACAAATTAAATCACGGCGATAGTTAAGAGACGAGAAATAAATCTTATGGTATGATTTACTCAGTCAAAAGTTTAAAACTTTTACTTATACATAAAATACTCCTACGTAGGACCGATGCTTTTCACAAGAAAAAAGTAATATCTCCGTAGCCTCTGCTCCCCTGCGAAGACCACCTGTTTTCTCCGTAGCCGCTTCGCCTCGTGCTCGCGCGTGCCTCCCTCCGCCGTGCCCGACCAAAGCTCCTCGTCCTCCTCCCTCCTCGCCCAAGCCGTCTCCATCCTAGCCGCAGCGGTGCTCTCCATGGCGTCGTAATCGTCAGCGACGCTCGCCACGTGCCTGCGGTATGGTTCTTGCCTGATCTCTTTCTTGAATTTCGTCGCGTTGGGGGAGATTGGACGGCACTGGTTTGGTCCTTTCAATTTTAGCATCTCAGGAGTTTGCTCCATATCTGAAAGGGAATAGCAAATTAGCAATGGCCCAATTCGAAGGCCATCTTGGGAGCCATTGCTCTGTCTCTAAAAAGATGGATGTTTTGAAATCTTTTTTCACACAAGTCCAGTGCGTTCAGGTTACTTTTGCAGTTTTTTGCTTAGTCCTCAATTCGTTAATGGCAATGGATCTTGGAGAATTCCCTTTTTAATTATGTGCAGTACTGCAGTCTGACATTGGTCAAAGCATCTTTTTCAAAAAGAAAAGAAAATGGCTCAGAGCACGTGAGGCGTCAGACGATAGAAATGAACTTTTTCGTGGTGTGCAGTGACTAGAGGCCTCTCAAACCACCACTAGTAGGCATTAGGCAAGAGGAAGTTAGTGATTGATTTCGTTATCTTGGAACATAGAGATCTAGTTGCCGTTGGCGATTAAATTGATCAACTTAGCGACAATGTCATTGTTGTCCTGATAGAGCATGGATTCTTGGATTCTTAACTGTCCCAATCGCCCTTATTCGTTAGGATACTTTGTGAGGTATGTTGAACTTGGCTGCCAAGCTTCCTCCTTTTGTCCCTATGGATTTCCTCGGTGCACTTGACTGCAATGTTCAGATCTTGACTGATGTTCACATCCCTTTAATTAAATTAGAAATTGTTGCTCAGAAGACTTTTTAATCGTTACTGTCACAGTAACTCTACTGACGACAGAGACCAAGCATTTGTGCTGTTCTGCTTGTTTATGCATGTTAAACTTGACCAAACTTTTATGCCTTTATGTTGTTATGCTGGTCTGCCCATGTTTAAGCATGTCCTGTTGGATTTTGTGCGCCTTTGTTTCCTTTTGATTTCCTCACGAGTCATGACGTTTGGCACTTTGGCCTTCAAGTTTACTGCCTTTTTAAGATTTACCAAATTGGACTGTATATTGTTCCACCTATCTTGTTCAGAAGTAAAGTGCAAAGTTTCTGTCTTGATATTGTCTGAGTTGGAGAGATTTTATGGGATTTGCTTCGATTGCTTTAGTTTATCATATTAGGAGTTTTTCTGTACCCATAATAGCAGTACCTTAATTCAAAGAATATCCTAAAAGTTTTTGATGTGTTTGTATAAGATGGATATCATAAAATCTTTCCACTTAACTCATTTCAATTATTTTTGCGTTACCTAATCAAACGCCACTTAATTCATTCTTCTTTGGTGGCGTTGGATTCTGGGAAATGCCCTTTCTATATTGTACATGAAATGGGTCATAGAACATTATGGGTCAAACATGGGAAAGAGATAACAAAAATAAATATGAAAATTGGACACGTGCACTTAGAAACAGAGTAATCAGAGTCTACACCTACTAATAGTGTACATTCGTTTAAACAGTCTGAACTTGAGCTTTTTTTTTATCCTGGGTCCCAATGAATAAAAACCCATGTTCTAACCACAAGTAGGCAAGAAAGATGTTATTGATTTCATTATCTAGGAGTATAAGAGTTGATTAGTAATGCTAGAGAAAGTGGCATTCGTCTTCTAATCGATCATGAATTCTTCATGCTTAGCTGTCGCGTTCACTCTCGTCCGCTGGATAGGCAGTTCTGTCAGATGCATTGAACTTGACTGCCATGCTACCCCTTTTTTCTCCAATGAGTTTCCTTAATGCCCTTGATTACCATATTCCAAACATTTTTTAGAAGACTTAATTGTACTAATATTAACATCCCAGAAATCAAATTATAAACTCTTCAGAAGCATATTTTAATCTTTACTGTCCCAATAAGTCTGACAGTGATAGATGAGATCAAGCATTTGTTTTGTTCTTCTTGTTTAGGAATTTCAAACTTGGCGACCAAGCTACTGCTTCTGTTTCCTTCCTGTTTCCTCATGCGTTTGGCTTTCAAAGTTTCCAGGCTTCCAGCCCTTATAAGACTGACCAGATTGACTGATGCATTATTCCACATACCTTGTTCAGAAGCAGGGTGTAAAGTTTCATGTATGATGGCAAGCATGGATGAGCCTCTTCTTGGCAACGGTGTTAAGAACACCGGAGGGGTGGGAGAGGGCCTGGTAGTGACTGAGGTCAGAAAGCAGCTGTACCTTGCCGGGCCACTGATCGCAGCATGGCTCCTGCAGAACCTCGTCCAGATGATATCTGTCATGTTCGTCGGTCACCTCGGCGAGCTCGCCCTCTCCAGCGCCTCCATCGGCACCTCCTTCGCAAGCGTTACTGGCTTCAGCTTGTTGGTATATTGTTTTAATTCAATTCCTTTCATATGCTTGATCTCCTGAACGAATATATGGAGTCCGACAGCAAACCGAATTTTTTGTCTGTCATCTTAGGCTGGCATGGCGAGCAGCTTGGACACACTGTGTGGGCAAGCCTTCGGAGCAAAGCAGTACTACCTTCTCGGCATATATAAGCAGAGGGCCATCCTTGTGCTCACTCTGGTGAGCGTTGTGGTCGCGATGGTCTGGTCATACACCGGCCAGATCCTTCTGCTCTTCGGTCAGGACCCAGAGATTGCAGCCGGGGCAGGGAGTTACATCCGGTGGATGATTCCGGCGCTGTTCGTGTATGGGCCGCTGCAGTGCCATGTCCGGTTCCTGCAGACGCAGAACATAGTCCTCCCGGTGATGCTGAGCTCAGGCGTCACGGCGCTGAATCATCTGCTGGTGTGCTGGTTGCTGGTGTACAAGATTGGCCTGGGCAACAAGGGTGCTGCCTTGGCCAATTCCATCTCGTACCTGACCAACGTCTCCATCTTGGCTCTCTACGTCAGGCTCTCCCCGGCCTGTAAGGAAACTTGGAGAGGGTTCTCAAAGGAGGCGTTTCACGGCATCCCCAGCTTCTTGAGGCTTGGTGTTCCATCTGCGCTGATGGTTTGGTGAGTTTGAGCTTGAATCCCTCTAGTTGCAGATTGAATTTTTCTATTTACCATCATCAATTGAATTGGATCCTACATGTAACAGCTTGGAGTGGTGGTCATTTGAGCTCCTGGTACTTCTTTCTGGACTTCTACCAAATCCTAAGCTCGAGACATCGGTATTGTCCATTTGGTGAGTTAAGTTTGCATGGCATACTTCAAATTCTGTTTGCCTTTCTTGTTTGTAACTCTTTAATCACCTGCAGCCTAAACACAGGTTCTTTAGCGTTCATGATCCCTTTTGGGCTTAGTGCAGCCATAAGGTAACATTGAACAAAAACAAACTCATATATTTTTACCACACCATGTGGATCGTCTGATTCTCACAGCAAGTATATGCATTTGATTTCCCATATAGCACCCGTGTTTCAAATGAGCTTGGCGCTGGGCGACCGCAAGCTGCCCATCTGGCTACCCGTGTGGTCATGGTGCTGGCTCTCGTGGTCGGCATAGTAATCGGACTTGTTATGATTCTGGTGCGCAATTTATGGGGGTATGCATATAGCAATGAGGAGGAAGTGGTGGAATACATCGCCAGAATGATGCCAATTCTTGCTGTGTCATTCGTGTTTGATGACCTGCAGTGTGTTCTTTCAGGTAAATATAGATGGTACTTCAAACAAAGCCAAATCAGCAAATACAGGGAACCCATTTCCTGATATTTGTGGTGATCTGTTCTTATCTCCGTGTATATGATGAACATTATTTGTTGCTTGACCTAGTAGTGACTGACAATAGGGGATACTTGATATTTTTTTTCCCAGGTGTTGCTAGGGGCTGTGGGTGGCAAAAGATTGGTGCTTGTGTTAATCTTGGTGCGTACTACTTGGTTGGAATTCCAGCCGCCTTCTGTTTGGCCTTTGTTTACCATCTAGGTGGAATGGTAATTTTCTACCCAAACCCTTAACATAAGTTCTTATTCAACTTTTTCTTACTCTGTTGAGTTGAAGAAACCTCTCTGAATAACGAATCTGAACTCTGAACCTCTAGGGACTTTGGTTCGGAATAATCTGTGCACTCATCGTGCAGATGCTATTGCTTCTCTCGATTACCTTGTGCAGCAACTGGGAGAAAGAAGTAAGCAAATCAACCAAAACACTTGCCTATGCACGCATACTCTTTCATCGGCTTCTCGAGGTTCTTAATGACTGGCATATCTGTTTTGCTGCTTCTGTAGGCTTTGAAGGCAAAGGACAGGGTTTTCAGTTCATCCCTACCAGTAGACATGACGACATGATACTTGCAAGATACCCAATTTGTTGGAGGCAGTGACCAAGAAACTTTGACAAGGAACTCATGAAGAATTGGGCATCAGCATGACACTTTCTTCTAGGGAAAATCAGCGAGCAAATCCGCTTTGGTGGTTTTTTTTTTGGGGGGGGGGGGGGGGGGTAGAGGGAATAAAATGTTCAGTCGAGACTTGAGACAAGGTAACGAAATTTCTTTGACTACAATCGGCAGCATTATCTTAGGAAATTGTATTCCCTCTATTAGTTGTTGATGTGAGACGATTGAGACAAGAGAATGAAATGCTCATTTAACTAAATTATCAGTATTATCTCATTATTTCTTTGGACAGTTATATTTTCTTAGTTGTTTATGTAAAATGGTTGAATCGCAGAGACTGTGCACTATGCGCCTGTTGTCTTTTGAACAGTATAAGTTGTTCATGTAAAATATTTCAACACTTTAAATCAATTCCGAGAATGAATCTTTTGATGAAAATCAATTACCTCCCCATGAGAAAAGCAACTCTCTATGCTTTCTCGTGCTAATGCCTCGGATTTTCTTTTGACACAGATGTTCTTCATCTGTGCAATGCAAGAAGAATTATCCTCATAGAGGACAGTTGGAGATTTATCTACCTTCACACCACTTGTTTCAAGAATATGTTGAATCATTCTTCTCAGCCAAACACACTCCTTTGTAGCGTCATAGAGAGCCATAATATCTGAATGGTTTGTTGAAGTAGCAACTATTGTTTGTTTTATAGAACTCCAAGAGATAGCAATTTTTCTGCATATCCTGCTTGTGATCTGGCATTACGAGGATCAAACATATAGCCAACATCCAAGTATCCTAACAATATGATATCTTGTCGCTTGAGATAGAAGAGAATAAGATCATTTGTCCCATTTAGGTACTTTTTTTTTTCAAGGAAAGGGGATATATTAATCGTATCCTGAAGAAATATAATCGTCACGAACTAGCCTAGTTACAACACTTTCTTCCTGCCCTACCCAGGTCCCCGTAGTACCATGGATACAAGCATGATTAGGTAATTCATGACTAACAATGTTTTGGCTACGGCCTACTTTTTTAATCTCCAATACCCTTTGTCCGTTGAACAAACGTCTCACCTCCCTAACCACATGGGCTAGGGTAGAACGGTCCTCCTCATGTGTTGTAGCAAGATGTACAACAGTGGCACAATCCGTTTCCACCATAATCGGCCTTTATGTCCTCCTTACAAGCAACCAGTTTAGCCTCCAATGCATCATCACAGTGTAATAGTGTTCTGCATGATGTGATAGCTCCTTTGCTGAAATTGTCCGGTAGTACCATACCGACACCTGCCCTCCCATCCTATAGAGAAAAGGATCCATCAATGTTCAATTTGTGCCATTCGGCGGGTGGACGTGACCAACGTTTGACCACTTTGGGTAGCTCTGTGTAGGTACGCTGCTGCTTCGGAAACTCCTCTAAAGAAATCCCAATAACTTGCTTGCCTCTTGCCACGTCCCTGCTAGGATGTTGCTTGATCGATAATAAGGATTGAGCATAGCTCTCTAGGAAGCACCGGGATGTTTCCACCAATGGTACCGGCTTCTAATGAACCACCTCATTTTGTACATGCCAAACACGCCATAACAACATAAGTAGCATCATGCAGCTTGTACATGGGATATTATCTAATAAAATTAACAACCATTTGCGTACCTGACACCTAAAGCTCCTAATCCGACGGCAAGCACCAAACCTGCCTCATAGCCCTCCACAAAGCTCTGGCATTTGGGCAGAGGTACAATGCGTGGTAAGTGTCTTCTTTTTCCATTCCACAAATACCACAAACGTCATCTAGTGCGAGGCGACGATGCCGTTTATTATCCTGAGTAGCCAAGCTATTCGTAGCAACTTTCCACGCAAAGATGTGAACCTTTTGTGGAACAGGGCATTTCCAAAGACGATTCCATAGAGGATTGCAACCATCCGGGAGCGAGCTAGCAGCCTCGCTCCCAGCCTCCCGCCTCTGAAGATCCACGACCAGCTTGTCTACGCTCCTCACCGTAAACATACCGTTCTTCTCAGGATGCCATGCCAATAGGTCCTCCTCATTCCTCCCTAAAGTTTTGATTTTAACAATAGCTGCCACATCAATCGGCAAAAAAAATCTAGTTCAGCTTACCAATGTCCCCAACACCATGCACACCCAAAAGAGCCGATACATGCTTAATCCTCCAGCTACCCTGTAGACTGATGACCCTGTGGGAGGTGTCTCTTGGGATCCAAGGGTCTCTCCAAATTCTAATCATACTTCCATTCCCCACTCGCCAAATTGACCCTTTCTTTAGGAGTTCCAGTCCATACT
Organism: Phragmites australis; assembly: GCF_958298935.1. Taxonomy (NCBI): domain Eukaryota; kingdom Viridiplantae; phylum Streptophyta; class Magnoliopsida; order Poales; family Poaceae; genus Phragmites; species Phragmites australis. The sequence continues at coordinate 17,575,066 of NC_084927.1, forward strand.
CAATTGCACGCCATGTACGCGACGAATTACCTACAAAAATAGTATCCCCCAAGCAACCGTTAAGGTAGTAACATGCCTTTAACACTCTCACACACAAACTATCTGGCTTCTGGATAAGCCTCCACACTTGGCGCGCTAGTAGTGCTTGATTAAATAACTTCATATCTCTAAAGTCCATCCCTCCTCTGTACTTCGAATCAGTTAGCTTGTTCCAGGCAATCCAATAAGTTTTCTGTTTCCCGTTCTACATGCCCCACCAAAAATTCCGAGTCAACTTAGTGAGGTCTTCTAATACTGATTCAGGAAGTTTGAACACCCCCATGACATATACCGGAATAGCCTGTGCCACCGCCTTAATCATAATCTCCTTACCTTCACTGGATAAATAACAATCACCCCACTGAATGATTCGCTTGCTTAATTGTTCTTGAAGGCTTATAAACTTTCCTCTTCTCATGGTACCTTCAGGTATTAGCAGCCCCAAGTATTTAGCTTCAAAGGATTCCTGTTCGACACCAAGAATAGACTTAATTGATTCCTGATTGGATTTTGGGCAAGCATCACTGAACATAATGTAGCACTTGGCCGGGTTTATTAACTGTCATGTGCCCCACACATACTGGTTCAGTATCCTTTTTACATTTGAATCTTGATAATCATTTGCTTTGAAGAACAACAGAGTATCAACTGCAAATAGGAGATGAGACACACCCAACGCATTACAGCAAACCCGAACAGGGGATATACTCCCACCATCCACCTCAACCTTTATCAAATGTGACAAACCATCAGCCACAAAAAGAAATAAAAAAAGGAAGAGGGGATCACCTTGTCAAAGGCCACGAGTCGAAACAAATGTATCCAATAGAGGTCCATTAATTTTATGGAATATCTCACTGAGGTCACACAAGTCATAATCCACTCGACCCACCGGCGAGTGAAGCCTATGTTAAGCATCACCTATTCCAAGAAAGACCAATCGACCCAATTATACGCTTTTGATGAGTCAAACTTGTAAGCACAGAAGGAATTTTCCGGTTTCTTTGTGTTTTGTATATGATGAATACATTCAAAGGCAACCAAGGCATTATCAGTGATCATGCGTCCTTGCACAAATGCACTCTGATTTGGCAAAATAATGTCATCCAATAAAGGCCGCAATCTGTTGACCAGACACTTAGAAACAATTTTGTAAAGAAAATTGCACAAACTAATAGGCCTAAAATCTTTGAGAAAAATCAGATTTTTGACCTTCGGAATTAAAACAATAGAGGTATTATTAACCCCCTCGGGCATTACCCCTATTTCAAAAAATCACCTCATGGCGCTGACAATCTCTTGCTGCACTGTTCCCCAATTTCTTTGATAAAATCTCGCAAGGAAACTGTCTAGCCCTGGTGCCTTGATTGGTCCTATCTAAAAAACTGCATTAGCTATCTCCTCCTCTATGAACTCCCTGCACAGTGAAACAGTCATATCCTCTGTTACCTGCGCATCAATCAACTGAGTAATCACATTAGGGTTAAGCGAGGGATCTTTGGTATATAGTTCTTGAAAATAGGAAGTAGCTAATCTTTCCATTGCAGTGGAAACAATTTGGATATTTCCATCACTGTCTCGCAGCTTGGAAATTCTGTTCTTCCTCGCTCGCCAAACCGCCTTGTTGTGAAAAAACCTTGTATTTTTATCCCCTTCCTTTAGCCAATTTATTCTTGATCGTTGCAACCAGAGCATTTCCTCTATGTACAAAAGTTCATTCATTTGGTCTTGTACCCGTCTAATCTCTATCCTATCTCCCTGGCCGTTCTGGAGACCTATCAACTTCTCTCTAAGTTTCTTAATTTGTCTATAGACATTCCCAAACTTCCTCCTTCCCCATGCCTGCAGAGTAGTCATAATCTTCTCCATAGCTTTATTTACCTATCCTAGATCCGATTTAACACCATTTTCAAGCCATGCATTTGATATGATTTCAGGTAGCTCTGTTTCCCTCTCCCACCTGATTTCATAGTGCCGGTTGTCAGTGATATAGGAACCAGGGGTTCCCGAGTCCCGAGGCCAAGACAACAACTTGCCACGTGGCGTTATCCCTCAGGGACCATCTCCTCGAGGGCCCGAGAAAAGCCAGACCCGGGAGGAGGTGCTCGGGGTCAAGAATAGTTGGTCCCCGAGTACCCAGAATTCTCCGAGAACCCGAGAAGAGCCAAGTCCGAGAGGGGGTGCTCGGGGCCATGAACGGTTGGTCCCCGAGTACCCAGAGTTCCCCGAGGACCCGAGAAGAGACAGATCTGGGAGGGGTGCTCGGGGCCAAGAACAGTTGGTCCCCAAGTACCCAGAGTTCCCCGAGGACCTGAGAAGCCCCTTGCCAGTGGACCCCGCAAGGGCTCCACGGTAAGGTGTCAATCGGTGGGAAGACCGATGCTGCATTTAAAGGGGAGCGTGGCCGGTCACATCCAACCACTCCCCCCACGCCTGTCGTACTGAGTACGTCAGTCTCTGCCACCGCCTGGCAGGAAGGCGTGGGGACAATTAATGCGACGGGTCCCATCGCACGTCACCTAGCGGGGCCCATAAAGGAAGACGGCTTGAGGATATCGTCGATGGCTCGAGGCGTATCGCCTGTCTCCCTGCCGCGTCAGACCGTGTCAGATCTACTCTGACCGGACGGGCATGCAGGGATATTCAGTAGCTGGCAAGTGGGCCCCCCTGCACCTGCTAAAGTTGAGGCGTAATGACTGACAGGACCGACCGAAGGGCGCATTTTCAACCACTGTAACATCAAACTGTAGACCCATAATGGTTATTTTCTATTTATGGCTTACGGGAACTTGTGCCCTCATTCTGGGCACGCCGAGCCTCCCCCCGGTAGGATATAAGGGGGGAGCACTTCGTAGAAAGACGGACTCAGATAGGTTGGACAAGCTGATCAAAGCTCACCTCCACACAAGTTCAGAGAGACCGGCACTTGAAGATCGAAGCTCAAGACTTGTTAGACCAAAAATCCTTGTAACATAGGGATCCAGAGAAAGGCATTCCAAGAGCATTAATAGCACATTAGACACACATGAGTAGTGTATTATGCTCCGTACGGTCCAAACCTGTCTAAATCCCTTGTGCATTTACTCCTACTAGCCGATGATCATACGTCCCGCCTAGATCTTATACATTCGCATTAATCCCACGTACGAGGTAGATCCAGAATCAGCCCCCCAGCCGAATCTCAAAGGGGGTCCCTCAGGATCCCCACTTGCGGTGTTCATCCACCGACATCGGTACTTCCTTATATTTGGAACTTGGGCTTCCTACAGCAGCCGAACCATGATAGGGCAATGATCCGAGCAAGGTGACACTAGGTGTTTCACCTGTAACAGCACTAAACAAGTCCCTCCAAGAGTCATCTACAACTGATCTATCCAATCTCACTTTAACATTCCTTATGCCCGTTCTATTATTATCATAAGTGTAAGGTAGCCTCTCAAAACCTAAATCTCTTAATCCACATACCTGAAGTACATCTCTGAAGGCTTGCATTTGACGATCCGATCTCAAAGTGTTTGAGATATGTTCAAACTGCCAAAGGACTTCATTAAAATCACCCAAAACCATCCAAGGTAGGTCAGACCTTTGTTTGTTTAATATCACATAAAAGGTTCCACATATGTTGACGGTTCTCAATTCTTGGCTCGCCATACACACAAGTGATATGCCATGCTGGTTCATTTTGGGACACACGTACATACGCATCAATGTATCTTTCATTCACACCTTTTATTTCCACACACAATGGCTCATGCCAAAATAAAGCTAGCCCACCACTCTGATCATCGCTATCACTACCAACAAAACCTCTCAAACCTAGCCTATTATGTAGGCGATGCACTTTCTCACTCTTCTGTCTAATTTCACAAAGGAACACAAGCTGGGAATTATTGGCTTTAACCAAATCCACAAACGAACTATCGGGGTGTTCCTTATACCGTGACAGTTCCAGCTTAAACAATTCATGGCTCCTGACGAAGCACCCTAAGTGGCTCCATTAGTTTACCAGTAGCCCCGGGACTGGTTGCTTCCCTGCCATCCATAGCATTCTCCTCCATATCCTGATCATGTATAGCAACCCACACTAAAGGGTTCAACTTCTTCTTTAAAACCCTGCCCCTACTTGCTTCACTCGGCAGCACAACCAGGGCCATGGTCAGGGAAGCCTCACATGTCACCTAGTGATCAACCCCGCTTTTAGATCACAGAGATCCATCATCCATCAACTTAGAGCTACCCTGAGACTCCAAACTTGACTCTAGCATCCACAATGCCAGGATCATCTCGCTGGATGTGAGGGAGTGTCCAGTACTTGGCGCCACTTGAATAGGTATTGCTCTTGCTTTAGTTGCCACACTCGAAGTTTTGGATAATTCAAAAGGAGCATATTGTATAGCCTTACCCTTCTGCATGCTGGATTTCACCTTCATACTCTCCCGTTCAGCAACATACAACTTGTTCGCTTGTTCTGATAGCTCTTTGTCAATCTGCACATTTCCTTCTTTGTCCTACGCTTCAAAATCATCCCTCACACCAACCTGTACGGGGCTATCCACCTTAGCAGCACGGCTAGGACCCTGCTGATGATTAGAAGAAGATCCTGCACTACCAGCCTGATTAAAGGCAAGTTGGTGCCGAACAGTTGGAGTAACCTCAACCTTGACATAGCTAGTTCTTCGTTCGAATTGCTTAAATGGAGAACAACGTAGTTCCGCCGAATAATGCATCGAGGCAGCTCCTTCCCCAGCCTTAGCACATTCCTTATCTGAATGTCCCATGAAACCACAGTGGAAACAAAAGTATGGCACATGTTCATACCATAGATCAAAATTGCGTACCACCTCCTTACCCTAAACCTTCACCTTGGTTGGCAATTTCACCTTCAGAGGACGATCAATAGGGAGCTCAATTCTAACACGCAAGAAATCATGCTTGCTCTGCCATTTTCCTAAAAATCCACCGCTTGGACTGAACCAAGTCTCTTACCAAGCGTTTATCTAGCACATTTAGTCATCATCCCAAGAGATAGATCATATATTCGCACCCACACCAGAATAGCATTAAGCGGAACCTCCTATGGACTTGTAAATCCATCAAAAGGGGCAACTATGAGGGCATCACCTCAGTGTATCCAAGGTCCTCCTCTTAAGACAAAGGTAAAGTGATGATGAACAGATTATCACGCAAGGCCTTAAAGTAATGATGATCAGATCCTAAAGTGATGATGAACAGATTATCACGCAAGGCCTTAAAATTGAAATCTATGCGTAGCTGCCATGCCCGCTTGAGATCGTCAAATAATGCCACTGGATTTGGTCGTTTCAACGAGTAATACCTTGCCAACACAGTCCATTGCCCAGCAGACAAAGCTTCCGTATCATCGATCTCAAATTCCACAGTGTCGTCATCTTCCTCAAACCCCAACCTTCAAGGTAGGCATCCGACCCTTTGTTGATGCCGATCTCACTCAGTTGCTCGTTCACCAACTTCTGTCCCTCCAGGGTTTGTTCCTCTCTCACCTTTGCCATGGTTGAGATCGCCGTATGAGGTACCAACACTAGATCCTTCCCCGAATCCCCCAACTGCGAGCCCATCAATACACCACCGCTAGACGACTTCGGGTGGGCAGTTCCCTCAACGGGCACCCCTTTATCACCCCAATCCCTAGCAGTAGCAATCAATAGGGCACCAGCAGGAGGATGACAAGCACCAAGGTCTCTGCCGACACCTGATAGGGTTTTGCAAGATGAGAGATCCAAAGCCCTAGGTATTCTTATATACTCCCAGATCAGATCCCCCTGTCCATAAGCAATACGACTTGAACTTCCTCCTTCCAATATACTCACCATCCTACCCCCAAAGGACATCTCCACCATATTGGAATCAAAGAATTTTGTTGGGTTGGAACCAGACTTCATGCATCTTCCGATGCCTGTCGAACAGAACACAAACGCATCCCCAAGGGATAGCTTCTTCGACTTGGAGACGAACACCCTCATCAGATCAGAGACGGGCTCCATCCTAACCTTCATACGACACACGAATTTGGTGCCACCACCCAGTCACCCAGGCGTTACCAGCCCTAAATCACAGTCGGACCTTTTTTCTTCTGACCAGCCCCCATTTAGGTACCTTAATACCCCTTTTACTCCATTCCAATGATTTTCCAAAAGTTTGTTGTGCACTACAAGAAAATGTTGTCACCCAATGGCGTGACAAGATAATGATATCACACCACTCAGAGTGGTCTTCATGAAAATATAGTCTCGAACGGGTTAATAATAAAATATTAAATTAAAAGGGTTAAAAATTAAAATATTCAAGGAAAGAAATAGGATAATTTTTCAGGGGCAATGCATGGACCAACTACAGGTGGCAATGTTGACAAAGGAAGACATTGATTGTTTCCAATTTGCAATCAGAGGAGAAAGCATGTGAACCTAGGCGACAATAGCAACACCATCAAATCTCATGAAGCAGAGTAATCTCTAATACATAATCCATGCCGATTCATCGGCCGGGCGTTGAGCCACGTCACCGGGAAAATGGTAGCTGTCCGATTGACCACAGAAGCATCCAATGCGGACTGAGCTTGCTTGGGCGATGTATACCCTTCAGGAGAGCTCGAGTGGAACAGCATGGGAAACTCACCGACGAGTGGATTCTAGAGGGCACCAGTAGAAAGGCAATAGAGTGCAAAGGATAAGGAAAGCAACAAAGCGAAAGTATGCTTGCAACACAAACCGCAGAAGAGCTGTCAGATCCTTGATTTTGCCCCCCTTTCTTCTCTCTCCTTCTCTCTCTTCCTCCTCTCCCTTCCCCTCCCCGTGACCCCGCCGCCCAGCCAGCGCTGCGCCGCACCGTCCTGTCACCGCGTCTCGCAGGCAGTCCTCACGCCCCGTGCAGCCGCCTCGTGCCCCGCGCCGTCTTCTCGCGCCCCGCGCCACCTCGCGCTTGTGCAGCCCCTCTCCGCCCCTATTAAAGGGATGAATAGTGTGCGGTCCCCCCCTCATCTGCACCGCCACCTCTCCCTCACCTCCACCGCCTCCCTCCGAGCACCGCCGCCGCCGATGAGCCCCCCATTCTTCTCTCTCTCACTCTCTCTCCCCCTCTTTCCCCCCGTGGGCGTACCTGGGTCCCCTGCCATCATTGTCCACCGCTTCCTGTCGCCGACTGCCACTTTTCGTCACTGGCCGAAGCCCACGCCTCCCCGCTGCCGGCCAGATCCGCCGGTGCGCTGCAGCCGTGTCGCCCCTTCCCCTCTCTCCCTCTCTCCCTCTCGCCCCTCTCGTTTTCTCCGTCATCGAGAACGCCCAAGCCGTCTCTTCGTTTATCTCTCTCTCTCTCTCTCTCAGTTGACTAGCGGGCCCCACCGAGCCGAGGCGAGCCGCTGCAGCTGAGCCGAGCCGTCAAACTGAGCCAAGCCGAGAGCTGAGCCCCGAGCCGATCCAAAATAGAATATTCCAGGAATATTCCCCCCTTTTCTTTTTTATGATTTTCTCTCCCGACAAAACTTCCGAAGCCCGTTTCTCCTCCGTCCTAACTCCGTTTTCAACGATTCTTCCACCGATATTCATCTAAATTCGAGATCTACCCAATGATGTCAATTTCATATTTTTTGTAAATTGTTTGGTATTTATTTTAATCGTTTGATTGATTGTGTGCGCTTTTGTCGTTGTTGCGATTGTTAGAGGAAGGCACATTTGAGGAAGACCCCGAGGATCCGGAGTTTGAAGAAGGAGTGGACGAGGACTTCAACGAAGGAAATTCCTACAACCGTTGATCATATTGATCCTATATTTTCAAATACAACCCGTAGAGCCATTGTTTCAAACAATAGGGATATGCATGATTAAGTTAATAGCCGTGATTTTAAAGAAATGCTAGAATAGTTATGACCTAGCTTGTTTATGCCATGCCTTGATGTTGTTACCTTTATTCCATTGAAACCCTAGAAGGTCCCCCATCAACTATAATGATTGCTTGGATGAATGCATGTTTACTAGTATGCTTAGGATTGCTTTGCTCAAAAGAAAGAACTAGATTATTTACATATGTTAATCATGCCTTTTCAGAAATGTGAAGTGATGTGTGCTTAGTGTGTGTGCGTGTAAAACTTGTGTTCTTGGGAAAAACTCTAGAGTAGTGTTGACGAGGGTGAGTAAGGTACCCTGCAAAGGTGGGAACTACCTTAGGGCAAGGTTCACCTTTGTGGTGTTCTTGCTGGGAGACTCTTGCCTCAGTCGTATAAGGACCAGTTCGCTGTGACATCTTACCTAGTATCCACTCGGACAACCACATGGCCTGAATGGGTATGACTTGACCTAACCCCTCCGACTTAGTTCGGTACCCACCCGGAGGCCGGTAGTGGCAATGGGGACCAGGAGAAGACTTGGGTGGTATGTAGCCCAAAGTCCGGCTGGTGATATTGTTAAGGCTATGTCAAAGCCTTGGGATTGCTAAGTGGTCCTTCCCGTGGATCTTCTAAGGTCCCTGATATCTTAGTGCCTCATGGGTGGATATTGTGACTACGTTGTGAGGTTGTTGCGTCTCGTTATGACAGCTCCACCAGTTGCTAAGGTGGGAGCCTGTGCATATCTTGTGGGTAAAGTGTACAACCTCTGCAGAGTGTTAAACCTATCCTGATAGCCATGTCCTCGGTCAAGGACATGCTATAGTTTGGTCACAATGATTAGCTTTTCGGTGTGAGTACCTCCTTGGTGTGTGAGTGGGCAGTGTGCCCGTATTTTCAAAAAGAAGGGTTGGGCTTGTGCCCTAAGCATCCTGGACTGTGTGTCCACCGACAAAAGACTTATGAGAACTGGTGGGATGGAAGTATCTCCCCCAGGGCCGACAACCCCCATAAGCTCAACTTACGTGTTCCCTTCAAAAATGCTTTTTAAGGTAGTCTTTGCAAAATAAACCTTGCATCAAAAACTAGCTTTCTGCAAAACCTAAAAGACTCTACAGCCTTATCCTTGATCTACCCATATGCATCTAATATTCCACCCTTGAGGTAGGACTTGCTGAGTATCTTATGTACTCACACTTGCTAATTGTGGACCCAGATGATACAGAGGCCGACTTTGTTGAAAGGGAAGATGAAGAATAGAGAAGTTGGTTTTGTCTACACTCAAGCTGCCTGTAGGCCATGGGTCACTTTTGTGTTGTTTCTGTTGTGCTGTGAGGGTTTGTTTAATTATACCTACGAGCCCTTATTGTAATGAACTCTGTGATGTACCCTATTATCATACTTAATCGATGTATGCATGTGATGTCTACTTCTGTTGTAAATTGTGCGTACCAGCTACTGATCTAGGGACTGGTATGAGTTGCATAAGGTGACCTGAAGGAGGGGTCCGACAGAGTGGTATCAGAACCATGTTTGACTGTAGGGTGAAACCTTAGGATTGGTCGAGTAAAGGTGTCAGGACCCCGAACCCGGGTTCCCTTGTGCCTCTTATATCAGTCCCTGAATCAAGTAGCTGATACGCACAGAATTCAACAGAATGATATCAAATACATGCTTCAAATACAAATAAGTAAAATAAATACCTGAAAAGCGAAAAGATGGTCCGGTGGACAAGAATCCACAACAGACCAGCCAGGCAGAAGAGCCTACAACGCAGCGGAGCGAAACGACGATGCAACCCAATGCCACAGGCAACTCGAGTGCGGACGCGACCTTAGACTTCCTCTTTGACTTCATCTGGGTTGAGGTTGATCTCCAACTCAACAATCTGAAAGCAACAAGATTGAGTACGGAAGGTACTCAACAAGTCCTATACTACTTCAAGGGGTTGATAGATGAATAATGGATATTTCTAGGATAGGGCTTTACGGCATAGTTTTAAGCCTAAAGCAAGTTTTATGTAGGTATCAAGTTATATTCTCTACTGTTAACCTTTTGAAATAAAAGTATCAAAGCTTTTGAAAACAATTGCAGGCATCTTCTGTTGGTACTGAGTATCACCTCAAGTCCCCAACGTATTAGAAGGTGACCTGGTAACAAAGCTGTCAAAACGGTTTTAAAACCAAAACTAGGGTAACAAGTTATATTTAGGGTTTTCGGTCCTAGGAGGGGCTATACCTCACTCTGTAGTCCCTTTTTTTCACATCTGGTGTACCTCTAGTACACACAGCTTCTGGTGGAGTGAGTTAGGAACCTCATCACACGGACATCTAGTCCACACACTCACTCATCAAGACACACGCACCCAAAGTCTATTCAAGCGTGACCATGCCTTCGCATGTCCATGACCGTGGACACGGCTATTCGAATAGATTTACACTCTACAGAGATTGTACAACTTTACCCACGCGATATGCTCAGCCTCCAACCGTTGCAAGCGGAGGAGCGAATCATACCGAGACTCTCAAAACACCTTTCATGCCGGGCTTTTCCACGAGACACACCAAGTTCTAGAGCTGCATGTTCCGAAGGCCAGCATCCCTTTTTAAGCCTAAGCTAGTCCCTGAATCCTCCAAACAGCGGGATAGATAGACACTTGGTTGCTCGTTGCTCTCAGCCTCCTGGTATAATGCCCAACTCAGTTCGATAAAGGAAAAGTCAAGTCCTACCCATATAGGACGCATGGTTGCACAGGGGTGGCTAAGCACGACGGCGCAAGACTTGGTCCTTAAGCGGCTGGGCTAGGCATCTTCATGGGCAATGAATACCACCATGTAACTCAAGCCCCCAAGAGCATCCTCCCCGGAGGACTACTCTACCTGCTCGCGCCAAAACAGTTTTTACCTATTTTTACACATCACCAGCCATGTCCCACATGGCATCAAGGATTTCACGACCATCAAGAGATTCACAACCATCAAGGAGGCATGGAATATGAGTTATCATTGATAACAGTAAATTTGCCTTCGAAGAGAAGTGTTTTAAAAGCGATATCTCCGAGGAGACGTATTTTAAAGGCGACATCTCCGAGAAGATGTATTCAATCCTAAGCATGCTAAATATCAAGACGTCACCTATTGTTAATATATTTAACAACAAGTATTCCTAGGGTGATATGTATTCTGGATGTGACATGTATGGCATGGCAGTGTTGATAGAATTAACTACTACAAGCAGTTTGAAAGAAAACACAATATATAGCACATGAGATAATAAGTCCAGTTTTAATTAATCATATATATTATTCAAAAATATAGGTTCAATATGATCAAGGAGATAGGACTTGCCTTCTTGAAAGGTCATTTCACGACTGGTCTTGTCGTTCAAGTTTTCCAGGTTCTTCTTCATCGTTGGATCTTGCCTTTAGTTCCTTCCTCGTGCTCTTGCTTAAAACCTTGACTTCGAGTCTACGCATATTAACGACAAAAGCGCACAACAACTAAGTAAATGAACACCAGAATAAAACCAAGAAATACCAAAGCGGAAGAAGAACGACTGAGGAAAAATGACGAAAGCTAAACCTAGCGGAAGACGATCGGTAACTCTAAGCAACACGAAACTAATACATAGAGAATAACGGGATCATCTAGCGAAGCTAGGCTAGGCTATTAACCTAGTTGTTTTATCAACTTAAGAGAAAATCTGAACAAATCACGATTAACTAGGTGAATGTTTATTAGAGTAACCGCCGGAAGGTGACAGCTAGAGATTCTACGCGTAGGTGAGTGCACGTGTACAGGCATGAATATATGTGTAATACTTATGTTTATATGTGTACGAGCATGTATACATATATACATAGGTATAACTCTAGACAATTATAAGTGCTTAAGTGTGGAGATTAAATATTCTAATCTATAGCACTAAATATGGTTATTTAGTAACTAATCTTAATTACCTAGTGTTGTTAATTTCCACACTACTTAAGTTATATTATATTGCTATCATAAAAGCATACATGTAATTAATTAATTAGATTAAACTATTCTTTAAAACTAATTAATTAATTATTAAAGGGTAGGTATTCAATTAATTAATTACCAACGATAAATTATTCTATCATATTCTAATAATTGATATTTATTTATTTAATAGCTACAATGGTTAACCTATTACATTAATTATAACTAAAATTTAATCTATAAACTATCACATGAAATAACGATCCACTTCAATTAAAATAAAGGCAACCTTTAGTTTATTCTAATTAACAAAAGGATTAATCTAAGATTAAGCTAGTTTATCACACGCGACAATACTATGATCATAACCTAAACATAATTATTGAATTATCTAACTCGACTTTATTTATCAAAAGGTGAAACCTAATTCTAGGTTAAATACTGTGACAAGAAATAAATACCGAGCGAGAATATTAAACGAATTTCAAAAATTACAAGATTTGGCATGGAGGTAGATTATGATTTTAGTGGAATATCGGCAAAAGAATCGCCAAAATCGGAGTTGAAATGGAGTTATGGCCATAGGAAGATTTGCCAAAATAGAAATCCTGAAAATTAGAAAATATCACTGTTTCACGGACTTGGTCTATAGATTTGTGAACCCGAGAGGATTTATTCACCGTGGACCGGAAGTCGTGGGCCTGGTCTGCAGATTTGGTGGACCGGAGGGCTTGCAGTGGACGGTCCACCACGGACCAAGGCCGGTGGACCGGCCTAAGCAGGTGGATAAGGAGCGGCACAGAGAAGAGAGAGAGATCGGAGGGAGGGGCGGTGGTGCCGGGGAGCAGAGAGAGGCGACGGCGGTGGCGCCGGAGGGAGAAGGGAAGCGGCCAGGGAGATAGGAGAAGCCGGCCGGAGAGGAGACCGGGGCGGTGAAGACGGCGCAGCGCGGCTGCTCGAGTTGGGCGGCGCCGAGAGAGAGGAAGACGCTGGGGAGAAAAGAGGTGGCGGCGGAGCAGCGAGCAGGGTGGTCGGGTTTCTCGGTCGGGCGCAATAGAGAGAGAAGGCCGGAGATAGAGGGCTCGCCGGCGGGATGGTGACCGGCCGAGATGGGGAGCTTGGTGGCGGGACGGCCAGAGGGGCGACCGGGGAGATGAGAGAGGGAGGCTCACCGGGGTGGCGTGCGGGTGGAGCTCAGGGAGAGAGAGCGCGACGGCCGGGGGAGCCAGCGAAGGCGCGCGGGGGAGGCGACCGAAGAGAAGGAGGAGCTGATGAGGGGTGAGCTGAGGGTGCTTGTGAAGGCGACTCCGGGCGGTAGGGCCGGAGAGAGGAGGCCGGGCACGGCGCACACGACGGCCTGACGTGGCGCGGGCTGAGCGGTGGCGTGGAGGCGCTTGTGCGAGCGGCGCGGCACAGAGGGCGGCGCGCGGGGAAGGAGGAAGAAGAGCCGGGGAAGACGGTGGCGGCCGGAGAACGTGCGCATACCAACGGCGCAACGCGACGCGGTGCGGCGCACGGGAGGAGGACGGGCGGCTCAGTGTGCCGGGACGGTGCCGAGGGGCGCGACCGAACGGCCGGCGGTCTGGACGGCGGCCGAGCAGAAGTGGCTGCTGGCCAGGGCAGTGCGCACGCGGGTGGCGCTGCGCGGCGCAGACCAATGACTCTAGGGCGGCTTTGCGCTACGGCGGTGTGAGTCGGCAGCCGGCGCAGAATGACGCAGTACAGTGGAAAGAGAGAAGGGGCCGAGAGATTGCAAAGAGGAAGCTCACCAGGACGGGCGACGCACGGGTGGCTCACGGGCGGCGCAACGCGCACGGCTGCGCGCCTAGCGGCGAAGCGCATGGCTCTTGGCTGGGTCGCGACGGCAGTGAGCACGGCAACGGTGAGCACGGCAGCGCGGGGCAGCTCGGCGCGACGACGAGAGGACGTGTGGATGCGACGACGCGGTGCTGCTGTGCTTGTATGCATGTGCGTGCGCTTGTGTGTGTGCGGTGCACAGGGTTCAAAAAACCGTCGGTAACCGCCCAAAAATAACGGTTACCGACCTTCTCGGTGCGGTCCGGTTTCAGAAACCGAACGGTAACCGAAATTTGAATTAAAAAAATTCAAAAAAATAAAAAAATTAAAAAAAACCAAAAAAATCTTTTAAAAAAAATAGACACAATTCTAAGACCTTCTGTGAATTTTTTTTTAAAAAATAATGTCGTTTGCATCATATTCTATAGGAATAAAGTTTGAAAAAAATGAAAAAAAATTGAAGCGTGCGGCTCAGTTATTAACTCATGTTAAGGAAAAGTGTAACATGCAAACACATATTTTTATTGTATAAAACGTATTTTAAGAGAATCTTTAAAATTGATTTCACTTTATTTAGAGTTTTATTAAATTCTCTATGATTTTTACAAAGTTCACAAGCATAAAGTGAATATGTTAAGAAACAGCACTGTAATTAACTTTTTCATGTCTACTATTATTTTTTATATGTAAATCATAGTATAAATAAGCTAATGAAAGTGGTTTCACTAATTTTTGAGGTGTGATGGGTCAGTTATGAATTAATCTAGTCGCAACACATTTACACAATCATGCATGTTAAAATAACTAATTCATGAGTTCATGTATTTTTAAAAGATATAGGATCATGTAAGAGTACTAACAAAATTAGTTTCATGATTTTTGGATTAGCAAAGAGTAAACTATGCATTTAACTTGGTTTAACAAATAAAATTTCTCACAGAAAATTTTGAACTTTTTTATGAGTATAAATACTTTTATCATGTAGATCATGTTACAAGGAAGCGAACAAAATTTATTTCACTTGATTTGAAGCTGAGATGAATTAGTTATTTATTTTACAAGATTGAGCCCTTTTTTAGGTTTTTTGTTGAACTGCGCTGAAATTCGATAAAACCGCTCGATAAATCGAGAAAACCGAGCAGTTACCGACCCAAACCGCTCGGTAACCGACCAAATCAAAAATGCGAGAAAGTCGCTCGGTAACCGACCCAAACCGCTCGGTAACCGACCAAAACCGAGCGGTTACCGAGAGGTCAAAAATACGATTTTTTCGTAAAAATTCAATTTTTGCCAAATGAATTTTCTCCGATTTTTTTTGAATTTTTGACCGGTAACCGCGGTTACCGCCAGATTTCGGTTACCGCCGGAGCTCGGTAACCGAGCTCCGGTCGGTAACGTGAACCCTGGCGGTGCATGCTCAGAGAGGAGTAGCGAGGAAGAGAGGGGAGTTGAGGAGGGTGCCGGCGCTGCTGCTCGGTGTATGTATGCTTGTGCCTGTGTGGGGAAGCTTGCTGGTGAAGCTTGAGAGGAGAATGAAAAGATCAGAGGCCAGCATGGCCATGGGGAGGAGGTAGGAGAGCAGGGTATGGGCTGAGAGAGAAGGAGAGATGAGAGAGAAAGAGAGATGTGAGAGAGATATTTGTGTATTTGAACTGCAGAAAGATGTATTTGAATTTGTAAATGAAGTTGAACTGAGATGGACTTGTAGAACAATGTGAATTGGTAATTGGATTTGGATTTGTATGGTTCAATTCGAATAAAATGAATTGAATCGGACTTGAATGATTCGGATCGAATGTATTGAAACGAACTTGCGAAAATATCAAAATGGAAAGTATTTGAATATGACTCGAATTGAATCGGATTGGTATGAATTGACAAGATATTGCAACGAGAATTGGATTGAAAATGGATCAGAGTAAATCAAAATGAGATTCAATTGACATGATTTTGGAATGAGGATTTAAATATGAATTTGGCTCGGAGATATTTGGGATTAAATTCAAATAGGAGCATTTGAATTTAAGATTGATCTAAAAAGAATATTTGAAGTTGGATTCGAAATTGAGTTTGGCATTAATTCAAATAATGGTATTTGAATTAGGAATAATATTTGAACTGGAAGCATAGGGATTTGGATTAGGAAATTGCTGAGAAGAACTAAAATGGATTCGAATTTGAGAGAACTTCAAATTCGAATCACCACACAATGAATTATAAGAACCAATAAACCAAAATACATATGATCAATTTATTGCAACTATTAACTTAGAAATTAATTTGATGCTTTCTGGAATACTTAGCCCAAAATAATATATTAGAATATATACATATGAGTATATATACATCAAATATATACTTCCTTGATTTTATACTAGTTTAATAATTAGAAAAAGTTTTAATTTGGAGTGAATTTTGCTATATTTTTATATGCTAAAATTCAGGGTGTTACAAAAGGAGTGATAATTTTATAACAAACTATTCTGGCAAAATTTTCTCATCCCTATTGCCTATCTACCTTAATGCTCCATTTTAATAAAAGGTTTTTACTCGATCTCGACTCATTTTTGTTTTTCAAAAACTTTTGATAGATGGAAGGAGACAGATGGGCCACCACCTACTGCTTGGACGTGCAAGGCTTTCCCCTCATCCTTTGGGAGACATTGATGAGGTTTGGGTATACTCATCGTCCAGAGTATCGTGGATGAGAGTACCAAAAGTATGGCACCAATAAATGTGAAGTCCACGTCCTAGTATTTGAGACGCCTGAGTATACCGACTGGCAGCCCTGGAGTATTGTCGCATACGGAGCTGAGTATAGAGACACCTATCAGGCAGCAGCCCGCAAGGCTCTGCTTTACTTCTGTCAAAGGCATGAGAAGGATACTGGACGTACCCCGGTGAAGTTCTTTCCAGTCAGTGACCGCTCACGCCCA
Source organism: Phragmites australis (assembly GCF_958298935.1). Classification (NCBI taxonomy): domain Eukaryota; kingdom Viridiplantae; phylum Streptophyta; class Magnoliopsida; order Poales; family Poaceae; genus Phragmites; species Phragmites australis. Next base: position 17,591,652 of record NC_084927.1, read on the forward strand.
GTGTAGTGTAACAGGATGAGGAGGTTGGAAGGTCTAGGTCAAAGGGAGGATGACCCTACCTTGGTCGCCACAGTGAAGTACCTCCTTGCCCTGGACCAGCTATATGAGAGTCATAACTTCGAGTGGAGAGCATATGTCCAGAGGGCTGAACATTCGAAGACTCGAGAGAGAGCTCTACGGAGGCAGCTGCAACAGGTTCGAGAGCAGGCCGCAGCTGCAGAGAAGCGTGCTAAAGAGACCACCAAGGTATTGATGGAGACCTCGGAGTATTATGTCAAGGAGCTTAACAAAGCCTACTTGACTTGCTACAGGACTCATGGAGGACCTCATCGCAAGCTCACTACAAGAAAGAGGACCTTCCACCTACCTCCAATTGACAGCGTCAGATGTCTGGAGTTACCAGGAGTTCCCCTCCTCCCCCCAGGTGTAGCCAGCGCAATTGCATTAGGAAGAGTTGTACCAGCACTGGTCGTAGTACCACTGCCACCTTCACCAGCTCCCGGAATAGAGCAGGATGACCAAACGTATGAAGATAGCTCTGAAGAAGAAGAAGATCCTGTTGAGCGCGAGTTTGTGCACGATGATGATTCGGAAGGCAATAAGGAGTTTGTTGGAAAGAACATTATCGACTTGGATGGTGATGAGGAGAACATGGATAGGGCTTTTGATCAGATGCATGACCTGGAACTAGCCAGCCATGATGACATCGACCTCACCGCAGAGTGGCGTGCAGCCCACCCCTGAAGGCAGTCTCTCCATCATCAGCAGTAACGGCGTAACTCAGGAGCGCCGTCAAGTCCAATGCATCGTCAGTCGATCGTGTGCTAGTTTTTCCAGTAGTGTGTCTGGTGTTGTAACATTATGTATCGTGTCGTAGTAGCGTAATCCATATCTGTAGCAGTTCTGTGTTGCTTGGAGCCCTTAGCTCCGATGCTCGTGTATGTATTGAACCTTGTGTGATGTAATGTTATGTGATTGCTGTTCGTGCTGATGCTGTGTGCCATAATCAACCTAAGTGCCTTTAGAAGAATCCAATTAACCTAATGTTTAGTTATCCCCTCTAGAGTTTTACCCTTTCTCCTACCCTCAAAGCAGATGCCGCCTAGGAGGCCAACCATAATCCAACCACGCCGAGGGCGTCAAGCAATGAGGCCGCCAGTGAGGCTCAAGTAGGACAACAAACTAGAGGAAGGCCGCGAACCAAAAGTAGACACTAAAACCGAGGTGGATGGGTTGGGCAAGCCCCCCTGTTTCCCCGAGCCCAAGGAGTAGCTATAGAAGAGCAAGAACTCACGATTAATTTCTCTATGATTGATACATAATTACACATTCCATAGCTTCTCCTCTAGAACAGCTACTGTTGTCATTTTACTGCTACTTCAGTCAGAAATGAGTGACATTTTGTAATCTACATTGTTGCCAAAATGCAACTTTGACCACTAATTTCAATAATTACTATATGTGTATATTTAGTATTTTTTTTGGGGAAAATATGCAGATATTATTTTCACATATCCAATCTAAATATCCATAAGAAAACAGCACTCAAAGTTTAAAAATTGACCGCACATATTCCATAAAGTTACTTGTTTTTATTGGAGGGAGTATTTTAGATTAAAACACCTCCATTTCCTCTTTGGCTGAACGGGTATAACTCGACAATAATGATAGTGTCTGGCAAGCTAGAGGCTAATGAAATGTAAGAGATTTTTCAGGATTTTCTTTATATTTTCAGTTGTGGAGGGAGGAAACTGGTCTGTATTGTGAGCAAGGTTCAGATTAGTTAAAGATGAATATAAACTCTTAGACAAACGAACAACTGCAAAGCACTCCTAAATGTGTAGAAATGAGGATATGAAAATGTGTTTTGTCTTACCACATCATCATCATCATCATCATCAACAAAGCCTTTTAGTCCCATGCCTTGTCTTACCACATCCATTTATAGAAAAAAAAAGGGTAGTTCAATTTGCACATTGTTGCAATGGCAATGTATACAGTCTGATATGGCGCAAGTAACAAAAGAAGTTTAAGCAGATTCATGTATCACTATTATTCCTCTGCTGGAACTGAGGTGGAGACAGCCCTGTATGATGCTGTTATCAAAATCTCATTAAAAATGTAGTCTGTCTAAATGGTAGAAAAAATCTTAGATTACCATCATAGAACATCGTTCTGTTTCTATGGCTTGGTTTATTGTAGTTTTTCATCGTTGCACAGATTGAAGGCAGAAATACTGCAAAAAAAGCATAAAGCAGAACACACCTCAAGTTGCTTACAAATTTGTGACCTGTTAGTACTCACTAAACTCAATTGATTTGTTGCAGAACAATCTAAGCACCACCTAAAGTGCCAAGTACTAATGTAAAGAAACAGATTAGATATGTATCCAAGGAAAGAGAGCTGGTGATCGTGTAGTAGTAATGGCCAATGAAGAAATGACTTTTACCTTGTCACTAGCAAAACATCCGAGCTGAGCTTGCTTGTGCTCAAGCCGATGCCCTTCTCGTCCTACATTGTCCAGCGCTGTCTTGTCACACCAATTCATGGCGTCAGATGGAGTTCAGCTGGAGTGTTGGCATCATCGTCTCTTCTCGTGCTTTCCTGTTTGCTTCAGCACCCTTGTTTCTGACTCTCTGTGTATAAACCGTGGTTTTAATAATGTTTTGTTAATCATCAAGCATGCTTGATTGACAAATGAAGCTGGCACTCCTTAGTGCATTAACATGGAAGGAGGACTGTTCTTAACTTCTTTTCTTTTCTGGGTGTTTCGTGATTTTAGTTTTCTAATTACCTGGACATGCAGTGGAGACGACATGGCAGCGTCTCGTGGCAACGACACGCCGAAATCCAAGGCGGCTATGCCATGATCCGATAGCCAAGGTGGCAATGGATGGCGCGAGCTTGGTGAGGATTCACCACCCGAATGGCGCACATGAGGTACTCGACGTAATGCCCCACAGAAATGTCTGGTTAGTTAACACAACTCGTGTATATTTTTTGTTCATTTAGAACACTCAGTACATTAATACTTGATATCTTTAGAATTGACTCAGATTCATGATTCATATTAATTTTGGAGGTCATGCTACCTTCCCGAACTAATGTATGGTGGTAAATCAGCTGTTATTATTGGTATAAAAAATTGTATCAACAGCTTATATAAACATGTAAAAATATTTTTTTTTAAAGACTTCTACAATACAAATTTCAGGACATAATCCTGGAAACATTGTGTAAGACCAAATTTACTCCTCTTGCACAATGTACAGCGAGAATAGAACCAAAATCGTCTGATAGTAGTTACCCAATGTGATGATTTTGAAGACTTACACTTAAAAGAGATAATCAATGATGAACTAATTTGTTCTAAAATACCAAAACTAACAATATTCTTTCGTGGATAATTAATAAAAAAGCAATAAGAGCATATTAAATATATTATATCACAGTTAGATTATAAATTTGGGATATAGACTATTGATTACGTTCTGATTGAAGACAGAAGTTGATTTTATAACAGGCCTATAAGCAAACGTTTTTACTTTTTGTGATGCTGTTTTTTTTCCTTTTTCTGGTATAAAAGTGCTATATGTATCCATAACAGGTACATGTGCTACTTCATCCTCAACATAAATTCAAGAGCTGCTTATTATCCATTTCTTATAGTACAGGTTTTATAACAGAAAAAAGTACCATCATAGTCTCCGCCGCCAAAACAAAGAGCCATTTGCATCAAGGTAAGTTCAGCGAGCAGATTTAAAAATTGATTTGGTGCATGTAAACATAATTATATCTAACTAACAACACTCTTTCACTTTACAGATTTTACTATGAAAAAATACGACGGATGGGACATATTCATATAACGGAAGTGACAATCAAAATAACTACTATTTTATACCTAAAAAAATATTTACTCAAATAATACATCTTCCTTTTGCACAGGGATTGCCCTAAACAAAGTTGGCATTATCCAGCTTGTATAGCCTGTAATGCAAGATCCTTTTTATGGCACAACTTATAGATGCAGTAGAGACAAATGCATCTACAGTCAAATTTGTAACAAGTAAGTTAATATTTGTAAGTCATCTTATTTATTTTCAATTGCAATATGATTGAACTACATCGACAATACATGGGAGCTCAAAATCATGCTATTCCATGAGAAAGCGATGCAGTTGATAGGAAAGCCTGCAGAAAAATTATTGACTATGTACAATAACACTGAAATTCCTCCAGAAATATCAGCTTTGATAGGTCATAAGTTCACTTTCATTGTAAGAATACTACCTAACAAAAGCATCAAAGCACAAGATCCATCATATGAAGTTCTTATGATCAAGCAAAAATTTGGGAAACAAGCATACATACAAAATTTTCAAAGAAATGAAGACATTGTTGTTGCTGGTCAATCATCCTTTAAAACTGACAACCTGCTACCTTTAGTACCGATTACAAGCAAAAGAATAGACAATCAGGTAATATGATAATCTGTACATTTCATATGTTTGAAATGTACATCGAATTAGCTAACATCAATATCACTATTTACTGTTTCATACATTATCAGCCACAGTTGAGCTCGAGCAGTTAATTTCTCCAACACTCCGAACACATGGAGGTTGAGCAGTATAGGTACCAACCTTTTCGATGCTATATTCATTTTATCCCCCTTTTAATAGTAGTATTTCCACCTTATTTCATGATTTTGTGACAACAGCAATACTCCAAACAAAAGGGAATATGAGAGCATAGCTACTGAACCTGTGGTACTTGATTTTCACTATTAACAAGCAAATTACCGATCCTACTTACTCTATATCGTAAATTATATTACAGTTCCTCACATAACATTAGTCTCATGCAGATATGTTAATTACTATACTTCAGTCCAAGAACACATGCTTTTTATACCCTGCTACAATGTTTAACATTTGCCACACCTTAGCCTTTTTACACCCTGCTACTTCACCACAGAAAAAGCTTAAACATCAACACAAGTCAACCACTAAAGCAGGATGATTTTAAAGTACAATGGCATGATTCCGTGAAACAGATCCAATACACTACATTAAGATTATAATAGGTAAATATTAACATCATCCATCCTAAGCCACTATACAATGTATAGGGAATTGAGCTGTTTTAGCCTGCTAGTTGGTTTACCCTATATAAATAGTGGTTGCAGCCTTGCAGGTTCTGTATTCAAACATTTACTCTTTGTTAAGCTTCGTACTTTGGTTCACCTACTAACAATATTGCTCTTTTCTCAAGGACCATACTAATGAATTCCCCATGCTCAGTTCGTTAGTATAAAAATAGTTGCAAACACCAACCCATAGTGCAACCTATTAAGCAGATATATCATTTCTCCATACAATGAAAATTTTTCGTTATTGATTCCTTAATTGACCTTGCTATATGTCTTTTTACACTAAGCATGACAATGAAGATACTGCACAAGGTGATACATTAGCAATAAAGATAAAAAGGTCCAGCTCCAAATCCAGGAAGGTAGCATAATAACCCCAATACAAGGTACAAGGCAGTGGTAGTTAGGATCAATATTTCAATGGAAGATATATAGTTCCATTCCATATAATCGGTTTCTCTATTTATTTCAGTACCATGGACATCGAAGAGTGCTGCTTTTGGTGTAAATAGAGCACTGTCAGTAGAATATCAAATAGCATCACTAAGTACCTTGTTGGTAGAGATTCGAACGGAACTCTACTTGGTTTAAACATATGTGTAGAGTTCTGATTGAATCTGGTAGTGACAAACTTTATTATCACTATCGAATACCTGTCGGTACTTGTATTAAACTATACAATATATTTTAGCTTCAAACAAACTGATCTCCTAAGCTCACATCACTTCACTCGCCTTATGATATCAGGAGAAACTTTATCATCGTAAGCAGTTTTTTAGTTTGCTTCCACGTGATGATGACAGGTCTTATAAGTTTACAAAAACAAAAACGAAAGTTACGGAAGATATAGAAGGAATGACCGCCAAACTACCACACCGTAACTCAGCCAGAGACAGAGAGAGAGAGAAAGCCTATTACTAAAAGACAATGCCAAACCTGCAGATTCCATTTAATCAAATTTAGCACCAGGCTGGAGTCAAGAAAAGTCAAAGAAATAGAAAAGACAAGTATATCATAGCTATTTTAGTTACTTTGATTATTCTCAGTAGTTATCAAGACTCACCTTCTGATTCCCATAACTCGAATATATGCTATGTTTCTATGACAAAAAGTCTGTCCACCCATGCTCTGTATTTTTTCCCTTGTTTCTCACAATAAGATGATCCGATCAAATCAATGGATGCATGAAACGAACGTTCAAGACCGACATGATGAATAATAACTCTATTGGCGCGCTAGCATACACAATAATGAGAAGGAATTAGTTTAAAAGCTTAACAAAATAATACTGACGCATTAGAGAGTGTACAACTTTACTTGAAGTGTCCAATAGCTTGTATAATACCAGAACACAAAAAGCTAATACTACATATCTGAAGTCCAATGTCCTAAACATATAGAAATAAATGTTCACATGATGTATTGGATTTTGATATTTGTCCTGTGTCATGATCCTACGCAACTAAATCAAATAACAACCTACAGATGCACACCATGACCAAAACAAGTGCTACTTCATCCATAGAATCTCACAAATACATTACAAAACACACATATCATGATCTAATTAACATTAATTGTACCAAACATTGAAGCCTGCCCAAACATACCACAAACGACACGATGTTCTGTCTATGCGGGTCATCAGATGTAATACTAAATTTTTCGAGAAAAAAAAAGAGAGAGATTTGACAAAAAGTTGACTTTTTGATCCGTTGCTCGTATGGACGATCGGAGACCGCGGTTGCGTTCATCTCGTCGAGACGAACCCATTTTGCTATTCATATGTCCGTTCCGGATACTTTGAGACCCGTAGCGAGTCCAATAAATTTAGACGTTTGTTGTTTTAAAAAAAATAAAATGAAAAAAAGAGGATAAGTACTGGAGACCGATCCATCCAGAGCATTCGAGCACCGTGACTCTCTCTCTCTCTCGCGCGAACTCTCTCTCTCTCCCGCGCCGCCGAGCTCACCGGCCTGCCGGTCGCCGCCGAGCCCCTGCTCGCGCCGCTGCCGCGCTCGCCGCCGTGCTCCGCTGCTGCGTGCGCCGGGCCGCCGCTGCCGCGCCTGCATGCCGCTGCCGCGCGCCGTCGTGCTGCCGTGCAAGCAAGTGAGCCGGCCGCTGTTGCCTCTGTGCTAGCATCTGAGAGAAGCAAGCAGGCAAGCCAACAGCCGGCCGAGCAAGGAAGCCAGGAAGAAAAGGAAAGAGAAAGAAAGGAAAAGAGAAGAAAAAAAAAAGAAGGAAAAAAGGAAAAAAAAAGAAGGGGAAAAAAAGAGAGAAAAAAAAGACGGAAAAGTTGAAAATTTCGGATTTTCATCGGATTCGTCGTCAATTTTTTTTCGAAGGCGATTTCTCGGTAATTTCTGAACATTTGTAGTTGGATTAAATCAAATCAAACAATTCCTGTCGTATTATTTCATATGATCAATAGTCTGTTTCGTTTTGATAATCATTATTGATTTGAAGATACGACATCTGAGTCGAAGTATTCTTTTCGTTCATCGAAGCGAAGTCTAATTAGTGCGAAGTTTTGGTTCGACTCTGAATTGGAAATAGTGTATCATTTCATGTGATACGGTTTTCTGTTCGGTTTTTCGAAATATAGGCGTATACGCGATGTTTTCAGGCGTAGGACTGACGCTTCATATTTTATGTGTTTTCAATGTGTTTTAGTTCTAATAGTATGCCTGTACAGGTGGTACTATTTCCGGACGTTCTTGATCGAATTTTCTTCATCGTCGGTAAAGGCAGGTGAATGTATTGTATGACTATGTTTTAATCTAATATTGGGTTGCCTACATTCTTTAATTGCAGTGCATTCATCTAATCTGAATGACTGATTCTGAGCTGAGTACTATGTTGTTTACGTTTCCAGAAGTTTACTCGATGATTGATTTATGAAGTGCAGTAGGCACGATATGCCATTCTGCAGTTGTGCATTAGTGTTGTATGCAATGTTTTTTTTGAAGTCTCAACCATATTCCGGAAGTTATGTTGGTTATGCTTGAAGCACGTCATACATATACATCTCATGCATTGGAAGTTTATCGTCGTCTTCTGGCCGCGACCGTACCGGTACAGTACCGTATGTCACCCGAGGAGGGGTACGGTGCACACCCTTACGTTACCCGAGGAGGGGTAAGGGTGAGAAGAGCTTGTCATGTGCATGGTTATGTCTTCTTGTGAAATTCAATGAATTATTCATATCAAATCTTATTTCCTTTAGTTAGCGTGTATATAGATATATATGCGGCTCTGAAGGCTTATACCAACCGAATGTTAAAATGTTTAATGTTATCGTTGGACTTGCTTAGTCATAACTGTTTCTCCTAGTGTTGGCGGTCTGTTTAATTACTAGTTTCTATTTAGAATTGTTAGCACATTCAACTGTGGCTAAATAACTTTTTGTTAAAGTAACTTTCACTTGCTGAGATTTTCGAATCTCACCCGTGTTTTTTTCAGAGGTATGTTTAGATGTTGACGTGCATTTTGGGGATGGATCTCGGTAGTTGCACACACTAACTTATCACGATGTCGATAGCTCAATTGGTGTATACAAATGGTGTGTCTGATGGTATGTCATTTGCTTTTGTTTATGTTGTGGTACGACGCTGGTAGCGTCGTGGCGAACTCTATATATGCTGGTTATATCTGATTCTGTCTGCCTGAGATTTCTCTTTTGGTCAGTTATACCTCTCTATAGAGGAAATACTGCCAAAATTTTCTTTTTTTTTTAAATAAATAGGCTTGGTTGTAAAGTAGGGTGTTACAGCTTGGTATCAGAGCCTAGGCTTTAGGTCCTAGGTAATTGAATGATGAACCTGACACACTTGCACAAATAAAATGGGTATGGGATGCATTGCATTGCATATATCTTGTTTATCTTTGTTCGCTTATGTTCACTATCTCAGATAAGTACTATTGAAGTTGTTTGTTTGATTTTTCACATATTCTTTAGTGTTTTATCATTGATATATATTGTTAAGTTGTTGGAGTCAGTTCCGTTGGAATGGTGTTTTTGTCAGGGCGTTAAAATAGTTACCTTGGTCATTAGAACCTGAGAAGCTTCAGAGGATCAATAGCATAACTGTTGTATGGCACTGCAGATGGGTTAAGTGGAGGGCCCCCATGATGCCTTTTCTGCATTGCCAGGTGAGATTGACCAAGAGTTAGGTTTGCGATCCAATTATCCACATACAGAGCGAATATTTTGGGTACGAGATGGACTGGCCCCCATGTCGTTGACCCTAACTATTCGTTCTCAGAATGTCGGGGAAATGGATCGATGTGTGCCTTACCATAGAAGATAAGGTGTTAATGTTTCCAACCTAACCATTAGAATGGTGTAGGATTTCTTTTTCCTATGGAGTCGGGGCGATCTTTTTGCCGATTGTGTGAAGATGTGTTGATAGTGAGATCCTAATAGTGTTCTGGGAGTTTTTCTAATCTTTTGCTAGACTTGTACCCTAGTTGTTGATGTTTTGAGGATTAGTTAACACCTCGTGTTTAAGTTGAGATGTTTACATATCTTATGTGTCAGTTTCTTAAATATCTGAGAATAATCTTTTGTAATTGGAATATCCATGCATGTTGTGAAATGATTATTTGAGGTAGTTATTTTGTTAAGTTAGCCTTTGTGGAATAGTCCACTGGCTATGGGAGTTGGAGTTATCGATTGCGTTGAAACAACTGATTTGTATCGAAGTGATGCTAATGGAGCGACACCTTCCTTAAGGAGGCATCAGTTGTTTCAAACCTGTTTTGTGAGGTTTCACAATTGGAATACCGAAGGTTGGCTCTTGCAGGGCTGAGGTAGAGATTTTAGTTGAATCGTGTTATGTTTCTGATATCGCTTAGCTAAACCTGTCATTTGCTTTGAAGCTTGAAGCCAAGAATATACTTGGGTTGTAGGAGCATTGGCGTTGCCAAGGGTTTGCTGAATCGTCTATGACCTATAACATTATGATAGGATGCTAAGTTGGCTTGTTACCATTGGAGCATTATCAATTGAACCTAGTGAATTTTGCTCGTTGAAGTGAATGTTGAAATTTAAGGTCGCCTGAACTTTTTCTGACCTAATTACCGAAGGTGTTGTTAGGGCTTGTCGTGGTGTTTTTTTGACAGATTTTTAACATGATCCATTCTAGAACTTTGTTTCTTGTTGGCTCTTGTGGAGTGAATGAAGTCAAAGAAGTAATTGACTAGTTTCTGACTTGAAAGTTTTGGATTTCTGTTGGTGACCCAGTTTTCTCTAAGGATGGAGATTTGACTGAGAGCTGCCTGAGTGGGTTTACATACTGGAAGTTTGCCTCTATTGGGAGTAAGTCTATCTAAACCCTGGTTCAAGGGAAGAGTGTTGTAAAAGTGGAGTTCATTCCGGCATTTAAATGCTGAGATTAGAGTTATGTTTGGGAGCTAAGGGTTGCTCCCCTGTTTAAAGGAGTGTTGTGAAAGAGGATGAACATTTGGGGTGTATCTCCGTAGTTTTGTTGCTGATCAGGAGAGGGTATACCTTCTAAGGACCCGGAGAGAAGCATTGTATGCTAACGCTCAACCTGTTGACGGTAAATTGGTGTTGCAAATGGTGCTTGCTAAACTAAATTCACAAAATAATTAAATTGGAGTTGGATTAGCAGGGTTGAATTTGCAGAAGTCATATTTTCAACCCTCTCCATGAGCATTCCGCAGTGATCATCTTGTCGGTTAGATTAACCGAGGTCTTTCCAACTTTTGAGGAGAATGTGTTTTTGCATGCAATTTTACTTTGAAGAAGTTGTGGTGTGGTTACCGATAATATGACTGTCCTGGGAATGTGAGCAAGATGTGAAGTTCTTTAGTATGCCAGTTGGGCATGTTTCTGAACGTACCGGTCAACACAATTTATCTTTTGGTCCAACTGTCCTTGGATGGAAGTGTTCTGGTATTCAAGTTGGAAAGTGCAAGTTTAAACTTGTACCATGAAGGATGAGTCGTCAGATGTTTGGAAGGATTGAATTAGGCAAGTGGTTGTAATCTCCTGATCACCCCTTCTAGACTTGGTAATACATCGGGATGAGAGTGACCAACTGGAGGTTTATATCTTAACGTTGTGACTGTCTCTTGCGTAGATCTACCTGCACTTGTAATTTTTTTTGGGAGTTAGTGATGTTGGTAGAAGAGGTGAAGTGTTGATGTTTCTTTAATCTGGACCATAAAGGTTTTAAATTGATCCTTCCTGTGAAGGAGTTGAATTTGAAGCGAAGAAGGTTTATATTCTTACTGGGGGGTTTCGACCCGAGTTTATGGAGTTAGCCAAATAATATTTTTTTTGGTGTGATTGCATCCACCAAAAAGGATGTTTCTGGGCAATTAATGCCTTGGTTTTAGAACTAGTCGAAGAGAGTGTCTCATAATTGGCTGGTATAGTATTAGCAGAAATGTTGTGTGTTCTTGGATTCATTTTCCCTTCTAAGAATGAGAAGGCAACAAAATGGTAAAGTCCATCCAATGTAACAGAGATTCGGAGTTTCTTGGATTCGCTGGCCGTTACCGACATTTTATACAAGGTTTTTATTTTTTTTGCAAAGCCTATGATTAGACTTACCGAGAAGTGTGTTCCATTTGTATGGACTGATGAATGTGAGGTCAGTTTACAAACATTAAAGAATAAGTTGGTGAACGCTCCTATTTTAGCTTTGCCCGAGAGTGGTAAGCGTTTCACAGTTTACACTGATGTTTCTCGGATTGGACTTGGCTGGGTGCTTATGCAAGAAGGTCAGGTAATTGCATATGCTTCTAGACAATTGAAAACTCATGAACAGAATTATCCCACTTATGACTTAGAATTGGCTGCAGTGGTTTTTGCCTTGAAGAGTTGGAGGCATTACCTGTATGGTGAGTCATGTGATATTTTCACTGATCATAAGAGTCTCGAGTATATTTTCACTCAAAGAGATCTGAATTTGAGACAACGAAGATGGTTAGAATTAATCAAAGACTATGATCTGACAATTCAGTATCATCCCGGAAAGGCAAATATGGTAGCTGACGCCTTAGCAGAACAGGTGTACCTAAAGCAATAATGTCTTTACATTCGGACTTGGATCGGATGGGGATATCTTTTTGCTTTGCTGGCACTGTGCAGAAAGAAACTCAAATGATCATCCAATCTGCTATACTTGAGTGTGTACGTGAAGCTCAATAATATGATCGTCTTCTTTTAGAAGTTCAAAAGAGGACTTCGATGAAAAAATTTAAAGGAATTTACCATTGATGAGAATGGCGCAATACGCTTCAGAGGACGTCTTTGTGTACCACAAAAAGCAGATGTGAAAATGAATATCTTGAGAGGGGCCCACTGGACTTCTTATACAATTCATCCGGGTGGAACCAAAATGTATCGATACCTAAAACAAAATTTTTGGTGGAAAAGGATGAAAGTGGATATTGCTAAGTATGTTGCAGCTTGTGGTGTCTGCCAACAAGTAAAGGCTGAACATAAAAGACCTGCAGGATTAATGCAATCATTAGAAATTTCAGAATGGAAATGGGAACATATCACTATGGACTTCGTGGTTGGGTTGCCTCGTTCACCTCGAGGCAGAGATGCTATTTGGGTTGTCGTGGATAGGCTTACAAAATCCGCACATTTCATTCCAATGAAGACAACCAGTTTGGCACATTATTTGGCTCCCTTGTATATCCGGGAAATAGTGAGGTTGCATGGTGTGCCAAAATCGATCATTTCAGATCGGGATTCCAAATTTGTATCTCAGTTTTGGCAAAGTTTGCAAAGTTCCTTGGGCTCAAAATTTTCTCTTAGCACAGCCTTCCACCCTCAGACGGATGGTCAGTCCGAGCGGACCATTCAGACTTTGGAAGACATGGTCCAGATTTGGCTCAGCAAACATCAGAAAAGGTATACCAAATACATCAGAACTTGTTGACTGCTCAGAGTCGACAAAAGAGCTATGTAGTTGTCCGGAGACGAGACTTAGTATTTGCAATCGGTGACCATGTTCTTCTCGGGGTGTCGCCAACCAAAAGTATTGGACGTTTTGGTACCTCTGGAAAATTTGGCCTGAGGTACATTGGACCAATTCTAATCACAACCTGAGTAAGCGGTTGGTTTTACTATCTTGAATAACCAGGCTCGATGAGTGGAATATCTATGTCTCCAATGTTTCTATGCTAAGAAAATAGCTGAGAGACCCTGAGTATAAAATTGATGTGTAATCAATAATGATAGAGAAAGACCTGACCGTAAAGTGCCACCCAGTACGTATTCTGGATTTCTCAGAGCGAGTCATGAGAAGAAGAACTATCAAGTTTGTGAGAGTCCTTTGGACAAATCAAACAGAACGAGAAAAACTTGGGAACTTGAAGAACTAATGCACAAGGAGTGTCCGGAGCTCTTTAAGGCTGATGAGTCATAAGTTTTGAAATATTTTACCTCTGTTCCATAGTTGCCATGGAAGCGGCAGAATTCGGGGACGAATTCCTTTAAGGGGGAAGAATGTAATACTAAATTTTTCGAGAAAAAAAAAGAGAGAGATTTGACAAAAAGTTGACTTTTTGATCCGTTGCTCGTATGGACGATCGGAGACCGCGGTTGCGTTCATCTCGTCGAGACGAACCCATTTTGCTATTCATATGTCCGTTCTGGACACTTTGACCCGTAGCGAGTCCAATAAATTTAGACCGTTTGTTGTTTTAAAAAAAATAAAATGAAAAAAAGAGGATAAGTACTGGAGACCGATCCATCCAGAGCATTCGAGCACCGTGACTCTCTCTCTCGCGCGCGAACTCTCTCTCTCTCTCCCGCGCCGCCGAGCTCGCCGGCCTGCCGGTCGCCGCCGAGCCCCTGCTCGCGCCGCTGCCGCGCTTGCCGCCGTGCTCCGCTGCTGCGTGCGCCGGGCCGCCGCTGCCGCGCCTGCATGCCGCTGCCGCGCGCCGTCGTGCTGCCGTGCAAGCAAGTGAGCCGGCCGCTGTTGCCTCTGTGCTAGCATCTGAGAGAAGCAAGCAGGCAAGCCAACAGCCGGCCGAGCAAGGAAGCCAGGAAGAAAAGGAAAGAGAAAGAAAGGAAAAGAGAAGAAAAAAAAAAGAAGGAAAAAAGGAAAAAAAAAAGAAGGGGAAAAAAAAGAGAGAGAGAAAAAAAGATGGAAAAGTTGAAAATTTCGAATTTTCGTCGGATTCGTCGTCAATTTTTTTTCGAAGGCGATTTCTCGGTAATTTCTGAACATTTGTAGTTGGATTAAATCAAATCAAACAATTCCTGTCGTATTATTTCATGTGATCAATAGTCTATTTCGTTTTGATAATCATTATTGATTTGAAGATACGACATCCGAGTCGAAGTATTCTTTTCGTTCATCGAAGCGAAGTCTAATTAGTGCGAAGTTTTGGTTCGACTCTGAATTGGAAATAGTGTATCATTTCATGTGATACGGTTTTCTGTTCGGTTTTTCGAAATATAGGCGTATACGCGATGTTTTCAGGCGTAGGACTGACGCTTCATATTTTATGTGTTTTCAATGTGTTTTAGTTCTAATAGTATGCCTGTACAGGTGGTACTATTTCCGGACGTTCTTGATCGAATTTTCTTCATCGTCGGTAAAGGCAAGTGAATGTATTGTATGACTATGTTTTAATCTAATATTGGGTTGCCTACATTCTTTAATTGCAGTGCATTCATCTAATCTGAATGACTGATTCTGAGCTGAGTACTATGTTGTTTACGTTTCCAGAAGTTTACTCGATGATTGATTTATGAAGTGCAGTAGGCACGATATGCCATTCTGCAGTTGTGCATTAGTGTTGTATGCAATGTTTTTTTTTGAAGTCTCAAGCATATTCCGGAAGTTATGTTGGTTATGCTTGAAGCACGTCATACATATACATCTCATGCATTGGAAGTTTATCGTCGTCTTCTGGCCGCGACCGTATCGGTACAGTACCGTATGTCACCCGAGGAGGGGTACGGTGCACACCCTTACGTTACCCGAGGAGGGGTAAGGGTGAGAAGAGCTTGTCATGTGCATGGTTATGTATTCTTGTGAAATTCAATGAATTATTCATATCAAATCTTATTTCCTTTAGTTAGCGTGTATATAGATATATATGCGGCTCTGAAGGCTTATACCAACCGAATGTTAAAATGTTTAATGTTATCGTTGGACTTGCTTAGTCATAACTGTTTCTCCTAGTGTTGGCGGTCTGTTTAATTACTAGTTTCTATTTAGAATTGTTAGCACATTCAACTGTGGCTAAATAACTTTTTGTTAAAGTAACTTTCACTTGCTGAGATTTTCGAATCTCACCCGTGTTTTTTTCAGAGGTATGTTTAGATGTTGACGTGCATTTTGGGGATGGATCTCGGTAGTTGCACACACTAACTTATCACGATGTCGATAGCTCAACTGGTGTATACAAATGGTGTGTCTGATGGTCTGTCATTTGCTTTTGTTTATGTTGTGGTACGACGCTGGTAGCGTCGTGGCGAACTCTATATATGCTGGTTATATCTGATTCTGTCTGCCTGAGATTTCTCTTTTGGTCAGTTATACCTCTCTATAGAGGAAATACTGCCAAAATTTTCTCTTTTTTTTTAAATAAATAGGCTTGGTTGTAAAGTAGGGTGTTACATCAGACGAGAACATCCAAGCGAAGCGCGGCAACACCGTGCCCTACTTTCTAGTTCAGAACCTAGACACACACGAAGCAAGGGAAATGAAGAAATGAGAAGCAACTCATGGGCACCATGACATCGCAAGACAGGAAAAAGTAATTCAGAACCTAGACTTTGAGTAGGGCACTACAACCAACAACTCCAAAATTCTCTTATTTAGTTCCTTTTTCTACGGAGTGATGCAGAGTAAAGAGTCCCTAACAAAAAAAAAAAAACGTGAATAATACCACATAGGATTCCTAAGTGTTTTCAGATAGATCATACTTGATGTCGTCTGTGTTGCCGTATTCCATGCCGGCTATGTGCACAGGGCTTTCCTGGTAAAGCTGGATACGCATGTGTTTCTGCCATGCCGTAGCTGCTGTTGGCCACAGTTCGTGATTCCCCGGTGCCCGGGTCATATAGATGCCTGCCATTTGCATGGTATTCGTAAGTATGACCAAGGCCAACATAATCCCTTACCTATCCGTGTCAGATCTATGCTGTAGTCCAGGGCAGCCGCAGGAACACTTCATCGACGAGCTCCTCCGGCAGTGGGAGGACCGGCCTTCCTCCTCTTGTCTTTTGCCCGGGCGCCATGGCCTTCGTCTTGCCTCGGCGGCGCCTCGCCATCCTGGCCTGGACTGCGACACGGAGCCGGAGTGATAGGTCGGAGTAGCAGCTAGCTAGGCCATTCGAGAGAAAAAAGCACGGCTGGGATTGATCACGTACGGATTGTTCTGATTTCGAGGGTTAATTAATTTTTTTTTCCACTATACCGGACAGCAACTTTCCAAATGACACGCACCGAACTGATGTTCCAAAATGAGACATGAGCCTCACAAAAAACTTTATCATTTTGAGACTTTTTCCACCGCCACTTGGCATTTTTTTTTACCCTTGCTTGGAATCAAACGGGAAATGACATTTGTTTTTTAGATATACATGATCGATGTAGGATCACATAGGAGAGACTTATACGGCATGCACAAGGACATGTCAAAAAGTCTAAGTTGACGGGTGAAAGGTGGTCTCGTACTTAAAACACCGGACGACATTTATGCACCCGATCCAAATTGGATAGCTATTTAATCCGTACAAAGTTCGTACAAGTATATTTTTCTTCAAAGAACTTGGATACTTTTCTGGTTTGACCATAATCCGGTTCAGATACAATTCGTTTGATCATATTGCGTGTTGGATCTGGAACGCCTAGTCCTTTGCTTCGTACGTCGATCGACTGATTCGATTCGTCCCGGCCGTCGGCGCCCACCATCACACCATGTCAAAGCGTTGCGGTAACAAGAACAAGATGAGGAAGACAGCCACGGCGCCGGTCCTCCCGCTCCATCTTAAAGCATTTAGAAATCCAGTGTGGTATTGTTCTTGTTTCTCGCACATTGTTGCAATAGGAACTATAAAAGTTATTCTACATCCCTTTAAGGTTCAGTAGGTTTGCTAGTTATCTTTTCGTTCAAGTGGTGAGAGTAAAGGCAAAAACCTAAAATTAAAAAATATACATGAGCGTATTTGATGAAATAAACAACATGATATCGTATTTACAATTTTAGCATTCGTTTTCGGCACATTATTTACCGAAAATATAATTTCGGTACACCGTACGCCGAAAAACCGCGGGCCCGATCATATTCAGCACACCGTGTATCGAATACGGCACTGTAGCCCATATTTAGCACACCGTGTGCTAAATATCAACCGTAATCAGCACATTGTGTGCCAAATACGAGCTACAGTGCCGTATTCGGCACATAGTATGCCGGATATGGTCTTTGCCTGCCGTGCGGTCACTAATTCGGCACACGACCATATTTGATACACCGTATGCCAAATACGACACTGTAGCCCGTATTCGGCGCATCGTGTGTCGAATACTGGTTACAGTGCTGTATTCGGCATAGTGTGCCAAATATAGTTTTTCGACGTATGGTGTACCAAAAATTCATTTTGGGTAAATGATGCATCGAATACAGATGTTAAATTTGTAAATATAATAACATGTTGTCTATTTCGGCAAATATGCTCATGTATATTGTCTAATTTTAGATTTTTGCCGAGAGAAAAAAATATCAAAGACCGTCAGAAATTGAACATTCATAGACTAGTGACTACATTTCAGAAATCAAGACTCCAGCAAAACATGTCCTCCACAGCAGATTAACAATCAGCAGGCCACACGTTCCCATTGGTTCTACCCAGCATTCTGAGGATGAAGTGAAATCTCAACTTACATTGCCAGCGCATTTCAACTAGGAATGGCAACGTGACGGGGCTAGAGGCTGGCCCCTGTCCCCGCCCCAAGCCCTGAAATCCGAGCCCCACCCCGGCCCAACCCTGAAAATCGGCCCCATCCCCGCCCCGTCAGGCCCGTGGGTGATACAGGTGACAGGAGAACGGGAACGTATGCAGCCGCGACAAGCAGAAGGCGAGCAATAGCGTCACTCTCAGATGTGTCCTGCTGCACATTTTGCGTGTGAATTCAGGAGGAGAAATTAAAGAAATTGCACTGCTGCCCATGATGAGTGACGAGATGGGGATATGAGCCGGCTTGGTCCAGGTGTTCTTCTAAGCTTGTGGAGCAGAGTTCACTGGTACAGAAAAACAAACACTTCAGATATGAGGAAGGGAAGATTCACCTGCTAAGAGGGGCAGGCGCAGCACAGGACCTCCTTCAAGACATTCAACCAACACACAAAGCTAGAACATGGATTGGAGGGGGTGGCGCAGCAGTAGGTGGAGCGCGAAGCTGGCAGCCAGGATGTAGGCGCTGGTGCTCTGCGCCTGCAGGAACTTCTGGATGTGGAAGTTGACGGCGTACGCGAAGATCTGCGGGATGAGTCCGTAGGCGAACTCATGGTCGCTGGTGCCCTGCACCTGCAACTGAGTACTGCCCTGGAGCCCGGCGAGAAAAAACTATCAAATGCCCTGCTCCGACTTGAACTGCCCCCCCCCCCCCATGAGGAAAAACTGTCCCCGTCCCTACCCCGTAAGGATCCCCGCCTCCACAGGAAAAATTGCTCAACAAGCAAAAAGTACACATTTTAATGCAGTTGATCAGCTACATGGTACTTAGGTGACAATAGATGTTCATTCATCAAATTTAAGGAACTTCTGGGCAAAACTTGACAGGGGTAAAACATGTTTGTGCTAATCTAGGCCTTGATAGCATACTTCCTCATGGGGAAATACTTCTCACGCTTCTTCTCCCTCTCAGTCTTCAAGGAGAGCTGTGCAATGAAAACAACGCAAGTCAACAAACAGTTAGTGAAGAATAGACTACTGCAGTTAGTGAAGAATGCAGATACATAGGTGAGGATTTCATCTCAAAGGAAAACAGGACCTAATGTCTAAGCAACCAAGTAGTTAAGTGGTGCACTGAACAACGTCTAGAAAACTAGCACGGATATGTAAAGCCCAAAGAATAATCGAAGACCTAAAATAGCTGTGGTGACTAGCATTTACTAACAGTAACTTTTGGATGGCTTCTCAAGATGTTTCTTACAGTGGCCAAAAGAATCATAAACACAGCAAGACGTATACAACAAACAAGTAGCAAGAAGACATACCATGACATGCAACCCACACAATACAACTAAGACCTACTTTGACTATATCCAATTACAAAAACCGGAAGAAAAAAGCTGTCCTCAAGTTTGTATTTATTCACTAGGAACAGATTTGAACACCCCAAAGACATTAGACAAGAACCACAGCTCACTCAAACCATCAGGCCATTTGTGAATATTATGTTCTTGTAGGAGTACTACTAATTCAACCAGTACTATTTTCTCCAGCTCACTCAAAACCTCAAGCCATTTATGAATCCAATATTCTTGTAGGAGTAGTACTAATTAAATCAATGGTGTTTTCTCCTCGCTTGTGCCACCAAACATCTCTATTCATTTCTGCCTTTGGATTGGAGCTGAACAATATAGACTGCTTAATATTGCATTCAGTCAAACGAAGTAAATACTCAAGCCACCTAGCAATTTCACTGGCAATTAAACACACAACACACTGACACTACGCCAAGTTGAACCCAAACACAGAATCACTTTCCAAACAATAAAGTCAGCGAGGTCACAAGCCAATTAGAAAACAGCAGAAGAAACGAATTAAACAAATCACTTGCAAACAACTATTGAATAAGCCACACATACATCTTAAATGACACTGCAACCATCCATAACAATTTTTGAAGTATACCCATCTTTTCTACTAATACATAAAAATGGCATTTTGGACAAGTACATTTGACCCACATTTACATGACGCACATCAATTTCACTGAACACATCTAACATTAATAACTAGGGTTACCACACAACATTAAAACCTCCGTCAAATCGTAAGTTTCAACAAGGTAACAACACAATACGTGTAGGCGTTGTAGGAAGGGAGAGAAGAGCATGGCGTACATACCTGGTGCTTGGTGAGGCGCCTGCGGATGGCGCGGGTCTTCTTGGGGCGGAGGTCGAGCGGAAGCAGCTTGTTCTTGTACGCCTCCCGCAGTGCCGCCTTCTGCTTCTGCGAGATCACGGTGAGCACGCGCGCGACGGAGGTGCGCACCACCTTGCTGCAAAGAAGAAGCCACGGATCCACACCTCGGTTTCAGTCCGCCGCGAGCGCAGGGAGATGGAGAACAAGATACACAGTTTAGAAGCGAGGGCGGGGGGGGGGGGGGAGTGGAGCAAGCAAATCACATCTTGGAGAGCTTGTTGGGGGCGCCGCCGGTGACCTTGGCGACGCGGAGGAGGGAGAGCTCCGCCTTGAGTTCCTTGAGCTGCGCCTGCAGCTCCGCCTTGCTCTTACCCCGCAGCTCGTGCACCTTGATCCGGGCTGCCATCGTCCAAACAAAACAGGGTGAGATCCGGAGGCATTCAGGAACGGTTACGCTACTGGAGGCGACGGTGACGAGGAATTTCTTTCGATGCTTACCCATGGCGATCGGCGAGCTGGGGTTGCAGCGGCGGCGGCGGCTGATGAGGCGGCGAAAACGAGGGCTAAGAAGAGGCGCAGGCGGCTGCGGGCGGCTTATATATGTGTGCGCGCTAAAACTCCCGGGGATTGAGGAAACCCTAGACCTGTTATGGGCTTTTAGGCCGGGCCCAATAGGCTTGATAAATAATTCTAAATTCTCTTATGGCCTTTTGGGCAGTGGTTTGAGGACCATTACATTGCTGGTTAAATGTCTTAATCACCTAAAAAAATAAATTCCGTTCATTAATGGCTGATTCTTCACATGTCTCTGTTCTGATGCGTTTTCAATTTTTCAGTCATTTCGAACTCATTTGATTATCTATCCCTGATTGCAAAGATGAATAACAATAGATTCAAAGACCCAAGGATGGAAGAAAAATCATTGACACTATACTGATGAATTTAAAGAAAAAATTGAAATACGGCATATTCTAATTCCAGGTCCAAACATTTTATTTCCAAAAGAAGTGCAAACAGTATTACAAAGTACAAACACTGGTACAGATGTTTTTGGCCGTTAAAACCTGGAGCACATCACTAAGGTCTCCTCTTGACCTCTTCCATGAACATTCCACAAAGAACAGAAAAGGTAAGTACAAAATCTAAAATTTTCAACACTATTGTTTGAGCAGATATAGTACGTCGATAAAATAAACGGTCATCATATCTATATCAATATGCAGTTCTCCAAAATGGAGGTAGCTACGGTTCCTCCTTGTTAAGTTTGCCGAATGCAAGCTGGGCAAACAATTTCTCATCTCGAGCTCGTTTCTTCGCCAAGGTTTCTTCATCCAACACTTGGATAGGAGACAATTCTGAGAGAGTATACCAGTCTTTATTTCCGGAGAATTGTTCTTTCAAGGCATCCCATTGAGGGCCAGCTTCACTGCAGCGTAGTCCAATGCGCTACCGGCAGCTGCGATGGTGACCACATATTTCACTGTTCCAAAGTGTCCACCTGTGGTCACAAGCAGTCAATAGAGTGTACATAACAAACATCATTTTTAGTAGTTCATGTTGATAAATGAAGAGGGATCACATAAAAGAAAAAAAACGATGAGATACGAATGGGCCAATGTAATTCTCTATCAGTAATTTAAGAGAACACAGTTCCCGTTTCTCTAGAAGAACATAGAAGAATCTGACACTCAAGACACACAGAAACTTCTATTAAGTGCTCGGATGTATAATCACGTAAAAACATTCCGGCAAGTTTGGATAGGGCTCCAAACTCCAATCATTTGACACAGAAAGAGACTAGCATAAACTAAATACCCAAACATAACTGCAGATTCAATTGCATTGCTTCGACTCACAGAATACAAACAGTTGAAAATGTGCAACAACGCTTGAATTCAGCTGATTGCTAAAAAGTCAACTAATTAAGTTTTGGCAAGTTTAGAACAAAGATGCTAACTAGTAACTAATTTAAAGTAAGCAGATCGGCATTGAGGAGTGAAAATGTGCCGCTACAGCATTATTCTCATACATTATTGTCACACTGGATCAGAACCCAAGAAATACCACTGATTGGTCTCGAAGTCCATCCTTAGGAAACCGTACAAAGATATCTCTAGTAGTTTAATTACATTAGATCTCAGCAAGATTTTGATCAATCTGAAATCTTAAACATGTGAAATCAAGTTTAAATCTCGAAATTCACTGTAAATTGCATGCAGTATGTGCTGTCAACTTGCTACGTCACGGTTTTTAAGTTGCAATGTGAAAGCTTTGGTTCAGAAATTTCCATATGAAATCATTGAAACTTATTGGGACTAGTGCTTAGTGCTGGCTGTTGTTTCTGAAACCACACGATATTAATGGAGGTCCAAGAGCTAGGCGCCAAAACAGATACTAATCAATTTTGCATCTAGTTGAAGATTTGAAGACACTCAAATTTAGTAATAATAACCCTACCCCAGTACACATGCACCCTACCTGTGCGTACAAGTAGTCAGTGAGAATGAAGGGCACATCATCAACTAATATAAACTTGTTCCTATTATTGCCCATGATGCTAAATATGAGCATATCTACTAACTAGTGTCTATTTTTTTTAAATGAAAAAGAAGAGCTTCCTTAGACTAGACATTCCAGTGCTTATAGTATGTTTTGGCTTAAGTATGCAGAGTTTTAGGTTTTAAATACTATTTAACTCCACCTGAATGAATAAACCTCATCATAATCAAACTTTTAACTGGATTTTAGCCAGCACTATACATTGCTTTTATCTGCTAGACTGCTTGTATGCAGCAAGTAAAATAAGCTCCAAATATCTAGGTACTGATCTCATAATTAGCCTGTAAAGTTTGTGCCACTCCCCTAACAAACTTCAAAAAAATGATGAGTGGTTTTGAACCAAAATTCAAAAGTGATCTGAGCAATACTCTAAATGCTTCTCACTGCAAAACTTGGACTGGCCAACATTCAAGTACGAAGGATGGCGTTCAATTTAGTAACCAACCTTGTATTCGACCATGAACAGCTCCACTTGCTAGTCCACCAACAACAGAATTCATGGTGCCATCAGGTGTTGATGCTCGAGCATCTCTTGCGAGTTCACGTGCCCCTGGATGACAAGAAAATGATGTGTTTTATTGAAACACGTCGTATCTAATACATACACTTGGTTGGCAACAATACATCTGTAGTACTGTACAATACTCTATTATATAGATCACCTCACGGAAGCTAACAAACATTTCAGAAATTGAGCTAAAAGTGGTAACACATGAAACCGTGTAATATAAATATGCCAATGTCCAAATGTCAAGGAAATTTATATATCGTATTATCGTTGGCGGGTGTGATAAGCTTGAACATAGCATACCAAACCATACATAAAACATAACCCGGTAAAGCTATGAAAAGCAAACTGAAAACTATTACATAGAACATAAAAAACTATAACTACCTTTTACGTTTAACAAGTCCCCAGCAATTTCCCCGATTTTTCTGTCATTCGAGCAAAAGAACACCAGCCTTCGTAACTTTCACTAGTCAAGTTCTGCCAAAGTGCCAATAAGTCAATAACTAACATCCAGCAGCCAGCAGGCGCTGTAAATGTCCCGTAGAAGCTGATTGATTCAGTCTAACCTTAGCTGCCACAACTTATCTAAAAACATTGGTAAAGTACAAGAGCAAAACTTCTCCGGTTCTCCCCTCCCACACCAGAAATCATGAAACTAGTGAAGAAATTCTACTCCGAACACCCGCAATCGAAGTGTAAAGCCTAATTTACAGTAACAAACTTAGCTTTATTCACACCAGAACCAACGAAACAAAGAAATTCAGTTCATCTCAAAGTTGCAAACTTTGCAACACACAAATCTGACGCCCCCGGACCAGAGACCTCACCTCCGTAGCAACCGACGACGATGGCGATGTTAGCGGCGTAGGTGGTGGCGGCGCGGAGGCGCATCCGTTGCCCAGGGTTTAATTTATCAACGATAATCAGTCAAAATTCGCGGTTACTTAGCTTACCGCTCCGGTCTGGTTTCAGAAACCGAACGGTAACCGAATTTGAATTCAAAAAATTTGAAAAAAGAAATCAAAAAAATTCAAAACAAATCCTAAAATAAACTAGAGACAATTCTAAAACCTTATGTGAATTTATTTTCAAAAATAATGTCATTTGCATCATATTCTGTAGGTAGGAAGTTTGAAAAAAAAAGTTGAAGTGTGCGGCTCAGTTATTAACTCATGTTAAGGAAAATGTTAACACACAAACACATATTTTTCTTGTGTACGAAGTATCTTAAGAGATCTTTAAAATTAATTGCACTTCATTTAGAGTTTTATTAATTTCTCCATAATTTTTACAAAGTTCACAAGCATAAAATGAATATATTAAGAAACAATATTGTAATTAATTTTTTTCATGTCTACCATTATTTTTCCTACATAAAGAATAGTATAAATAAACTAATAAAAGTGGTTTCACTAATTTTGGAGGTGTGATGGGTCAGTTATGAATTAATCTACCCACAACACATTTACACAATCCTGCATGTTACAATAACAAATTCATGAGTTCATGTATTTTTAAAAGGCATAGCATCATGTAAGAAGACTAAAAAAATTAGTTTCATGATTTTTGGATTAGCAAAGAGTAAACTATGCATTTAACTTGGTTTAAAAAATACATTTTCTCACAGAAAATTTTCAACTTTTTTATGAGTATAAATACTTTTATCATGTAAACCATGTTACAAATAAACCAAAAAAATTTGTTTAACTTGATTTGAAGCTCATATGAATTAGTTATTGATTTTATAAGATTGAGCTAATTTTTAGGTTTTTTTTAACTTCACTGAAAATCGAGAAAACCGCTCGATAAATCGAGAAAACCGAGCGGTTACCGACAAAACTGAGCAATTACCGATAATACAAAAAATTCAAGAAAATCGCTCGTCGACCGGTTACCGAACGAAGAATCTGGTATTTTTTTTTGTCCAAATTTCAAATTTTAGCAAATGAATTTTATGCGAATTTCAGCCGAATTATCACGATAACCGTGCATTTTCGGTTACCGCTCGGGAGTGGTTACCGTTTCAAAAACGGTAAGTAAAACCCTACCGGTGCTGCGATAGCAGCCCGAATGTGGCTCCAACCACGCCTACACAGCAACCAAAATGACAGGGCCAGACGGATCAGGAACGCGGCGTGTTCTTCGCTCCAAGAAATGTAAGCGAGGATGGGTATGAGGCATGGCTCACCGGCGGCGGCGGCGGGGATGATGATCCGCTCCCTCCAATTGCCAGAGAACGGCGTGGTTACTTCCGGCGTCCTTGCGCCGGCTACCTCATCGGTGGAAGCAGCCGTCTTTAGGATGGCGGTGGTCGTGCCCTGCGGGGACCGTGGGATTTTTTTATTTTTATATTTTCTAACATAAATATTTATTTAAATATATTCATATGAAAAAATTTATGAAAATAAACGCCTACCACTCTTTTATGTGGTGGTTAGACCTTACTCGATGGCTTCAATTTCCCCTCTCATCTTCTGTATTCAAAATAGTATTCTTCTGTTACTCAAAAAATCCTATAACTTTTGTACATATTTTATAATCTATGTGCAACTTATTTTAATTGAATTAAAAAAATGTGTAGAATTTAAATTAAAATTCTCCAAAAAAGACTACTTTTATAACTTCTAATAATTGTTAGGGTCTCAAATAAATTTCTAAAAATTTGAAAACATTTACTAATATTATTCTTATATGATGTGATAATTTCTAAAATTATTTCTAGCCCTAGGTTATACGGTGAAAAACTCAGTTCCTTTGTAATGCTATATTTATATGTATTTTTTATTTATGGTGAAAAATCTAGCATTATAAAGGAACTTACTTTTTCACTATATAACTTCTGATTGGAAATAATTTTAGAAATTATCACATCATATAAGAAGAATATTAGTGATTTTTTCTAGTTTTTTAAAAATTTATTTGAGACCCTAACAATTGTTAGAAGTTATAAAAGAAATCTTTTAGAGATTTTTAATTTAAATTCTACACAGTCTTTTTAGGTGAATTCAATTAAAATAGGTTCCACGTATAATATGAAACATGTACAAAACATTCTAGAATTTTTGGAGCAACAGAAGATCATTGTTTGAATAGAGAAGATGGATTGGAAATTGAAGTCATCGAGAACTATTCCTACAGGTTACTGTTTATGCACGGGAGCTAACCGCTGTTTCACGGGGCTGTAAGGCCTACCCGCCTAATAGGAGAGTGGTAAGGGACTGTGGTATGAACGGGGCTGCTTACCGCCTTCTCAGGATACGGTAAAGGTCTAACTGTCCTATAAGGGCGGTAGCCGTCTAATTTTATAATTTTTTTATTAGTATATTTAAATAAATATTTATATTGAAAAATATAAAAATTAAAAAAAAAACTCGGGACGGAGCACGGCTCGGGTGATCGTTTCGGCTCTCAGCCTGCTTACGTGACTCGGCCCGTTGATCTGATGAGGCCCATCTGCCCATGAGGCATCTCCCCTGCAGTTCGAGAGGTCAAACTTTAACCTAAAAACAAGAGAGAATTTCTTATTTACTATTAGAAGGTAAGGTAAGGTAATTTCTTATTTACTATTTTATGAAATGATCTTTTTTAATTGTCACTATTTCTAATTTTTATTTGTTCGTCAATGTTATCTATTTTACTCATAAAAAAACACATTTATCCTTAGAGAGGAAGTATCTATTGTAGTCAGGTCACTTGTTATTTTCATATCTATTTTTCTATAATAGGAAACACAACAAACGCACATTAAAATTATCTACACAAAAATTTTCTACAATTTTAGTATTCATTACAAAAATTAATTCTAATAACCCAAGCAGACACAGTTCCGGGAGAGGGCGTCAGGGCCATGAACAGTGGTCCCCGAGTACCCGAGTTCCCCGAGAACCAAGAAAGGGCATATCCGGGAGAGAGTGCTCGGGGCTATGAACAGTAGTCCCCGAGCACTCACAGTTTCCCGAGAACCTGAGAAGTCCTTCATCGGTGGTCCCCACAAGGGCTCAGCGGTGAGGTGTCAATTGTGAGAGGCCCGATGCCGCATTTAAGAGGGAGCATAGCCTGTCACTTCCAACCACTCCCCCCACGCCTGCTGTCAGTCCTTGCCACTGCCTGGCAGGGAGGCGTGGGGATATTTAATACGGCGGGTCCCATCGCGCGTCATCCGGCGCGCCTCGGGATAACGTCGCAGGGCTCGAGGCATATCGCCTGCCGCTCTGCTGTGTCAGGCTCGCTCTGACCGGGCGGGCACGCGGGATTACTCGGTGGCTGCCCGGTGGGCCCTCCTCACACCCGCTAAAAAGCGGGATGATGACTATAGGACCGGACGGGGGCACGCTTTCAACCCCCCGTAATAACAAACTGCAGCCCATGATGGTTGCTTTCCATTTATGACGACTTGAAACTCACGTCATCTTTTCTGGGCATGCTAACCTCTCCGACGGGGTATAAAAGGGGGCGGGCTCCCCGGAGAAAGGAGATGGAGCTCACTACAGACCACATAGAAGACAACGGCTTCTTCAGGACCGAGACAAGTTGACGAAGAACAAGAAGCACGAAGCTCTAGACTTAGACAAAAATCTTTGTAACACAAGAGATTCTCAGAGAGGCATTTCCAGAGTATTTATAGCATACGCACAGGAAAAGCGTATTACGCTCCGTACGGCCCGAACCTGTCTAAAATCTCCTGAGCATTTATTTCCACTAGCATCCGATCATCCCTTCCATCTGCATCTCATTTACTCCCATTCATTTCGCGTACGAGGTAGATTCAGAATCATCCCCCGGCCGAATCTCAAAGGGGGTCCCTCCGGATCCCCGCTTGTGGAATTCATCTTCCGACAGGCGTGCACCGGCAACCGGGAGAGAAGGTCTCCGAAACCCTCGCTCTTGAGATCTTGAACTGGGAGAGGGCGAATAAGGTTTTTGAGAAGCGCTCTGCGCGACTGCTCAAGTTCTTCACCACAGCTCGTCTTCCTGGTCGCTTGGGCGCTGCCTGCTGTCATCGTCAACAATTTTAGCGCATCGTTAGCAGGATCGATCATGCCATCAATACGGTGCAACCAGCATCTTCAACAACCTCAATAGCGCAGGACGAGTACATAAAAATTATGTTACTCGTATTTTATTTCCTGCGATTTCTAATTTCGAGTATAGTAGATCTAGTCATTTGTTGTGCTTTCATACACATGTCTAGATTATGCTATGATAATATAATCATATCAGTTTATCAGTTTCTGCTTATGAATTATTTATGGATTAAATTAAACATAAAAGTGCATTATATTCCAACAGCTACATATCCAAGCAAAGAGGATAGAATGGCTGACAAAACATACATAGCAAGAAGCATCAAGGACCTGTATCGGTATTCATTCACATGCTACTTGCTTTCTGAGATTAAAAGGCAAGGCTTGGCAGCATGCAATTCTGAGTCCGGCGATGGCCCTGCAGCCTAGTGTGTCAGGGACTATAGATCTGCTCTTTTTCAAACTCCAGCATACGCAGAAAACATAAACACAAACAATTGTTATAAGGTCTTTCAGTAGTGACATAATATCATTAATTCATCATAACCAAAGGGCCAACTTCTTCTCCTGTAGTAGAAACAGATTACATACCTTTTGCACTTCTCTGTGAGACCTGAACAACATAATGAGAAAACACGTACAAATTATGTGAATTATAGCATCAGAATCATGGATCTTCCACATGTCAAACCAGACTACGTTACATTTGCATCACATAACTTGGCTCATGAAGCAGTTTTAATGACACAAAACCCATTCTTTGCTATCCAGCAATGTTCACTTTGTTAGCAAGCTTGGCTCTCAAGAGTCAAGATGTACACATATTTGCTATCCAGCAGCTGTGCATCAACTTTTTTCACACTGATCTAACCGAGTGTGCAGTGGCTGCTTTTCCCGAAAGCCACAACATTTGCCAGGTCAAGAAGTAAGACGTGTGCTTAGAACATAGTCCATGCTCTTATGAAATAATAATCTTTTCTCTACGTATCACTTGTTGCAAGTTACCGCTTCAACATTTACCACTGGATAATAACTACAGGTATAACAGTGAAATGTCCAATGGTTGTCAACCTGTCCTACCAGACCATGCATCAAAAGTTCAACAGAATCATAGGCACAGTTTCCGCCAATCTATACACCATGACCATGAATCAAAATTTGAACACAATCATGAGACATATTTGCTCCTCCAACATACAAACTCTTAATCATCCTGTAAAACAGGCATTGCAGATTTGCAGCTCAACCACTGTAAGTGGTATCCCTAATACTTGTACGGTATAGGCCAGTTATGACATTTTGCATATCTACATACTCTACAGCAGTTTCCTGGAATTTATCTGTAACCCGCTATTTGGTATCCAAAAAATCCCACAAAGTGTATCTGCAACAAAACAAAGAAAAGAAGTGGAGGTTACAAAGGTATACTTAGAATACTCCACATAAATTCATATCCATCACAACAGCACTTAAGCACACCAACATTTACCCAATGCGCTCAAAGAAAAATATCACAGTTAACATCATCCTCGATCAGATCGGTAGGGGACAATAAATAAGGTTCCAATCCCAGACATCCCCAAACTTTTTGGCCCATGCCCTCAATTCAGTGGCAATTATGTTTTACATATCAAATTTTGACACTGGATCTTGTCTTCCAAGGATGTCCCACATTTGGCCAACCAAGTACTAGATCACCATGTGCATTGACCTCCTAAATCAGCAACCTCACTTTTTCTTGTGTTTATTACTTCTGAATTCCCTTTTTGCTTCAGCATCTAGATCGCGACCATGGAATTCTCCATCAAAACAGCTGCAGAGGTAATGCAGCCTGGCACGAGCTAGTGTGTAGTTACGAACAAATCATTCTTCCTACCAGTATCCCTGAAAAACTTTGAAGTCATCAGAGGAGAATTTTCTTTATTACATTGTTCATCAGAATTGTTGGATTATGATCCAAATTCTTGTTGGATCAGATAAGGGACGTCTTCAGCCCATATTTCGGAACAGTCCGTATTAGACTCGAGTCGTATGTGTCCACCCCTATAAATATATCTTGTAAGCTGCAAAGAGAGCCAAGACGTTCATTGTAATCTCCTGCATTGTACACATCCTTGATATAGTGAAGATCGTCGATTGACGCCCATGGTTTTTTTCCGCAAGGGTTTTTTCACGTAAAAATTGTGTCTCGTGTTCGATCCTATCGTGTTTAATTCCTAATAAGTGGTACCAGAGCCAGATCAAACACAGCTCGAGCATAAAAAAAATAGATCTATTCGCCGTCGAGTTTTTCTCTTCGTTCAGTCGACCGGTCTCCTGATCGCTGCTGCCGGTCTTTCGCCGATCCACACGCTTCCCCGCTGCAGGCCGACACAAGTCCCGAGCTCCGATTCACAGTGACCCGCCTGTCCACTAGAGAAAAGGCAAGTCCACCGGAAAAAAAAAAGCAAGTCATTCACCCATCGAATCAGAGGTAAAAAGGATCAAATCCCGAGAACACCGTGACATCTCAGGTGAAGAAAAAAAAATTCAAATTTGCCAGGTGCACACAAGAATCATACCAGAGATTGGCTTCTGGTTTTATTGCTGCGCGTACATGAAGTGTACCAGGACTTCTGCAGTTTATTGCTTGGTGCACACAGGCTATTTTGTTGCTGATTATTCTTCTTCATGGCTTCTTTGAAGTATGATATTTCACTGCTAGATCGTGATACAATGTTTTCTCTGTGACAAGTAAAGATGCGGGCTGTTCTTGCACATACTGATTTGGATGATGCTCTTAATAATTTTGGGAATAAAGATCAAAAGTCTTAGTCTGATGAAGAAAAGAGAAAAGATCATAAGGCTTTGTCACAAATTTATCTTCATTTATCAAACAATATTTTGCAGGAGGTTTTGCAGGATAAAACTATTGCTGCTTTATGGCTAAAGCTAGAATCGATCTGCATGTCCAAGGATCTAACCAGTAAAATGCATCTGCAGATGAAGTTGTTCACGCACAAATTACAGGAGGGTGGTTCTGTGTTGAATCACCTTTCAGTCTTTAAGGAGATCGTTGTTGACCTACAGTCTATGGAGGTAAAATATGATGATGAGGATTTGAGTCTTATTCTTTTGTGCTCATTACCTAGTTCTTTTGCAAATTTCAGAGATACCATATTATACAGTCATGATACACTAACTTTGAAAAAAGTTTATGAGGTCTTACATGCTAAGGAAAAGATGAAACAGATAGTGTCTACTGATGGCTCTACTTCTAATGGAGAAGGTTTGATTGTGCATGGCAGGACAAAGGAGAAGACTTCGCATAATAGCCAAAGAGATAAAAGTTCGAATGGTTACAAGGGTCGTTCAAAGTCTAGAGGCAAAGAAAAATTCTGCAGGTATTGCAAGAAAAATAATCATGACATATCTGAATGTTACAAGTTGAAGAATAAAGAAAAGAGGAAAGGTAAATCTAATGAAGAAGTTAAAGCATCTGTTGCTGCTTCCGATAATATTTCTGATGAAGAGACTCTTATTGCTTTTGCTGGATGTGCTAGTAGTGGTGATGAATAGATTATTGACTCTGCTGCATCTTTTCATATATGCATATATAGAGATTGATTCACCACTTATAATTCTGTTCAAGATGCTGGTTCTGTTAGGATGGATGATGACAACCCACATCCAATTGTTGGAATTGGATCAATTATGATAAAGATGCATGATGACATTGTTAGAACTTTGACAGATGTGAGGCACGTTCTAGGTATGAAAAGGAACCTTATTTCTTTGAGTAATTTTGATAATAAAGGGTATGATTGGTCAGGTGGAGATGTTATTTTGAATGTGAAAAAAGGTTCTCTTATTGTAATGAAAGGTGATTTAAAGTCTGCCAATTTCTATCATCTTCGAGGCACTACAATCATAGGTGATGTCACTGTAAGTTCACATTCATTATCAGAATCTGATGCTACTAATCTTTGACATATGCGTCTTGGACATATGAGTGAACTTGGTTTGGCAGAATTGAGTAAGAAAGGTCTTTCTGATGGACATAGTATCGGCAAGCTGAAATTTTGTGAGTATTGTATTTTTGGCAAGCATAAGAGGGTGAAATTCAACACTTCAGTTCATACAACAGAAGGTATTCTTGATTATGTGCATTCTGATTTATGGGGACCATCTCGTAGGTCTTCACTAGGTGGTTCTCGTTATATATTAACTATTATTGATGATTACTCGAGAAGAGTTTAGCCTTATTTTTTGAAGCATAAATCAGAAGCATTTAAAGCATTTAAAGAGTGGAAGGTTATGGTTGAAAGGCAAACTGAAAAGAAGGTAAAGAAGCTTCACACTGATAATGGGATGGAATTCTGTTCTGATGAATTTGATTCATATTGTAAGTCTGAAGGTTTTGTGAGACACTACACTGTTCCTGGTACTCCACAACAAAACAGTGTA
This sequence comes from Phragmites australis, assembly GCF_958298935.1. NCBI lineage: Eukaryota > Viridiplantae > Streptophyta > Magnoliopsida > Poales > Poaceae > Phragmites > Phragmites australis. The sequence goes on from NC_084927.1 coordinate 17,624,450, forward strand.
GCTGAACATATGAACAGAACTATCATCTCGAGGGCCCGTTGCATGTTGTCTAATGCAGGTATGCATAGGCATTTTTGGGCTGAAGCTGTTTCCACTACTTGCTATCTTATTAATCGATCACCCAATATTGCCATTGATAAGAAAACTCCAATTGAGGTATGGTCTGGTTCTCCAGCTGATTATTCAGAATTGAGAGTTTTTGATTGTCCTGCTTATGCTCATGTTGATAATGGTAAATTGGAGCCTAGAGCTGTTAAGTGCATCTTTCTTGGTTATAAATCTGGTGTTAAAGGTTATAAATTATTGAATCCTGCAACACAATAGGTGGTGATTAGCAAGAATATTATCTTTAATGAATCTGCTATGTTGCCAAATGCTCCTGTTCAGAGTCAGCAGAGTTCTAGCGTGCAGGTGGAGCATTTTATTAATGCAAAAAGTACACCAGATAACGTTGTCCAAGATACACCTATTGCTGAAAATTTATTTATTGATCATGATTCATCTAGTGCTCCACATTCTTCATCCGTTGTGTAGCTTACACAAAATTCTATTCTACTTGATAGGCCTAAAAGAAAATTAATCCACCCAAAAGGTTAATTGAGGAGTGTAATATTGCTACTTATGCTCTGAGTTGTGCAGAAGAAGTTGAAGGTAATGCAGAACCTTCTGATTACAATGAGGCTATTACTTCTGCTGATTGCAATAATTGGATGACTGCAATGCAAGATGAGATGGAGTCACTTGAAAAGAATGGTACTTGGGATTTAGTCAAATTGCCAAAAGAGAAGAAGCCTGTTCGTTGCAAGTGGATTTTCAAAAGAAAGGAGGGTATTTCTCCTAATGAAGCAGCAAGGTATAAAGCAAGGTTGGTTGCTAAAGGTTATAGCCAGATTCCAGGTATTGATTATAATGACGTCTTATCCCTTGTTGTGAAGCATAGTTCTATTCGCACTTTACTCAGTATTGTTGCTATGCGTGATTATGAACTTGAGCAATTAGATGTTAAAACTACATTTTTACATGGGGAGTTAGATGAAGATATTTATATGGATCAACTTGAAGGTTTTGTTATTCCTGGAAAAGAAGATTTTGTCTGTAAATTAAAAAAATCTCTTTATGGTTTGAAGCAGTCTCCTAGACAGTGGTACAAGAGGTTTGACTCCATTATGCTCTCTAATGGTTTTAAGCGTTCTAATTATTATAGTTGTGTCTATTTAAATATTGTTAATGGTTTGGCTATTTATTTGCTTCTCTATGTCGATGATATGTTGATTGCTGCAAAGGATAAATCAGAAATAACCAAATTGAAATCACAGTTGAGTAATGAATTTGACATGAAGGATTTAGGTGCAGCAAAGAAAATTCTTGGCATGGAGATCATTAGAGACAGGAAAGCTGGAAAGTTATATCTTAGTCAGCAAGGTTATATTGAGAAGGTCTTTCGTCATTTCAATATGCATGATACAAAACTAGTGAGTACTCCATTAGCTGCATATTTTAAATTATCTCAGTGGATTTTCAGATATCTGCGTGGTACTTCTAGTGCTTGTTTGCAGTTTGAAAAATCAGGAGATTGACTTGTTGGTTATGTTGACTCAAATTGTGCTGGTGATTTGGATAAGAGGGGATATCTCACAGGTTATGTTTTCACCGTTAGTGATTGTGCTGTTAGTTGGAAAGCATGTTTGCAGTCTACTGTTGCTTTATCAACTACTGAAGTTGAATATATGGCTATTTCTGAAGCATGCAAAGAAGCTGTTTGGTTGAGAGATTTGTACACTAAACTTTGTGAAGATAATTCTTGCATTAATATATTCTGTGATAGTCAGAATGCTATTTTCCTTACAAAGGATCAAATGTTTTATGAAAGAACAAAGCATATTGATGTGAGGTATCATTATATTCGAGATGTCATTGCTCAAGGTGATATTAAAATATGCAAGATAAGCACTCATGATAATCCTGCTGATATGATGACAAAGCCAGTTCCTGCTACTAAATTTGAGCTATGCTCAAGTTTAGTTGGTGTTACAGTTTGAGTTCTAGAGACTTTTGGCGTCGGTGATATTTATTATTGAAGGGAGTTTATTGATGATTCTTTATTTGCTACAAGATGGAATTCGTCTCAAGGTGGAGTTTGTTGGATTGTGATCCAAATTCTTGTTGGGCCAGATAAGGGATGCCTTCGGCCCATATTCCGGAACAATCCGTATTAGACTTGAGTCGTATGTGTCCACCCCTATAAATATATCTTGTAAGCTGCAAGGAGAGCCAAGACGCTCATTGTAATTCCCTGCATTATACACATCCCTGATATAGTGAAGATCGCCGATTGGCGCACATGGTTTTTTTCCGCAAGGGTTTTCCACGTAAAAATCGCGTCTTGTGTTCGATCATGTCGTGCTTGATTCCTAACAAGAATTGTAGTCCCAATAGCCTTTATAACCTCTGGCAACACCTTTTCCTGCAAATCAAAGTTGTATGCCACTCTCTGAGAATGGACGCTCTCTATCTGCAGTCCTATTTCTGAATTGGAGCTCCAAGTTCTTTACACATTCACTATTTCCACTATCATCACTCAATAACTTTGAAGGCATCAGAGGAGAACTTGTTTTATTACCATGTTCATCAGCATTGTTGTCTCAGTTGCCTCCAGAATCTCTGGCAAAACTTTTTCCTGTAGATCTCATATGTCTGCCACTCTCTGAGAATGGATGCTTTCTATCTGCATTCCTGGTTCTAAATTGGTGCTCCAATTTCTTTACCCATTCATTGTTGCCACTGCCATCACTCAACAACTTCGAAGAAGTTATCACAGGTGCACATCCAGGAGTACCAACCACCTACCCTTAAAGGAGATAACAGACAACTTAAGGGAAATTACCGCAAAGAAAATGGGTAGTAAGCTCAGGAGTCATATATCATCATTCTATTTCTCTCTAAGTTCTCATGACAAGGAAAAAGTAATGAGAAATAGGCAAGAAAGCTACAAAACATCCAAATATTAGCGCAAAATATTGTCAACCTAACATAGATGACATGGCTGAACCATGTAGGAGAGGAGGGTTGAGTATCTGATACCATTTAAGTTTGATTGAAAACAGCTTGATTTTCAATACTAGATTATTAGTGCCATTGGTCAACTCAAAGTTTCATCGAATATATTCTTAGTAGTTGAGACACATGAAAATATAACTGTTTTTGAGTTTCTTAAACCAACAATTCAAGGTCATAGAATCAGTCACACAAACTGAAGTAGAAAGTGATGAATTACTATTGGATAATGGGTGGCCCTAAAACCTAATAAGTTAAGGACCTAGGTACATTAACTCACATGAGTTAGTTATCTCCTTTTACTTTCTAATTACTTAGTGCACTGGATCCTTTTGACTGGAGAGCCGCCTTCTAACTTCTGGGTGGCAGAGCCTACCTTCAGATGAAGCTAGCTTTCAGGTGGCAGAGTCAACCTTCAAATGAAGCCCAAACCTTTGTGATCCTGAGTGGCAGAGCCGGTCTTCAGATGGATCATAACTTAGTATGAATTTAGTAGTAAGAAGATGTGGCTTACCGGGGAGACCACACTTACACAATGGAAGTCAACACTTTATTACTAACACATTGATACAACACAAAAGATTCAACCCTTTTCCTAGTGGCTACTCCTACACTCTACTAATGTCATCCTATGGCATGACACTCTTCATGGTGGCTATGTATGCCATGCCATGGCTCCTATGGCTTATTGTGACTTCTTCTTGGAACTCCTATTCCATGGTCTTGCAAGTAAAGGGGAGAACACCTATTTATAGGTGCTCATGATCATTGGAATGTTTTCATTCGCACATTCCACACACTTCTTACAAAATATCCAAACTCTAGAAATTTCCTCATCCTTATTTAAAATCTACTTATTTTCTACTATGAAAAAATATCTATGTTCCACACATTTCTTTACTTTGCCATGAAGCATGTCAACTCTTGTCATCTTCAAACTATTCTAGAGAATTTCATGTATGTATTGCTACTTCAACACTAACTATAACCTAAGTAAAGATTTTTTTTTTTATTGTTTACCTGCCTACACAACAAATTGTATGGAATTTGCGACACTGCCACTTTAGTCATAAATATAGTGGATTCAACTTTACTCAATAAACTCAACACTAATTATATAGTCGATAATCTAGAAAATTGCCTACATTACCTTAATCTAAAATAGCTCATAGAATCGTAGAGCTCCTTTTTTCGCTATTTTAAACTCTAAAGCATGTAAACATGTAGCATGTGTTCATTAAAGATGTCCCATACAACTTAGTTACAAATTATGGTTCTAGGACATGTATATTCAATGTAGTTGGCTAATAGAAGTTTTAGTTTTATTTTGCATCATTCTAGTAAACTACACAAATGATTCCATTGTTTCAAATTTTCATGTGAAACATAAAACTTTTGTCTTAACCTTAGGTATTGCACCTCTTTACAATAATGGTAGATGTTACCGGTGGAGCACTCCAAGTCCAATTTGAACATGACCAACATATAGTATGCTACCTCTACAAATTATTCGTATGAATTCAGAGCAATGTAAGGCATAATTTATTCACCTCCATAAAAGTTTTGTTTACTAACCTAATATTTCAAGATCAAATATTTCAACTCGTATGTGGTTTACATACTTCAATGGAAGTTATCATATCTATCACCCCGGCAAGAGGCAAACGTGACAAATTTTGATGTGTTGTAAAAGAATTTAAAATCTGTGACAAAATTTTCTTTTACAAGCTAATCATGCAAAAGGAGTTGTTAACAACATTCATTGCCATGGAATTAACACATCATCAAAATTGCTAATAATTGCAAACATAATTCAAAGCCATGATACACATACCTGGTATTGGTGCTTCTTAGTATCAGCTGGGGCAAAATACCCCTCTTCCTCCTTATCATTTTCACTGGTGTGCAGACCTTTGATAACTCATACTCATATTTCTTCATTCTCAGCACGCCTTACCATGATTTATTCTATTAATCACAATCACAATCATAAACACCCCTTGGTTATTTCCCAAGATTCACTTCTGAATTCAATATGACATAATTCTTGCACTAGAAATAAAGACAACCTTGGAGAAGAATCTAAAGCATGCGAGCATTCCTCAAAAAAGAAATGAAAGAAAGTGCATGTGACAAAGAATAGCAAAGGACCTTCTTATCTTAGGTATTAGGGAAATCCCATGATTTACATCGGGGATTCTGGGAAGAACCCTTGAGGTCTTTCTTTTTAGACATAATTCTTTAAGGTGGAGCCGCTTTGGCCTTCTCGGCTGCATCCACCCTAAGAAGATTCAATAGAAGTCAAGAAACCAACTTAAGTCAGTAGAGAGATCAATTGAAGCAATCAAGCATTGCAAAAGGGGGAAATTAAGCAATCAAGAACACTTGGAGCGAAACAAAAAAAACAAAGATGCACCTCGGTAGCGGTAGGGGTGGTGGCCACAACATTGGAACCGGAGGATATCACGATATAGGAGGAGGAGATCACAACATAGGAGGAGGAGGAGGAGGAGGAGGTCACAACATAGGAGGATGTCGAGATGGTGGTGGCAGCAGTGGTGAAGGTGACATGGCTCCGCCATCGCCTTCCTTGTTGCATCCCACACTGGAGATGGGCTCTTCCCTAGTGGGCCGCACTTCGTTGACATTGCTGCCACGAGTTTGACTTTTTAATCATTTTGTTCTCTGCTTTTCCCCTTTCCTTTTTGAGAAATTATGAGAGTTCCTAACCGAGGGGTTGTGGTGTTAAATTTATATGTGCGAAGGAGCACAATGAGAGAAGCCACCCTCTATGATGCAAAAAGGAGCCGTTTTTCTTTTTCGAAGCAAACAAAAAACATGTTATCTTTTTCTTTGTGGGATCAAACAACATAGTACCATTAGTCATGATGAAATCTTATGTTTAGCACTTGTTTTGAAAGAAAGAGGATTGCCCTAGCGATTGTTTTTATTCAGTACAAATTTGAACTAAATTTTAGGAGTTTGGATCTTAATCCCTCGTTTTCAAGCATGCCCTATGAGAAAAATCACCTTTAGCTCCATTGCGAAAAAGAGTCTCCATTAGCTACTCATATCGCACTTTAGATCAATGCATAATCTTTTCCACACATCGATCGTGTAAGAAAAAGGTAAGGGTTCGCTTGAAAAAAGAAAACAGAAAAGGTTAGGGTTAGCGTTCACTGTGATAGAGATCAATGATGCCTTTGTCATATGATTAGGGTGTGAAGTGGCAACTTGCTGTTGGTGCAAGCCACATGACTAGGCCAGCCAGCGAATTTTTAATATTCAGGCATCCACCATGAAGTTACATGGTGATCCACTTGTTCCTCTCCTTCTCTTTCTCCCTCTCTCAACCGGAGGCACCACTAATGTTGGACTTGCATGCCCTAATCTTAAATGTTAATTCATTTTTATTTTATTTTTAATATAAGTTGAACCTATCCAAAAATATTGAATTGAATCTTTTCAAACTGAGTTGAAACATTTTAGAGTTTTGCTAAACGTTTTCAAACCCAACTTAAAAAACATGTGAATTGAGCTAAACATTTCAAAACCAAGTTTTAACTTCAAAAGTTTTAACTGAGAAGTTTCAACCAAATTTGAACTGAAAAGTTTCAAGTGAATGTTTTAACAAGAAAATCTGAGATCACACAGCAATTTTTTTTTTTAAAAATAAAGTTGGCGTGCATTACTTTCCCAGCACATGCCTGCTATGTGTCAATTTTAGGCCAATCGATGTGGTCGATTACTACAGCTAGTCACGAGGGAAGAACAATTCTTTGTAACTAGCGATAATTAGCATATTTGGATGACAATACAATTTCCTCTACATAATAATCTTCTCCAAGAAAGGCTAGGGTTAAATTTCTGGTTCAAGGTTTACCAGAGTTAGCATATAAATAGGGTGGAAGGCAGCAACCTGATGGTTTGAGGAGGTGGTGGTGAGGGCACCACTTGTGGTTACGAAATAATGCCATTACCATTTTGGTAGCAACAGTCAGTCCAGATACTATTGGTGATATGCCATAGAGACAATCATAGAGATGATTGTATCATGTCTATATTTCTGTACTTTTGAATAATGTGTTATTCGGTTCCTTAGATAATTATTATTTACATTGATTAGCAAGTATGTGACTTGTTTGTGAAGCTATTTTTTTATTTTGATGTTATTCTAAACGATCCCTAGTCTTATATATTATGTTGGATAATAATGATTCACAGACTAGCACATGTATTGATTGATGATGATTATTCATGGATTATAGATATGGAGATATCAAATCAATAATGTTGACACATGTTAGAGAATATGGTATTGGATAGACCCACCTTGAGATACTGCTGAGATCATGGGCGGAGCTAGGATTGGATGATAGGGGGGCAAAGAAGAAGCAAATTTGAATCGGTTGTAGAAGCTATTGAACTGATCTTGTAAAAGAACATATTTCTCTTGATATTGGTTAATTCATTTTCAATTATTTATAAGAACAAAATATAGGTGTTGCGATGAATCCATATTTCATGATCAACATAAAATATTCTTTTTTCTTATTCACACAAAAAATTTCCCACAGTAGCAAATGTATTACATTTCATATAATGGATGATGATATCTATCCATTCAACGTCTTGATATTGTCTTTGCTAGTTCGATATGGATCTACCATAGAAGTTGCTAAAAAATCTCTATAATTGAAAATAACTAGAGCTCAGGTCAATAAAAAGTAGATTAACGGAACATGAATTATGACTATTAAGGACATGTTTTAATTTGGTAAAGTTTGTGACATTGATTACTGGATAACTACCATACCCGGGCACCCCAGGGTTTCCTGTAATTCTCGGGGCATATCTCTATCTCCAGAAAGGGAATATCTGGATGAAAGGAAACTACCCGTAGGTACCCAAGACATCCCATAAACAGGGAAGTTTATCACCAAGAATAGGAATAATGACTCCAGAGGACATATGACCTCCCTATATATACGGAGTCCGAAGACGGTCCAAGCCGAGCAAGGAAGTCACCGACTAGGTTTAGATCCATCTAGGCTAGTTATACATCAATCTATAACAGGTTCAAGCTAATACAAGACAAACAGGATGTAGGATTATTATCCTCAAGGAGGTCCAAACCTGCATAAAACCACCTTGTGTTCTAGTATGATTCATCTACTCAAGGCATCCTCTCTTCAACCTACAAATTCGTAAGATTGGCGGTTCACCAATCGTCGACAGTTGGCGTTGTCTGTGGGGATCATGACAATATGTGTTGAAGAATCTACACAGAATATACCACCAGCATCGCCCAAGCCTTCACCGAGAACCGGTTTTTTGGATGAGGGATTCTACGAAAACTTTACCCCTCTCCCCGGTGAGCCGGTGATTGATCGGGTGAATTTTGACGATGAACTTTTCGACAACGATTCAAGCAATGAGGTAAGTCGAATTATAGATCAATGCACCAAAGATTACAGCATCGAGTTCGAATCACTTGGCTGCCAAGACAATTGTGAACGTTCAATTCACAACAAGTCGGGATCTACCCCCGCAGCTTCTGACAACATGAATTGTTAAGACACCAATCCGGAGCAATCCGATAAAAAATCCATGATGGATCTGGACACTTACTCTAGCAGAGGTTACCCCTAAGAAGTCTTCGCTATCAGAGACATGGTGATGGTCTGGGCAATCATGACAATGACCCTATAAACGGACAGGGCCCTCCAGCTCTCGGTAGGAGTGATGGTCAGCACCAGATGAGCAGACCTCCCCAGATCCTATATGAAGCACTGGTTTTATCGTATCTTGACCATCAGCAGGGGGCGGAATGCTTCAGATCTATGACCACGAAGTGGATCATTCTTCTACAAGAGGCCCTCATGCGTCCTCCGACCACAGATCTAGTAATCCCAACCGGTAAGGACTGGATGAACTCAGCCATCAACTTAACAAAAGAGGTCATCATCTAGGCTGAGAATTCTCATCTGGCCCTAGCCTGAAACAATTCTAATAGGGGTCGATCACGTAATCCCCCGTCGTGAGACGTACCAGATTCGGAGAGGCATAATCCCCAGAACAAGGCTTCCTAGGTTGGCAACCGAGCGAATAACTGCCGATGAGCCTTGCCAATCAAAGGTCATCCAATCAATGACTTGTACGAGGTCAGCGAGTCCAGTGAAGATAGTTGAGGACCCCTGAAGGGGCTTTGTCTACCCATTGGCAATCCGATCGGGGGACGCCCTGACACCAATCAAATCGGGGTTGATCCCCAACCCCCATGGGAAACACTCGAGGCTACTGGAACAAAGCAGGACACCATCAACGGATGCCTGACCTTCTCTCCAGATCTACGAAACATAAGCTAGACAGCAAGATTACGTCCTGAGATGATCGAGAAATACAACGAAAGCATAAATCTCATTGAGTTTCTCCAAATCTATACCACGGTCAATCAAGCGGCTGGTAGGGACAAGAAGGTAATGGAGAATTACCTCCCTACATCCCTTTAAGGGGCAGACAAGACATGGTTGAGTAACCTATCGTCGGGAACAATCTACTCATTGGATCAGCTTTGCGATGTATTCTGAGCCAACTTTCAAGATATATACGTTAGCCCAGCACGAAAAATGACTTCTATAGTTGTGAGCAGACGGGGAATGAAACCTTGCATGAATTCGTACACCGCTTCAGAAATATCCGGAACAACATCCCCAAGATCAGTGACTGCGACGTCATACAAGCATTTACTCAGGGGATCAAGAGTCGGAGTTGCATTGAAGTCAAATCCCTGTCTCTCGAGACAATATTAGCATTTTAAAGTCCATACATTATTCTCATTGGTTGGCTCATTAAGCTAGTACATTGACAATAATCAGGTGCTACGCCTTTTGTTCGAAATTGAAGTGTTTGATGTTGTAGGATTTCAGCGAGAGACATCTTTACCTCGTCTCGTGGTTGCTACGTTTCATAAGATTCGATTCAACTCCATTGTTCATTAGTCACCACGGGTGTTTCACAAGACTCAATCCCATTGTTCATTACTCACCGTAGGTGTTTAGGAAGACAAACTGAAGCCACAGGGGAGGCCAGTCCATGAGAAAACAATCACAACTCTTTGTAGCTGCTATGGTCGGGTTTATCCTTCGAGTGCAGCAATCCAATGTTGCACTCGGAAATGCAACGGCCTCATTGCACTTGTCCTTGGCGTCGGTGGCAAATGATCACTTCCACGGGGGCGTGTAACTAATTGCTACCAGTTGCAGCGCTCAGACTCCACATGCCCACCACGATTAGCTTGTCGGTGTACACGGTATTAAACTTCTTTTGATCCGTACCGAATTCTAAAAACTCAGCTAGGGCACTAATAGCACTTTAAGAAACAAAGCTGCCAGGCCAAAAATACCCACCACCATTCTCCTTTCGGTAGATGGAAAAAGAGTCATCATCGCCGACGATAAAGCATAATGCTTTCTTTTTTAGATGTGATAAAGCATAATGTTGATCATGGATAAGTCGTAATGCAGGGTCAAATAGCCTTGACGAATCGGCACATATCATGACATCAACGACATATCTCAACTTCCTCATGCCATGCCTGATTTATTCCCAGTGAGCATTACAAACCATCAGACAAAAACCTAAATTTGTAGTCCAAAAATCGCCCCGTGCACAACACGTACAACACTAAGGAAAAGTTGAAGCCCATCAAGCTTGCTCGAGCCTTACATTACCATCCCTCCATCAATAGTAAGCACCTGCGTGTACAAGAGTCAGTTGAAATGTTACAAACAAAACTCTGAAAACTCGAGGGAACATATATTCGTAGTTCCACGCACCTGTCCGGTGATATAGCTAGCCGCAGGATTAAGGGCCAAAAACTCAACTACCCCCGCAACTTCCTCTGGCTGGCCATATCTACCTGGAAATTGCATGATAACATGAAGCATTAGTGGTGACCGATGACGTTTGAGTTAATGTAGAGAAAAGAAAGAGAGAATGTGCAGAACAAGAACCAAGCAATCTGACATATCTCAATATGACTACTTGCTATTCTGCCAAAATCAATAGATGACAGCTTTACAGAATGCAGCCTGAGCCCTTCTGTGCGTCATCTGATGTAAGGTAGTTTTAACAAAATTTTAGATCTCAATTTCATAAAAGAAGTACCTAGCCTCGGCTTTTATTTTACTGGTTTGCTTTCTAGTTTATACAAATTACTACTCAGCTATTGCAGTCTATCTACATATTATATACGACTAGCAATGTTAACTCTAGTTGTCCTCCGCTGCTATCTACAAATGAATGGTCTCCCTCTTGCCATCTGTCAAATAAATACCAGCAATGATTTTCCTCTAATGATCTATCAGAATACAAATAACAGCAAGTAGCTTTCGTAACCGGAGCATCACTAAAGAACTATAAGACAAACAAAGGTAACAATGCTACTTGGCCGAGGGTCCACAGCTTAAGACACAACTTAAGATGCATACCTAATGGAATAGTTGACAAGATTTTCTTCTCAAGCTCCTCTCCAAGTTCAGCAGTCATATCAGATGCAATGAATCCTGGTGCAATAGCATTCACCTGCATGAATATTCATAATCGTTTCAGAAGTCAGACTAGCCTAAGTTACAAGTGAGCTCATAATGAAAAGACAAAGATCAGACATTGATATTTCTGCTTGCATATTCCCTAGCAACTGTTTTCATGAAGCCGATCACCCCAGCCTTGGCCGCACTATAATTAGCTTGGCCAATATTGCCAGTAAGGCCAACAACTGATGCTATGTTGATAATTCTTCCCTGCATTTTGACATAAAATACGCACATTACTAACCATGGCAAAATAAAGAACAGGGCAACTTTTGAGAACAACTTGTTTCAGGTTAGACTACAAGACAAATAAAAACATAACTAATGGCAACCAAGTAACAAACTATCAGTCCATTACCTTCCCTGTGAATTCGCTACCTACTGAGTCACAACTCAATGGTTATGGATTGGTCTTAATTGTTATGCTTCTTACCAGTTCAGCTATATGTAATTTCATATATACAAGGTAAACAAAACGATGCAAGGAGGCACTCATTTCATTGTGCTACTGCAAGGAAATTAAGCATAAAATCCTCAGTCCTGACACAAAGCTGTATGAGGAAGAGGGGTCTGCAATACAGGGAGTTGCGAGAGTTGGTTCGTTCTGAAACCTGACTAGAGTTGGTGCTTTTCTAATTAATTTGCCAGCAGCCTACAACAATGCATACATGTTTCTAATTCTAGGGTTCATCTGTACTTACAGAATCCTGAAAACCAGTTGCCAATAAATAAATGAAAAGTTCTACTCCAATTAGCGCTCAGCATAGTCATAGCAAAGTGTGCAGACAATTTTGAAGAGCAGACCAATCTTACCTTTTTCTTCTTCATCATTACTTTTGTGGCAGCCTGCAAAGAATATGCTGCTGTAAGATGCATATAACAATTCAAGTAAAATAAAAACAAAGAAAGATTGCAAACTCACCTGTGTACACAGGAAGACACCTGTAAGATTCAGATCAATTACATCTTGCCACTGAGATTTCTTCATCCTCATTAATAATGTGTCTCGTGTAATCCCTATAAAAACATTTTTTTTTCTGAAAGAAATCAACCAAAAAGGGAGTTGACAAAGTGCAATCTGCCATGGGAACATACCTGCATTATTTACCAACACATCTATTGTTCCCCATTTATCCAGAGCCTAATTGATTCAGAAAGTAATCATAATCATGTTTAATAAAGATTGATGTAAAAGTGTCAAGGAACATTTCCCTTCTGTAAACAAACTGCACTTACTGCTTTCATCATAGATTCTACATCAGCTTCTTTTGAAACATCTCCTCCGAAGGTGATAGCCTCACCACCAGATGCTACAATCTGCAAAAATAGCACTGTGAGCATCTGAATGAATGCATGTTTCAGTTAGGTAAAGGAGAAAAAGGAAATAAACCAACAAATAAAGATTGCCAAAATGCTGGTCTCTGCATATTACTAGCAAACAATTGTCGCTAATTTTAATAGATAGCTAAATAGCTAAATTTCTTTAATAGTACAAAAAGATGAATTTTAATCAATCACATTTCAAGAATCACATTTCTATGTCTTTGTAGTTCTTGCATTGTGGTTATTACTATCTACTAGTCTCGAAAAGAAGTAACAATATGCCAGAAAAACAACCAAAGCTAGTGCAGAATGAGAAGTTATATTTGATAATTGCATTTATTTGATTTATGAGACATAATTCAAGGGGCCTGTTTACATATTCTGAAGTTGCAGTGCCTCACAAATGGCAATGAGAATTCAGCATAGCGGCATTATCACTTACTTAGATAGATCACAATGACAATCCCTTTATGAGGCCAAACATGGAAGAACAATTCAGACTGAGATAATAACTGTACAATGTTGAGAATAAGGGAGAGAGATAGAAACAATGATGCTCTGCAAGGCATAAATCTGGTCACTTGTAGTGAAACCAAAACAAATAACTAGTAACAATTACAGTCAATTGGACATGCACTGCTTACAGATCGTCTTTGTCTTAGCCCTCTAAAGAGTTTCAGACATAAACTGACAGACAGAAAAATAATGCCCAACAAAGTAATTTGCGAAACGACATGCTCACCTCTTTGGAGACATCTTCAGCCTCTTTTGAGGACCGAGCATAGTTCACCAGAACCTAAAAGTCAAGCCAGAGTAAGGCCCTCAGGTTACTGCTAACTTGCCATTGCATGGGAAATAAGACATTTTTGCATTTGCAAGCAGGTAAGTACAATCATATAGCCACATGTCTATCCTTCCTGGAACACCCACTGCCACGGTGTTAAAAGAATGTAAACATTTACATATCTCATTTATAGATAACGGAAGTAAAATATAAAATAAACAGCATGCAACCACGTACGCAGTTTTGCACAGACACATGCGTTCACAAGGATCCCACTGACTGTAAGTTGCTGGCCCTCTCTGGATTTATATAACGTCTTCTCAATATAGAACGATTGCTTTAAACAGGTAAGTAGCTAACCTTGCATCCTGCTTTTCCAAGGGCTAAAGCAGTGGCTTTTCCAATCCCTCTGGAGGCACCTGTAACAACAACAACTGGAGCTTCCAGCTTGGTAGCATCTTGTGCAACTGCTTGTTCAACAGCTGCAACATGGGTTCGCACACCTGCAGATGGCATTGCTTACTTGCTTAGTACTGAATACAAAAAAGAAAAGACGTTAAGATGTTTCCATGACAGAAGATTGAAAAGGATACTACATTATTGCTGAACGTTTCTGAAAGAAATGTGTCAACTATATTTTAGAAACATTACGAATCTGTGAGGAAGAAAAAGAAGTGCCAAAACTTTATCTCTAGCTACTTCAACAAAGATACAACAAGTCTATAGAAGTTCAAGAACAAATCCATTAAATATAAAAGGCTTTGCTTTTCTAACTAAGGTAATAACAAATCTCCTCTCCTAGATAACATTTTACTGTTTGGTGCAACTGGATCTAGTTTACTTCGATTGTTCCTCGTTATCATGATGATCAGAAAGTAGCATCTGCAGGCTCAACATAACACACCGTTGTAGCATAGTGAAGCACATCAATTTGTGCTGTCAGATAGTTCGGCCATTACTGTCTTACTGGTCCTACATGTGATGAAATTCTAATTGCCCAAAGTATCGCCAATGCTTCGCTCCACTGATGGACCATGTATCTAAAACTGTTTACAATATTGGGTAGAAGGGAAATAAAGGTACAATTCCGAATTAACAAAGTTCGAGCCCCTGTATCAATCGATATAAAACAATTCTGCATAGACATAACTCTCCTATTGGGAAAGTTAATAGTAAGCTATCCTCTGCAGCCTTATGTTCTATCATTTTACATTTGTCAGGTTGCTTCTGTCAAGTGGCATATGATGCAGCTTTCCACTTTCATAGATTTGTTAGTTAAATGTCCTATAAATTCCCACAATATTCAACTACTTCCAACTACAACTAACATTCAATAATTACACCTACAATAGTGATTGATGTTTATAATGATAATCAGCCAGTCCTCTCCTCATACTCAATAGTTTTTCCAACCACCAAGCAATCTCAGTTTACCCCATCACCACCACGAATATGTCTGCAGTAAACCCTGCTGTTGTCACCATCAAGTAAGGTTGCCTGTCCCAATCCCTGTACATGCCTATCCCAATCCCTGCACGAGACGGGGTGATGGCAATGTAGTCCAGGTGTGGCAAGCAAGAAAATTGGTAGGTTAACCCAGGCGTTGCAGGGGAGGCGAGACTCGTGCCACAGTCGAGCTCGAACGATCTTTGTACCAGAGCTGAGGACGCAATGAAGGCAGAGCACACTGGCCAAGGTGCTATATTGCCCGGGACAGAACATAGTTGAATGCCCGGGGGAACTAATGGTGTGCCGGCAGGCTCAGCCCAACAGTGGCGGCTCAACATGCAAGGATAATATGATCCTTTTATCCTCTGTGAGTCGCAACGCGCACAGGCATTCAACTAGTAGGTTATCTTAGAAGTGACTGTGGAGTGAATTACAGATAACTGGTCCAACTAAGGTCCAACAATAGAAAATTTTAAATAATATCAGACCTAAAACATCCTACCACTACAAAGTCTGTTACGATCAATCTCTACTGTTAAGACTGCCAGACATGATGACAGGTAGAGAACAAGGAGCTTCCAGCACAGAAATTGATGGCCTGATTTTCCAAAGGATAACAACGTTGTGAACTCTTCCAAACTGAGCTCACTCGGAGTTATAGTCTTTCACTAAATTTTAGTGAAGTCTATGCACCAACACAGAAATGGGAAGTAAAGTAGAAATGTCCTAGAAATTCAGACGCCCAGTATTACCACACAACTCGACTAACTCCATCATAATGCTCCAGTGGTCCAGTTGGTCCTATCGAACTCAAGCCATCAATTGCGGCAAGACAAAGGGATCCTAAAAGAAGAGCGTAGTATAATACATCTCTGATCTACATACTGTGCAAAGTTTCGCCTAGTGAGCGTGAATCCTAGGCCGCAAGAGCAGAGTGCAAGCATTCCACCACAGAAACCTTCACATCAACAGCAAGCATTCTACCCCCACCGTGCTACGCTACAGAAGCTAGATCTCAGAAATCTAGCGCAACACGACGGCACGGAGCCACACCACTAGCCCACAGAGGAGATCAGAGAGGGGGGCGGGGTGCTCACTGGAGAATACGCGGGCGGACCGCAGCGAGGGCGAGCGGGCGGCGCCACCGAAGGTGACGAACCCCCGGAGGGCGACGGCGCTCCGGGATGGTGCGGCAGCGGCGGCCGCCGGGGAGGAGATTGCGGCGGCGGCGGTGGCCATGAGGGACTGGAGGAGGGGTGGCGGGGCGGAGGAGGCGAAGAGGCGGGAAGCCAGAGGAGCGGCGCGGGGAGGAATGCGAGCGTGGTATTTGTAGCCGTGACGGAACACGGAAGCGGAGGATTTCTATTGGCGGGGGGGTGGGGCTTTGGAACTTTGGAAGCTCAAGCGACGACGATGTGCCGGGCGGAGCGCACGAGGCGAGGAAGGGGACGAAGACGAGGGCGGGTCCGAGCCCGGGGGATCTCCTCCGTTGCCTGTTTGGGACGAGCAAGACCCGGGGTCTGACCTAGTGATAGAAACCTGCGTGTCGCACGGGAGATGGGATCATGGGCACACCCGGGATAGAACACTTTGAGCTTCGTGTTGGGACGATGGACGGCAGTGATGCAATACTGGCTGCTATGCGATGGGGATGGCGGTGAATAGGTGTCGCTTTCTGGTTGGCTTCGGCGGATGGTAGATGGGAAGGTCAGTTTGAATCCTCACAGAATGTTCGGTAAGGTTTGTTTGCCACAGTTTCAGCCCTGAGATCTATATTTAATTTAAAGTTTATATAATAAAATAAAATGATTTAAATTTTTATTTTTAATTTAAAATAAAAATCAGATAGCTCAACTAAATATCCTTAATTCACCTACAACTATTAAGATTTTTTGAAACTAAGTTTGATCTGCTCAAAAAATTTAGATCTAAAGCTATGCCAAACATGATCAATTCTTTTCAATTATTACAAATGTGTTGAACATAAATTTTAAAATTAAGAGCAAATTTCACTTTGAACTATATATTGGTGCACTTTGAACCATATTTAATAATATGTGTCATTTTCAATCATATATTTTACGCTAATTTTTCAGTTTGTACAGTGTCTAAGGATGGTGTTTTAACTGTGCTCACGAAAGAGTAGTTCCATCCACCATAGCTCCACAGATTCAATTGGAAGGGTACACTATTGTTTCTAGCCTAGGCTTTCTTTCTCTCAGTTCATTCTTTGTTCTGTGCTTCTTATTTGGCTTTAAGTTGTAGAGATGCCTCTCCATATCGGGCCTCTAGAGTATGAGTGCCATCGCTCGCAAACTTCGTCTTATGCCTATATTTTCTCGCTGCCACCATCACCTCAAGTTGTCGCCTACACAACCGCTCCTCTCTAGCCATGTCTAACTTACCGTTGCCTCTCCTTAAGTCACCACCTCACCACTCTGGCCATATTTACCTCGCCGTCGGCCTGACGCATATCTTCGTAATGCTAGTGAACAGGTAATCAGAGGGTCAGATTATATGTAGGATGTTGACTTTTTGAAAGGTCGGTGGTGATATAAACCTGATACTAGACGGCTCTAACAATTTGAGGCTAGAGAGGAAGCAGGTAACGAAGAATGAATCGAGAGAAAGAAAACTTGATCTAAAAACATCAATCGACCTTTCTATATGAATACGTAGAGCTGAGGTAGATGTAAATGCTCGTCAGGTGAGCATAGTCAAAGGTCAATTCCTTAAACATGATGCAAATTGAAAAGCATCAAATATATGATTCGAAGCGAAAGTTGTTGTTAAAGGTGGTTCAAAGTACACCATATCCACTAATACAAGGTTCAAAATAAAATTTGCTCTAAAATTAAATTTCCCAGATCGTTAAATCTACCTTGTTAAATTGTAAAAGCACAAGAATCATAAACCCGGGCCACTGTGAACTAATAATAAGGATTAGATATAAACGGAAGAAAGGAAAAAAGAACACTTCGGCGACGAA
Source organism: Phragmites australis (assembly GCF_958298935.1). NCBI lineage: Eukaryota > Viridiplantae > Streptophyta > Magnoliopsida > Poales > Poaceae > Phragmites > Phragmites australis. The sequence continues at coordinate 17,642,643 of NC_084927.1, forward strand.
CCTTCGGAGCTAAACATTTTTCATGAAGCACGGGAATACTATCTCAAAAGAATATAAAGAAATGACTATTGAATGTAATAATTATTTGTCATGCTTATTGTCCAAAATAATTTATATTGCACAAGATGATACTTATTCGTGCGGAAGAATATGCACATTGGTCATCCTTCCTGATTCCCAGTACCACCAAAAACTCTCAACATTCAAGCAAGTGAGGTTTAGATAGGTAGCAACCACAATAAGCAACGTGCATCCGCATTTTCGTGCATGACTCCACGAGCCAATGGGACCATGAGGAGCTTCTCTTTCCGACATGTGGTCAACCCAAACACCTCAGTCATGTCAATGCCATCGTCTCCTCCTGGCAGCTGCTAGTCAAATTGGTATATAAGATTTCCCAACATTATCACAATGGAGGTCAACACAAAGTTCATTCTAGAAACACATCTAGGATTTTTCAGTTAGAACAAGGTGACTAGTGATAAAAGGGGAGCAAGCCCTTAAGTCATACATTAATCAATTTACACGGGCAGGCAAAGTAAACAATGTTGAGAATGATATGCTCACTGAAAAGGAAGTGAAAAAAGCAATATTCCAAATGAGATATAATAAAGCACCCGGTCCGGATGACTTCATTTTTTTAAGTCATTAAAGGGGATTTGATAGCTCTTTTTTATAAGTTTCATAAATGATCCATGTCTCTTTATAGTCTCGAACTTTAGAATAATTACCCTGCTGCCCAAGAAATCAGATGCATCTCAAATCCAACACGTTAGAACCATTTGTCCCTTTAAAGTGAGTTTTAAGGTTTTCACTAAAGTGGGTTAAATAGACTTGTGGGAGTGGCACATAATGTAGTACGATCAGCACATATTGCATTTATGCCAGGAAGGTTTATCGAAGTGGTGGTTATTTTGCATGAGATGATACATGAGATGTATAGAAAGAAGCTTAATGAGGTCATCTTAAAGATAGATTTTGAGAAGGCATTATGAAAAAGTCAATTGATCTTTTCTTGAACCGACTTTAAGGATGAATGGCTTCTCCAAACAATGGTGTAAGTGGATAGAGCATTTTGTCACAAGGGGTAGTGTAGGTGTTAAGGTTAATGAAGATGTTAATAGATTTTTCCAGTCTAGGAAAAGTTTGAGACAGGATGACCCACTTTCACTACTTATTTATAGTAGTGGATATAATGGCTATCTTGATTGCAAGAGCAAAAGAAAATGGTCATATATTGGGAGTAATACCTCATTTAGTTGATGACGGTATGTCAATCCTCCAATATGCGGATGGTATAATACTTTGTATGGATCATGATTTTAAGCAGACTAATAATATGAAGCTCTTGTTATGTGCATTAGAACAATTATTTGATGTGAAGATCAATTTCTATAAGACTAAGTTATTTTTTATGGGGAAGCAAAGTTTTATGGTGAACAATATTCTCATCTTTTTGGGTGTGGGATAGGAGATTATCCGTTTAGGTATCATGGTATTCCTATGCACCATCGAAATATAAGGAACAAGGACTGGAAAATGATCAAGGATAATTTCAAAAAGAAATTGAATAGCTGGAAAGGCAAGCACCTTTCTACGGGGGCAGACTTGTCCTTATTAATTTAGTCCTTGGCAGTCTTTTAATGTTCATGCTATCTCTTTTTGAAGTTCCTATAGAAATTCTCAAAAAAGTGAATTACTACAGATCCAACTTTTTCTGGCAAGGTGATAGACATAAAAAGAAGCACATAATGTCTAAACGGAACATCTTATATAGACCAAAGGATCAAGAGGGTTGGGTATTCAAGACCTTAAGATCCAAAAATAAGTGTCTATTGAGTAAATGGCTATTCAAAATGATCGATAAAGATGGAGTATAGCAAAAATTACTTAGGAGTAAGTATTTAGGTGGCAAGACAATTGCTCAAGTAGAAAAGAAGACAGGAGACTCTCACTTTTGGTTTGGTCTTATAAGTGTCAAGCCTCTTCCTCAATATGGGACAATTTAGCCTACAAAGTGACACACAAATTAGATTATGGGAGGATAAGTGGATTGGCAGCACTACACTAGAGGAGCAATATCCCTCGATTTATAACATAGTCCGTAGGAAACAAGCAACGCTACCAGAGGTGCTCAATTCATATCCACTTAATGTCTCCTTCTGGAGAGCTATTGTGAAAAATAATCTAGAGGCTTTGCATGATCTGGTAGCTAAGGTGGCTTCAGTGCAGCTTACTGAACAACCATATAGCTTTCGATGGTTCTTACATCAAAGTGGATTTTTCTTAGCCAACTCTATGTATAAGGCATTGCAAGACTCTAACGTATCCACACTATCTGCTACCTTTGGAAACTTAAGTTGCCTCTTAAGATTAAATTATTCCTATGATACTTATATAAATGAGTTATTCTTACCAAAGATAATTTAATAAAATGGAACTGGCAAGAGAATGCGAAATGATGCTTTTGTAGTAGTAAAAAAATTATTCAACATTTATTCTTTGAATGATATTTTGCTAAGTTTATTTGGAGGATTGTAGAAATCACTTTTGCCTGCAGCCCTAAGGAGTGCCCATCTCGCCGAGAAGAAATCGTCACCCAGAGCTCATCTTCGACGAGTTGCGAAGCTTTGCGCCGCTCCTCGTAGTCGCCAGCCTCTCTAGAGCTTCTCTGACGCCAATACGTGCCCTAGGTGAGTTCCCTGTGCCGTCCCGATGCTTTTCCACAACTCGCCGTAAAAAATGTGTGCAGGGATTAGAGCAGATCTAGTGTACCTGTAAGTATGGTTTGTTTGCCTTAATGTTTACCTCTAGCTGCTCGAAGGATGTTAAATTATTTTCATCAGTTAGAGAACACAAACAACTTCTTAAATTCTCGTATTCCAGATAGGCTTATCTTTACCTAGCTGTTCATGCACCAGCGGTCTTGCAAGGAGACAGAGAGCGTTGAATCTTGAATTCCCTGCTGCATTTGTGTAAATCGCCCAGGCCAAGATCAGTCTCCAGACTTCCCTTGCAAAGCCACGATTCATTCATAAGTGAACTGGTGTGATCTCCTGCCCTGTCCCGCAGAACTGGCTCAAAGATTCGTATGCGGCCAGTGCCATGCAAAGCCAGATTTTGTGCGTGTTTGGATCTTGTTTTTGCATTTGGATTCAGACGAAGAATTTGCTGTTGGGTTTCGAGACAAACTCTGATTTGAATTTTTGGAAAGGACAGGCAAACTGGATCCCTGTCAGTGTATTTTTGTGGAGAATTCCTCGTTGCTGTCCATTCCCAATGCATTTCGTCTGGGCTGTTCGGCCCGAACTTAAAATTTATTGGCGCTAAGTTCCAGAGAACAATTAATACATGTCCATTCCCGATGTATTTCGTCTAGGCTGTTGGGCCGAATATTAAAATCTCTTGGCACTAAGTTCTAGGAATACTGAACTATCCTCTGCGGTAATTCGGCTCATGTGGAACTTCTTTTCTCAATTGCAGACACACTGTCACGCTCGCGTGAGTTTGCTTACTATCATATGCCTACAAATAATATACTAGTTGAAATCACTCATAGTTGTTTTCCAAACCGTCTACACTGAAACCACTGTAATAATTGAATATTATCACCGTTGAGGTAGACAACCGGCTACGATAATAATTATCCTAGCCAAATCTAACCACAAATCGACTAGAATAAATCAAATATTCTAGTTGGTTCAGGGTTTGAACTGATCGGAACCGTTCAGAACTTGAATCGACTATTCTTTGGCATGTTTTTATGGTCGGTATTATGTATAAGTATAAAACCAACTAGAATGTTTTAAACAAACATTATTAGTATTTAGTAATAGGGCTAGGCTCAGCAGTTGCTAGGCATACCTTCTGAAATAAGTAGCAAACACTGATAACAGATACAAACATACATTCATCACAACATCACAGGCAACACATACATTCACACATATTCACAGGAGCATCATCAAGTTCACTACCACAAGAGCACCAATAAAAGACAGTCACATATAGTCATAAGTTCATTGGAAGATAGAAACCGGTAGTCTCCATTTGTTATTGTTAAACTTTCATCGATTCATGAAACATGTAGTCTCTACTGGTTAATGTCTCCACTAGTTAATGTTGTAGAGCTCACCATTTTTGGGCTGATAACCTGGCTCAATAGGAAGTAGCACAGGTTTTTGCGGATTTTGCAAGCTCGTACTCATCCAACCCACTTTGAGAAATGAGCTTACACTGTGTAAAAGGGAAAAAACATGTGTAAAAGGGAAAACATGTAACAATAAATATAAAGATTAGAAGGTGAAACTAATATTGTATTTGTAGAATGACAAAACCTCAGGAGGTTCATTGGGTATTATTATCATTATTTCCCACATACAGTGGCAAATATAGGATCCGTAAAGCACAGTGTCTTTTGGCTGCTCGAGGCATTGAAAAACATAATAACATAATCATCAGCTCAATAGTCTTCATCATTAAAAAAATTGTAAGATATACAAGTATGTAGTTACCAAGATAATAAGCACTGCAAGTCATTTCGTCATTCTTTGAATGGTGGTGTCTGCTTTGGAGACCTAGCCCCATATTTACGAGAACCTCGTAGGTGCTAGTTTTCAATTCTAACTCATCACAAAATAGGAAACAGATCTGGTCTCTTCATATATACGGAGAGTCCATGACATATGCATTTAGATGCTTAGGCCATAAGTAATTTCCTTTAGTCGATCACTTTTACTTATGGGTCAAGTTATATGATAGCTATGATATGTGCATGTTGTGAGTACACCTAATGGGAAATAATCTAACTCGAGTCCCCTTCCACTCCCATCGCGCAGACCTCAAACCGACCCCCACTGGAGGTGTCATCCGCTCCCCTTTCTGTAACTGTTGAACCCATGCAGATCTTCCAAAGAGTCCATGAAGCAGTCGCAGAACACAAACAGGCTCATCGGCTCCTTCACAGACAGTAACCACCGGATCACTCCTTCTGAGTCTTTTTTAACCGTGAAAGTGCCTAGAGGGGGGGGGGGGTGAATAGGCTTTTATGAAAATTAAAACTAAGACAGCGGATTAAATCTGCCGGATACTCCGGTGAAGGTCGGATACTCCGGTCTGGTCCGGAATATCCGGTCTAGTCCGGAGTCTCCGGTCTATACAGGAATTCTAGAACAACTACGAATTAAAGCAAGTAGCTAGAATCTAAGGTTGAAGCTAGGTCTACTGGATATCATATAGCTAAAATAATACTTAACACTAGCAAGATGATCACTAGAGCAATTTGTATGAAGAATCACAAATTTCACACGATAAAATAAATTGCACGAATACGAACACAAGAGATTATCCCGGAGTTCGGCCACCTCACAAAGAAGTGCCTACGTCTCCGTTGAGGAGCTCTCAAAGAGCCGGGTCTTTTCCAACCCTATCCTCTTCTAGCGACCACCAAGATCAAGCTAGAAATTCTTACTCAATTCGAAGATGTTTACAAATTTCCCGTGGCACTCCACAAGTTTGGGTGCTCTACGGGCGACGTCTTGCCGTCTAGAAGCACGAAGCTTCAAGAGAAATGATTGCAGCGAATTCTCGAGGAAGAACTCAATGCTCAAGTGGCTTAAACTCTCTCCAAACACAAACTCTCTAAATTTTTGCAAACTTTGCACTAGAGGTGGTTGGAGGATCTTTGAATGCTCTTAAAGTACTCAAGAGGTCTAAAGTTCACCAGCAACAGCAAGCTCTAAATGCCATGGGGTGTGGGAGCATTTATAGCCCTCTCTAAAAAACTAGCCGTTACTGTTTTGTCAGAACTGACCGGAGTATCCGGTGAACACTGGAGTATCCGGCCCTAAATACAAAACCGGTGTCAGAACGGTCACAGAACGTGTCAGAACTAGCCGTTACAGTTCTGTTAAATTACCGGAGTCTCCGGTCCTGACAGGGCTTCCGAAAACACTAAGTCCGGAGACTAGTCGGACCCTCCGGCCTCTCCAGGTACCGAAGTATCCGGTGAACACCGGAGACTCCGGTCTTTTTATCAAAAATATTAAAAGCTAACCGAGACTCTCTGCCGGAGTCTCTCTCGGAGACTCCGGTTAAAACTTAAACTTTTACTGGAGTATCCGGTGAACACCGGAGACTCCGGTCTTTTTCAATTAAAATAAAGACATAACCGAGACTCTCTGACAGAGTCTCCCTCGGAGACTCTGGTCTAATAACCCATAAATTACCGGAGTATCCGCTGAATACCGGAGACTCCGGTATTTTTTCAATAAAAATAAACCGGAACCGAGACTCTCTGCCGGAGTCTACCTCGGAGACTCCGGACTAAATACTGAGTACTGGAGTATCCGGTGAACACCGGAGTATCCGGACTCAGTGAATTTTTGCAGAACTAACTCGGTGTTCGTGGGTGATTGTGTCTCTCAACAAGTTGGTTCTAATGGATATTTTGAGCATTGAGACACTAACCAAGCAATCAAATGCAACCCTCTTAATAGAGCGGCTATCCTAGACTCAATTTCAAAAATAAAAGAATTTAAATCCTATTGAGTATTCTTCGTTGATTCTCCATTTGTTTCGACGGGCGTCAAACGTCACTTCTCTTTTCAACTAATACTTAAACATTTTCATAACTTAGATAAACATATTAGTTCCTTAATCGTTTTGTCATCAATAAGCCAAAACCCACTTAGGAGGCCTAGATGCATTTTCATGCGTCTGCTTGCTCGGCGCAGCGGCTGTTGCCAGCCCCCCAGCCCCGGCGAATCGCCCATCCCTAACCGCCATGTTCTCATCCCATATGACAGCCGCAAAATTCACCGCCCACGTTGTCAACTGCCACCCCCATGAGGCCATGAGCTGATCTGCTGTTGTCTGTTTTCTTTGTACGGAGGTCCCCTGATGGCCACTAGGCTGCCTGCTAGCTCCTTTGAGAGGTTTGTAGGGGAATCCTATCTTACAAAATTGCAAGAGGGCTCTTTATTAGTTACTTAAAATTTGATTACAATCATGAGCAACTAGATGCTTGCGTTCATGCCATACTGCACTACGGCATAAACATTTTGCTAGCTGAGCGAGTTTGTGCGCTACTAGATTCTAGACCCTCTTAACATGCCTCATAATGACCTTAGGAAGTCAACTTGCCTCTTCCAATGTCTCCTGATGATGAAAAAGGATGTTTGCCTCTGATTCTTCCCCGTTGAAAGATGTTTAATCACCGAGCTACAGTCGAACTCCAGAATTGTTGGAGCAGGATTCCACTCTGCTGCAAGTGCTAGACCTTCTCTGCAAGCCATAGCATCCACCTCCTCCGCATTAATAGCATAAAACAGGAGATGCCAGGCCTATAGGATCACCTTCCGAGTGTGGTCTTGGATAATGATACCAATCTTTGCCTTACCACGTGTTCTGAGAATGCGTCATCCATATTAATTTTGATCCAGCCCTCCTCTGGCGGACTCCACATTAATCGCTCTACCTGATTAAGGACCGATCGGGCCCTTAATCCACCCATTGGACTCTTCCCCTTACACTCCGCCAGATCCTGTTGACGGACGACACACAATGTGTCCCAATAATTCTTCAAGAACTGCACAGAGCTGCGCGTAGAGGCCTTCCGGTCCGAATGCATGATTTCATTGCAGACAAACCACGCATGCCATAATATTAGAAGAAGTCGTCCCTTGCATCCTGGTCAGCTAGACTAATAGCATTGAGCAACCACTCGGGACCAGAGTTGGAAAGATCACAATCCAACAGAAATGCCCAAATCGCACGCATGGCACCTCGTAGATTCACATCATCATCGCATCTCATCACAGCGTGATAGCTATCCTCATCTTCGCAAAGACCTTGACTTTTTGCGGAACCAGAAGCGACCAAAATTTCTTCCATATCGATCTTGTTCCATTCGGACTCTTACTAGATGTTGTCATACCCATCCCAAGATCACGAAGCTCTATACCCAGGTTGTATGCACTTCGGACTGAGAAACACCCTAACTTTTCAAAGTGACATGCAACAAAGTCATCTTGTGACCTTCCAAGCAACTTAATCTTCATTGTCTCATTCACATCATGCCTGTGAAAGAACTTCTCTAGCTCCTCCTCCTTCCAACATTTATTCTCCTCATCCATTAGCTGAGCCACCCATTTTTGATGGCATAGCCTCTTTTTTCCTGCAAGATTCAGGGAGATAGAACACAAGGAATCCAATTACTATCACTGTTCTCTTTTAGATATTATTTTAGCATTGACACATAGAATAAGGTTGCAATAAATTCTTTCGTGTATGACATATTTACCCCTCTCGATTTCTTCCACATTCAATCAATGACATATAAGTCACTAATCCATCACACTCACTGAATTGAAACTCTATTTTCTAATAGACTTTAATATGAGTGCTTTACTAAAATACCACCTTAAAAACCTAAATAACATTATTTAATAACAAAATTAAGTTCCTAAAACGATATTTATTTGAGAATGAAGGTAGTATGTCGCCAAATAATCGATTTGCCATTTCCAACATGCCAGATAGCGCCCTTCTTGAGTAATTCAAGGCCAAACATGAGACCTTTCCAGGTGACAATAACCTGAGATGGAAAAGCCTTTTCTAGAAGATCACCATTGGGAAAATACCTGACTTTGAGTAGACGAGCATAGAGGCTCTTCGAAAACTCAATCAATCTCCACGCATGTCCGGCTAGCAAAGCTTGGTTGACGATCAAAAAGTCTCGGAATCCCATACCACATCGTCTTTTGCTCCTAGTAAATTTCTCCCATGTGACCCAATGCGTTTTCCGGGCACCTTTCTCCTCTCCCCACCAGTAATCACAAACACTCGTGCTAACTCCTCGCATATTGTCTCGCATAGTTGGAAAACACTCATGATATAGGTCCGAATGGCTTGCACAACCGATTTAATTAGCACCTGCTTTGCAGCACACGGGAGATGTTTATCTGACCAAGCTGTCATCCTTTTGCCGAGCTGTTCCCGTAACGGTTGGAACCTTTGCTTCTTTTGCCTTCCATCCGGGGTGGGGAGCCCCAAGTATTGGCTCAAATTCCACCCTCTCCACACCCAGAATAGTTCAATTATTTTCTCGTATGATAGGATCAAGATTCTGTCGTGTCAGCAAAGAACACTTGGTCGGGCTGAGTAACTGACTTGTACCTAACTCAAACTGATGTAGAAGGCCCCTTTTACCCGATTTATCTGATCTGAATTAGCCTTGAAAAATAGAAGTGCATCATCTGCAAATAGAAGATGTGAATTAGCCTTGACCGCATATATGACGTGTTCTTGCCAATGTTTATACATAATTATTCTCCTTACAGGGGGCAACTAGCTTCTTGCCGTAGCTGATCGTTTTGCACATGCTGTCAAAATTGGTATGCATCTCTCGAACCGAGGTATGCATAGAAATGTAACATTCTTATTCACTGGCCAACAGTGTAAATTATTGTACGAAGTTATTTGGTCTTTCTACAACCCATGTAAATTTTTGGGGGTGCACAACGTTAAGGTCATTCATTGTTCAGGATGTTCTTCGGTCAATTCACTGTGTCAGTTCATCTTCTTCTGCTAGTAAAACTTTGTTATGGTAAATATGCCCTCTCTCCAAGCCTGCTATTTTTCCCCCCTAGGAGAGGTGGCAGGTTATCTTCAGTTATAAAACTTTATCAAACTATCAATCAATTTTGTACATATTCTGATATGCATTTGTACTGTTAACAATACTAATTCATAAGTTCTTCCCCTACTTAGGTGGGATATTCTGTTGTTCTATATGTCCATAAGTGTTATTGATATGATGCATGTGATTGTTCATGAATCAGATTACGTTTCTTTAAGATGAATCAGATTATGTTGATTGCGGCACACAGATAAAAAATGCAAGTGATCCCCTTAGGCTGCAGCTTAGATTTCAATCATTCCCTCTTTGCTGTGAGATTATTTTCTATTTTGATCCTTTTTATTTTAATACTAATCCTACCAGACTATATTTGTATGAACTAATCCTTTTTATCACACCACCATGTGTGGCGTGACAAGACAACCTTGACACATTTTATCACACCATCTTGGATGGTGTGGCAAGACAATGTGATAAGTAAGAACTTTTTGAATAGTTAGTGTGACAATAGTCATTTGTCACGTCATGACAATTGGCGTGGTCAAAGAGATTAGTTTATGAAAATATAGTCTAGCTAGGTTAACATTAAAATACTAGAATAAAAAGGGTTAAAATAAGAAAATTCTTTACTGCCCTTGACTAGATTCAATTATTTAAGATTTTCTTAATCTATTCATTATGCATGACTCTTATCCTGTAGGATTTGATGATTTCTTTTCCCACTGACTTTCTAGGAGAAATTGAAATGTCATGCATATTGGATATGTTAGCTGCTAGCAGAAGATGTTTCTATGTCTTTTTGGCCCTTTCCAAACTCCAAAGTACCAGGATACTCCAGAATTGTTGATTGTCCTCTGATATTTATTACATTGTCTCTCATTCAGATAACACCAGCACGTTCTCTCATTCAGATAACACCAGCACGTGGAGGGATTTGTTTAAATTTCCATTGCAATGCACCAACATTTGTCTATTAAAGAAAAAATAATACTGCACTGAAAAGCAGTTGACGGAGGCGACAGTGAGTGCGAAAACCGGATCGCCGACGTGAAGCTGGAACTGGCTTGCCAGCGTCGTCCGCTGCCGCCGGTCGTGACCTGAGATTCAGCTTCCCATCGCGTCCCACTGTTCCCGATCCGCCAAGGAGTCTGATATGGATGGGGACTCACCCGTCTGGACTTGAAGCTTGAAAGGTTGCCGCTGAAAAACAATGGAGTCGACTTCGATCAGATCGACATCGCCGTCATTGCAAGGTTCGCCCTCTTCTGCTGTGCAGGGCGTTCGACGATTTTCTGAGGAGATAGAAGAGGCGGACGTCAAAACGCCATCAACACTGGAGCTCGTGCTCGCAGCTTCGGAGGCCGGCGTTACGATCGCTGAACTGATGGAAGAAGAATCGAATCTACAACTCAATAAAGATGGGGACCAGGAGTAGTCCGTTCCTGGAGGCTGCTCTCTGGTCTAAAAAATTGCTGATGTAGTGGCAAAGAGGCGTCTCAAACCATGGCAGGGACCTCTATCAAAAACACGGATCTCTCCACCAACGACTCTGGGTGAAGTTCCGGCTAGAGATCTTCGCATCAAAAGCGACTCCAAAGCAAGAGATCGCGGGTGGAGCTTCTGGCCTGGGAGAGAACCGAGATCCAAATCGAGATCGCCGCCTCAGGCGGTCTTCTCGGATATCCTTTCGGCTGGATCACCAATGGCCCCCAAACAGACTCGGGTGATCCCTCAATTGAGGATTGCTTCGGAGCCTTCCACTTATTCAATCCAGGTGATCACGGAACCTGCTTTGGAAAGTCTTCAAAATCAGGAAAGCGACTCTGTAGACCACCCGAAAATGCAACAATGCAAACATGCTCGTGGTGAAGGATGGTATGATATTTGTGGCCGATTGTGGTCCATACAGGAGCCGCATGAGCCGCATGCCGTGAGAACCAGGTCAGACGGTGGTGCTTCGTCTTTGGCCAGGATAAACATCCAATACACATCTGTTCGACAGGAAAGAAAATCTTATGTGCAAGCTCTCATGGCCGGCTACAATGGAGCTGGCAATTCCAACAAGGATGTTCACACGCAGACAGATGAAGACGCCAAATCCCAGTTTTTCAGTCATTCAGAGACGCCGGATCCCACGGGGCTTTGGTGTTCATATACTGGTCCGGGGCCTTCCAACAGCGGCACTTGCACCTTCGGGACGTCGGAGCCTAGACGTCATCCGGCCAGCGGAGGCAGACCAAAGAACCGTGGGGGACGTGGCCGGGGGCGCAGCCAGCACACCGATTGGCCGATGCCAAACGCTGGGGCACATCCCGGAACACGACCATCCCCATCGAGAAATCCGCAGCAATCTTAATTGGCCACCGATCCCAAGGACATCAAACAGAAGGCTCATAAAGCGCCAAACTGTTTTCGATGCAAAACAAAAGGACATCCTTAAGATGAATGTGTTGCGATCCTCTACTGCGTTATTTGCGACAAGAAGGACGACGAGGCATAGTGCGAAATAGATACGCAATGTCTAAGACGAAGAGGCATAGTGCGAATGCAGGTGGTAATGTTATATGCTAATTTGCTTCCACTTAAATCGGATGTTGTATATGGCATCCAGGATACGACATCAGGTTTTCCCTCGAAGCACTGGATTTCAAAGTGGACGAACGCCCAATCCATACAGGCAAGGACAATGAGCCTAACCTTGACTAAGATGATCTCCAGGAGGACGATGAACATCAAGAGCATCCACTACTACAAAATATCATATATGTACCGATCTATCAGTGCCGGTTCAATAGTAACCGGTACTATTAACGTATTAGTGCCAGTTCTTAAACTCCCATGCGTAAACAGCCACTACGGAGTTAAGAACCAGCACTGATAGACACTATCAGTGTCGGTTTTATATACTAACCGATACTGATGTGACCCTACAGTATAAAGCCTGCATTATCCCCCAAGCACGACCAGAGCCGCCGCAAGCCCACTAGAGCAGCGCTGTTCACCATTCTTGTCATCTCTACTGTTGAAGGAATCAAGATTTGGACGAGTCAAGTGCTCTAAGGTTAATATGATGTTCTATATTTATTTTTTAGATAGATTTACTTGTAGATTGCTTTAGGGTTGATGCCTGGTGCTTGTTCTACTATTTTGGATTTAGAGATGTAATTGAGATCTAATTTAGGGAAAGTTTGCAACTTTGTCATTACTAGATATATAGAGATGATCTGCATTTAATTCTTAGTTGAATTTAGTTGCTATATTGCTCTAGATTTGAATTTAGATGGTTGTTCTTTGGTGTTGAAATTTTGGAATTAGCAAGAGCTCCATTATGATATAAATTAGAGAAAGATCGATATTTTGTCATTATAGATGATTTAAGAAGTAGCTTAATAGTCACATGTAAATATATGTGGGTACGTACATTAAAATCTATGGACAATTGCAAATTTGTCACTACTAGAACCGTTATTGCCATTAAAAAGTTGCAAAAAAACCATTAGAACTGTCATTCGAGTGGCATCCTTGCAAAGAATAAAAAATCAGGGAGGTATTTGCAAAATGGCCCTAAAATCTAGCTCCAATTTTTTATATGTGGTTTGCGTATATTTTCAAAGTCTTGAATTTAAATAATAATCCAATGGATTTTCTCTTTTCATTAATTGACGTAGTTAATTTAACACAATTGATAGAATACTGTGTCGTAGGGATGGCACGTCCACCCACGTGTCACAATCGGGCGCGGCAGCCTTTGGAAGGTGGGTCCCCCAACCTAGCCCAAGTACCGGAAGGAGATGTGCTCTCAAATAGGGACCAATCAAGATGCGAGGTAATTCAATGAATTCGTTCTAGATTTTTAAATGTTTAATGATTATAAGTTGAATGTATTTAATTATAATAATTTACAGATAGATCGGTCATGGATGTACAAGGATCGAGGGCTAGAGTTCTTTTGTTGATGTTGAGGATTTTCTGAGGGCTGCAGCAGTGTACAAGAAGCCAAAAAGGAAGCGTGCCGATCACTATATATGTTGTCTGTGTGTCGACTGCAAGAACGAGAAGGAGTTTTCAAACATAGAGCAGATCTGTGCACAGGTTTCAAGGCTGGATATTCCTGTTGGACTGAGGACGTTGAACTTGAAGATGTTGGGCGTGAAGGGCAACTTACAATCGAAGAAGACATAAGCAACGACATAACAGCTAACGAAGACTTCGATATGTCATCATTTGAAGATACTTTTGTCGAGAACGATGGAGGGAATACTTTTGTTGGCAACAATGAAGACGGCTTAGAGCAAATATTGTGTGATGGGGAGGGGAACTTCACCAGTGAAAGACAACATCAAAAGTTTCAGCGCATAGTGAAGGACTCCAAAACACCAGTTTACCCAAACTGTAAAGATGAGCACAGCAAGTTGCATGTGGTGCTGATACTGATGCAAATGAAGGCTAGCAATGGTTGGGACGATAATGGTTTCAATGAATTGTTAGAATTCTTGAGGGAATTGCTTCCAAGGGGGAACGTGTTGCCCAAAAATACGTACCATGCCAAGCAGGTTGTATGCCCGTTGGGATTGGAAGTAGAGAAAATACATGCATGTGGAAACGACTGCATGTTGTTTCGCGGCGAGGATGCAAACTTGAAAGCATGTCGCGTTTGCAATGCACCACGCTACAAGCGCAACATTGATGACATCGAGAGCAATGACGTGGTGGTGAAGAGAAAGAAGAAAATACCCCCCGCTAACAGGGCGAATGCCGAGTTGATGCGATGGCACGCCGAACAGTGCAAGAAAGATGGAATGCTTAGACACTCTGCTGATGGCATACAATGGAGGAGATTCGATTCAAAATACAAGGAATTCAGAGATGAAGTGAGGAATATAAGGTTCGGGTTGAGTACGGATGAGATGAATCCTTTCGGCAATACGAGAAGTACTCAAAGCACTTGGCCCGTGACTCTCTGTATCTACAACCTTCCACCTTGGATGTGCATGAAGCGGAAGTACCTTATGATGCCTTTGCTGATTAGTGGGCTGAATCAACCAGGCAACGATATCGATATGTACCTTAAACCATTGGTTGAAGATCTTCTTATATTGTGGAAAGGTGGCGTATGAGTATGGGATGAGTACAAATGTGAGAATTTCACCCTACGCGCAATGCTGTTCGTAACGATCTCAGATTGGCTCGCTCTTGGTAACCTATCAGGGCAGACTGTAAAAGGGTACAATGGACGTGTTCAGTGCTTGGAGGAAACCAGGGGGGTGGCTGACGAACAGTTGAAAAATAATCTTCATGGGTCACTGTAGGTTCCTTCGTTCAAATCACTCATACCGCAAGAATAAAAGAGCTTTTGACGGGACAGTGGAGCATCGTCAAGCTCTGAAGATTTGCACTGGAGAACAGGTATTTAAGATGGTAAAGACACTTAGAGTTGTACTTGGAAAGGGGCCAGGCAGTACGAAAATCCCGGCTGGGCAACATGCTCCTATGTGGAAAGAGTTATCAATATTTTGGTTGCTGCCTTATTGGAAGTATCTTATGATCCGACATGCAATCGACGTCATGCACGTGGAGAAGAATATGTTTGATAGCTTGATTGGTACCTTATTAGATATATCCGGCAAAACAAAAGATACACTAAATGCACGGCTGGACTTGAAAGAAATGAACCTTAGGAAGGACCTGCATTACATACAATTAGACAACGGTAAAAAAAAACTTCCCACAGCTTGCTACACTATGATCAAGGAAGAGAAGATCCGCCTGTGTGGTTGCCTGTGTGATGTCAAAGTTCTGACTAGTTACTCCTCCAACATCAGGAGCTTAGTAAACATGAAAGATAAGAAGTTAGTTGGCATGAAGTCTCATAATTGTCACGTGATAATGACGCATATGCTTGTAGTTGCAGTTAGAGGTATTCTACCGGATAAGGTCCGGGACCCAATCATAAAGTTGTGTTCATTCTTCAACGTAATTTCACAGAAGGTCATGGATCCGAACAAACTGGCAAAGCTACAGGAAGATGTGGTCCATACTATATGTCAGTTTGAGACTATTTTCCTTCCGACATTTTTTGATATAGTGCCTCATCTAATTGTTTACATTGTGGGTGAGATAAAGAGCCTTAGCCCCGTGTTTCTGCACAGATGTATCATTTCGAAAGGTTCATGGAGGTTCTGAAGAAATATGTTCGTAACCGAGGTCGCCCAGAAGGTTGCATTGCCCAAGGGTGGAGTACGGAGGAGGTCATTGGGTTTTGCATTGACTACATGAAACTGAACATGATTGGTATGCCTATATCTCGCTATGAGGGAAGGCTAAAGGGGAAAGGGACGATAGGTCATACTTCAATCCATATCAAAGATCGTATTTCATTCACTAAAGCACACTTTGCAGTTCTGCAACAGTCACTTATAGTGAGCCCGTATGTTAATATGCACGTGAGCATACTACGCTCCACAAATCCAACGAAGTCAGATAATTGGATCGCAAGAGAGCACAGAGAGAATTTTAGTAATTGGTTACATCAACACATGATGGGTAAGGATACCGACGATACTGTGTTGAAACTACTGGCTAATGGGCCGTCAACTACGATTCGCATATTCGAAGCATACGAGATCAATGGCTATACATTTTATACGAGAGCACAAGACAACAAGAGCACTAATCAATATAGCGGTGTCCGTATTGATGCCTACGACTGCGCTGGCAACAGGGAGACCTACTATGGATTCATAGAGGAGATTTGGGAGCTTGAGTATGACGAGTTGATGGTCCCTCTATTTCAGTGCAAATGGGTTAGACTCCTAGGGGGAGTCAAGGTCGATAAGTATGGTATGACTACCGTGGACCTCAAATTCATTGGCAACCATTTGTTCTTGCCAAGGATGTTGCACAAGTCTTTTATGTAAAGTACCCAGACCCAACTAATAAGGAGGAGTGTCACGTGGTTCTTCAAGGAAAACGAAAGATTGTAGGTGTTGAGGATGTTGTCGACGAAGAAGACTGCGCCAAATTTGATGATCTGCCTCCTTTTGGAGAGAATGTTGAACTTCCTCTCGCTGATTATACTGAGGAAGCTACCTACATACGTCACGACCATAATGAAGCATTAATCGTTTAATAAAAGTAGCTTTCAGGTATTTGGCGACTGTAACAAGGAGTAACTTTTTAAAAGTTCATATGTGAGTGTTGGATCAGGAAATCGGGTTTATGTGACACCACACTTTTCTCTTGTTGGAAATCTAAACTATTAAGTTTGTGTATGTTTGATTTGGTTAAAATTCAAATTTAGTGCACATTTCATGCATGCAAGTATTCATTACTTTTTGTATGTACTTTGACACTACAAGTATCGTGCACCAATTTCACACAAAACCCGATTTCCGTTTTATCGTGCACATTTCATGCATGCAAATATTCATCAATATTACAAATTTTAAAATATACAAGATCAACTTTGACATTAATATTACAAATGTGAATTGGTTAGAATTCAAATTGGATTAAAAGGAGAAAATCAAATGAAGAGCTAAAAATCACAAAGTTAACCAAGAAGCAGTGGTTAATGTTAATTATCATGTAAAGAGTATGAAAAATTAAGTTTAACATAATTAGATTCACATTTTTTTATACAGATATTTCATAACTTCATTACGGAATTAACAAATTAATTAAATGCATATTTTATGTATGAAAGTATTTTTATCATGTAGGCGACATTAATACAAACTCAACAAATTTAGTTTCATATTTTTCTCAACTCTAATCATTTTTCTATGAATTTTCAAGTTTTCAACCGAATTTAACAATAGAAGAATATTTCAAGAGAAAAAATATTTATCAGTGCCGGTTCTAAGTAGTAACCGGCACTGATACTCAACATATCAGTGCCAGTTCTAAGTAGTAACCAGCACTGATACTTAATATATTAGTGCTGGTTAGAAACTAGAACCGGCACTGATACGTGCATCAGTACCAGTTGGAAACTAGAACCGGTACTGATGCTTCTGTACATAAATATAACAACACCTAGCCTCGTTCGCTCCATTCACCATTTCAGCCTGCTCCTCCTCCCGGCGCTCCTCATCTCCGCTGCCGCCGCTCCTCCCCGACCGCCGCCTCCTCCCCGGCCGCCCCGTCGACGCTCGAAGCCCTGGCTCGCCGACCCCCGACGCGCCGCTGCTCCTCCCCCCGCCGTGCCGACTCCTCCCCGACATAACAACTCCTCCCGTGGCTGTAAGTAACCCTAGCTAGGTCCAAATTGAACCTGGAAAGTTCAAATTAACTAGCCTTTCATTGTTTTCCTGTCTCTAGCTAGGTCTGCATCACCTTTTTTTTCTAGCTAATGTCCCTAGCTCCTAAGGGTGATCAATTCAATTTCTATTTGAGATACTTGTGTCATGTTCTGATTAAAAACTTCAAGGCTTTCGAATTTGTGGTGATGCCTGGCATGTTTGCTTCAATAAAATCTCCTTAACTCCTGGAAGTCGTCGGTCTTTTTTTCTTCTTCTCGAAATATAAGTCAGGTTTTGGTTTTTCGAATGTGTAGTTGCTAGGAAGATAAGATGTGGTGTGCAATCTCTGAAGCAATTGGTTTTAATATAGGTGTTGACTTTGAGTCTGTAGCAAAACATTGGCTTAGCAATAAAAAGATCAACTTTCGTTGGCAGGCCTGTTTGGCAAAGCTTGAGCTCCTAATATTATTGGACAAATTCATGAAGCTAGAGCTAAGGTACATCGCGGGTGTTTTGATATGTTAAGTGCAGCAGCAATGTGGGGTTTGTGGAAATTGAGAAATTGTCTTGGTTTTCAGAACAATTGTTGGATAGGTTAATAGGTATGACATTAGTCCAGAGGAAGGTTATTCCAGTCGTTTTCAGAACAGCTGGAGAACAGCTGAAGTGGTCTTTCCAGCATGCTGTCTTGTGTAAGTCAAATGTCTATGAAACAATTTACATTTTTATAGCTAATTTATTATGACATAGGTAGCCAACTGGTTGATTTATCTCGACATCAGTACAAAGATGAGAGTTTTCTCAGTACTATGATCACTCACCATTCTGTCGTCAAAGTTACAGATCAAAATTTCAAAGTGGGCACCTGGTATGTTTGTATTTTGATTAGTTTGTTAGCCTGATTGGTGCAGTGAAATATATATCGGATATTTGTATTGGGCGTCAAATTTAGGAAACATGCACCTTACTAAGGTCCGGTTTGTTTTCACTTTTGCTTTTGGTTTTTTTAACAAAAGCTAAAAATCGAAACAAACGGTTTGATTTTACAAACCACATTCCAGGATTGGATTATACCACAATATAAGTGTGCATGAACCCTGGCAAACAAAAAGACACTTCCTATTTTATTTTCTAAGGAGCAAACACCATTCCCTGATACTAAATTACAGGAAGGAATGCCCGTCTTACTTAACAGGGCAAGCTTTCGAGTGAAATAACCAGTGCAGTGCATGAAACTCAATATGCTGTAATTTTCAAAAAGGGTCCTAGTTCAGAAGCCGAATTAGAAAATAACTCAAAAATGTCAACAGTGTGAACTGTAAAAGTTTCCTTGTATTTTTGAGACTTTTGAGTTCCGAACTGCTGTTACATTTTGTTTGGGATGTTTTTACTGGTTGAAGGTAACATGCAAACCCCAAATGGAAGGACAACTTCAAAAAAGGTACAAATTTGCACAAGTGAATGGCAAATGGCAAGTTCCCTTATTTTGTAAGGCAAGAAACAAAAAAAAAAAAAATCCTATCTTATAATTATGGCAATGAAGAGAAGTGAGCCACAAGTGATAAGTAAAGAGTAAATCTTTTTTTCTTTGGGCCATCATCAGAGGGGTTGTTGAGTGCGGAGAAAGAAAAAGGAGAGCAAAGAGAGAAGGTGAAATAACAAGTGGAAAAGGATTATGGTGCTTTTAAGGGATATCTCTACAAATTCCATTAAAGGTAGGGTATATGTCTGCAACTTTTTCACTACATAGGACACGCCAAAGGTGCCCTACAAGCTCATATGGCAGGCTACTTACTCATCATCACTGCAACAGTCAATCTCCTCTGCTGACAGGTCTTTTCTTGCCTGCAAATCAAGTATTCCAGTAAAACAGTAAGATTATCCTACTAGATCATATGCAGAACTACACTAATAGCAATTGCACTTACCGAAGTACGGCCTCATAAGGTTCTTTTGCCCTTATTTGCTGAGCTGCTTGCTTTCTCAATAGATTTTGCTCTGGCCCATCAAGAAGTCGTATCATTTTCTTTATACCTGCATGTTTTACTTGTCTTTTTCTAAATGTCAATCGATGTATATATTATGATCATAATTTGATTACGTATCTCATTAATTTTAACTCTAAATCAAGTACTTCTTGTGTCAAATTTTTTTATGTAGAAATGGCAGTACAAAATTCAACCGCCGTGCATGGCCTCATCCCCGTCCCCCTCCAATACAAGGCCCCTCCTCAGATCTAGCTCCAGCTATGATACAAGATGAGCCTGTAAACATGGAGCTGGACCAGACGGAAGGTGGTAGCCCGAGTGTGTACCTAAACATGGATCAGTTTGAGTTGGAGACAGCCGCTGAGGCTGCGCAGGGCAGGGCCGAAGATGATGCTCTGGAGGGTCAGATCGGTCCAGATGCTGATGCTCCGGAGGGTGACGAGATGACATGAGAAGAGAGGAGTGGACGAGGTTCCAGCAGGATGCCTGAGGGATGTTTCATCATCACGGAGGTCAATTCAGTCGGGGAGCCCACGAGACCTAAGGTTGTTCTGGGGCTATTCAAAGCAACAATCGGGTGTCTAGTGAGGGACCATGTTGCAATCACATATAGAAGTTGGAGAGGCAGACGAGATGACATGTGGGTGGTTCCCGATAACATCAAAGGTCTTATGTGGGGCAATTTGGTGGCAAAATTTGAATACCCTGAAGGATGCAACATGGTCAAAGCGAAGAGTCGTGCCCTATCAACAATAGCTATCGTGTTCAAGAATTTCAAGGGTAAGCTGTGGAGAAATTATTACTTGGTGAGCCGGACACCGAATGGGATGATTAGCCGATGGTGGAACCATTTTGGAACGATTTCGTAGAGTATAGGCGGTCAGAGGAAGCTCAACGACTAAGTGAGGTAAACAAGACCAACTCCCATAAGAACATGCACCCCCACAGAACTAGCTCGCGTGGGTACGTGAGGAAATACGATGAGTGGGCAGAGATGGAAGAATAAGTAACCCGCAGTGGTGCGATACCTCAGACGGCCGACTGGATTGAACGAGCAAAGCACTATCTGTACGTGAGAAGGGTGACTTTGTCGGCAAATGGCAGCCTAAACTTCAAAAGCGATAGAGAACAGGAAGTGATGCAAAGAATTGCAGATGCCCACACCCAGTCATCGCAAGGCTCTTTCAGGCCAGAAAGGGGAAAAACCAACTAACCTTGGCTCTGGGAACCAAGGAGTACCCAGGACGCACAAGAGGCAAGGATGTGGTGGTGCCTTGGATAGAGGGATTCCCAGAAGTCACCGAAAGTTACAGGAGTCGGAAGAGAAGGAGAGAAGAACTGGAAGAACTGCTGGCTGTAGTATGACAAGAACTTGTATAGGAGTGTCAGATGACAGACGCCAAAATCAAAGAAGCACTTCAGCAAGTAAATAGGTAGCAACAAGGCGAATAAAATGTTGTGAGCCCTGGTGGTCGTCGGAGCAGCTGCGCGTCCGTGGGGTTTGCAGAAGAAGAATTGGCCCATTACCCCGTGGACGACATCACAGAAAGCAAAGTGTGTAAGCTTGTTGTGCCCACCTTGAACATTACCACCACGGTGGTTATGGGGCAGGTCGACCAATACGTAGAAGGAGCTCTCTTCAACGATCTTCCAATACTGTGAGGATACGCCAAGGTCCACGTGGACTCCGTGAGAAGGCCGTATCGTAAGATTGACATGGATGACCACGGAGAGACGGGTTCCAAGAGGCTCGAATCAAATGTGGGTGGCTTTGTTCTATGGCCCAAGCGCTACATAGTGTTTAAAGATGAGACCGACGAGTTGTCTGATGCGGAGTCAGACCCACCACACAGAATTTCTCTAACTCCTCCACGGTCGGCGCCATCGCCACTGTGACCCAGAATAGAGGCAACTCCTCCCACTCTGAAGTTGCCACCAAGGGAGCCAACTCCTCCCCCTCCGAAGTTGATAACATCTGCACAGTCTAAGAATTTAAGTTCATCTCAGAAGTCGGTTTCATCCCAGAAGCAAAGGGCACCTAAGAAGGTGGTAGCACCTGAGAAGTTGTCTTATGAACAAACACCAGAGGAAACCAGAGTGATAGTAGACGCTAGTGTCAAGAAATTCTTTCATAAGCCAAAGCCTGAGAAGAAAAAACCAATTTGTGCAGAAACACAGAAGTTTTTCTTGAAGATGGCCAAACCTGTTGAATGTAAGAGTAAATCAGACTACGAGCGCATCAAAAGCAAGAAATACTTGAAAGAGTCTTCTATCGAACAGAGATAGAACAGATACGAAAAGAACAGAATTTAGAAATTTTTTTTGAAGATGCTCAAATGACAAAAGAGCAATTTCTAGACGAGTCCCTGGCACCAAAAGCAGCTGAGAGATGGTAATTTAAGTTGGACGAACTCTTGGTCGTGCCAAACGTGTGGGACAATTTGACCTTTCAACTTCGAAAATTCCATGCGTGATACATGAAGGAGTCACAGGATAGTAGAGAAATGTTCGAGGCCAGATACAAGGATCGAGATTTCCTCCACGGGGATGACTCTATTTATATATTATTTGAGGAAATATATTGACTGTACCAGTAAGATGCCCTCGACGTGTCTATCTTGAGTTGTTGGACTCTGTAAGTGTCATATACGTATAATTCACAGTATACATTCATGTATCATTGGATTGAATATCATAACTTATTCCTTATGTAGAATGGAGGTACAAAGATGCAGGACGGAGGGTATCGACCATGTGAGATTCATTGACCCACATCATGTAAACCCGACAATGATGCAATCCGATCCAAAAGGAACCGATGACTATGCATTGAAGTGTATTCTGGAGCTACAATTGAAGAAATACATACTTTTGCCCTACCACTTCGGGTATGTGTTTTCCTCCATGAATGTTACACTCTTTTTGAGCAATACATAGTTAGAAATTAGGACCAATTAACCTATGGTGACCTATATGCAATTATCACTGGATACTCTTTGTCATCCAGCTAGACATCAGTAAGATCGTTGTTTTTGACTCACAGAATAATCTAAAAGAAACCTACTAACCCGTCATTGACTTTCTACAAAGGTAAAACTCGATTATTTCGTTATTGCTCTTGTAATATTTGATTAGATTGAATCTAAATCTACTTATGGTAATAATCACATATATGCAGAGTGTACCTATGATATATCAAGAAGAGTGTCAGACACCGGCCATTCGCGAAAGAATGGATTATTCGATATGACTTTCCTTGTAGGAAGCAGGACCCGATCAATAATTTATGTGATTTTTATGTAATGGAATTCATACACGGATTCAACGAAGACGCATCGTACCACGTTGTCGATGCTGAGGTATGCGACATACATCTTGATAACTAATTTTCAGGTCCGGCACGTGTTCTAAGGATTGATTTCTTTAATTATTGAAATTGCAACTCCTCGCGCTGTCCAGAGATCGACTCATGGACATTGAAATCATCGCACTTCAAGAACAATTTGTTGGGTTCATCAATGACCAAGTCATAAGTCCAACCGGCGAGTTCCATAAATTTGGCTACTCTCTCGTTACATTCATCCAATAAGAAAAAGTAGAGTTCATAACCTTCGATTAGCAAGAAACTTTAAATAATTTTTTATTTTTTAATGAAAACTCACATGTATGCGGTGTATATATACTGTGATGAGACTAGATGTTTTTGAAATGAAATTTATATGTGCTTGTGTATATATGCTGCGATAAAACTCGACGTCTCGTAAATTAAATTTATATGTGCATGTCCATAAATATACTGTATACTATTGCCGACAACCACTAAAATTTGAAAATGTCACGGAATTAGCGGCAACCGCCACATTTTAAAAATGACAGGAAATACCTATCAGTACCGGTTGGTAAAACAAACCGACACTAATGTGTATTATCAGAGCCGATTCGATCCACAAACTGGCACTAATAGTTATTTTCAGTACCGGTTTCATACCCGACACTGATAGTCACGAACTATCAGTGCCGAGTAATCAGTGTCGGGTCCAAAACAGACAATAATGAGATTTTAAAACCGACACTGTTCATCTATTTTGTAGTAATGAACAGGCAGGGCAATCAAACAAAAAGCCTAATAATGCCTCAAACAAAGGTAACACAGCAAATACGACATCATCTGAATCGATGCAAGTGGAAAATTGTTCTCCAACAGTGGCTCATGATACAGTGAATACCACCACTATCGGAAGCTTTGTTGGTGGATCGCGACTCGTACCGGTGACGCCATTCAACCCCAAAACCGCTGGGGGAAAGATGAGGACATCCGAATTGAAGAAGAATCTGGTGCTTCCAGCGATATCGGCTGGAACCTCCACCACAACCGGCTCTGCACAACAACAGGTCACCACTTGCGACTCCTCGGGCTCCAAAGGCTCGGCTGTTGTGCCTGACAAGGCGACCGGGGCAGTGAGGTCACTCGAGATGATGGTTGCACCCAAGGCAACAATGACATTGGCTCACCTAGCACTATATGGCATGGATGGTGGTGACGCAGTACTGCCTCCGTGCCCGGTGCCTGACACCGAGCTGACAACGTCACCACTGCCCCAGGCTGTTCCATGCGCTGAACAAGGAGACACGAACAGTGGCAGCGACAATGGCTTCACACTCAAAGGCAACGGCAGCGATGTCATGGAAATGAACAAGCATGAAGACAGCATGATGCTGGAGAAGTCGATGGTGCACACTGGGTTTTACAGGTGCAATTCTTCTTCATCCGTCGAGGCTGTAGCTCCGGGTGCAGTTCAGCCGGCGAGCTCGTCTGTCCATGCTGACACCTGGAATGCTGGTGGCGGTTCTGTGATTGCCGGATGTTCTGAGATGGGAGCCAAGCTGATAGGAGATTCATCGCCTATACAAGGACAGGCTACGGGAGCTGACATCCAGATTGGCTCAGCTGTCATCACCGCTCCGTGCAGCGGCTCGAGTGCGATTAACAGTAGAGCGTTCCATCCAATTGCGTTTTCACTATATACTCAGAATAGGATCTATTTCTATTCGATTCTTTTCGACTGCAAATCTGATCCATCTTACTCAATTAGGCTAAACTTAGCAGTACCCGAGTAGGCACTTGTAGAAACAACCTTTCCTTCTGAGTAGAGTTATGTGCTACTGTCGAATATCTAACTATGTGTTATATACGTATAAGGAGTACACTGCATATGAACAGGATATATCATGCACATGTATAACGACTTCAGATACTATGGAACTGAATCTGCGGTACCTAATACACCCGAAAATCTAGAAAATGTATACTAGGGAGGTCTCGATTGGTTGCCTAACTTGAGAACAACTAGTATCCAAATCAGATTCATCTGTTTTGTCGTGGTAGACAAGATGAAGGACTCTCGACTACAGCTGGATAGGATGTAGCATATCAAACCTATATAAAGCAGGGACCCAGATCCCCAAGGGGAGGGACGCATCTGCAACTCGACACAAGCACCAAAACCATAGGAGATACCCAATGACATCATCCTTAGTTAGCTTAAATTTGATCTCTTTCCTATAATAGATCTAGACATATTTTTGTACTCAAAAGAATACATATACATCACCATCCATACAGGACGTAGGGTATTACTCCAACCGAAGGCCTGAACCTGTCTAAATCGCGTGTTTCGATTCATGTTCAATCTTTGATCTTAAAGGTACCCTAGCAAATTACGGACATATTGTCAGGAACTAATCTTTTCGATAGATGGAAATGAAAAGAGACAGCATCTCCTAGGTGTCTGATATTGAAAATGAATATCTCACTGCACCTTTCACAGAAACAGAAGTTAGGGAGGCCATTTTCCAAATGAAACACAACAAAGTATCGAGCCCCGATGGCTTTCCAGCTGAATTCTACCAATTCTTCTTGGACGTCATTAAGGAAGACCTTATGACAATGTTCCAATGCAAGAATTACATGCTAGAAAGCTACAATTGCATAATCTCAATTACGGCAACATAACTCTAATAGAAAAAACCGAAGAGACAAACCGAATTCAACAATATAGGACAATTTGCCTATTGAACGTAAGCTTCAAAATTTTCACAAAAGTGACAACTAATCACGTCTATAGCATGGTGGACAAAATAATTCACCCCACTCATACAGCTTTCCTGCATGGGAGAAATATTTTAGAAGGCGTAGTAATTTTGCATGAAACTATGCGCAAATTCCACGGTAAAAGAATGAATGGTTTCATTCTCAAAATAGATTTTGAAAAGACATATGATAAGGCCAAATAGTATTTTCTCTTACAGTCTCTACGGATGAAAGGTTTTTCCTAGAAGTGGTTCTCCTGGGTAGATAACTTTGTCTCAGGGGGAAGTGTAGCCATCAAAGTTAATAATGACATCAGACATTACTTCCAAACAAAAAAAGGATTGCACTAGGGAGACCCTAGGGATGTCAATGGGGACCCAATCCTTGATTCCCCGTGAGGAATTCCCCTATTATGGGCGAGAATGGGGAGATTTTGTCCTCCGTGGGGATACAAATGGTAGAAATCATATCCCCGTCAGGTCTAGCGGAGACGGGTATGGAGAAGCATTCCCCATCCGTTTCCCGTGGGGACCCATTTTGGCCTGACGGACAGTAGCCTCCGCGGTTCAGCAGATAGTAGCACAGCTCGCGCGATGGCGGCTTAGGTGTGCGTGGCCTAGCATGGTGTGTTGGCCCAGTAGACTGCCTCGGCCCATGAGGGTGTGCATGAGGGAGCCTGCCTAGGTGGCCCAAGCCAGAGCCCAACAGCTAGGTAGGCTGGCAAATGTGGGAGAGGCCATGTGGGCAGCTGGCTCTTCAATTGTTAGAGGGGACGAGTTCCCTGTCGAGTCCCTATTCCCTGTGCGGGGACGGGGATGGGGAGAAAATAGTCCCCACGAGTGGGGCAGGGACGGTGACGGGGAATTTTTTTTCGTTCGGGAATGGGGATGGGGAACCATTCCCCAATGGAGAATTCGCGTTGACATCCTTGGAAGACCTACTCTCTCCAATACTATTTAATATCATAGTTGGTATGTTAACAGTGTTCATAGAGAGAGCAAAAAGTGTTGGCTAGATTAGAGGGGTGGTTTCACATTTGATTGAGGACAGACTATCCATGCTTCAATATGTGGATGACACACTTCTAGTTATTGAACATGACTTGGTCTCAAAATCAACTTCAATAAAAGTAAATTTTTTTGTTTCAAGGAGGCACAAGATGAGGCCGAACAGTATACACAACTTTTTGGGTGTGTGATGGGACAATGTACATGATGTCCATCTTCAAAATCCCAAGAGGCGTCCTTCAACGAATTGATTACTTTACATCCAAATTCTGCTAGCAAAGTGATGATAATAAATTGATGTACCGCCTAACGAAATGGAGGATCATCAGCCAACCCAAAGACCAGGGTGGTTTTCAGATACAAGATTTAGATGTACAAAACACATATTTATTATGTAAATGGTTGATGGCAAGTGGCAAGAAATGCTAAAGAACAAATATCTGGGGACAAAAGCTCTCTCACAAGTCCAGTGGAAACAAGGGGATTCTCATTTTTGGGCTAGGTTAATGAGCATGAAAAGACATTTGTTCTGCTTTGACTCCTTTAATATAAAAGATTGCTCACAAATTAGATTCTAAGAAGACACGTGGTTAGCGAACTCACCTTTGAGGGATCAATACCCAAGTATATACAATATAGTACGGCACAAAGATAAAACAGTAGCCCAAATGATACATTTACTTCATGGGACTATTACGTTTCGTCAGAATCTAATAGGTGCAAGGTTGTATGCATGGAATGACCTATTAACAAAATGTGATGCCATTACCATCACATAAGAACAGGACGAATTTAACTAGAATTTGACCAAATAATGGTCAGTCCTCGGTAAGCTCTCTATATAGAGTGTTAAAACATATCGATACACTAAATATAAATAAACAAATATGGAAGTTGAAAGTTCCCATAAAGATCAAAATTTTCCTCTGGTACATGCAACAAGGAGTTCTCCTAACCAAGAATAATCTAGTTAAAAGAAGATGACAAGGTAGTCAGAAGTGCTACTTTTATCACACAAATGAGATAATTATGCACCTCTTTTTTTTATTGCCAATTCGCTTGTTTCGTATGGTTTATCATCTAGGTGGCTACAAACCTTTATCCACTCTGTAACACATCTCATATGATGAGAAATTGGCTTAGAGGCATAAGTAAAAGATTAAAAGCTCATATACTGGTTGGAGCAACAACACTTTGCTGGCAATATGGCTATATAGAGGCAATATTATTTTTAACAAAAGAAAAAATTCATTTTTTTTGCTGGTTATATATACATGTACACACTGACTCCGTACTTGATCTGTGCTTCAGCAGTTGGATTCTCAAAGTAGCAGCATGCACACGACTGGAGCAGATGGTCAGAGTTATCTTCATTAGACACTGATGGGGGCTCTCTAGGCTACGGATCATGCTTAATGCCACTTGTTTCAAGTTTACTCTTACATTTGAGATTATCCTTTTATGTTCGGTGGTCTCCTTTTTTTTTTGTCTTTTGGGCTATGTACATTTTGGTGATGCAGAGGTTAAGAGCAAGCTCTTATATGATTGTATCTCCTTGTTATGACGATAAGAGTTAATAAAGTTTTTATTATAGAAAACAAAGATTACTTAGATCACTGTATATAAAGTTAGTTTATTGTGTGCTATTTATGAGTTCTGGTATCCCTACCATCAGAGATGGCCAAATGGGCGGCCCGGCCTGGCACGGCACGGGCCCATTGAGGTACGGCCCGTTTAGGCCCGTTAGCTAAACGGGCCATGCCGTGACTCCAGCCCAGGCATGGCCCATTTAAGACCGGGCCGTGCCGTGCCGGCCCGTGGCACAATAGGTCCGATGACTTTTTTTGGCTCGTCAGCCTGTCAGCCAGCGGAAAATTAGAAAAAAATCACAAAAACTTGCTTTCACTCGGAATCGAACACCCAACCTTCTACTTGAGAGTCAAGCATACTACCATTACACCACATATTCTATATGGTATTAGATCTAAACACATTATATAAAATACTTAAAAAATATGAATAGTTAAACAGGCCGTGCCATGCCGGCCCGTCGTGCCGCGACTCCGGCCCAGGCACGGCCCAAGTCGTCGTGCCATGCCGACCCGACCCATTAGCCATCGTGCCGTGTCTAGGCCGTGCCAACAGTGTCGTGCCTCGGACCACTGCATATTGCACGGTCCATTTGGACATTTTACCTACCATCCATGCATTTCTCATTGATAGTTCACATGCTGAATATGCTACCATTCGCTCTCATGTCCCGTAGCAACGCTTGGGGTATTTACCTAGTTAATTATATCTGCTAAGTCATCTTGTCGGGCCAAGCTCAGATAGAAATATTTCAGCTAATTTCTTGTTCAGACTAAATAACAAAACATTTCACTAAGGTGTGAGTGCGCCATGGGTGCATCTATATTCTATAGGATGGAAAACTAGGTTGTTAATGGCCATGCATGTGTAGGGATTCGATCAAATATATTGTATTTGTAAACATGGTTTGTTTGTCTTAATTTCTAACTAGCTTCTCTAACGTTCTTAAATTATTTGCATCAATTAGAGATAGACATTCAATTTATTAAATTCTCACATTCCAAAGAGGCTTATGTGATGTTGGGCAGGAGTTAATAATCTGGTCACCGTCTCACTTATGTATTTTTATCTAGTAACTAGGAGATATAGGACCTCTGCCTACTCGACAAGTTAGAGAAAGAAATAATTTCACGAGGTTACAAAGTCCCTGGAGTCCTAGACAGCTACTGCGGATCACAATGAAAACTGCCCAAAACCGATATGGTGTGAAAAATTCAAGAAAGCAGTGGCTCTATGGAGTGTGGGTGCATAAGCACCTCTCCGATCCAAAAACACTGTTAATAATAGTTAGTACAAACAGTAATTTACTGTTCATACAATAAACAGTAAAGGACTGTGTACCTCTGGTTTGGCTGCTAGCTTCGCCCCCTGTAAGAAAGCCTATTTTGTCATTCAACACAAGCTTTAGTTGTCCTTGATGTAATTAACCGACTTTTTATCCACTGAAACAATGGGTTAGTCCATTCTTCATAATTTCTTGGATTCCAAATGCATAGGAGTTCGTAAACATAAACAAAAAGATATTGTGGCTTAACCTTGGCATGCGTTTCATATTCAGTTCCAGAACATTGCCTTTGTTTGCTTTAATTTGGAAGTATTTTTGCCGCGTTTGTGGTAATCTGCTTAGGATAAATTTCAAAGAGCGTCCAAATTGAACTGGTAGTAGAAAGGAAAAACTTTTCAATTGGGCATATTGCTTTGAGGTCAGAACACGGCGCATATTTGACAAATGCATGGATGCAACTTATTTGTTTGTTTCTGTCGAAAAGGATGAAAATTTGTTTCAAGTGAAATTGTACATGAGTAAACCATGGCTAGTCAATAGAAAAAAGTTGTACAGTTCAGTAAAATACTTCGATTTACACCATTGTTGATGCAAACTCTTCTCGCTTCCTAACAAAAACAGTGTTAAGAAAAATTGAAACTGCTGCTCGCTGCACCTACACGAAATTATAATACAATGAAATACATCACAATTTTTCTGCAATGCTGATCCCCTACCTCCAGTGTCAAGAACTCAGAATCGCTGCAATCCAGTACGAGCCCTTGGACACTAACACCACACAAGAATTAACAACCCCAAATGGATATGGAGGAACACATCATGCTTCCTCCGAGGCAACCATGAGCCCGATCGAGATGTCGGCGCCGGCGCCGGCGCCGGTCCAGGAGGCGACTGAAGAGTTGGCGGCACCCGGACCGGCCCCTGTGTCTGCCTGACGCCGGTGTCATTCTTCAAATTCGACGAAATTTCGTTCTGCATCCAGACCTCCGATGCTGAAACAGGGTGCAAGGTGGGTAAGTATCAGCTCAGCACTGACATGGCAATGGAACAGTGTCACTGGCAGACCTCTTCTGGATACTGTGAGGTTGGCATCGTCGTAGTTCACCGGCCACAGGAAGTAGCCGAGGAGCCCGCGCCGCATGGCGAAGCCGAGCTTCTCCGCCACGACGGCTGCGCCGTCGAAGGCGACCCAGACGTCGCCCACGGACAGGTAGGACGACACGGACGCGTTGTCGTACGTGGTGGTCACCGCGCGCTGGCCCGCGCCGGCCACGGCGAGCCTCTGGACCTCGGCGTAGGACATGACGCCCGTGGCGTTGCTCCCGCGCTGCTTGGGCCCCGCGGCGACGACCGGCGCGCCGACGCCGTTGTTGGCCTTGTTGCGCAGGAACCAGGAGCGGGCGTAGAGCGGGAGGCCCATGACCACCTTGCTCGCGGGCACGCCCGCGTCTATCCACGACACGACGCCGTAGCTGGCCGAGAAGTGCGACGCCCTGTCGTAGAGCGGTGCGTCGAAGGCCGTGGCGTTGGTGGCGCCCAGCGGCCGGAGCCCGAACGCCATGACGTTGACCCAGTCGAGGCCCCTCGCCACCGCCTCCGACGGGTAGTCCACGCTGGGGAGCGGCGCGTCGAAGACGTGGTTGGAGAAGTAGACCGTGGCCGTGAGCAAGAACCCGGGGGGCAACGCGGCGCGCCACTCGGAGACGAGGAACCCGAAGTTGGCCATCTCCACCGCCGACGCCGGGAACCACCACGCGACGTCGAGCCCGTCGAACCCATTCGCCCGGGCCAGCGCGAATGCCGCGGAGACGAACGCTGCGCGGGACGCCGGGTCCGCGGCCATGGCGGCGAACGCCGGGTCGGACTCCGCCGCCGCTCCACCCGCAATGCCGGCGGTGCCGACGGAGAGCAGGGTCTTCAGCGCGCGGTTCTTGGCCTTGAGCGCCCAGGAGAAGGTGGCGAGGAGGCGCGCCTGGTCCGAGTCCACGGGGACCACGGGCGTGAGGCGGGTGGGGTGCACGGGGAGCGCGGAGTAGTAGAGGTGCGTGTAGAGGGAGGCGTCGAGCTTGTCGAGCGGCCGGAGGCGGGCGCCGGCGGCGAGGTAGTATCCGGCACGCACTGTCGATGACAGCGGTGCCGTTTCTCGAGCGTCGGACGGCGTAGGGGCCGAAACAGAGAGGGAGAGCGAGAGCGCGACGGCAATGGAGACTAGGACGGTGCGTGTGCTGGTCTTGGTGGCGGCGGCGGAGGATGCCATTGCTGGCGGGGAGGTGGCGGTGGTGGGTAGGAAATGTCTTTGTGTCATGAAAGGGAATCTAGCCGTGTTGTTATTCAAGTGTTTGGTTCTGGTGCTCACTTTGCAAAGCTTCTGCTAAGATTCAGACAAATGATGCTATGATGAGGGCCGTCCTGCAAAAGATTAACTAGTCAGCAGATAGTGATTCCATGCTCTTTCGAAAGCTAAATTTGTAACAGCAGTAAATCACTAATAATTCAGACATCCTGAATCCGAAATGTCGCATAAACTGTGGAGTGAGAGAGGGGTTAAACTGAAGTGACTGTGTTACGTAGCAGCACACTGCACACTACCAACTACAGTATATATGCCGCATGTGCTGGCTGTCGATGATTGTCCGCTTCACTTGGAAAGGATTATCCTCGTGACCAACTGCACAGGTCCCCGACATCAGCAGTAGGCACGGGTCCGAAGTAAAAGCATCTGCACTACTGTAGTAATTGCACATATTTTTCTTTCTCCAGCCGTTGAGCCGTCTCTAACAATCTACTCCTATAGGAGTGTTCACATCATATTTATATCCATGTGGAGTAGAGAATGAATGAAAAGAAAGAAAATCTAGCTACAAACTAGTAATCTGTCTATATATGCATAAAACTTATTACCCTATTACATGTGGATCCAAATTAAATTAGAAGAATATATTATATTTGATCCACTAAAGAGATTATCTGTTATAATAACTATAGATAAAATTGGCTTTCAGTTTCGGCTCTCGAGCACTTAATTGGAGGTGCGCCTACTCGACCCGCTCAAGTGCTCAGAGTCCTCAAGAAAGAAAATTAAATCACATATTATTTGGAGTAAGATTAGTGTCATTTGGAAACTGTAATCTCGAGCGCGAAGGCGAATGGTAAACCTGAAGATGCTGTCCGCGCCTACAAGCCAAGCCCGTTCAATCAGATCAGAGTCAGACTGCATCAACCTGGTGCACAGTGTGGAGCGCATGCGTGTGGATGTGGGCAGCATGCGTGAGGAAGAGCCGCGTGTGAATCCCATCCGCGTGTCCTCTTGTGCGACGCCGGCACCTTTCTACCATGCAGGTGTGCACCTCAGTCAGTGCGCAGCACGTTCACGGGAGCTGGGAGGTGTTCGCCGGAGCTGCGAAGCGAGCCCCGACGGCTCCGTGCCGCCGCCCGTCGTGGAGCTCCTGCCTGCTGCTGTGGCGTCGGCGTGGCCGGCTTCACAAGGAAAAGTGATTGAGCAGCGACAGGCAGAGATTTTTAAGCGCGCAGTGCTCGCTGCTCGATCGAGCCTAACCCGATAACATAATCGGGGCCGGGGGACTACAATTGAGCTCGCCATGCCCAACTGATTCTGGGCTCTTATTGGTATGCTAGTCTGCTCGTTGGTGATGCTGGTGAGGTGAGAGAGGATGGCACTGACAGCCGAAGAATCAATGACAAGCAACTTGTTTGTCAGTCTTGCTCTTTTATTGTCGATTTTTCATAGAAAATAGAATTATCTAATTTATAAAGTAAATCGGGTTAAAATTTTCATAACTACGTGATTTTAAAAGAAAACAGACAAACAACCCTGAAATGCCACTACGACATCAACTTAACAAATGATGTTCACACCAAAAACATAAACTGACAATAGACATGACCAACTCAACTTAACTCGTACTAACAAACTGGCAGTCTTGCTTTTAATTATATTGTCTAGTTGTTGTGAGTTGTAATTGAAGTGGTTAACGTCAGGAATGCCAATGAGAGACATGAACGTTTTGTTTGATGATTAACAGATTAAGAAGAACTACCATTGGTTTGATATATCTTTTCAATGCTAATATGGAAGACCATTGCTAGCCTTCTTCTGGAATCTGGAGTGCCGCAATTTGTTCTCATCAGGGTTACACATCTTCAAAGCAAATTTCTTGCTGAATCAAAATTCAGAACAGATTTATTTTTTCCTCTTACACTAACATTCAGCAGACCGGCTCATCTAAAATAAGCTTGCTAATTTTAGATAAGATTCCAGAAATCATTGAATATCCAACAGCCTTTTGTTGTTTGTACAGAATCCTCATTCAAAAGAAAATTCATCGAGAAGAAAACTAATCTGAACCCAGATTTACTTTTCCTTTCATCGTTTTTATCCTCTGTTTCGGAGAGAGCCAAATAGCAGTTCAAGAAGTTCAAAACCCAATTCTTTAATTCTGCTTTGCTTATAGTTCCTTTGGTAATCATTTGTAACACAAATACGACATTGGAAAATGCGGATTTTATGACAGATCGTAACTCACTGTTCAGCGGATCGTAATTATGTACTTTTCGGAACCATAGTTGGGGATCTTGGTTGTGTTTTTTCCGCCCCCTACTCAATAATTAGGATCAGATTTATATTCATTAGGTTGTAAAATCACTAGGCATGGCATCTTTAAAGGTTGTGCTTTGATTTAGTTATTCGTAACACAATTGTGACACTAAAATATGCAGATTTACGACTGATCGTAACACACTGTCTGACGGATGTTAATTGGATATTTATTGGGATCATAATTGGCGCATATGCACAGAGTAGCAACTATAATTATCTTATTTATATATCATATTTTCTCATTCGACATATGTACGAGAACAAAACTCATATCTATACGTTAAGATTCAAATTTATAATTTACGAATAAGGTATATCTAAATACTTAAAATAGTTGATAAAATTATATTTCACATTAATAACCTCATATTCAAAGGACATATTCATTCCCCATGGGGATCCCTGTAGGGATTTGGTCGGGCGGACCTTCCTATAGGGAGGGTGGCGCAGCCGGCTCCTCTTTATCACTCACACCTGATGTTGTGCCCGGCTCAAAGCTCACTCGGAACCCTAACAGATAGCAACGGCGGCTGGTGCTCGGTTGGCTGCCAACACGTCGTTGGTGAGTTGCTGTGCTGATGGCGTGGGTGCGAGCAGGGTGTCGGGATCGTTGCGGCCATGGGGACCGGCAAGGCTCCATGCATGCTCCAACCGCCAGCGCAACTGTCTTGGATGAGAAGGGAGCACAGTGTCAGCATTTTTCTCCGTCTCAAGGCACGAACAATGCTATGTTCTTAAGTAAAAGGACTATTAAGTATCTATATAAAAATTATAATTTATAATACAAAGAAAGACAATAAATAATAAATATAGTTAACTATCATGTTAGTATTAATATAAACAACTGTGCTTAACTAAACATGCTGCCTTCATTTAAGCACATGTGCCAATGCAATTGAGAAAAAACGGTTTTTCCATAAACATCTCCTCTAAACACTATATTGTATATATTCTCATCCCTCCTGTTAAACTGTTGGTGTCTGGCTACATAATTTTATGATTTAAAAGGTAGACTCTATGTTGGATCTAAGGTGCAAAAAATAGAGTTTGACATAGCCTTGACAAGGGAAATTTCCCCATCCGATGATGTTGTCTTGACATGAGAGTTAAGTTATAAATTATTAGCTACAAGAAAGAAACTGTGATCTAATAAAATTAGTTACAAACCTCGAAGCAGTAGCTCCGCTACATCGTTCAGTGTACACATCTAATGAAAATTTTCTAGATCTGTGTGTTAGATTTGGCGATTATGTTGTGATGGTTGTTGGTGCGAGTCATATGCCATTGTCTCCGCCCCCCACCTAAAATTTTGTGCTGAGTACAAAGGGTTTAAATGGATCTCGTGTCGAATTCATGGTTTGAGAGAGATGACTCTAGAAGATGGAACATAAAGAAAAGGAATGAAAATAGTTAACATGAGTTGTTTATTGCCGTAATTTATCGAAAGCAAATTCTATAAGACTACCTAGAAACTCTTACAAGAACATATTTATGCTATGCATCCTGCGATCTAATGACTGGACTGAAGAGCAGAAATAGTGAATATATATCATCACATGAGAAAAAATCTTTTATAAAACAAGAACTTATAAAATTTGATTCCAATTTTCTCCCCTAATTCCTCAGTGGGAGCTCCGGTTAGGATACATACACATTCAATTGTACCTGCAGCAGGAACCAAGCATGCTGGGCCTGCTTGTCATCGAGTGTGCTTTCCCTTATAGAATTACCTCACGTTTACACATGGGATTTTGTCAATATAAAACTTGAGGCACAATCAAGTTTACGTGCACACGTTGCTTGGCTTCCAAGAACCGTGTCGACGTACTTTGCTTGCCGTCCGCTCGCCGTCGTAGATATTCTAAGCTCCTCAAACAAGGAGCAGGAGCGGATAACAATTTATTTATTAAATTACACATGCAATAATTTATTTATTAAATTACACGGGTGTTGATGGTAAAATTGATATTTTGTAAAGTGTCTCGAATCTAGAATTTTCAACACATCGGAACATTTGATGTTGTGTTTGATAAAACTAGACCTTCTGATCATATAGGAATATTCGATATTTACATCGGAACATCCGATTAAATATTTTTAGCCAAAAAGAGAAGTCGATGTTTGAAAAACCGTATATTCCGATCGGGGATATCGGAACATCTGATCTAAGTTGGATCTGGATTTTTAGAAAGAGATAGAGTCAGATTTAAAGACGTGCTTTGGTAGATTCCAATTCAAAACGGGGTAAGACCATCAACTGATTAAGAACATCCGACATCCAATCGAACAAATAATATTTACTTTTCCTTTCTTGTTTTTACCCCTTTTGCCCTAGTTGGATCAAGGATTTTTTTAACAAAGGACCCCCACGTTGAATCGACCAACGAATCATTGAAAACCTCGTGTTCTATATCAACTCAGAGGTTCTAGGTTAATCCAAGCATTTTTTTTTAACAGAGGACCCCCACCCGTTCACTCGGAAGTTATGGTACCCGGATTTTACTGTTCATCAGAGATTTTTTTTTAAACTTTCCTGATAACTTGTAAATTTTATAGTTAATTCATACAAACTCTAAAAATTATGAAGCTAGTTGCGTTAGCTTCCTATGAGTATGAACTACATGTTGCAAATGTTGTAACTCCATAAATAAGTTTTTAAAATTAATTAATTATTTAAATGTGTTTCATCTTAATTAAATCACAGTTAATTAATGCAATATATTAAAATTATGAAACCACTTGAAAAATTCATATTATGATCATTTCTATCTTGAAAAAAATATACTTTGGTATGAAAGTTCTGTTTAAGTTGTGAGCCTCATTTAATCTTGATAGCTAGCTTAATTATGATCTTTTTTAACAGACCTTAAATAAATCTTTTATAACATGAGTTTTCGCACTCCAATTCATATGATTCTTATTGCATCATGTTCCTTACTCAGTACCTCATCTTCTGTTATATTTTCATAATAGTTGGTGTATGTATGATAGAATTTTGTCACGTTAATTATGATGCACCGTTCTTTCTTTTAACTATTGATGAACCAGAAAGCAACGAGGTATTCTTGAGGTGGAACCTGATTGTGATATTGTGTGTGAAGCACTTGAGCAAGGAAAGCATCTAAGCATGTCACACCCATTACTTTGGATTATATGTTATCTTGAATTTAATAAAGTATGCTATATGTATGTCATGCATGATAGTTAGTCGAGGTCGGGTTTCTGGGAATAGATCCTAATTGTTCCATTACCCTTTCTTGGTATTGTTATCCTTTGATGAATTGTAACCTTGGTTATAGCACTCAAATGTCCAACTTAAAATGAATATGTTATGCTTAACAAGGCTTAGGTCATAGGTCGAAGTCGAGCGATGGTTCAACCATCGTTCGTGAGCTTAGGTCTTACTTTTATTCTCAACAACGATGATGATCGAGGGATCTGTAAGTTAGGAAGGGTGAGGTGAGGTTCAGGAAGGCAATAGGGATGGCTCAAGATAGGAGTCTCGAATGCTATATGCCCGCTTAAATTATCTAAGGACCGATTGTTGTTGTAGTTGGCTTTGGCACTTTCCGTACTTACCACATGTTGATATAATGGGAAGATAAGCCGAATACCTTTTGTAGCTGTGACCTTTTGACTTGTTGGCCTATGGTGTTGTGAGCATAATAGGCATATATAGGTAACGTCGTAAAGGTGTTATGGGCATAATAGACGTGTAGAGGTATCTAGTTTGCTCAGGGACTAGTTCGAGTTACCTCCACACCTTTAGGCGTAACTAGGGTGCTCCGGGATTAACCATAGTGGACCTTCACACCTATAGGTTCATGTTCAAATGGTCGGGGCTCAATTGGAAAAGGTGGTCACGAGTACCCCCTTGTGTGTATTTTAGTGGGTAGTACAAGCCGAATGGTCCTCATGTCATATGGGTAAAGATGTACCCCTACAGAGTGTAAGATCAATTTGAATTGTCACGCTCTCGGTTATGAGCATGCTTCTGTCCATTTACATTAATCGTAGAGTTTCATTATTGGGATGTTGTGATGGAATGTTGGGACATAGCTGGTGATGTTTATAAAGAGTTGATTTGGTACACATTATAGTTAAGTTATGTCGATGATCTTAGGATACAAGGGTATTTCGGTTAGGTATAGATGCTTACACTTGAGTCCAAATCGCTTTTGCATATGAAGCTACTTAACTTTTGTGGTCGAGTCCTTGCTAATTACCCATATGCATTCTAGCTATTTATAAATGTCCATTATGGGTTGAGTCTTGCGTGTACCTTCGTACTCATGTCCTATGTTTGCTTTTCAAGTGTGGAAGATTTAGTTTTTGGCTACTTTACGCCCGTCGATGTTAGCGATGGGCAGGAGCAGTGCCATTCTACTCGTGTGTTGTTATTTTGGGGTGGCTCTTTAGGGCAAATGACGCTATCTATCTTTTGTCATCATGTAACTTATTCCGCTGCGTAACTACTCTAACAAATGTTTGGGTTATGTATTTTGTTATAAAGTTTAATCTACTTAAAGACATGTAACTTAATTTAATTACTCACTCTTTATTATGTCTTGTGATGATGTGCTTGTTGTAAAGGTATGTGTTCTGATGTTGGAAGTAAACATGTGTCGGGACTACTAGAATGATATTCTGGTTAATCATTGTAGGCGTGATTATAAAAAATGATCATCCTAATGATTAGTTTCAATACTATTCAGATGATTCCTCTCAGAAAGTGGGTTGCCGCTCTTCAAACTCTTAGAAAAAAAGATCACTTATGGTGGATGCCAGAGGCGGAGGCCGCTTTCCGAGATCTCAAAAGGTATCTCTCGTCACCTCCTGTACTGACCGCTCCTCGATCAGACGAGGAGCTCTTGCTCTATGTTGTAGGTACCCCCTAGGCCGCGAGCGCGGTCCTGATCATCGAACGAGAATGTCTTCAGCGACTAGTGTATTACGCCAGTGAGGTCCTACATGACACGAAAGCTCGATACCCACAGGGTCAGAAGCTACTATACGCTATATTATGGCCTCTTGCAAACTCAGACACTACTTTCAGGCCCACAAAATCAAGGTAATTTCATCACTCCCCATTAGAGACATTCTCCATAGTAAGGATGCGGCAGGAAGAACAACAAAGTGGGCAGTAGAACTCGGAAAGTTCAATATTTAGTTCGTCCCTCGAACGGCTATCAAATCCCAGACGCTGGTTGATTTTGTGGCTGAGTGGTCGCCCAATGAGCTCGGGCAGGAACAACGGCCAGAGGTTTATGAGCACTGGACCATGCACTTCAATGGATTGATCACACTGAAGGGAGCAGGGGCTAGAGTGGTCCTAACTTCACCGACCGATGACATCCTTAGGTATGTAGTTCAAATATATTTTTCGGTCACTAACAATATTGCATAGTACAAGGTCTCTTGTCCAGAATGTGAGCAGCCTCCGCACTTGGGATTAAGCGCCTGCTAGCGATAAGGGACTCGCTACTGGTCATGAAGCAAGTGCAAAAGGAGTTTCAGTGCTCTGATCCGACAACGGCGGCACACCTCACTGAAGTGAGAAGGCTGGAGTGATACTTTATCGGTTTCGAAGTCAAGCATATCCCTCGCAAGGATAACTTCCTAGCCGATGAGCTGGCATGTCTAGCTTCTTCTCGTGAAC
This sequence comes from Phragmites australis, assembly GCF_958298935.1. NCBI lineage: Eukaryota > Viridiplantae > Streptophyta > Magnoliopsida > Poales > Poaceae > Phragmites > Phragmites australis. Next base: position 17,682,764 of record NC_084927.1, read on the forward strand.
CTATCCCAGTTGGAGTCTTTGAAGAAATACTCACACGACCATCCACCGCGGTCTCGGACTAAGGTGAAGGGGATGCTCCGTATGGAAACGAAGCACTAGAGGCAACACCTTTTGAGGCAACGCCTCCTTTAGTGTAGCCGACCTCGGGTGGCCATCATGTGGTCACCTTGCTCGATTCGGATATGACCTAGATGAATTAGAACTTAGACTACCTTCATAATCAAGCAGTCCCTGACGATAATGCGTCAGCAGAAAAGGTCACGCAGTAAGTTCACAGATATTCCCTGGTAGAGGGACGCCTTTACCGCAAGGGGACCAATATACTTTTACTGAAATGCATCACTTAGGAAGAGGGGAGCACAATACTCTCTAATATCCATGGAGGCATATGTGGTAACCACGCTTCATACCATACTCTGGTCGAAAAAGCATTCTGGCAAGGATTCTATTGGCCCACTGCACTCCAAGATGCTTCGAGCTGGTGAAACAGTGCGAGTAATATTAGTACCATGGCCGACATACCAACCTACCAGCCCAAGCACTATAAACCATACCACTCTCTTGGCTTTTCACTATCTAGGGGCTTGATATCGTGGGACCATTCTCTAAGCGACAGTTGGTTTTGAATTCTTGTTTGTGGCAGTCGACAAATTCACTAAGTATATCAAAGCTGAGCTTGTTAGGAAGATCACTATTGCAGCAGCGATCAAGTTCATACGGGAGCTGGTAGTGCGGTTTGGCAATCCAAACTGCATAATTATGGACAACGAGACTCAGTTCATCAATAGTGCTTTCCGAGACTACTATGAAGAGATCGGGACTAAAGTTTGCTTTGCGTTGGTGGCACACCCCCAAAGCAATGAACAGTTCAAAATGGCAAATGGGATAATACTACAAGGGATCGAAACCTGGGTCTTCGATCGGCTTAATAGCTATTCAAGACACTTGGTGGATGAGCTCCCTGCAGTACTCTGATTGCTACGAATGACCCCTAGTAGGGCTACGACTGAAACTCCTTTTTTCTTGATCTTTGGTCCAGAAGCAATGCTCCCCTCTGAAATCGCCCTTCAGTCTCTACAAGTGACCATCTACTCAGACGACAAACAGGTGGCGTAATGAGAGGATGACATAGACCTAATCGAAGAGTTCTGTGATCGTGCTCTAATTTGAGTAGCCCCATATCAGCAAAGCCTCAGACATTATCATGACCACAAGGTGCAGGAGCAGACATTGGTTGTAGGTAACCTCGTCCTTAGGCAAATCCAAAATAAGGTAGGCCAGAATAAGCTCTCCTGCAAGTGGGAGGGGCCCTACAAGGTGGTCGATATTACCTAATCTGGTGCGGTCAAGTTAGCCATGGAGGATAGTTATGAATTGCACAACTCCTAGAACATAGCTTAGTTGTGCAAGTTCTATATGTAGGGTTACTCAAAGACAAGCATGTTTTATTTTTTAGGATATTCCAGACTAGCGTGGAACATGGCTTATAAGTTTTTCTAATTAAAAAACCTAGACTCTCTATGTTGTAGGATTTTCTAGAAAGGAACAATCTCCCACCAACTTGTAAGTTTTTTCTAAGGCTTAATTGCCTGGTCGGCAGCCTTTTTGTTGACCAGACGGTTAGGGGCTGCAGCAATTTAGGTTATAGTCCTTTTTTTCTAGTTTTTCGTGCTGCTAGATATTTTGCTTGTTTGTTCATATGGTGAGTACCGAACCGTTAAAGTGGGGATTCAAATTGCAACTCACGCAGTTTCAAAGATATGGGCAACTTGGGGGTAACAACCTCGAAGCCATAAGTCCTAACTCGGATCAAGCGCTGGTCGCCACCGAAGGGCTTGTCGTTCCAAGGGTTGTCCTAGGCGCCACGAACCTAACTAGCAAGCGCTATAGAAAGCCTTGGTCCCCTCTAAATACAACAAGCACTCAAAATCTACTCGTCACATAAACACAGGGAAAGTTTACATAAAAGTGGGTCCTTGCATTACAAAATAACTGCTCGAGTAATGCCCGGGGGCTGTTTCTAATGGTTTTATGCAGTATCCCTAGGATCCGAAGATGCCCCTCTGCAGGTCAAACCAGACGAACCAAAGAAGAGATTGAGCCGAAATAAGAAATGACCATGTAAGGTCATGAAGCTCCTCTATGGTCTTCCGAACACCGATGAAACCTTCAGAGATTGCCGGAACAAGGTCCAGGTCGGGGAAATGCTCGCTGACACAAGCGAAGGCACGGCAGGAGCCATGGATTATGGTCACAAACAAGTGGTCGCTGCTGTTCCCATGCAGCCTCTGCTTGAGCGCACCCGCCTCCTCAGAGGCTGCTAAGAACCGGTCGACATGACCAGTTACGGTATCTCCAAGAGTGGGGGCAGATTTGAATACCGGTGACCCGGAGCAGTGAGTTGAAGGGTGTGAATGCCTGATAGAGGCGGTCGTATAAATGTGCCCACTGCTAGTCTTCCCCCCTCATCACTCGATTCAAGTCACTCTTCATCGTCGATAGCTCCTCCCGACAAGCTGATTAGGAAACAGGTCGCAAGACCATGTAGGAGTTAGTTGCTCGGGTCTCACTTGGCTAGCCTGGGACTACACGTGGCTTAATGGTGGTAGGGCCAATGCACCTCGAAGATCGCCTTGTAGGATCTCTCGCTCGACCGCAAACCAAAGCTCGCACTCGGCCACCGCTTCCAGACTACGCTGGTCATCGTTGTTGTCAACAGGCGTGATTAGGGGCCTAGAGTGAGTAGGAGGGGTGGTCAATTCTGGGACTCTACAACCATAGCAGCGGAATAAGCTCATCAGAGAAATTAAAAGCGTCATTCATACATAATGAAGTCCTAAGTTAATGTTCGAGGTTTACTCTTCTTCTATGGCCTCCTCGATGGTCTCCACTTGGAAGATAAACCCTACAAAATCTGCTGGCCCTTGACACTCTACCTTCAGCCTCTCCATGGCTGCAGGACTGGCAGTCATGAACCCTTCCCTAATGGTCTTGAAGTTGAAGTTGGGGTCACGACAGCGGTAACACTTGAGAACGTACACTATCGTGGATTTCACCACTGCTGTCACATCCTCTGAGGTCTTCATTGCTAGGATGCCCAGGATATGAGCAAACCTCTTCGTCAGGATGTGGATGGTGTAGGCCTAGCCCTGAGCGGCCCCATCATCCTTTGGGTCAGTGGTATCCAGTTCAACACTCCAAAGGGGTCGCTGAATCACCTTAAAGGCTTCCTCAAGAATATTGTGGGTCTTTCGCTCATCCTCCATGAGATGAAAACGTTTAGCCATGAGCGTGGTATTTTCTTGTTGAAGCTTGGCATTTTCCTGGTGAAGTAAGCGTCACGCCTCCTTCTCTTTGGCTACCAGCCTCTCCAGCTCGGCGCACGTGCTGTCAGCTGCCTCCTTCTCGACGATCCATCTTCAGATGGAGGCAGGAAGGCTAGTGACCAAGGAAAGCAGGTCGGAGGCCAGACCGGGCTCCATGGCTGGCTCTGCAGGCATGGAAGTCACGACCAGTGCTCTTGGCATTGGAGCCACTAGAGGATGGGGTTCTGGAGCATCTTGCTGAGGCACCAGAGGAGTTGCGACCAGGGCCTATGGGGGGTTGAGGACCTATGGTGACAATAGATCATGAAGTCATAAAAGAAAGAAAAACTTCCAAGGCATCCATACCTAACCATAAACTTACCGTGTGGACGTAGGGGTGAGCATGAGCCTCAATCTCATGAAGCCACCGGTGACTGGCGTCCCACGGGCATGTTTGGACACTTCCACAGAAGCTGAGTCCTCCACTGCTCTTTTCCCTGCTAGTGTAGAGCCTTGGCCAGCAGCAGCCTGATCGCCCCTAGTGTGGTCAGGGCGGCACTGATCGGGGGAAGTCTGGTCGGTAAGGGCCTGGTCGGAGCAAGTCTAGTCTGTGCGGGCCTGGTCAGAGCGAGTTTGGTCGAGGCAAGGTTGGTCAACCCTCTTCTGACCAGCTCTGCTCGTAGGGCCTCCACCAGTGGTCAATATCTGGTTTCGGGTAGCTTGATCATCACCATTACCAGATTGACCACCGACTAGAGCGGTACTAGGCGATGGAAGGGTTGGGAGGGCGCTGGAGTTGATTTCTTGGACAACCCTCATGACCTCGTCAATCACTAGGCTCAGTACATCGACCTCGGGGAGACCATGTAGTTATGTGAACCATGAAACTCTCACTCCGGAGAAGGCTTGGAGGTGAAAATTCTAAGAAAATGGTAAACATACCAGTCTGATCCGAGCTCTCTCTGACAAAGGGAGATCACACTGGGCAGGGACCCCACACCGAGGACCACTCTCATGGGGACCTCCGCCATCAGGAATTTGACTTGCGAGTCAAGGACCTTAAAGATCTAAATAATAAGGATACTTGAGGTGTCACGCAATCGATAACAGGAGCCAAGGAAACGGTGGTGGGATTACCTGTGGAACTCTCTGAGGTGTCATCGTCACCTCTAGTGTACTGATACGCTATATGCGCTCTCCTCCACAAGAGGCACAACTAGCGCTTGATGAAATCACGGTCGACGTATGATCCCTTCATCCTCGCCATGTTGCACTTGGATTTGGGGAAATCTTGCTCGATGCTGATGTGTGGCACCATAGCGGGGTGCAAGAACGGGGACGAAGAAGAAGAACTATGAGCGCAAGGGCTTGGAGGCTGTGGGAAGGTGGCAAAAGGATCCGTAGGGAACGTTTGGCTTTCCAATTTATAGGGCCAGTAAGATCCTAACCATCTTGGAGTCCAACTGATTCGAACTTCGAAAGCCGCACGTGGGGAACTGAAATTCTCTCGGGTTCAATGGCATTTAATGTTTCTCTCTCCCACGATTCTCTCCCATTCACCTTTCTCTCCCCCACGATTTCACTCTCTCTCTCTATGATTAGATGTTTAACCTCCCCTTGGGATGAGGTTTCTTGAATCGACCACTAAAACGGGCCATGTTGGTGACCACTCCCTGGGCGAATTTATGTTCACACGGGGCAAAAGTGATTCGACCAAGCCCGACCATGACAAAATGGTGTCTAGCGACCTCAGAAACATGCGGTGAAACACTCAATGCACCACATCTGTGATAGAGCTTGGGGATTAGTACCGATGTAAAGAATAAATAGGTCCCCTATCATGAGGGCCCACACCACAGAATGCTAGCTGGCAGTTGATATTTTCAGGACTATGACCCCACTACGCGATCAGGCGGGGCTCGCACGACCAATCCCCTAATTGCAGATAAAAACCCCACAACTAGGCCTTACTGGTCACGGGGTAGGTACACACCTAACCATTCTAATCGCATTTAATGGCATCCGCTCATATGTTTTCCTTCCCAGGCACTCTTTCAGCAGACAAAGTCGTGGACCGATGCAGAGACGGAGTGACCCGTCCAGTAGCATTTAATGCTACGAAACAACCTGTCAGGCGATCGTGATGGGCTGGCAGGTAGGTGTGATTGTGTTTAGTGGATGGGACAGGGCGTGCAGGACGACCAGGGCGAGGCATGCCCACTCCCTGTAATAATGGCCTAAGAGTAGCTTTTTTTATCAGGTATAGGGCGGTCATCGTATTTTGGGATGGTCTACCTGTATGTACACCTCGCCTCCTACTATATAAAGGGGGAAGGTCCGGGCTTGTAAAGAAGGAGACTCTCTGGATAAGTTCATCCAACTCATAAGAAAATACAAAGGACGTACGAATGTTATCCCACGGGAGGGCTGAACCTAGATAAACTTTGGTGTTCTTGAGTTCCTTCAACACACAAACTCACTAACAGCCACTAAAAGCGTTGATCACTCACCCATCATCCGGCATACCCTGGATACATTGTTAGGGATTAGCCCATGACAACTTTATTATTTAAAAGAAAAGCTAGAGAATCATGATTTCTCATATGTTAGTCAAGTGTTACAAAAAGCTCTGGATCAAGAAATCCGGGCTAAAGAGTATAGAAATTTTCAAAGATCAAATGATCAAGTGATAGAAGATCGTCCTAATGTTCACATGCTTGAATATAAATTTGAAAGTTCAGATGATGATGATGATGACGTTGATGTATGTGTGGTCGAATGGGTTTGGTCTTCTAAGTCTAAACCATTCGTTTGTTTAGCTCTTAAGCCAATACCTCCTAAGAATTGGCAAGAAGAGATTAAGTTCACTTTTGATGTAGCAAAGTGCGATAGAATTATCAATTACTTGCTACAAGAAAACAGATTAAGCTATCTCATAGTCATGTAATTCCGCCATTAGATGAATTAAAGAGGTGAGCTTATTGCAAATGATATAATTCTTATTCTCATGCTACTAACGATTGTAATATTTTCCATCGACATATTCAATTGGCTATTAATGAAGGACAATTGAAATTTTCGGAGATGCAAGTGGATAAGCAATTGTTTTCAGTTAATGTGATTGATCTCCAAGACAAGAGTATCCTAATTCGGCCAACTCAAGCCAAATCAACTAAAGGGAAAAATATAATCTTTGGTGAAGAAAGGCCTAAACCTTTGGGGAGAACAAAAACTTGCTAAGAGAAGGGTTACTTGAGAAAACTCCAGAAGGCAAAGAATCGATCAAAATTGTGGTGAATACTTCAACCGCCGAGGGGCATGACAATGCTGAGCCAAGAATGATTAAACCAAAAGGCTCAGAGGTTGGCAAGTGGAAGTTTAATGAAGTAAAGAGACATGACAAAGTTGAGAAACTCAAGCCCACTTTCAAGCAACTCTTGTCCAACTATGAGAAAAACAAGTCCTTCCAAGTACTAAAAATCGGCCAAGTAGTTTGAAGTGATCAAGATCACCTTCAAGGCAAAGGGTGTATAATCATCATCAACCAATAGAGGATCATCCTACTAATGTCTACCCGCCACTTGGTCCATCGCCACCATTGTCGTGGACACTTCCTCTAATGCTCTTCCCTCCTTGTCCAACATGGGGCTATAATTGTATGTGGATGCCTTCTCCTCCTATACAATTTCCTCCTTTTCATTCAATGTGGGCAGCACCATGAAAGCCGGTATTTGATAGAATATCACTTCCTGTGCATGATTGATTGGGTCATATAAATCGGTCTAGTGATGTTCAACATGCTAAGGTTATGAAGAAAGTATATCAGGTCAAGGGGAGTAGTGCGTCTACTCAAAATTCAGATTCTAATGTTGGTAAGACAAGGACCACTGCTGCAAATATTATTGAGATTGGTTCAATGAAAGTTGTCGCAGAAGAGCTTGGCAAAGGACCGATTGTCTGGTGATAATCCGGTCAAGTATAATTAAAAATGTACCCACTGATGTCCAAGTTGCTTCAAAGACCAATAATCATGAAGTAAGTAGCAGGAAGCCACTTTCTAAGTACCTACAGCCGAGGTGGTGTCCATCGGGCTTATCTCACACAAAGAAGGGAAGATTGCAACGGCTGCGCAAGCAAGAATTGATAGAGTAACAAGCAGAACAATCGTGGGGATGTTGCTTTCAATGAGGTTAAACCAATACAACCTGTGGAGCAAATATGAAAACCAAAGTTAGATAACATAATAGCTCAAACAGTAGCCCTTTCGCCAACAACAACACCGATGGCTACGCAAGATGACAAAAAATATGAAGAATTGCTTGATTACAGAGAGTCACTCGCACATGCTAATGATGCTTCACCAACCGAAGGTATGGATATTAATATGGTTTTTGTATCCCTTTCGGGATTTCATGCTATGGGTGAAGGCGAAGTGTATCAATAAATAAAGAAACATGGCCAATGTATTGGTTATCATCGTCCTAAGGGATATTCATAGTCGATGTCTTGATCATCGTCCTAAGAAAGGTAGATAGGGAGATGATATATTTTTTGGTAAGCAATCTTCACCAAAAATCAGTGGCGCATATGTTCATGACAAAAATTGACATTTTGTAAAGTGTCTCGGATCTGGAATTTTTAACGCATTGGAACATCCGAAGTCGATGTTAGATAAAACCAGACCTTCCGACTGTATCGGAACATCCGATTAAATATTTTTGGTCAAACAGAGAAGTCGGTGTTTAAAAAAGCCAGACATTCCGATGTGTATTGGAACATCCGATCAGGGATATCGGAACATCCGATCTAAGTCGGATCTAGATTTTTAGCAAGATATAGAGATGGATTTGAAGACGTGTTTTGGTAGATTCCAACTTAAAATGGGGTAAGACCATCCCTCCCTATAAATATAAGGGTCATGGCCGATTGAGAACACTCAACATCCAATCGAACAAATACGATTTACTTTACCTTTCTTTTTTACCCCTTTAACCTCCCTATTGCTTATGATTCTTGATCTCGATGACTAAGGACAAACCGCTAGCCATCTACGCTATGACGGGGTCCCTCCTAAATGTGGGTGACGACGAAGGTCCAACGGCGCTTCGCCATGACTAGGGTTTCATAGGTGTTGTCTGTCGGATATTTAGATCGGAACATCTGACGCCGATTGGAACATCCGATCCAGTATTCTGCTCACAAAGTGCTCAGTGTTTGACGCGGCATCTTTTCACGTCAACAACGGATACTCGAACTCGAGACATCTGACTTTAATACCATAAAGAGATATATGTACCGATCAGTTACATCTAAAAACCTAAGCTTATATAAAAAGACAAGCAATATAATTTGCTTATACTTCAATATAAAAGCAAGTATCGCCTCACCACCTCGCCAAACTACACGTACGTTTTCACCAACAAGCAGATTGATCTGAAAAGATGACAATTTGATTCCTCCGAAACGGGTGCCAAGAGTGAGATCCCGGAATCGGCTCCGAAAGATCCATGGCCTCTGTCCAATAGAGAAGAAACACAACTATCCCGTACCACAGGTCCACAGGTGCCGTAGCACCGTTTTCCCGTTGGTGCATTACCAATCTACATACTGCTTCCCCATTGCCCCAATGCGGCAGATACGGATACCGGTCTTCTGTATTGGTGGGAACTAACCTCAAGTCCTCAAGCGGCGTTCCCCAATGTGACAATACGGCGGCTACGATCCTTCCAATCAAGGCGTAGTACGATCCTCCATCATTGGCCTGTGCATGTCTGATCTATTATTCTTGCCCCTCGCACCAGAGCAAAGCCTCAGTGGCTATGGCGAAGAGAAGTCGAACAACAAAATCGTGGATATTGAATTCGATAGGATTGCAATATAAAAATAGATAAACAAATGAATTGAACTCTTTTCATGGATGATTGATACATATTTATATACAAGACACTACTAAAAAATTATTTTTAGAAACAAGTCGTAATCTATTTACAACGTTTAACCAATCCATCTATGATCGAAAGCATATAAAAATAGACGATTTTCACAAGCGTAAAAGAGACCGCCTGTGAAAACCTATTATCATAAGTTGTTCCTTAAGTGAAAACCTATTAAGTGAAGCGCCTGTAATAATAGATTTTTACATACAATTTCTTAAACAGATCATTTATGAAAATCAATTACTGCATGTGGTTCACTTAAAGAACTGTATGTCAAAATCGATTACTACAGGCGGTTCCTTAAGCGAATCGCCTGTGATAGTCGGTCCATAAATTGACTTTTTTTGGCTGGAAAAAACCCAAGACCCTCCGCTCGTGCGTGAACCTCCTTACTAACTCACCTATCAAGTACCTGTGATAGAAACCGGATAAAATATACTTTTAACCTTTTTTGCTGAAGCATCATAGTGACCCTAAGTAACTTTAGTAAAATAGGCATAACTTTTGGATATGGAATCTGATTTTGATGTTTTGTGACTCTAAGAACATCTATAGAAAAAGTTGTACCTGTTTCTCCCCATTTTGTTGGATTCAATAAATTTTTTGAGATAAAAAATGGCTTGGAAGATTGAGTTCTTACACCGAAAGTTTTTGCACCATTTTCGAAATACGTATTTGTGTCCATAGCCGTCACCCTTTACATCAAACTTGAGTAGAAATGTATAATGGTTTCTATTCTAAGTACTGCTAAGGTGAGAAAAAATAAGAGAAAAATAAAATAAAAATAAAAATATTTATGGTTGTGCTGATGCTTGATGACACTTGATACCGTTGTTATCACTAGTACTTCTGTAAGCTAAATCTTGTTGTTGATAGTGGGTGTCGGTGACACAGGAACCAGAACAGCAGAGTGCTCCCTCGGGGGTTATCTCCCCGAGGTCCGAGAAGACCAAGTCCCGGGAGAGGGTGCTCGGGGCCATGAATGGTGGTCCCCGAGTACCCGAGTTCCCCGATGACCCGAGAAGACCAAGTACCAGGAAGAGGGTGCTCGGGGTAATGAACAGTGGCCCCCCGAGCACTCGGTTCCCTGAGGACCCAAGAAAAGCCAAGTTCCGGGAGAGAGTGCTTGGGGCCGTGAACAGTGGCCCCCAGGCACTCGGTTCCTCAAGGACCCGAACAGTCAGTTTCGGGAGAGAGTGCTCGGGGCCATGAACAGTGGCCCTCGAACACTCAGTTCCCCAAGGACCAAGAGAGGGCATATCCGGGAGAGAGTGCTTGGGGCTGCGAACAGTGGCCCCCGAGCACTCACAGTTCCCCGAGGGCCTAAGAAGTCCTTCGCCGGTAGTCCCCACAGAGGCCCAGCGGTGAGGTGTCAACTGGTGAGAGGCCCGATGCTGCATTTAAGAGGGCATATGGCCTGTCACTTCCAACCACCACCCACGCTTGCTGTCAGTCCTTGCCACGGCTTGGCGGGGAGGTGTGCGGACATTTAATGCACGGGTCCCATCGCGCATCATCCGGCGCGCCTCGGGATAACGTCGCAAAGCTCGAGGCAGCCCGCCTGCCGCCCTGCTGTGTTAGAACTGCTCTGACCGGGCGGGCACACCGGGCTGCTCAGTGGCTGCCCGGTGGGCCCTCCCCGCGGTGCCCGTTGAAAAGCGGCATGATGACGAACAAGACCGGACGGGGGCGCATTTTCAACCCTCCCCGTCACCTCGCGCAGCAGCCCATGATGGTTGCTTTCCATTTATGGTGTCTTGGAACTCGCGCCATCCTTTCTGGGCACGCTATCGCCCCGGCGGGTATATAAGCGGGACGCACTCCCCGGAGAAAGACAGTTCAAGTTGAGGTGGAGATCAAGACAACACCAAAGCACGGAACACATCGACGAGTCTCGAAGAACAAGAAGCACGAAGCTCTAGACTTAGATAAATATTCTTATAATCTAGCAGATACTCAAAGAGACATTCCCAGAGAATTTGTAGCATACACACAGGTGTAGGGTGTTACGCTCAATGCGGCCCGAACCTGTCTAAAAATCCCCTGAGCATTTACTCCTTCCTGCATCCGATCATTCCACCTCCATCTGCATCTCATTTACTCCCATTCATTTCACCTACGAAGCGGATTCAGAATCATCCCCCGACCGAATCTCAAAGGGGGTCCCTCCGGATCCCCGCTTGAGGAGTTCACCCTTCGACAGTGGGGGTCTTTGATCTGTTTCTTGTTTATCTTGTTAGAGATATTGCAGTTGGTAGTATTCTTTTTCTTCTTTTATTCTTGATTTTACTTGCATTAATAGAACTTGTGGTAGCATATGTGATCGAAACTTACGTGTGAAACTTCAACTGATTATATAGACACCTAAATGATTTCAAATAAAAAAATTCAACTACAAACTTGTAAATCTTGTCGAGGCTACAATTTTCATATAAAATTTGGCCCCATTCCAAATTTGTATGAAAAAAGTTATGAATTTTTTAAGATAAACCATCATTATATTTTCAGAGGCGGTTTATATAAGGAACCACCTTTGAAAATGTCCCTCCATTTCCACAGGTGGTTCACATAAGGAACCGCCTCTGAAAATAATTATTACCACATGCAGTTTCTTATGTGAACCGCCCGTGGTAATCATCCCATTTTCACCGACAGTTCACATAAGGAACTGCCTGTGAAAATGACCTTTTACTCAGGTGGTTCACATAAGGAACCGCCTCTGGAAATTAACTTATTTTCACAGGCAGGTGACGTGAGCAATTGTCTATGAAAATTTGTTTTTACAGGTGGTCCAAATCAGCAGGGAGCCGCCACAGACTGTCCGGACGGGTTTCATATAAACCGCCAGTGGAAAGACATCCTGGGTGTCTCAAAAAATAGTTTTTCTAGTACTGAGATGAGGGGGTCCATTCGAGAGACAATCCTCCCGACTTGACATCCGTTGCCAAATGGAGAGGAAACCACTGGCAGTTGGCCACATTGGTTTCTAACACTCTCCCTTGATCAATGTTGGTTTATGTACATATATAATTTATCTTGAGAGCTCCTCCAAAAATCACGTGGAAAAAATATGATGAGAGTGGTAGAGATATGCTGTTAAAACTCCTTTAAAACTAGTGAGAAAATAATAAAAAATGATATAGCATATATTGATTATTGTCTCTTTGTTAACTCACATGAGAAAACCTTTTAAAAGAAAAAACCCATAAGTGAGTTCAAAGAACAATAGATATGTCTTGTATACCTCTTTTAAAACTAGTAGAAAAAATAGGAGATATGACATGCGATATTGTGTAGATATTGCCTCATTAAAAACTATTTATGAGAAACTTTATAAGTAAAACTCATAGAGGGAAAAGAGTACAATATGATGTATAACAGGTTAAATTCAGGAGGAGACTCCTCCTGATTCTTGTAAAATATTGAAGTCGTCGCATACCAATTTCATAAACATATTTTTGAAATGTTGAAGTTGGTAGGGACTTTGTAAATAAATCAATGAGGTTATCACATGATTTAACTTGCAAGATGTTTATTTCCCTACTTTGTTGTAACTCATGAGTATAAAATAATTTAAGGGCAATATGCTTAGTGATATTGCTCTTTATGTAACTTGTTTGCATCTAAGCAACATAAGCTCCATTATTTTCATAGATAATGGTAGCTGATTTAAAGGAACCAATACCACATGACTGTTGTATGTGGTTTATTATTCTACGAAGCCACACACATTCATGTGATGCTTCATATAATACGATAATTTCAAAATGATTGGTGGATGTAGCTACTAGAGTCTGTTTAAAATACTTTCATGAAATGGATGTCCCACCATGTAGGAACATGAAGCCTATCTGTGATCTGGTATTGTGGGGATCTGATAAGTAACAGTATCAGTGTATCCAATCATATTTGAATCTTAGTTTCTTTGAAATTGAAAGAATAGACCAAGATCTTTGGTGTCTTGGAGATATCGAAAGATATTCTTGACTTCCGCCCAATGACGTTTAGTTAGAGCAGCACTATATCTAGATAGTAAGTTCACTGTAAATGTGATATCATGCCTAATACAATTTACAAGATACATGAACGTTCCAATATCACAGAGCTATAGAACCTTGGGTTCCATTATCTCTTCTCCATCTTCTCGTGGTCTAATTTTTCGTATCATACCTATGTCGGGATGAGCAAGGCGATCATGCCAAGTTTGGAATGTATTAACATACTGAAAAAATTACCTTATACGCAACATTTGCTACGGATTTGATGTATGTGTAGTACAATCCTGACAATAAAGAGAGAATTTTTTCAAGTACTTGTTTGCCATATCTGTTGTTTTTCATGAAGATGAGACATGCCTCTTTGTTGTCATCATGAATTTTAATATGGAAACCATTCTGACGAATATTTCTATAACTTAGTAAGGTACGAGTTGAATCGGGATACAATAGAGTATAATCAATTATGACTTGAGTACTCATAGGTAGAGTAATTATGGCACGACCTAAACTAACAATCATTTTATCGCATCCAGCAATTGTCAAAATATTCCCTTATCTCTTAGTAAGAGTTTGGAAATATTTTGTTTACCTAAGTATAGAATTTATGGTGCAACTGTCAGCAAGGCACATTTCCTCCTCCGTCGGATTGACTCCCATAGAAATCTATATATAGAAAATGAAGAATTTGATACGAAATTATTTATCAGATATATAGAATACTTACAAACTTTATTTATTATAATAAGTTATTATACAATATTGTGACATACAATATATAAAGATGACAACTTATTATTACAATAAATAATAGACGTAGGTAACATAGTATCTTAGGAATTGAGAGATTAGATAAGGTCTCCAAACATGTCATATGAAGAAAATTGTACGATCATATTTTTCGTGCTCATAGGATCTTCTGGCTGCTGAAAAGTTTGGTTGTTACTTGGTTCTTATAGATCTTATTGTAAACACCTAGCCTTCTTTGTGGTGTCAGTTTGAAGATTAAAGTGTACTTCATATCTTTATCCTTGTGCAAGTTGGTTATATCCTACAGATTATAAATACAGATCAATTAAATGTCTCGGCTACAATATTTCTTAGTTGTGTGCTTGTAGCAGCCACACTTGTGACAAACATTAGATTTGTCAAATTTGGGTTTACAAATGTCTTTCCCCTTTTCCAGTGCACGTGGATTCTACTTCCTGTTGCGTCTGTGTTTACCTTTAAAGTTTGTTTCTTGACGTCCAAATGAGCTATCTAACTTGGTGTTATTCTAGATATTAGAATGTACTTCAGGTAAAAGGGCAGCGCCAGTTGGACGGTGATGATGATTCCTTAGAAGGAGTTTATCAAGTTTTTAGCCTAAAAGTAATACATGTATTAAGTCAAAATAAACTTGGTATTCTCTTGCACGATATTATTGTTGTAAGATCTTATCATTGGGAAGTATAGTAGATAAAGTTTTCTCTATCTTTTCCGCTTTTGTGTGTTCTTTTTCACAAAAATACAACTTGAAACATATTTTATGAATAGCATTGTAATCTCCGACGGATCTGAAATCCTGGAGTCAAAGATGTGTCCATTCATGCCTTGCATCAGGCAGAATGACTGCCTTCTGCTGTTCATATCTTGTTTTGAGAGCTAGCCATAGAGTGCTTGGATTCTCTTCCATCAGATACTCAGATTTGAGATCCGAATGGATATGATGCCTTATTATGTATAATGCATCATATTTAACTTGATCTGCGGCAGTTGATCCCTCTTAGTGAGGTTGGAGTGCCACTACTATTTCATGGGACGTTAGGCTGACCTTGACGTCCATTGCCCATGTCAGGTAGTTGTCACCATCAAATGTGAGTGCATCAAACTCTTTGCATATCATAAGGAACTACATGGATTTAAACCATAAATTTGATTAATTTACTATAGGTAAATTAAAAATTATCATGATAATGTTGTAATAAAAATGCAAAATATGTGAAGTCAAGTTGAGATTTGAATTACATAGTGTAGACCTCAAATTATATAGCTAACACGTTGAAGATAATCACCAAATGTGGTGAAGATCTCGCAGTAGTAGGAGAAATAATTCGATATTTATCAGTAGATGTCTATGTTCCTAGTATCTTGTGTTATGCTAAATATAATATTTGGAAGAACACATTGAAGGTAGTCTGTAGAATTTAGGCCACTAGGTAAGTGGTAAATATTTTGGTGATTAATGATAACCGTATCATTGTGTCTAATAATTTGTTTTGAAGGGAATCGGAAATTTAGTTCGCAATGATATTTGGGTATGTTTGGTCCCTAAACCGATTATATGGACGATCAAAGGACATGCACATCAAGATTAAGGATCTTCTAGTTCTAAGTGTCACAAAGGAGATGAAAGACACTTAGAGTAGTATAGGTCTCTTTTTCTTAGTCTTTTGACCGTACTATAAAGAGGGGCTAAGAGTAGTAGCTTGACCTAGTTGAGTCTAGATGTGGTTTGATGCACACTTGTGAAATTCTAGCACTAGGTAGCTCATAGAAGACCATGTTGAGATGTCGAGAAGTTAGAGCTCTAGAAAGTTTGAATTTGACGAGCTCAGAAAAAAGTTTAACTCACCCCAGAAAGTTTGAATTTGACGAGCTCAGAAAAAAGTTTAACTCACCGAATGATCCGGAGTCCGAAGAAGGAACCCACCAGAGCTTTATTTGTTCAGCAAGATAGAAAGAAGTTGAATACACAGGATGGTCTGGTGTATAAGTTGATGGATCACTGGATGATTATTTTTTGCTGACAAGTGTCCAAATATTTCAGAAGTGTTTCATTGTATGGTTCGGTGTTAGTGTTGTGAAATCACCGGATTAATTTCAGCAGAAGTGATCTTGCTCAGGAAAATGAAATTGAACTCATCGGATGATCCGGTGATGGAAGTGTGGGATCACCGAACTAAGTATTCCAGAGGCAAATTGAATATGATATACTCACCGGATGGTCCGGTGAGTTGATTGGAAACTACACCAGAGTAATATTTCCAGAGAGGGTTGTTTCGGGTGTTTTCAATTGGAACTACTCACCAGATTGTCCGATGATAGTTATATATGTACACCAGAGCTTTTTCTCCAGAGGAGCCTTTGATGTCATAAGCAGCTCAACCCATCGGATAGTCTGGTGTTGTCTTGATGAAAGTTACCAGACTAATAGTTTCAGAGAGGGTTGCAACGGGTAGTTTTGACTGAGTTGCAATCATAGGATAGTCCAGTGTTGAGTGTGTGTTCACCAGATGGATACACCGGACAATTAACAGTACAACGGCTAATGATAGCTGGCACAGTGGAGGATTGAAGTTTGAACTCACCGGATTGTTCGGTGTATGTAAAAAGATACTCATCGGATCATTCGGTGTTAGCAGAAAAAGTGGGTTGTTAGGCAACGGCTATAGTTTGGAGCTCTAGCCTATAAATACCACTCCACTTCTTTTCATTTGGTTAGTGAGCGACCCAGAGAAGTTCATATACTGTGTCATCTAGAAGCAAGAGAGAGTAATTAAGTTAATTTCCAAGTCCCTAATTGAAGATTAAGGACTTTATTAGTGATTGGAGAGTAGCAAGTGTGCGTCTAACTATAGTCTAGGCTTGATCTTGGTCAAGTGAAGCTATTGGTTTGTTACTCTTGGTGGTTGGCAATACCTAACCGGTCTTGGTGATTGGAGGTGTTCTCGATGAGCTCTTAGAGTTCTTGTGGTAGCCTCGGGAAGAGCTTTGTACTTAGTTTGATGCCTGTCAATTCGGAGATGGAGAAGTGGCAATCATGAGGGAGTACTTGAGTCTTGGTGATTCAAGGGGGAACGATATCATTGGTAGATGCTCCAACGAGGACTAGGGGGAGTGCCAACTCCTCGATACCTCATGAAAAAATCAGTGTTCTCTTGTCCATCTCATTACTATTTCGTAATTTAATTTGAGTATTTACATTCTTGCAAGCTTTCAAATTCTGTATTTTTTTAGTGTATTTGCTTGCTTGTTTTGTTGCACTTTGTTAGCTTGTTTGTGTAGTCGCATTTCCTTTTCTTCTAGGCTAAGATTGCTATTTGTTCTAGATTTCGTACAAGTTTTTAATTGCCCAATTCACCCTCCCCTTTTGGGCCATTTGATCCTTTCATAGTCATTAAGTCAAGATGACAAAATGTAGATATCATAGTAATTGTGGATAATCTGCAAATATGCAGTAGATACTATAGTTCCATTACCTTATGTTCACAAATATTAAAGTTAGGAAATCACTTAATTTGATTTTGCATTATAATTCTTCTTGAATTAAGCACTTTTGGGCATAAGAGCTCTTTGGGCTTAATTAAGGTGAATTAGTATGTAATTCTGCAAAAAAATAATCTCAATTGCAAAATTAACACGATCGTAAACAAAATAGCATGTTATACATATTACATGAAGCAAACACATTGAACATTATATAATATTCCAGAAAAACAGGGTCTAGAATATTAAATTACAACAGTAAACAATACATGATATAATTATAGTTAACTCCAGGGCCTAAACATGACAAGTACTTAATTAAACATGATTGGTAGTTGGACTATTTTGCAATTTGTTAAAAACCTAGGGGTTTTATGCAAAATGGTCATAGGCTTGGGTGTGCTGGCGCTAGGGGCCAAGACAACCTGGGCCGAAGCCTAGGTGGCCTTTCGGCCCATGCAGTCAGGTGTGGGGAAGGGCAGGCTGGGGCAACCGGGGCTTGGGCTGGCGCGGCCTTTCAGCCAACCTAGTGGAGGCGCGCGCATGACGTATAAGAGCAACGCGACGCTGCGGTTAGGCTTTCGCCCCTTCCCGTCCGTCATGCCTCGCACACCAGCGCTACCACACTACCCATATGCTTTGCCACTGCGCCACTTAGCGTGGCGTGTACTCCTCCTCATCGGAGGAGGAGGTTAGGTCACCACTGCCGCTGTTGGTGTGGGCCCAGATGAGAAGGTCCATGGTCACCGAGGTCCAAGATCCCAGATGGAGACTGGGTTGGTGGCTCGCCGTCGCTGTCGCGAAGCGGCGGAGGATGCGGCGAGCCAGAGTCAAGGGTGACACAGTAGGGGCGGCCTCAGTGTCAGTGTTAGCAGATCCGTTGGCAGTGTTGGTGAAGTATGAAGGAACCCCACATCGAGCCGCCATGATGCTGCTACTGAAGGGGGTGCACTGCTACTAAAGCAGCGCACCACTGTGGAGGTGATGCGGCTTGGGCTGCTGGGTCCTAGCTCAGTCAGGGCGACCGATGGGGGTGTCAGTGACGGGAGCTCCGAGTCGACGTTGACTGGGATGTCCACTTGTGGTGGCAGAGGGTCGACGGTGCTCACAATCGGTCTCAAGGTGACGGCGTGAAGCCGTGGGTGAGGCAGTAGCCGAGGGCGCGGCGGAGGCAACCTCGGGTGGATGATGCTGCGTGTGTCGGCCTTGGCTGGAGTGCTGTTGGGGCTGGCACCATGCGCGTCGACCCAAGGATGACAAAGCTGGCGAGTACGATGATGATCACGGCGACCATGGTGGGTGAAGAAGTGACGGTCGTGGCCCTGGGGAGTGTGGCAACAACGACCATGACCCAGGGCGTGATGAAGATCACGGCAGCGGCCGAGGAAGGCGTTTGGGCAATAATGTCACGTGTGGTCTAGATCCTAGAGAAGAGCAGATGCCAGTGTCATTACGGGTTAGTCCCAATTGTCCATGGCGCTTACCGATCGACTGATGGAGACCTTCGTGCCTCCTGTTCTTCTCCTTTTTTCCTTGGTCGAACTTAGTAGAGCGAAAGTGAATGATGACGTATTGAATTCGATAGGATTGCAATGTAAAAGTAGACAAACAAATGAATCGAACTCCTCCTTTTATTGATGATTGATACATGTTTATTATACAAGATGAGGGGGTGTACATTCGGGAGACAATCCTCCCGAATGGACATCATTTGCCAAACGGCGAGGAAACCATCGGCAGTTGGTCACATTGGTTTTTAACAGTGGACACAAGGATGAACTCACCGGAAGGCATGCTTACATATGACTGGACACCGATGATGCTGAAGTCATCCTCTTCATCCATCCTCTTCATCAACATTTTTCATTCACAAGTCGATGTGGCAATAGCATAGTCGTCACCGAGCTTCGGCGAAACCACAGCCACCCACACCTATCACTACACCATACTTGCATATGGACAAGCAACACTCTACACAACGATTAATTGGCAGCACGCACCAAACAAGGCCCCATGAATCGGCAGACCATGCAATCTCTCTAAGTTGGATCTTTCTTAATCATCGACGCAAAAGATAGAAGAAGACAAAGCTCTGCAGATTATGTATTTTGTAAATTCACATAATTAATGAAATATATAGTTCCTTGCGTACGTGCATATCATTTGTCTTCATTTCGTTTTCACCAACACAGGGATGGGGGCTAGATGTTTTTCCATGAATCTTTTTTTTTCACAAAGAGGGCCCACACACTCTCAGCCACAAAGGAACTGAGGGGCGCCCCCGGGGGTGAGAGCTGGGGATCGAACCCAGGTCTCCCACCTGAGGGCAGCCATCAGTTTAGGGGTGATGAGTGGTAACATCATCGCATTGCATTCCCTTTATCCAAACCCTGCCTTTCAACAGCACTATGTATGTTTCTTTTTTCATACAAAGGCCGGGCAAACGAGGGGAGGACCCTCTTGCTTTGTAGCCTTTGATTCCTGAAGACCAAGCTTTACATATATGTGGTTTGCAGTACAATCTATCCCCCAGACCCCAGTCACAAAGAGTTGTAACACAGTCCTCGGTGCAATGTATCCCCAAGATCAGGGATGGATCTACAAAGTAGTTCCCAGCTCGCATTTGAAAATTGCAATGCTTTTTTATATTTTATATAAAATTCGTAATTTTATTCAATCTCTATAGGTACTGCCCCAAATATTCCTCGGCACTGACCCAGGCAGGTGTCAATGTTTGTTAGCAACCAAATGCTGGAGCGTCCGGATGCACCGGCCCCAACACTTGTTTTTCTGCATGTTGGTTTAACTAAAGTGCCGGGATGAAGGTGCTTACGTCCCACCTGCAATAGCGGGTGCATGATTTTGAATTTGGATGTACATACTATATTATATATAATTAAAAAAAATCGATAAGCATAAATATTAATCAACGACAAGAGTTAAAATAAAAAGTGTCTTTCTCTTGATAGGCTGTTTGCATGGCTTCATAGTCCCATCTAGAGAAAAAACAGTGAGCAGCACGTGAGAAACTGAGCAGTGAGTATAGGTAAATTGGTAATGTTAAGTATATGAGCATAAAACCATAACTCATTTTTTTCAGCTATACTGTATGTGAGCATATGAAATTGATGGTAAGCTTTTTTCCTCCCTGTGAAATGTAATGTTCTAGTGTTAAGACACTTATAATTTATTTGTAATTGAATCACTTGAAAATCATATCGATTTGTAGTATGCTGATTACATGGGACCTCTCACTCTCGGTGTGCACTGGAATTGCTTGTTGTAACCTGAATAACTGCATCTTAGAGTTAACCTTGGGCTGACTAAAACACAGGTCAGGAACTGGAACTGGAAGTAGCCATGGCCAAACCATTGGCGGATAACTAGATAAGAAACCTGGTCGTTCACACAGGCCCAGAGGAGATTCTTATGGCGCTTATGGACCATGATTCGCTTCACGGGCTCACGGCCTCAACAGTTCAGCAAGCATAAGAAGTTCGGAACAACAGCGAGTCAGTGATCGAGCTGAGAGACATTGAGCGATGTAGCAGTACCGCTGCCGCCGCGCCGACCTGCCCCTGCCTCGCTCACACTCGCAGCGCGGGCGCTGCAACGCCGCCCTTCCTCGCTCGCGCCCGCGGCGCAGGTGCCGCCGTCGCACGGCCGCAATGCGAGTTGCCGAGTTGCCTTGCTCCCTTGGCCCTTGCCGAGTCAGGCCGTGCGCAAACCGTCAGGGCGACAGGGTCAGCGGCTCGACGTGGGAAATGGGGTGTGGGCTGGGGGTGGGACTGGTGGCGTGCGCGTGGGTTGAGCCGACATGGGAGAATATGGACTATTCGACTGTACATACCTAGAGAATACTACATATAAAAAAGTACACAAAAATTTAAATATACATATGTACACCTATGACTTTGCATGGGCCCGCTCCTGCCCACCTGCATGCTGCAGTACAACAGCTTCCGCTTCCTCAAACACATCGCTCATGTCGGTTACCCATGTCGATCAGCATAGCTTCTTCTCCATCGACGGGTATTAAGAGTCTGTTTGGTAGAGCTTTCAGAGCAGTTTCTCGGCTGGAATCAAGAGAAGCTCTGCCAAATAGCAGCTTTCAGCTTTTAGCTTCCTAAGTAGAATCCGTGTGAGTGATTCTCTGAAATGAACTGAAAGTTAGGGAACTGAAAAAAACAGTTTCCCCTAATTTACTTCCCGCAGAGAATCACTTCTTCTATATATTTTATTTTAGAAAATCACTTTCAACCATAGAATCACTTTCTTAAAAAAATTACTTCTCGTAAAGAATTTAAATCAGAAAAAACTCTACCAAACGAACCTAAAGTAAAGCAATTTTTACTTTATTTCCTCATGACATGACCATTTAGATGGCCCTTGTCAGTTTCCGTTTTAATTTAGTGATCAATGTCACTCGACTCTTCTATTTCAGATCGCCTCCAAAAGCTAGGTTAGTTAGGGGCTACTGTGGATGTTGTCTTCACGGTTGTAGCCCTATTAGTTGTTTGCTTTATACGGACAAGCCAAAAATATAGAATAGGGTTACTGGCAGGCAGGGTTCATCAATTCGTTTGACATTCAAAAATCAGACTCTAGCGAATTTCCAAAGTTTGTGAATATCGTGAAAATAGCTCAAAATTCAGTAAAAATTCACTTAGTCAAATTTGTAAATTGGAGAAAAAATCGATCGAATCGACATTTGGTAACCGCTCGATTTGGACTAAAAATCGACCATATTACATCGAAAATAGACTGTATTTCTGCATTGAACGTATTTCGAACGAATTTGTCAAAAATCATTCGGTTTTACTGATTTATCGAATGAATTTCGCGAATTGCAGCGAAGTTCAACAAAAAACAAAAAAAATCTCAATCTTGTAAAATCAATAACTAATTTATGTGAGTTTTAAATCAAGTGGAATAAATTTTGTTGATTTCCTTGTAACATGGTCTACATGATAAAAATATTTATACTCATATGAAAGTTGAATATTTTCTATGAGAAAATGTATTAGTTAAACCTAGTTAAATGCATAGTTAATTCTTTGCTATTCCAAAAATCATGAAATCAATTTTGTTAGTCTTCTTACATGATCCTATATCTTTTAAAAATACATGAACTCGTGAAATAGTTATTGTAACATTCATGATTATGTAAATATGTTGCAACTAAATTAATTCAAAACTAATCCATCACACCTCCAAAATTAGCGAAACCATTTTATTAGTTTAATTATACTATTCTTTATGTAGGAAAAATAATAATAGATATGAAAAGATTAATTACAGTGTTGTTTCTTAACATGTTTACTTGTTTGTGAAATTTGTAAAAATTATAGAAAATTAATAAAACTCTAAATGAAGTGAAACCAATTTAAAGCCCTCTTAAAAAATGTCCTACACAAAAACAATATGTTTACATGTTAAGTTTTTCCTTAACGTGATGGACCAAATCATCCTGTTCATATGGCTCATTTCGGCGCTTTTTTTTTGAACTTAATCTTCATGAAATATGATGAAAATGACATTATTTTTATTTTTTCACAAAAGGTCTTAAAATTATCTCTAGTATTTTCAAAAAAATTATGATTATTTATTTATTTATTGAATTATTTGAATTCAAATTTGAAAACCAGTCGCTTTCTAAATGCGGTGCGAACCAAACTAGCTGATATTCACAATATTGAGCGGTTTTCAACGAATTTTTAACCTTGCTGGCAGGTAGAATGTGTTGCTCTCTGGTACAAGTGCCTCCCTTTCCTCAGCTATGTTCATGGAGGTCTCATTTTTTTAATAATGGAAGTACAACTTCCGGTTTTTGCACCAATAAAAGATGTAAAGTCATTTAAAAAAACACTCAAATTCACATCCAAAAAGACTCAAACTTTGCTAGTCTAAGCGTACATCCACACCCTCAACAAATTAAACAAATTCATATCAGAGTTACGCATATAGATCACATAAACAGTTCATACACTTAAAAACCATAGACACAAAATTCATATTCACATTCAAAAGTTCAATCCATAATTCACATTCCCATTTACATTCAATGTTTGCATTCAAAGTTGAATCTCAAGTTTCACATTGTCTAATTCTGAAGTTAACATACACCTCGTCCCTTCTTTTCCTCATCTCCTTCTCGTTGCTACACCTAGAAAGCAAAGAAGTGACAAAAGTTATAATTCAAAAGTCACATTTTAGAAAACAAGATGTATACAATATACAATAATTTCAAACTCGCATTCATAAACTTTGTAGGAATTGGCATCAGAATTTGGATAGAAACACACTACAAGTTAAGGCAATTCGCTCATCCAAAATTGCATGCAGAAGTAACCAAATGCAATAATGGCATTTAGTAGCTTATGCACACAATTTCAGGACAAACAAATGGCATAAAGCTACCCAACATCATCATTTGACAAAAAAACATATCTAGCTTATATAATAAAACCAAACTGCAAAATGAACATCTAGCTTCTATAGGCATCAGAATTTAGATAGAAAAATAAATAAATTGAAGTTGTTGGCCCCCAAGAAACTGCATGCAGGAGTATCAACCAAATGCAATGCACTCAACAGCTGCATGCAATTTTTGGGAGGGCCAACAGCTTCTAGACATCCAACATCATCATCTACCAATATTTCGAAATCATCATCTAGCTATCAAATTGTGGCCTATCATACCATGTATCGTAAAATGTAGCTGACCATACCATCTATACAATTACCATTTTCCTTATATTGTGACATATCACACATACTACTAGAGAACTCTGGTCATGAACATAACTAAAACAATTTTACATGGAATCTCCCTAGCATTCTTAAAATACTATGATGCCACATACAACAAAAAATGCTTATTAGACCGAGAAAGTTCTGAAATTTCCGGCTGACCAAACAACTACAAAATGTCTAAGCTTAAAATTTGACATAGAAAAGAAGATGGGATAATGAGAGAGATAGAGATAATTAGCAAGTGCATATCTGAATAGTACTAATCCTGCATACATCAATAAAAAGTTGAATTGCCTTTCGAAACACACAAGACTGTATATAGTTAATTATTTCTTCGAGTTGGAAACTATGACCCAACAATATAGAATGAATTATTAAACATGAATCTAATTATGTCTAGATGAAAATTCACATTATTGCAAACTACATACCTGTAGGATCGAATATGCGCAAAATACCCAATCAGAGGGGGGTGAATGATTGCGGAAACCAAATTCAAAGATTAACTCACCTAAATCAAAACTCGATTTAAACTCGGTATTCTAATAAAAATAGATTGCACACGCTCAAGTAAAAACGATGTATAGAAAGATCTGTTGGTTGGATTGCTCTCAAATTTGGTCAGCCGAAACTAGATTCTAATATGAAACTGACACAGCAAGTATCCAGTAAATCAGATATGTGGATTAAAAGTTAATCTTGGTCAAAGCAGACTGTGTTAACCAGTATCGAGTAGATCAAAACTTAGTCGAGTTGACAAAAAGCTACTCGAGAACAAATCAAATCCACTCAAAATTTTCTCAGATCAAACGCTAGATATTCTAGCAAGGATTTGGATGGATTAAACCAAGATGGAACTTCATAGACATCTAAAATAACTAAAAACCAAACCTAAACATGCAGAATATAGAACATAGAGAAAATTTCGAACCAGCAACTCACCAACTTACAAAACTTGATTTTCATTGCATAGATGAGTTTACAAGATGCCTCTTCAAAGCATCCAATAAGGATTTCCACGAAATCCCAAAACAACTCTCTTTCTCGAGTTTCTCTATCTCTCTGCTGCGTTGTGCTGCCCTATTCTGTGCTCTGTTATACTGTACCCAATACAACAGACATTTCTATTTATAGGGTAGCCACATGCACAAATGTGACCGAATCGAACTACAACTCACTGTCGTATTCAATCTAGTCTCTATCCTCCTCTAATCACAAGAGGACAAACAACTTCTGCTAATTAATCTAATTAGCCAACTACTCTTATGTAATCATGCATACACATCTCCCATACACACATGCATATACGTAACCAACTCAGAGTCCGTCTCCGACACTAGCTCTTATCTCAAGTCCAATCACCACACGACTCCCTCGTGCCTGCTCCGACTTGAACACAAACTAGTCTACACATCCTCTCACGATCAGATCGCCTCCTGCGTCCATCGCGAAGCCTTGTCTCCATATGCATTGTTTTCTCAGCTCAAACGTTCCGCATGACATCCTCGATCACCATGACCTCAGTTCCTCTTGAACCTAGTCGTCGAACCTTAGTTACTCCCTGAACTTAGTTCGTGGATCCGTCATCGACCATGTTCGCCTTCGAGCAACACCTCCACATGAATCAAATAACAATTGAGTACGAGCACAAGTCCTTCCCAACTTGACTCAAGATGAGTTCACGCGACACCGTGCAAACTCCAAGAAAAACCAACACACTAACATAAGCATACCCAACTAATGATAACACATCAAACCAACTATGCTATCCAAGCATATCATAGCAACTCATGAACATCAACCAAATGTCATTATGCTAAATCACTTTGCTCTGCCAATTTCATCAATCAAATCAATTTTTCATCACATGATCTCACAATCTCCCCCTTGATGAAAACATTGGCAACCTTTTAACAGACATGATTTGATTTTAAAATCAAACACAAAATGAAATCAAAATATCAACAAAAATCCTTTGAAAAAAAAAATCTCCCTTTGAGAAAAATGAGAGTCGAAGAAAAAAACTCCATCTCCCCCTTGCAACTTTCTCCAAAAATATGCAACTTTCTCTCCCCCTTTGGCAATGATTTCATCAAAAATTCAAAAGAGAGAATCAAGTCTTGTTATTTCAATCATTTCAATGAGTATCAGAGTTCATCCACATATATAACAAATACTCGGCCAAGCCACACTATCAAGAATACTTGCACCAACCCGTCTACACATGTAAAAATATAGTGTGAGCATAACTTATCAAGTATAATTAATTATTTATTTGCAAGGTATGGTCTCCCAATCTCAATCACTCGTATCCTCAATTTATATGCTATGAAAAACATGAATACCAAAAGTATGCCATTGTTTTGATTAAAAAGGCATATAACAAGATGCCAATTTTGATGTCAAGAACTTCTCATATTCTTTTGCAAGGAATTATATGCACCATCAGCCTTATTCTATTCAACCATACCAAGCCTATGTCAAAAAGACAATCAGAAGCTTAAGACAATGATTGTGGTCATAAATGACTTCTTCCAAGTTGATATCAAAGTGCAATGATAAGCGGTCTTGAAAAGAAGAAGTGCAACAGTGCATACTTCATTGATCTTTTATCTATCAACTATTATTCAGCACTTTTTCATATCTTCAATTCTTTCACATATAGCATTTTTCTCAAAGATTAAAGCAATCAAGAGATTTTAACCATGAAAAGATTTAATTCAAGTTGGCATCCGATTTAAAAAGTCATGACAAAAACTACACGGTTACACATATAGATATGAAAGTGTAAAAACTCCTATGTAGCATAAGCACTAGCTTCAAAAGTCACATATGTATCAGATATGATGCTCATCATATTTCATTGTTTTCTTATTTTTATGAACTTCGACAAGTTCCAAGATATAAGAACTCCCCTTCAAAATAATCCCATAGGATGAATAACACCAAGTTCTCCCCGAAGAAAAGTAAACCGAGAAGAATCCAAAGGTTTTGTGAAAATGTCTGTCAATTGGTGTTCAGTATTCACACGAAGAAGTTCAATGTTTCCTTTTTCAATATTGTCTCTAAGAAAATGAAATCTGATATCAATGTATTTAGTCCGAGAATGTTGCACAAGATTTTTAGCAATACTTATAGCACTAGTGTTATCATAGAAAAGTGGAATACTCTCTAAATTAACCCTATAATCTTTAAGTGTAGCAACTATCTAAAGAGTTTGTGAACAACAACTAGCAGCAGCTATATATTCAGATTCAGCAGTAGATTGTGTAACAGAGGACTATTTCCTAGATGACCATGCAACAAGAGAATTTTCCAAGAAACGACATGTATCAGATGTACTTTTTCTATCAATTCTACAACCTCCAAAATCAGCATTAGAAAAAGCTCTTAAGTTAATAGATGAAGAAGCAGAAAGCCAAATACCAAAATCTTGAGTTTCATGAAAATACCTTAGAATCCATTTGACAGCTTGTCGATGTGAAGCTCGTGGAGAAGCTTGAAATCGTGCACACAAGCATACAACAAATGGTATGTCTGGCCTTGAATCGATGAGATACAAAAGTGATCCAATCATACTTCTATATTCTTTTTGATCAACTAGTTCACCATCTTCATCAGGATCAAGTGTCATTGTTGCTCCAATAGGTGTCATTAACGGCTTGCTATTTTCCATCTCAAAACGTCGTAGCAGACCTCGTGTATACTTACTTTGATTAACAAAAGTACCTTGTTTGGTTTGTTTGACTTGAAGTCCCAAAAAGTACGTTCGTTCACCCATCATACTCATCTCAAATTCCATATTCATCGTTTCTGAAAACTAGGACACCAAAGTATGAGAAGAACAACCAAAGATGATATCATCTACATAGATCTGAGTAAATAGTTTATCATTACCATGCTTGAGCACAAACAATGCCTTGTCCATTTTTCCCGTTTCAAAACCCTTTTCAAGCAAGAAGGTTTTAAGCCTATCATACCATGCTCTAGGGGCTTATTTTAAACCATATAAAGCTTTCGACAATTTGTATATATAATTTGGATATTTAGGATTTTCAAAATCAGGTGGTTGCTTAACATAAATCTCTTCATTTATGTAGCCACTCAGAAAAGCACTTTTGACATCCATTTTATATAAATTAAAGCCTTTAGATGCAGCAAAAGCTAAAAGAATTCTAATAGCTTCTAGTCTAGCAATCAGAGCCAAAGTTTTATCAAAATCTAGCCCTTCTACCTATGTAAAACCCCGAGCTACAAGTTTAGCTTTGTTTCTAACAACAACACCATCCTCACTTTGTTTATTTTTGAAAACCCATTTAGTACCAATAAGTGTATGACCCGGAGGAGGTGCGACAAGCTTCCATACTTTGTTGCATTCAAAATTTTGAAGTTCCTCATGCATGGCATTGATCCAAGATTCGTTAGTTAATACATGTGAAACATCTTTAGGTTCAAAAGAAGTAACAAAAGCTGAATGAGCATGACAATTAGAATCAATAAACCTGGACTGTGTGACTCGCTCATGCAAATCTCCAATCATCTGATCAGGTGGATGACTCTGTTGAATGTGCAAAGGAGCTGTCACTTGAGAAGCAATCTCTTCTTCTCCTTCAATACGCATAGATGATGTAGTAGCTTGAGGATGTCCAACTGTAGCTGAAGTGGTTGAAAGTGTCAAGGAATCTACAGCTAACTATATCATCGAAATTAAAATCTCATCCTCATCGACCTCATCATCATCCACAAAAATGCTCTCGAACTCCTCGTGAAAATGTGTACCTGTACCTACATCACTTGATCTAGTTCCAGGACCAGTCTCATCAAAAGTAACCTCACAGATTTTAACAATTTTTTTAGTCTCCAAAACAAGCACTCGATAGCCACGAGTATGAGCAGGATTTTCAAGAAAAATAACATCTGTTGATCTGGACTCAAATTTATCCAAATTTCCAGATTTCAGCATAAAGCACTTGCAGCCAAAAGCTCTAAAGTGAGATACACTATGCCTATGTCCAAACCACAGCTCATATGAAGTTTACCCAATTTAGATCTCAAAAAAACATGGTTTGAAACATAACAAGCAGTAGATATAGCTTCACCCTAAAATTTTCTAGGAGTAGAAAATTCATCTAACATGGTCCTAGTCATCTCGACCAGAGTTCTATTCTTCCTTTCAACTATACCATTTTGTTGAGGAACTCTAGGTGATGAAAATTGATGTTCAATACCTTTCTCAGCACAAAAGAGATCAAAAGAAGAATTCTTAAATTCTGTTCCATTATCACTTCTAATCGCTCTCAAAGATCCTGGGAGATCAACAGATAATCTAAGAACTAAACTTCTAAAATAACCAAAAGCTTCATCCTTAGATTCTATAAAGTAAACCTAAGAATATCTAGAGTAGTCATCAACAATAACAAGCACATACCATTTACCTCCAAAAGATTGTACTCTAGAAGGACCAACAGTATTAAGGTGTAAAAGTTGATCGGGTGCATTTGTCATAACCATGGTACTAGGTGGATGTGAAACTTAATGCATTTTACCATGTCTACAAGAAGAGCAAACTAACTCGCTATCACCCTTAAGCTTAGGCAAGCCACGAATAAGATCTAAACCACTAACTCGAGTGAGATGATCTATACCAACATGACAAAGTATACGATGCCAAAAGAATAAATCTTTAGAAACATTAGCAACAAGACATCTAAGCTTAGAAGAAGGTGATGCATCAAAGTCACCCTTAAAAACTCTTCCAAAATGTGAGATTCTAAAAACCAGATCACCTGAAGCACCAAATACTTTACATTCATTTTTCTTAAAGTGCACCTCAAGGTCTTCATCAATCATTTGTGAGACAGAAAGCAAGTTAAATTCCAAGTTCTCGACTAAAGCAACATCCTTGAACATAAACTTGTCATTTACCTGCGATGTACCTTTTGCAACAATTGAGGTAGAAGAAGCATCTCCAAAAGTAACACTTTTAGCACGAGATGCACATACAAAGGAGGAGAACCAATTTTTATCACCTGACATGTGGCATGAGAATCCGGAATCGAGTAGCCAAATGTTCTCCTTCCTCGCTCGAGAAACCTACAAGTAAACAGAAGATGTTGAGGGCTCAATACTGGGGTTAGTAATAAAGCTTTTAGGAATCCAGTATTGAGTCACTCGACCAACGACACGAGTAGGCAAAACACGAGTAGCCCGAGTAGACTTAACTCGAGAAGCTCAAGTGAGTTCAACTCGAGTTACACGAGTAGTAAAAGATGATGACTGTTTCACCTGAGGCACAAAATAAGATGTCACAACCTCACGAGGGATAAAATGTGCCTTTCGCAAATTAGACCTAGCCTTAGACTTTTCTTTATTTTATAGTTTAGCTAGTCTAAAACAAAAATCTACTAAATGTTCATC
This sequence comes from Phragmites australis, assembly GCF_958298935.1. Classification (NCBI taxonomy): domain Eukaryota; kingdom Viridiplantae; phylum Streptophyta; class Magnoliopsida; order Poales; family Poaceae; genus Phragmites; species Phragmites australis. Next base: position 17,713,421 of record NC_084927.1, read on the forward strand.
TCCACCACATTGAGTGCAAGTGTACTTAACCCGATGTATGGATTTTGAAGAACAAACAATATTTGCATTCATTGTAGAGGATAAAAATCCAGCATAGTTAAAAACAACCTTCTTAGGTTCAGATTCAGCAAGAGCTTCAAATTTGCCACAACTAAGAGCGCTAACAATAGTGGGTGCATTTATCTTAGAACGAGCATAGGGATCAAAACCTAAACCATGTTTACATGTACTTGACTTAGATGAATCTAAAATCAGGTTCAGATTTTTCTTTCCCTAAGAAAAACGTTCTAAAGTTCCTTTCAAGTAATCAACCTGTTTATAAAGAGCTAGGCACTTATCACAAGCAACACTCATGGGTTTCTTTTGTTTATGACAGTTAGAGCATGAAAGAACCTCATGAGAAATTATGTCATTAGCTATTTGAGAAACTCTAGTATTAGCATCATGCAACTTCAATTCAAGAATTGAGCAATTAGAACAGGAAATTGAATCATGCAAATCAGATATTGAACAACTTGCATTTTTAACATGTTTGCAATTCAAGACAACAAGTTTCTCATTTTTCTCAGTTTCTTCTCAAGTTTCACAAGAGTAGAAGCATGAATATCTCTAAGAAAAGTGAGCTCAGAATAAATTAAGTCACATGACTTGCAAGCATCATCATCTGGAATTAAAGTCTTAAGTCTTGCAATTTCAAAATTAAGCGATTCAATTAAAACATCAAGTTTCTTAATTTTCTTGTTAGATTTCTCTAAGTGTACCAAGACAAACAACAGCATTAGATAGATCATCATAAGTAGGTAATACCTCGTTACCGTCACTGTCAAGTTTATCCTCGGTTGAGCTTTCTTTGTTGTTTGCCATGAGACACAAACCAGTCAAATCACGTAATGTCTTGCTCTTAGATGTTGTGTCATCCTCGCTGCTCTTTGAATCAACATCACTCAAGTTGACTTGTTCTAGTGCTGAAAAACTCGATGCACAACCTTGTGATTGAGAAAGCTCTTTTTCTTCTTGTTGTTGAATGATCGCTTCTTTTTCTCCTTCTTCTCTTTTGATGCTTTATCTGCAAGCTTAGGACAATTAGAATGAATATGGTTGAGATCATCACATTCATAGTATATTTGAGGACCTCCACTTCCTCTCTTCCTCATATGCACATTCTGCAATGCTTTAGAGAACCGAGTAGAAAGTAGTGCTAAATCTTTTTTAGGAATCAACTCAAGCCGATCATCGGTTAGTGAAGATATAGAAGATAATGAAAAACTTGAAGAAGAAGATTCAATATGGGACATGCTGGGTTGAGAGACCAAAGCAATTGATTTATCAACATTCTTCCTAGCAAAAACATCTAGCTCATGAGTTTTCAATTTAGAATAAAGTACATCTAATGTAAGTGAACTCATGACAGTAGATTCTCTAATAGATGTAACATTCATCTCCCACACTGACATATCTAAAGCTCCTAGTAATTGATGTGCATTCTCAGCATCAGTATATGTAATATTAACAGCACACAAATTACTAAGAATTTTATTAAATCGAGCAAAGAAATCATCTAGTGACTCACCAAGCTTCATCTCAAAATGCATGTAATCTTTCTTAAATAAATATTGACATACCTCTTTAATAGTATTGGAACCTTCATAATAATTGTAGAGTGCTTCCTATACCTCGTACGCCGAATTGAGATGTATTACTCAATCAAAGTCGCTCCTTCCCAAGTCTTGGATGATCAGTTCCTTGCCTTGCTATTCGCCTCGACATGAGATATGTTCTGTGCCATCACTTCATTATTCTCAGGGACCACATATGGCTTGTAGACCTTTTCCCAGATTGCAAAGCCCTGTGCTTGAATATAGGCCTCCATCTTCGCCTTCCAGAACTGAAAATCAACTCCATCGAAAACACAAGGTTTTGTGGAATACCTATCTGAAGCCATGTTTCTAATTACCGATTAAGATCAATTAGAAAGGATCCAGGCTCTGATACCAATTGTAATATCGAATATGCACAAAATACCCAATCAGAGGGGAGGTGAATAATTGCGGAAACCAAAATTAAAGATTAACTCACACAAATCAAAACTCGATTTAAACTCGGTATTCCACTCGAAACAGATTGTACACTCTCTAGTAAAAATGATGTATAGAAAGATCTGCTTGTCGGATTGCTCTCAAATTTGGTTAGGAGAAACTAGATTCTAATACGAAACTAACCTAACAAGTATCGAGTAAATTGGATATGTGGATCAAAAGTTATTCCTAGTCAAAGTAGACTGTGTCAACCTGTATCGAGTAGATCAAAACTTAGTCGAGTTGACAAAAAACTAGTCGAGAACAAACCAAATCCACTCGAAATTTCTCAGATCAAACACTAGATATTCAAGCAAGGATTTGGATGGATTAAACGAAGATGAAACTTCATAGACACCTGAAATTAACTAAAAATCAAAACCAAACATACAGAATATAGAACATAGAGAAAATTCCGAATCAGCAACTTATCAACTTACGAAACTTGATTTTCATTGCATAGATGAGTATACAAGATGCCTCTTCAAAGCATCCAACAAGGGTTTCCACAAAATCCCAAAACAACTCTCTTGTCTCAAGTCCAGCCACCACACGACTCCCTCGTGCCTGCTCTGACTTAAACACGAATTAGTCTTCACGTCCTCTCACGATTAGATCGCCTTCTACGTCCATGTGATGCCTTGTCTCCATGTGCATTTTTTTCTCAGCTCGAATGTCCCACATGACATCCTCGATCACCACGATCTTAGCTCCACCTGAACCTAGTCACCGAACCTCAGTTCCTCCCTGAACTTAGTTTGTCAATTCGTCATCGACCGCGTTCGCCTTCGAGCAACACCTGCACATGAATCAAACAACAATCGAGTACGGGCATAAGTCCTTATGACTTGACTCAAGATCAGTTCACGCAACACCACGCAAACTCCAAGCAAAACCAACACGCTAACATAAGCATACCCAACTAATAATAACACATCAAACTAATTATGCTATCCAAGCATATCTTAGCAACTCATGAACATCAACCAAATGTCATTATGCTAAATCACTTTGCTCTGCCAATTTCATCAATCAAACTAATTTTTCATCACATGATCGCACAATACCACATAATGAATCCGAATGTATCAACTAATTTTACTCATAGACAAACACTCATATGTTGACGAACAAGGAAAACATCATGTATCCATCACTTGGTTTGTATCATATTGCTACATGTTTTGGCTAAACAAGCAACATCAATATTTGAGCAAATTTGCATCACACTATTTACTGTCTGAACTCGATGTCAGGATGACGGTGGCGGCATGGTCGTTGGGGTCAGAACGAGGGTGACAACGCAATTGCGGGGTTGTCGAGGAGGAGGCAACAGTCGGAGGTGCAATGGGTGAGGTTGGCGGTGCGGTTGGTGTGCGATAGATGATCTCGATGAGCAGGCGACGGATCCGGCAATGGAGGCGGTGGATCTAGCTTGAGTGGGGTGAGGTGGAGGATTGGCGCGATCGAGGGATGCAGTTGATGAGCTCATGGAGGATGCGGAGGATCCAACTTGAAACGCTCCTCGTCGCCCCCATCCTGCTCCTAGCGTTGGCAGTTCTCGTGATGGGGGGAGGCATCAAGGTGGCGGCCACTGAGGAGGTGGGAGCTCGGGATGGTGGACGTAGCGGAGGATGAGGAGTTCAGGCTCAGGGATGACAACTTTGTGGTGTGCCGGGTGTTGTAGAGCGGCGGCTACTGCAGTGCACTACGGCAGGACAACATTGAGGAGAGGAGACTAAGACCCTCTCCAACCATATTCCCTTCATTTTGTTCCCTTCCCAATTCCCTCCCCATTCCCATTCCTTTATTTTCTCTCATCTCCAACAGCTTCCCTTCGAAGGGATTCGTGAAGGGAAAGGAGAGAGAATCCCGTCCTGAAGGGAATGACCTTAGGAATCCCTTCGTGATGGGAACTGTGAAGGAAAACCGTTGGAATGCTAAAGGGAACAACAATCCCTTTGTGAAGGGATTTTGGTCCCTGACGGGAATCCCTTGAAGATGATCTAAGAGGGTGACGAAGAAAGAAGAGTGGCGGCGAGGAGGAGAGGAGAGGATAGGTGAGGATTGGGTTAGTAATAAGCCAGTTCATGGACAACCTGACCTGGTGAATCCAAGCCACTCCAAAAAAAACCGATATAACCTGGCCTGACATGTTCAGTGGGCGGGCTCGGTCTAAAAAATCAGCATGGAGCAAATTTCGGACTAGGCTCGGGCTTCGAAAATGGCTTCACAAAAAATTCAGACCCCATGTTTTAACAGGTCGTGGTCCAGGCTCAGCCCACTTGTGGCCACATAAAAGCTCCCTCAACCTCAAGGCTGCTAACCCTGACCCTCATTCCCTAATCCCCATCCATACAGGTGGCGGTGGCAGCTCGGCATGCGGTCGACCACGCGACATGCTCTGCTGAGTAGGCGACCGGCCACGCGACATGCTCCACTTGACAGGTGGCAAGCTACATGACGGTAGTGGCGACTCGGTAGGTGGCACGCCACATGACACGCGCCGCTCGGTAGGTGGCAGGCCACGCGAGGCACGCAACTAGGCAGGTGGCAGGCCACTCTACGGCGGTGGCAGCTCATCAGGCGGTAGGCCACTCATGGCGCCGGTGGCTTGGCAGGCGGCAAGCCACACGACGGGCGCTGCTCGGTAGGCGACAGGCCACACAGTGGTGGCTCAGCAGGCGGTAGGTTGTCATCCTCTCACCACTTCTTGAAGCTCTGAGGTCCCCTAGCTATCGTCCTCTCGCCACTGCGTCCGGTGACCTCAACCCCTCGCCACTGCGTCCGATGACCTCGGCACTATGGCAAGTCCATGGAGCCCAGTTAGGCTCAAAGATGAGGAGGTGGAGGGTGATGTACCTGTTGAAGCAAACACGCAGCAGCAGCTGCTACCGACATCACTGCTAGCGCTGCCTCCACAATAGCAGTGGCAGAATGAGGGGGTGAAGGAAGTGCACAACCGCAGCAACAGTCCAGGAAGCGTGCAAGATCAAGGCCTTCCTTGCAAAAGGTGCAGAACAAGTTACCTCTAATCTACCAGCACACAAAAAGTCAAAGATATGGAACGACTTCAAGTTAATTTAGTGGAAGGTGCAGAACAAGTTGTGGTAGAGTGTAGGCATTGTCACTAGGTTTCCAGGGCAAATTCTAGAAATGAACATCTAGTATCTTGAGGCATCTTAAGTCTGTTCATCGAACTAATCAAAATGGTATCAACAACTACTTCCTAAAAACTAAGAAGAATGATGATGGGTCAGTTGCAATTAGAAATTATAAGTTCGATCAGGGTTCTTGAAGGACTGGAATAACCATGTTTCTTCTTGGAAGAACACATCCATTTACAGTGGTAGAAGGACATGGCTTTAGGCATATGATTAGTCTAGCTTGTCCTCAATTCAAGCATGATAGTGGCCACACCATAAGAAGGGATGTGATGTCTATGTTCAAAAAGGAAAGGAAGGATATGATTGATGCCCTCACTAACAGTCCTGGCAGAGTTAGTGTCACTTCGAATAATTGAAATCTAGTTGCCAGAAGTACAATTATATTTGCATTACTTCTCATTATACTGATGATAAATGGAAATAGCATAAGAGAATCATATGGTTCAAGAAATTGAACCCACAACTTGATGGAGCATCTATTGCTGATGAAGTGCACTTGTGCTTTCATGAATAGAAGATTGACTCCAAAATCATGTGCATGACTCTTGATAATGCCTCATACAATGAAAAAATGATTACAACCTTGAAGAATCACTTGTTTCCTAAAGGTGCTCTTCCATTGTATGGCACATTTTTTTCAAGTGCGTTGTTGTGCACACATATTAAATTTGATTGTTAAGGCTGGTTTAGAGTTGATTGATAGTTCAGTTGACAAATTGAGATGGATTTTAGTATATCAAGGCTTCTTCTATTAGAATGCATAAATTTTATGACGTTACAGAAAAGATATTTCAGTTAGATGTCAAAAGAAGATTGCATGTTGATATGCTAGTTCGTTGGAATTCAACCTACATGATGATTAACACTGCTTTGACTTCCAAGAAGTATTGGAACACTTGGCTCATAGGGATAGCACATTTAAGTTCAACTTCATTCCATCTCCTAAAGAATGGAACAAGCTTGACACCTTGCACAATTTCTTGGAGACATTCTATAAGGCAACTGAAATATTCTCTAGGACTAAATATCGTCCTTCTAACCTAAACTTTAGGTCTGTTTTCATATTATAAATCTGTATGTTTGTAAGTTTTTCTTCATAGTTGTACACTCATTTGTTCCTACTATTAATTTATCTTTTGTACTACTTTAGGTTGGTTTTTATGGTGAACTCATGTCTTAATGAATCACTGAGTGAATCTAAAAATTTTATGACTCCAATGTTGAAAGCAATGAAAGTGAAGTTGACAAATATTTGGCTAATTATACTATTATTCGTTCATGTGCTACTGTTCTTAATCCTCGCTACAAACTAGATTTTCTAAGCTATTGTTACACAAATCTTTATGGTGAAGATGGCCAATGTCGTGTTGATGAAGTTAGACAAAACTTGCAAAGTCTTTTTGAGGGATATCGTGGTAGTGTTGTTTATGATGCTGTTGATACACATAATTCAAATAGATCAAGTGCTGCAAGTGGGAGTAGGGGTGCTGATATGTTTAGTGATTAGGATCAGTTCTTGAGTGCTCGTCAGACCCATGAAGAGAAATCTCAATTGGACCTTTACTTGGCTGAGCCAAGTAAGAACATAAATGACAATATTGATGTTCTGGACTATTGGAGCAAGACGTATGCATGCTATTAGAGCTTGCCACAATGTCTCGTGATTTTCTTGCTATTCTAATGTCTAGTGTTGCTTAAGAGTCGGCATTGAGCACAAGTCATAAAGTCATAACCTAAAACCAGAGTTCGCTCAAGTCCAAGACTATTGAAGCTTTAATGTGTCTCCAAGATTGGCATCGTGAGAGGATGCATGAAGGTAAATGCAATTATAAGTTTTTCGTTTCATTTAGTTGTTTGATACTAATTTTTACTAGTGCCCTGATATATTTGTATGCTTGCAGGATCTGCTAGCACACAAGTTGCTGAAAGTACTACTACAAATGCTGAAGATTCATCTGAATCTAAATGTAAGCACCAATTACATTATTTGCAATTTGTTTCTCTTTAGCCTTGTACATCACTTACTTCTTTGGTTTCAATTTAACATGTTGCAGGAAGGCTAAATTGTAGTTCTAGAGTCTTGACAGAATCTGAAGAATTGGTTGGAAGCTGATGCTGCTGGACAGATCCATTAATCATCCATGTTTCGTGATGTGATGTTGGTTTTATGCCTAGTGCATTGTATCTTCAGTTCCTTGCTTAAGAACTTTATATCTCTGAGCACTGATTATCAGTTATAACTACATCCGCAGCCTAAGCCTTTGGAAAATTGTTACTATGCACTACTATTACAATATATAAGCAGTTTGCACTTGTTGTGGAGCTTGGGTTCCCTCAGTCTTGAATTGTTGATTTGTTTTCTTTGCCTTGTTCTATGTTGTATCTTTGTTACATTTCTTAATCCATATTTTCTGAGTTATGGTTCAATTCTAGTAGCATTTGAGATTTGAATTTAGTGTCGTGTTGTTGTTCTTTCACCCTGTTTCCAGTGGAATTTCCTGTGATTTGTGCCAGAATTATACCATCTTGTGAAACTTCTGAGTTTCAAATAAGACATAAGTATGCTCATTGAACTTAGAAGATATTTTTGTTCTTGAGAGTATCTAAATGTGTTTGACTTTATTATGTGCTGTGTTGAGCTGTACTATAGCTGTTCCTATCGGTGCAAATTGAATATATTGATTTAGAATTCCAATGACCTATCTGATTTGGCCTGAAAAATGCTGCATTTGTCAGACTTCGGGTCATGCTTCGGGCTTCGGCTTTTTTACGTCTGGCAGGCTCGGGCTTGAAAAGTGTGTTTTGTGTCAGGCTTCAGGTGGGCTCAAGCTCATGAGTTTGAGGTCGGGTTTTTTAAAGCCTGGCCCAGCCCAGCCCAAGGAATGAACAGGTATAGTTAGTAATGATGAATTTTTTATTTTTATATTTTCTAATATTAATATTTGAATAAATAGACCCATGATGAAAAGAATTACAAGAATAGGCGTTTACCACCCTCTGAAAGGGCGGGTGGGTCCTCTGAAATAGGCAGCCCTTTCAAAGGACGGTAAGCATACCACGTGGTCACGAGTATCCCTTACCGCCCGTACCCCCTTACCACCCTCTCAGAGGATGGTTAGGACTTATCCCTTACCACCCCATACCCCCCTTACTACCCTCTTAGATGGTGGTTATGACTTACCGCTCCCTAAGAGGGCAGGTAGGCCCCACCCATAGGTGTGTTGCACTGTAGCGCCACTTACCTCCCTCTGACAGGGCGGTTAGGCCCCTTGCCACCTCAGGGAGCGGTTAGTACCCCGGCACCCCCCACGCTATAAAAAGACTGAAATTCAACCAAAATAGTCATTTTAATCTAGGAAAAAAGAAAGAGAGAGTGAGGAGAGGAGAGGGAGGAAGAGAGGGGGAGGAGAGGAGAGGGAGGCAGCGCGGTAAAGCCCTACTATTTTTGTCTCTGGATTTTGGATCTCAGTTTCCGGTAATTTTTCTAGACTTATATTTTTATTAGTAATTAAAATACCAGTAGATCTTGGGTTTAGCGACATAATAGTAGTTACATTATATGAGACCTAAGGTTTAGCTAGGTAATCAGAAAATGAGGGTTTTCTGTCTTTTGTAGTATATTGTAAAGATCTAGTTTAATACGGTAGGATAGTCATTAGATGTATGGTTGTATTTTGAGTATGGTAGTTTCAGTTATCTAGATTTTATAAAATAGTGATGTAGGTAATAATTATAGATAATTAGAAAGTTTATTAAGTAGACGGGGGTTTAATTAGTTAAAATTGGTTAGTTTGCTTAGGAGCAATATTGATTATAGTGAACTAAATGTATTGTCAGGTGACTATTGGTTTCGGTAATTTTGTGAGAGTTTAGATAATCAGAAGTATAGTTTTCTTGTATTAACATTAGATAGATTTTTGAATGTTTATAGGTACGTCCAATAAGCTATATTTTCTGATATATTATAGTGAAGGTCAGATTGGTTACAGCCCTAGAGGTGTAGATCTATCTGAATTTTAGCATGTCGTCAAGGGACTTAGTAGAGCCTATGAGAGGACCATAGTGGGTGTGTGTAAGTGGCTGATACGCCATTTTCAATTAGATCTCCAGCAACATGAGATTAAGTTGAGAGCTGTGCTAAGTCGTGCTACTCAGAGGTACTTTGGGGAGCTAGTCCCAATTAATGTGACATCTACTTAGAGACAGTACATAGATATAGCATGTGAATGTGGTCTCCCTCTTGTGCTGGTAGCTGAGGCGTACCAGAAGGATCCAATAGAGATAAATATTAGGGAAGCAGTAGTAGGAACAAGTCAAGCAGTGGTGGATGAAGCAAACCCAACAACTGTGGGGGACAAGCAGGACATTGAGGATGTGCAGGAAATGTAACCGAGGGGTGTGGCTAATGAGCGGGAGCACATCTCTAGCATAATTGAAGAGATGGAGAGGGAGGAACAGGAGCTCAAGGAAGCCATTGCCGATGAAGATTCATCCAATAAGGAGGAAAGTGCTCTTGTTCCTACAGAGTGGAGGAATCAAGAATTTTCAAAACTAGGGGTCAGTGAGGGGCATCGGACATCATGGGAATATCATGTGAATGAGGTGTCTTAGGGTGCTACGTACCCTAATAAAGATGTTGTTATTGAAGCAATGAAATACTGGTCGTTGTCTCTTCGGAGGCAGTTCAAGGTTGTGAAGTCAAGCAAAAGGTAGTACAACATCAAGTGTTTGGTGCCTGATTGTCCGTGGCGGGTGCACACATTCAGAGGAAAATGGGTTGACCACTGGGAGTTCTTAATAGTTAGGGAGCATAACTGTCGCATTGAGGAAACTGTCACACCCAATTTTAACGGACAAAACCAAGTGCGGCTTATGTGTGCCTAGAAAGTTCAACACACATAAGGACATCACAGGTGAAGTGACAAAAGCAATACTTTAACTTACAACTGTTTAACTCTTACATTAAAGACTTCACCTAAACAACTCTAATAGCTAAATGATAGCAACTAAACGACGGCACCAGGATGAAAGCATCGGCGACCAAGAACTCCACAGGCACCGACCAGAAGACACGCTCCTAGTTCACCATGTCGTCATCTTGAAAATCTTTAAAGTCCTCCACTGAGCAATATATTTATTGCGGGAGATAGCAAGGGTGAGCACATGGAGTACTCAGCAAGTGTGGAAAAGATAATGATATGTAGGCTTTCAACAAGGATAGGCTAACACATGGTATATTTGCGTAAGTGCGAGTAAAGAAAACGGTAATGTAATTCAAAAGCATTGATCAGTTGTTAAGTGAATATACCCCAACAACCCGATAACAAACCATCCCATAAACCATGATTAACTAGTACCGCTGTATTATACCATAACCATCTAATCAAGGGAGGATCCAAGTCTCCCATAACCAAGGGCACGGTTGTTATAACAGTTTTACACTCTGCAGAGGTTGTCTAACTTTTAGTCACGAGTCGTGACATTCATGTTGCTGTGTTAGCTAGACAGTGGTGTGCGGCCAGAAGATCACTATGAAGCATTATCCATCAATTAGGCTGGTACCCCAATGAATACCAGCCAGGTGTCTAATTTATATATTAAGCTTTACCCATATCAGCCTCGTGTTTGAATGGTATTTCTTGGGTTGTCGCTCGTCAAACTGGTTCTTATATGTGACACTTGGGCAAAGACTATCCAACAGGGAAATAACCAACAAAACCTAACACATTTTCTTGGACCGTATCCACAAGCCCACCATATGAACCACCATTATCAAACCAATAGGGAAAATAACCAACAAATTTCTTGGAACGTATCCACAAGCCCACCACCTGAACCACCATTATCAAACCAACTCCTTGCCCAAGTCCTAGGGTTCCATGTTACTAACAAATTCATCATCACCATTGCATATATCCATTAAACATGTATATGACACTTCCCAACATCCCAAAAGCATAGCTAAGCAAATCTACCCAGGAGACTCATATCAACTACCCTTAGGCTTCAAGGAATGTAAAGGAAGAACTAGGTAAACCCTAACATAGGTGACTACCCATCAAGCTGATAAACATGGCATGCAATTTTGTAAATAAATCATTTAAAATATAGGTTCAATATGATCAAGGACACATGCCTTCTCCTTGTTGCTGCTCAGTGTACTCTAGCTCTGGGTCTTGATGTTCCCCAAATTGATTCGGGGCATTGTCAACTAATCGCACAATTACCAACAGAGCACACAAACAAACACACTAAGAATAGAGCATAAAACAAAAGAACAACAAGATAAACCTATCTAGAAAGAAAGAGCACTAAAAACGAATTTAACGGCACAAGAATCGCTTAAAATGGAGCTACGACGAAAAAGGTATGCTAAAAACAAGATTAGGGCTTATTTTATAAAAGAAAAGGACTATATTGTAATTAACAAAAAGTTCTAGGGACTTTTGTAAAAATAGAGGGACCTAATTGTAATTTTAGAAAAGTTCATGGACTAAAGTGTAAAAAGATAGGGCTCTTTTGTGAAAAATAGAGAAGTTCAGGGCTTTCTTGCAAAATTACCAATTTTCAGGAATTATCAGATTTATTTTTGTATTAGAAAACACCTATTTAATGCGTGGGACACTAACTAGATGGCTGACTAGGTGACACATGGGCTATATGCTGATGTGGCAGCTGATTTGGCTAGCTGACGTGGCAGGTGAGGCTGACTGGATTAAGACAGACACGTGGCAACTCGGGATTGACTGGTGAAAGGGTATGCATCCGATCTAATCTTAGCCACACGGTTTGGATCTAACGGCTAAAGGAGAAGGGGGCAGCTGAAGGGGATCAGCACGGCGGAGCCGAGGTCGGCACGACGGTGACCTCGCAGGAGAAAGGGGAAAAGGTTGTTGCCTACTTTGGTTCACAATGGCGAGTGGCAAAGATGCAAGAGGAGGGAACGGAGAACCTGTTTGGCGATTTACCTTGGGTGGCATAGGACAGAAAACCGGTCGGCGATGATGGAGGTGGCGACGGCTTTGGGTTGTCGTCGAGGTGTGGTCTCTGGCGACCGGGGGGCAAAGGTGAGAGCAAGGGTGTGTTCGAGAGGCGCTGGCGAAGCTTCCGAACGGCTTGGTGGTAGCAAAGCGGCGTAGAGGTGGTGAATCGACGAGCTCCGACCGAGGCGATAATGGCGAGCGGTGGCGACTAGAGTTTCGCGTGATTCAGCAAATTAGGACACAGGGAGCTGGGATCTCAGATGAATCGAGTCGAGGGACACGCTCAGCTGTTTATATAGGTGGTGACCTGAGGTCTTCGTGGCACACACGCCAAGAAAAGGGGAGGGTGGCGGCGTGGTTGAGTTCGAGCTGGACTCGGCCGGGAGTCCATGTTGGAGCCGAAGGCTGGCATGGGCCCAAGTGGCGGTGACGCGGGGCGAAGGCAGCCTGGCGTGGGGGGCGCTTTCACAGTGGGCTGGCACAGGTGGAGTAGGCCGAGCAGGTGAGCGTGCTTGGGCCGGGCGCGACCCACGCTGGAGAGAGAGGGCGGGAGAGGAAGAGCGACTGGGCTGGGGCGATTTGGGCCAGGGAGAGAGAAAAAAAGAGGGAGAGGCCCGGGAGGGGATTTTATTCTTTTACATTTTGCTTTTCTAAATTCATTTGAAATTCAAATTCAAAGCAAATTCTTCTCAAACAAAGCCAAAACAACTCAAAAAAACACTACATGCCTATGGACAACATTGAATGCACAATAACCAAATATAACATATGTCCATTTGGATTTTAATTTTATAAATTATATTTTTAACCTAGGCTAATTATTTCAAACTTCAAAATGAACTCTAGCATATTTTAGAAATTTGGAAATTTGAAAATTAGGGTGTTACAAACCTACCCCCTTGGAATGAATCTCGACCTCGAGATTCAGACGGATCGAAGAAGAGATGAGGAAACTCCATCTTCAGATCTTCTTCTCTCCCACGTCGCTTCATCTTCCGAGTGGTGACTCCATTGCACTTTCCATATTGGTATTACTTTGGTCCTAGTCACTCTTTTTGATCTTTCAAGAATCTTCACGGGATACTCTGTATAGGAAAGATCTTCCTGAACATCCAGTTCTCCCATTGGTAACTGTTCTTTGGGCACTCGACGACACTTCTTCAATTGAAACACATGAAATACATCATGCACATTTGCCAGTTGAGGCGGTAACTAATTCAACACATCCTTCACTTTGCTTGGATCTACTGCTACACCTCCAGCTGTTATGATATGGCCAAGAAAAGCTACTAAAAATCACACTTGCTAAGCTTGGCATACAGCTGATGCTCTCTGAGTATTTGTAGCACAATTCTCAAATGTTCTTCGTGTTCTTCTTCATTCCTAGAGAAAATTAGAATATCATCAATGAACACCACTACAAACTTATCCAGATAATCTATAAATATCTTATTCATGACATTCATGAAATAGGCTAGGGCATTGGTCAATCCAAAAGACATAACAGTATACTCATATAGTCCATATCGAGTACTAAAGGTGGTCTTGGGTACATCTGATGATTGAATCTTCAACTGATAATAACCGGACATTAGATCAATCTTGGAGAACACTCAGGCTCCTCTCATCTGATCAAACAAATCCTCAATCCGAGGTAACGGGTACTTGTTCTTAATGGTCACATCATTGAGCGATCTGTAGTCTACACACATTCTTCGAGTACCATCCTTCTTATCCACGAAAAGAACTAGCGCTCCTCAAGGTGACGCACTTGGTCTAATAAAACCTTTACCTAATTGTTCTTTGATTTCCTTCTTTAACTCAGCTAGGTCATTGGCAGACATTCTATATGGCCTTTTAGCTATAGGGGCCGTACCGGGTACCAATTCAATGACAAACTCAATTTCTCGATTTGGTGGCATACCTAGCAATTCATCGAGAAAAACATCGGGAAATTCACGAACCACTCTGATTTGATCAATGGGGTTTTCTTCAAGTAAATTGAGAGAACAATCCTTTGCTGTCGGGGTAGTAGCTACAAACTCAACTCTGGTTCCATCTCCACTGGTCAGGTGGACTACTCTTCTGGCACACTCAATTACTCTATCAAATTTGGATAACCAATCCATTCCGAGGATAACATCTATGCCCTTAGATTCCATGACTACAAGATTTGCTGAAAAGTCTACCCCCTTATTTTTAGTTTCATCCTACGACACATATATTGTGTTTTCAATTCTCCTCCAGGAGAGCTAATAAGCATAGGTTGTTTCATCATAACCACAGGTAAACCATGCTTGGCAACATACTAGGTAGTTATGAAAGAATGTGAAGCTTCATAATCGAACAAAACTGATGCAGGTTGAGAGTTAATGAGGAACATATTGTACACCACATCCTGAACATCTTGAGCTTCTTCCACGGTTACATGATTGACCAATTCTCCTCCAAGAGAGCTAATAAGCATAGGTTGTTTCATCATAACCACAGGTAAACCATGCTTGGCAACATACTAGGTAGTTACGAAAGAATGTGAAGCTCTATAATCAAACAAAACTGATACAGGCTGAGAGTTAATGAGGAACATACCGTACACCACATCCTGAACATCTTGAGCTTCTTCCACGGTTACATGATTGACCTTCCCTTGAACGAAATTCTGATGTCCACGGTTGTTCTGAACAGGGGTCTGATTTCCATTATGCGCCTGGGATTGAAACTGACTGGACTTTGGGGTGTTGGTGTTGAACTGATTTAGATTCTTCTTAGGGCATCGATTCACATAGTGTCCTAGCTCTCCACAGTGAAAACACCCTTTGCCTGAGGCAGGAGTAGCGGAGCTATTCTTTACTTGTGGAGTAGATGGTGGAGTTGAACGAGGTGTCTGATAGTTGGAGCGTTGAACAGGGGCTTCAGACTGAGGCTTGTATTGATTATTGGTACAAAACATAGGACCTTGCGGGGAAGTTTGAGTTGCCACACAGGGACGTGTGTTTCTTCCTTGTCCTTGGAAAGATATCTTCCTCTTCTTCTCGTCTAGTTGACGACAC
Source organism: Phragmites australis (assembly GCF_958298935.1). NCBI lineage: Eukaryota > Viridiplantae > Streptophyta > Magnoliopsida > Poales > Poaceae > Phragmites > Phragmites australis. The sequence goes on from NC_084927.1 coordinate 17,728,696, forward strand.
ATGTGTTCAACCACTAAAGCTTTTTTCATCATTGCTTGGAAATTAGGGAACTCTTGAGGAAGTAAGGCATATTCAATAGCATCGTTCAGACCTTCCAGAAAGCATTCTTGCTTCTTCTCATCTGTATCCACTTCATTTGGAGCATACCTAGACAACTGGGTAAACTTAGTCACATACTCCCTTACAGTCATTAATCCTTACTTCAAGCTCATGAATTCCTTCTTTTTCAGACAAACATCTCCTGATGACACATGATCAGTGCGGAAATTGGATTTGAATTCCATCCAAGTGATAGTTGTTGGATTATCATGTGCGGCACAATATGCTTCCCACCAGTCCAAGGCTTGACCGGCGAGTTGGTGCGAAGCATAGAGTACCATCTCTCTGTCATTGCACTATGCAACTTGTAGCTTCCTTTCTATATCTTTCAGCCAATCATCTGCATCCATAGGCTTCATTGCATGACTGAAGACTAGGGGTTGAGTTCTCTTGAATTCTCCAAGTCTTGATGGTTGATGGGGTTGAGGAACATGATTTGGCTAATGTTACTGCATCTGCACCATAGTTTTAGCTAAAGCTTGTAAGATCTGAGTTTGTATAGCCATCTATTGTTCCAAGGTCACTGGAGGAGGCGGGGGTAGATTCTGGTTATTGTTGTCCTCCTCATTGGTATTGGTGCTCCTTCTTGTGTTACCATCTAATTAAGGTTGGAAAGGGGGACAGGAGTAGATAAGCGAGACTGGAAAAGGATTTAACTAAGAAAGATTGTGGACAACCTAAAGTATGAGCCACGATCAATAATCTATGCTATTGAGGAAAGGTTTCAGTACACAATAAACTACACGAAGGCATGGAGGGCGAAACAGAAGGCTATTGAGATAAGGTTTGGGTCATGCGAAGCATCATATGACAATTTACCACGTCAACTAGCCACAAGATGTGCGAGAAACCCTAGAAGTTACATTGAAATCAAGAATTACCCCTTGAGTGAAAAGCCTAGAAAGCGAGTATTGCAGCATGCTTTCTTTGCATTTGCGATAACCGTAAAAGCATTTAGTCACTGTCGACCCATCATTTGCTTGGACGGGACGTTCTTCATTGGGAAGTATAAAGGATAGATATTGTCTACAATTAGGGTAGACGGGAACAACCAAGTGATGTCACTGGGGTTTACCTTTGTGGAGAGCGAGAATAGGGATAGCTAGTATTGGTTCCTTGAGCAGGTGACGCATGCTATGGTTCTGGACCGGCCTGATGTATGTTTGATTTATGATAGACATGCAGGGCTGTTGTAGGCTTTGATGGATATGCAATATGACAGTGTTCGACGATATGTAATAGCAAAGTGGCCTGACTTGAAGAGCAGGTAATGCATGAGGCATATGGTTGCAAACTTCTACAGACAATTCACAAATAAGCACTTGATGAATCTTTTCAAGAAATTATGCAACCAAAATCAGCAGAGAAAGTTCAACGCACTACAGGCAACGCTAGATGAACTAACCATGAAACAGTCAACCGAGATAGCAGACACTAGAGAGGAGCTAGTTGATCTTAGACCTATCCCAACAGGTACTCCCTAGATAGTAAGGAGGCCAAGGTCATATGTTAGGAACTTATCACAATGGATACAAAATGAGCCAAGTGATAAATGGGTCCTGATGTATGACATTAGAGGGGCAAGGTATGGGATAATGATAACTAATATTGCCCCTCTAATGTTGTACATCAGGGTATTAGGTCCCTACCTCTTGTTGTAATTATTGAATGTATTCTGCATGGAACTTACAGATATTTCATTGATCATTACGTAGTTGTCTCAAAGGCAATGACAAATAACCACATACTCTATGGATCGATGCTATGTGAGTACATGAAAAAGGCTACAAAGAAGGCACATATGCACCACACAAATCAGGAGGGAATTGCGGAACACAGGTTCACTGCCTTATGCTAGGATAAGGGTCGTAAGGGTGGCAAACGTGAGGGCCACATGCAAGAGTGCATGCTTAGAAATGGAACATACATATGTTTGTGCTAGAAGCCACAATTGCTACACAAGACATGCACACACGTCATAGTTGCATGTGGAGAGTCTAATATGCTACCCAGACAATATGTTTCTCGCTACTTTATGAAGGATCGGATACTAAATACTTGAAACCATGAGCTTTATGGCTACAACATTGTTGATATGTTTACAAGTGATCCAGGTCCCTCGCGAATCTACATTCCAGACTTCGAGAAGATGAAGTGCAAATCAGGAAGTCAACAAACTCAGCGGATTTGAAATTATATGGGTGAATCTGAGGCGGGTCCAAGCGTGCAACAATGCAGCAAGTGCGATGAAACTAGTCGCACATACAAGAACTGTCTGAAAAATGCACCTAATGTGTAGATGGGGTCATGACGGTGGTCAAGTGTGAATGTGTTTGTCATATTTGGATATAATATTTGTGAGGTTTTCGCCTAATCTATGTATGTTGTATTTGGACCTTATATTTGTATTTGATTGTGGACCTTACATTTGTATTTGTAACTGTGTGTACATGTAATCTGTATATTTGTTTTCAATGCAGATATAGAGCACCCACCAACCCCCGAGCTTCTTGACCCTATAGTGGACAAGAAGCATTGTAGCTTCTTGTCTGTCGTTCACCAGACCGAGTTAGTAGTTTTCTGACCACATGCCCCTAGGGAGTTACTTACGATCGACGACGATCGTTGGAAGCACTAGTATGTCATGAGTTAGCTGCGTATAATCCTGATTATTTATTTGTTGCATGTTCTACATTCACCTAATATTCCAAATTATACATATTAGCAGCATCTGGACTCTTACTGCTGTGTTGTTTGGTGGAGGCCCGAGCAATAGAGAACCCTGAGGTAGTCACGAGGTGATTCTATTTTGACCGCTCGCTGATCGCTGCACTGGTGGACCGATGGAGGCCTAAAACTCACACTTTCTACCTCCCCTGCAGTGAGATGGCTCTGGCGTTGCAGGACGTAGCCTACCTGTTAGGCTTACCTTGCACCAGAGCCGTCATTGGAGTCATCGACTTGAATGCAGACTGGATGAACATCATGCCCGCACGGTTCAGCCCTGTTCAGTGGAAGGATGACACACCAGCCTACATGCCCGAGTTCCTGTCAAATCCACGTAGGCCCATGAAGAAGTGGATTATCTAATTCCAGGTACCTTGCAATTTACCTTACCATTTTCTTTATGATTTCTAATATATTTTACTCATCATGATTTCCAACATACATCCACCCAGACGTCGGTGTGTACTCGGCGCGAGGCACTTGGACTGCTACCTGCTTTGGTTGATCGGCTGGGTTATGTTCACCATCAGCCATGGCCACTTGCTGTCGAGGACCCTTCTTCCGTATGCGAGGGGGATCACATATGCGGAGCCCTATGAGGTCCCCCAGTTCAGATGGGCCTCTGCTATCCTAGTGGTGACATATTGGGCATTGTGAGACACATGCATGAAGAAGGAGCCACTATCCACATTTGTAGGGTGCCCACTCTTGCTACAGTTGTTGTCGGAGGATGAACTCCACAAGGGGGGTTTCCGGAGGGACCCCCTTTGAGATTCGGCCGGGGGGATGATTCTGAATCTTCCTCGTACGTGAAATAAATGGGAGTAAATGAGATGCAGGTGGGTTGGATGATCGGATGCAGGAGGAAGTAAATGCTCAGGGGATTTTAGACAGGTTCAGGCCACATAGAGCGTAATACCCTACTTATGTGTGTATGCTATAAATGCTAAGTGAATGTCTCTCTGAGGATCTCTCATGTTACAAGGATGTTTGTCTAAATCTAGAGCTTCGTGAGCTTGTCTTGATCTTGAAGACTTGCTGTTCGTGCTTGTTCCGTCGTCGTCGTTTAGAGTTCGTTCAGTGTCTCTGGTCCCTCTCTTCTCCGGGGAGCCCGCCCCTCTTTCATATCCGTCGAGGCGGGTAGTGTGCCTAGAAAGGATGGCGTAAGTTCCAAGGTGCCATAAATGGAAAGCAACCATCATGGGCTGCTGCTTGAGGTGACGGGGAGGGTTGAAAACGTGCCCCCGTCCGGTCATGTCGTCATCATCCTACTTTTCAGCGAGTGCTATGGGGAGGGCCCACCGGGCAGCCACCGAGCAGCCCCGCGTGCCCGCCCGGTCAGAGCGAGCCTAACACAGTAGGGTGGCAGGCGTTATGCCTCAAGCCCTGCGTCGTTATCCCGAGGCGCGCCGGATGACGCGCGATGGGCCCGCGCATTAAATGTCCCCACGCCTCCCTGCCAGACTATGGCAGGGACTGACAGCAGGCGAGGGGGGAGTGGTTGGAAGTGACAGGTCATGCGCCCTCTTAAATTTAGCATCGGGCCTCTCACCAATTGACACCTCACCGCTGAGCCCTTACGGGGACCACCGGCGAAGGACTTCTCAGGCCCTCGGGGAACTGTGAGTGCTCGGGAACTACTGTTCACAGCCCCGAGCACTCTCTCCCGGATATGCCCTTTCTTGGTCCTCGGGGAACTCGGGTGCTCGGGGACCACTGTTCATGGCCCCGAGCGCCCTCTCCCGGAACTGACTTCTCTTGTCATCGGGGAACTCGGGTGCTCGGGGACCACTGTTCATGGCCCCGAGCACCCTCTCCCAGAACTGACTTCTCTTTTTATCGGGGAACTCGGGTGCTCGGGGACCACTATTCATGGCCCCGAGCACCCTCTCTCGGAACTTGACCTTCTCGAGTCATCGGGGAACTTGGCTACTCGGGGACCACTGTTCATGACCCCGAGCACCCTCTCCCGGAACTTGGTCTTCTCGGACCTCGGGGAGATAATCCCCGAGGGAGGGCGCCACGTGGCACTCTGCTGTCCTGGCCTTGGGACTCGGGGACCCCTGGTTCCCATGTCACTGATAGCAACCCCCGGGCCCATTGGTAGGCGATGGACCAGAGACTGCGGATGGGGCCCTCGTTTTCTTCGAGGCCGATCCCAGCACTGATGCCACGTGGCCTGTTCTTAGGCGCTGGTCTTTCTGGCCCAGGCTCTTGGTACGGCCCAGGCGGGGAACCGAAAGGACGCGTGTCCTTCCGACTTCCGAGGAGCGTGATAACGAGGCGGGAGGCGCGCGTGGTGACCGCGTAGATCGAGGACGTGCGCCTAGCAACCGCACGGATCGAGGGAGATTCACCTAGCAACCGCGCCGATCAAGGGGAATTCGCCTGGCAACCGCGCCAATCGAGGAAAAGCGCTTCACAGAATGCGCCGCGAAAAACGCTGTTTGAAATCCCCAGGATATAAAAAAGGGAGGAGGAGCGAACCGTTGCCCCTTACGCCATTCTTGTGATCGTCGTCTCCATCTTGTTTTTCTTCCTTGCGCTCAGGAGCTCTCACCCCCTTCGGCGCACAACACACCCTCCTTCTCATCCCTCCCAGCACACTCCCCATCCCCAAAGATGCCGGAAGTAGCCGCCGGGACAAGTCGAGCTCCGACAGTGTGCTGCCGGAGTCATGCATCGTGAACGAGGAGGGGGCGAAGAAAGTCCACAAGCTAATGGTGCCCGCCGACCAGCGGGAGGAGTCGGTGGTGACGTCGGCGAGCTTTCCGCCCTCCATGTGCCGGCGAGAGCGGATCATCATCTTTGTCTCTTACGTCGCCGCCGAGCTGGTGCCGCCCTTCTCAACCTTCGGCATCCAGCTCGTCCACCTGAGTCCAAACCCAGTGGTAATCCTGGCCATCTTCGCGCACTTCTACGAGATGTTCGTGGGACTGCCGCTGTCGGTGGCCCTGTTCCGACACTTCTTCGTCCTGCGAGCGGCCGGGAAGAAGAAGGGATCCTTCGACGTGGACGTCGCCGGGTGCTGCAATTTCCGCCTGCGGGACGAGCTCAACGAACTCTACATTCCGCAAGTGCTGCGGAGCAAATGGGAGGACTGGCGCCGGGACTGGGTCTACATCAACGTCAACCCCCATGACCACCTCACGCTGCCCGAGACACCGACGGAACCCCACAGGTCGACCTGGGAGGCGGCCCCTGCGGAGAATGAGCGCATGCGCCCGGTGCTGAACAGCATCGACGATCTACGCCGGGCGGGGCTGACTTCGCTGATGGTGGTAGCCGACTACCTGCGCCGCCGTCTGGCCCCCTTGCAGGAGAGGGCCCGCTTCACCTGGACGTACACGGGCCAGGGCGACATCACGAGGACCCACATCGGCGAGGATGGCAACCTGGATGAGGGGGCGCTGGCGACCTTGCTGAAGCTGGTGACCGGCGTTGAAGACCTCGCCCGAGCGGTCCTGCCCCGAGAGGAGCTGGGGCTCTGCGCGGACCCAGGCCGGGTGGCACTGCAAGCATCTATGCCAGAATTCGACGCCCAGGGCCTGGTGTAGCGTCCAGGGCGCCGGAACCTCGAGACTATACAAATCCCCGGGGTGGACGAAGAGGCAGGCAGCGAGCAGTAAACCGACGGCAGGGACGCCATGGGCGGCGGGCGGCAGACTGGCGACAAGGACGCCGCGGGAGGCAGGCAGCAGACCCGTAGCCAGTAGACCGGCGGTAGGGACGCCGTAGGCAGCGGGGCGACGGCCCAAGGGGACAAGGGGAAGCGTCCCCGGGCATATGTGCCTCAGCCATCTTCCTCGTCGTCACCGTCACCTCCGCGACAACGGTCGGCGGCGGGAGGCGCGACGGAGGGTGGCCAGGGCAGCCAATCTTCAGGCGCGGAGTCCGAGACGGAGGCCAGGTATAGGGCGCGGGAGCCTGAGGGCCAGGGTTCGGTCGGCAGCGCAACAGCTGGTGCCTGAATTGACCAGCCGCCGGAGGCAGGCTCCACGGCGGCCGCTGGGGCCGGCCCACAACGGTCAGAGGGCCAGAGCCCTCCATCGAAGAGGAGGAAGGCGGAGCTTGGACCGAAGTCACAGGGCCCCGGCTTCAAGATCCCCGAGTCCCAGTGGCAGTACCATGGGCCGAAGACCACGTAAGCTTCCTTTCTGTCTCGAGCATGCCTGCCCGGATGCTGACTTGCCACTAACTCTTTTCTGTTTTTAGGCCACCCAAGGACCCAGTAGGAGGCCACAGGCAACCGGAGGAGCCAAGGCCAGCCCCCGCTCCTGGGCCAAGCGCGCCAGCAGGCCGGGAGCCGAGGATGCCGACCAGCCTTGAGCCGAGGGCAACGGCCGCTCCCAAGCAGCCAGCGTCGGCCTAGCCCGTCCCGAGCACTCCGAGGGCGGAGCGAGTGGCCGCGGTGGAGGTGGTCATGGAGAGGGCAGCACCGGCATGGCAACCGTCGAGGACCCCGAGCGCCTCTGCAGAGAGGGCTCGCAGGGGACCTAGCCCCCGGCCACCGTCTAGCCAGGCCCCAGAACCCCTCCCGGAGGTGCTCAGAAGCGCCAGGGAGGTCATCGAGCGGCTTGAAGTGGTCATGGCGGTGGAGCGGGCCGAGCTCGACAAGGAGCGTGCCGCCCCTGGTTGAAGAGAGGGGGCAACTGGAAGAGGTCGGCAAGCTTTTGGAGGCCCGTATCACCTCGGCCCGCGCATCCTACGAGAAGTCAATGCGCGCGGTGACCGAGGAGTAGGAAACATTGCAGGAGACACGCGACGAGGCCATCGCCGCACAGGAGAAGGCCAGCCGCATGGAGCGGCAAGCAACCGAGCGCGACCAGGCATCCCGGAGGCAGGCCGCGGAGCTGCTCGCTCAGGAGCGGCTGCTTCTGTCTCGATAGGAGGCAGTCGGCGGGAGCGGCTGCTTCTGTCTTGGTAGGAGGCGGTTGGCAAGCGCGAGAAGGCCGTGTGATCTGCCCAGGCGGACTTAGCCTGCCAGAACGACGAGCTCGAGCATGGCCACGCCAAAGTCCTTCGTCGGGAGGAGGAGGTCGCGATACGCGAGACTGACATCGAGATAACGACGGTGGCTCTAGACGCCCCGGACGAGCAGATCACGTGGCGCGAGGCGGAAGCTGCCTCGGCATCGTCGGCCCTCACTGTCCGGGAGGAGCTGGCCGCCAAGCCGGAGGACAACCTGGCCGCTCGAGAGCAGGCCATCATGGCCTGGGCCGAGCAGCTGAAGTGAGCTCAAGCCGAGGCCCCGGCCACCAGGGACGTCCCTGCCAGCGCAGCCGACGGTACCAGCCTCCAGGACCGGTTGCAGATCGCAAAGGACGAGCTCGAGACCGTCATCGCCGAGCGGACCAACGTGAAGCTGATGATGCGAGACATTCTCCATCAAGCATGAAAGTCCGTGAAGGCAACCGGGCTCGGGCACGTGAATGTGGGTGAGCAAGGGCTGGACAAGGAGACGATCGGGCACATCGCCCTCAGTTTTGAAGAGATCGCCCGGCGCCTCAAGGCTCTTCCGAATGCTGTGCAGGAGCTGGCATCCCGAGAGGGGTGTGCTCTGGCCCAGGCAGTGGCCGAGCATGTTCTCGCCTGCTACCACAGCCGAGACCCTGCCTTCTCACTGGAGCCGGTGCGGTAGGGAGTGGTCAAGGCCGAGGAAGCTGCCGCCCGGGAAGCCATCCGTGGTGTTGACGCCGAGGTGGCGGCGTGCTTTACGCGGGAGCCGGCACCGGAACCGAGCAGCAGCGACGCGTCTTCACCCCCGTCAGAGCCTGCGGATTAGTTAGATTTTTTGTTTTTTGGAATGTTGTAAATATGGGAGTGATCCCCTCCAGAATGGTTCCTTTGAAATATAATAGAAGCCTTTCTTTGGGATCAAAACTCCATTGTGTTTGTCTTGATATTGTTTGCTTTTCGCTTGATGTCCCGAGAAGTACTTAGCAGGAGAGACCCGCCTTCCTCCCTCGAGAGTTAAGTTGCCCGGACCACTCATCGTACGAGTAGTGGGACCACACGAGCGCCTAGCCCCCGAGCCCTCGCGAGTCCGCAGCTGCTAAGTCAAGAGACACATACACGAACTTCCTTGCTCGGGAGATAAGTCCATCCAGCACGGAGCACGCCACAACCAGTGAACACTTTCCACTCTGTGACCTCTCAAACAAGCAGACCAGAGACACGTGCGGGCGGAAACGTGACCAAGAGTCCCCACGGTTTGGTAGTGTCCGGGGTAGGACTGACCAGACCGAGCACCGACAGCCCACCCCTGGGGTCTAGGTGGTCCCGACCACTCTTTGCTCGAGCAGTAGGATTACCCGAGAACCCCAGAGACTCGGTAGTGCCCGGGGTACTGCCAAGCTGGCCGAACACCACGGCCACCATAAAGGACCTCGGTCAGTCATCGCCGTCTGTACGGTACACCAACCACTGTCTGTTTTTGTCATTCTGGAAAAGCGAGCACGTGGGCAAGGTTTTGTGCGCAAGGAGACCATCTCGCCGAACAGATTAGAATGCGAGGGTCCCGAGGATAACTCGGGAATAATAGTTTATTGCGTATGTATGAAAGGAAAATTGATATGACTTTAGTCACTCACCGGACAGCTGTCAGCCTTCCGACCGACCAATCCAGGAGGGGTACGTGCCCTGACCTCGGGGTGCCTAGGAACTTGGTTCCCTCGTACAGAGCGCCCGAGCACTGGAAAGCAAGTGAGAGAACCATGGGCTAGGCGGTCCCGACCACTCATGCTCAAGCGGTAGGACTACCCGAGGACCCCGTAGGTTCGAGCAGCACCCTGGGCACTGAGGCCCTTGCGGTCGGGCTGCTTGGTTCTTGATCATTGATCTGTAAACTTAAGAAAATAGGAAAAGACTCTTTGTTTGGTGCGCTCTGTTAGTGCGGTACTCATTATAGACTGCTCTCGTTTTTTACCCAAGACCTCTCGAATACTTGGACCGGCGAAGTGTACAGACAGAGGCATAACCAAGAGGTCCAATGGTTTGGTGGCGCCCAGGGTAGGACTGCCCAGACCGAGCACCGACAGCCCGCCCCTGAGGTCTAGGCAGTCCCGACCACTCTTTGCTCAAGCAGTAGGATTACCTGAGAACCCCAGAGGCTGGGTGGTGCTCGGGGCACTGCCATGCAGCCGGACACCATAGCCTACCACAACAGACTTAAGTCAGCAGCTAGTGCCTGGACGCATACCGATCAAGATCCGTTTTTATCAACGGGAAAAATGAGAGAGCGTGTTTTCTCGCACAAATCGAGCATCTCACCAAATAGATTAAACATATGGATTCCAGAGAGAAAAGCTCGGAATAAGAGTGTATATTGACAATTTTGTACAGAAGTGGTAACTTACATGGTTGGTGGCAACCCCCGGCCAACTTGGGCAGGGGGACCCCTGGCCTGGTTGGCCCGAGCACGAACATGTCCATCTAGGGGTAAAATTTGCGCAGATGCTTGATGTTCCACGCGTTTGGGAGCGGCTGCCCATCTTCTGTGGCCAGCCAAAATGAGCCTTGCCGCAGGACACCGATCACGATGAAGGGTCCTTCCCACATAGGGGACAATTTATTTTTTCCTTCGCGCGATTGAGCGCGTCGGAGAACTAGATCCCCAACCTCGAGTGACCGAGCCCGGATGTGACGCTGATGATAGCACTGCAGGCTCTGCTGGTATCTGGCTGCTCGAACAGCAGCTCGACGACGACGCTCCTCCAAGTGGTTGACGTCGTCGTGTCTTCGTTGTTCCTGTTTGCCTTCGGAGTAGGCATTCACCCAAGGGGAGCCGAGAGTGAGCTCGGAGGGGAGGACCGCCTCGGCACCGTATACGAGGAAGAAAGGAGTCTCCCCAGTGGCGCAGCTTGGAGTGGTCCGGTTGGCCCATAACACAGCAGGCAGCTCGTCGATCCACCATTTCCCGTGCTTTGCGAGAACGTCGTAGGTCTGGGTTTTGAGCCCCTTCAGTATCTCAGCATTTGCACGCTCGACCTGCCCATTGCTCCGAGGATGAGCAACAAAGGCGAAGCAGAGCTTGATGCCGAGGTCCTCGCAGTAGTCCTCGAACAGGGCACTTGTGAACTGGGTGCCATTATTGGTGATGATTCTGTTCGGGATGCCAAAGCGACTTGTGATACCGCGGATGAATTGAGGAGTCGTGTTCTTGGTAACCTTGATAACTGGGACCGCCTTCGGCCACTTGGTGAACTTGTCGATGGCAACGTAGAGGTACTCATAGCCCCCGATTACTCAGGGGAATGGACCCAGGATGTCTAGCCCCCAAACCGCGAAGAGCCAAGAAAGGGGGATGGTATGGAGAACCTGAGCTGGCTGGTGAATCTGCTTTGCGTGGAACTGGCACGCCCTGCAGCGCCGAACCAACTCGGAAGCGTCCTGGAGAGCTATAGGCCAGTAGAAACCTTGTCGAAAGGCCTTCCCGACTAGCGTGCGGAACGATGCATGACCACCGCACTCGCCCTCGTGGATCTCAGTGAGGAGCTCACTACCTTCTGCCCGGGTGATGCATTTCAGGAGGACACCATCCGTGCCGCGCCGATAGAGATCCCCATCTACCATGGCATAGCGTTTGGATTGCCGTGCAATCCTCTCCGCCGAGGCGTCATCCCCGGGAAGGATGTTTTCTTTCAAGTACCCTCGGATCTCGTCGATCCATGAGGCATCTTGAGAATCACCGGCAAGCGTAGCGCACTCACCGGGTGGTGGCACCTTGACAGGACCTCCCACTGAGGGTGTTGCCTGGGTCCCCTCAACTAGGCTCGAGGGTCCCCCTTCATCCTGGTCAGCAGGTAGGACGGGCGGCCGTGTGAGCCTTTCTTCAAAGGCTCCGGCTGGGACGAGCGCCCAGGCAAAGGCTAGACAAGAGAGGTGGTCAGCCAGAGCGTTATCGTGGCGAGGTATGTACCGCAGCTCCAGGCCGTCGAAGTGCCTCTCTAGCCTCCTGACTTCCGCCATGTACGCCGCCATCTGAGGATCCGTGCACTGGTATTCCTTGGAAACTTGGTTGACCACCAATTGGGAGTCTCCCTTGACCAGCAGGCGCCGAATCCCGAGGCCCACCGCTTCTCGGAGGCCAGCAAAGAGGCCCTCATACTCCGCCATGTTGTTGGTTGCTCAGAAATGCAGCTGCACGATGTACTGGAGTACTTCACCCGTTGGGGAGGTGAGAACCACTCCAGCGCCCGCGCCTTTCAGCGTGAGGGAACCGTCAAAGTGCATGACCCAGTACCCGGGCCCATCTTGCCCGGCGTACGCGGAAATCCCTTCATGGTCAATCTCGGGGACCGGCGTCCACTCCGCCACAAAGTCGGACAGGGCCTGGCTTTTGATTGCCTGGCGGCTGACGAAGTGTAGATCAAACTCCGCCAGCTCCACTAGCCACTTGACGATACGCCCAGTGCCTTCTCGGTTCTGAAGGATCGGCCTAGTGGATATGTAGTTACCACTGAGACCTTGTGCGCCTGGAAGTAGTGGCGCAGCTTCCTGGAAGCGACGAGTACGGCATAGAGCATCTTCTGGGCTTGGGGATACCTTGCCTTGGCGTCTCGGAGGACTTCACTGACGAAGTACACCAGTCGCTGTACACGACAGCCAGGACTGAGGCCTCACCCTAGGGATTGTCACAGCCCCGAGCTCGGTGTAGTGGTCGGGGCCGACCGGTTTCTCAGGCTCAACTCCCTGGTCAGGAGGAGCCGAGGTCTCAGGCTTGACTCCCTGCTCGGGAGGAGCCCCGAGAACTGAGGGCTGCTCGGGGGCGGCTGGGAGCTGGAACCCAGCACCTTGCCCCAAGCACTCATCACGCTCCACCACCAGTACCATGCTCACGACCTGAGGAGTGGTCGAGATGTAGAGCAGTAAAGGCTCGCCCTCGGAGGGGGCCACCAGTACAGGTCATGAGGTAAGGTACTTCTTCAAATCTTGGAAGGCCTGCTCAGCCTCCGGCATCCAGTCAAAGTGATCGGTCTTCTTCAGCAGTTTGAAGAGAGGGAGCCCTCGCTCCCCGAGCTTGTTGATAAAGCGCCCCAGGGCCACCATGCAACCAGCGAGATGCTGGATTTCCTTGAGTCGAGCCGGGGGGTCGCATCTGTTCGATGGCCCGGATCTTCTCTGGATTGGCCTCGATTCCTCGACTGGAGACCAAGAAACCGAGGAACTTAACCGTGGGCACCCCGAAGACACACTTCTCGGGGTTGAGCTTTAGGCAGGGAATGCGGAGACTATTCAAAGTCTCGGCTAAGTCCTCCAGCAGGGTGGCGCGGTCTTGGGATTTGACCACGAGATCGTCGATGTAAGCCTCAACGTTGCGGCCAACCTGCGAGTCAAGGGTAATGCGCACAGCCCGCTGGAATGGCGACCCAGCGTTGCGCAAACCAAAAGGCATTGAGACATAACAATAGGTCCCCACCGGGGTAGTAAAAGAAGTTTTTTCTTCGTCCTGTTTGGCCATGCGGATTTGGTGATAACCTGAATTTGCATCTAAAAAACACAAAAGATCGCATCCCGTAGTGGCATCTACAATTTGATCTATGCGGGGTAAAGGAGAAGGATCTTTTGGACAAGCATTATTTAAGTCAGTGTAGTCGACACACATGCGAAGCTTGCCGTTGGCCTTCGGGACGATGACTGGGTTAGCCAGCCAATCTGGGTGGAGGACCTCTCGGATGAAGCCGGCATCAAGGAGCTTGCTGACTTGCTCCCGGATCAACTCCTGGCGCTCGGGCGCCTGCCGCCGGACCTTCTACCTCACCGGCCATGCATCGAGACGCACAGCAAGGTGGAGCTCGATCACCTCCCTAGGGATCCCGGGCATATCGAACGACTGCCATGCAAACACGTCGACGTTAGCCCAGAGGAAGGTGACGAGCGCGCTTTCCTATTTGCCACCCAAGTCACCGCCGATCCGGACGACCTGGGAGGAGTCTTCGCCCACCACGACCTCCTTCGTAGGGATGGAGGCATCGGCGGTGAGTCGGGGTTTGGATGAAGAGGGTCCCGGGCCCCCTGGGTATCCTTCGACCTCGGCCCGAGCAGAGACCAAAGCTGAGTAGAGCTGCTCGGCGCAGGAGACAGTGCTACCGGTCTTGACGGGCACGGAGATGGGGCCTGCAGGGCCCGGCATCTTAACCGTGAGGTAGGCATAGTGCGTGACCACCATGAACTGAGTGAGCGCCGGGCGCCCGAGTATGGCGTTGTAGGGGAGAGGGACATCCACGACATCGAAGATGACGTTCTCCGTCCAGAAATTATCCCAGCTCCCGAATGTCACGGGCAGCTCGACCTGCCCGAGGGGCAGAGTGTGTCCTGGTGTCACCCCGTAGAAGGGGAGCGACGGCTTTAGTTGCCTGGAAGGCACCTGCAGCTTCTTGAAGGCCTCCTGGGACAGGAGGTTTAGGCCTGCACCCCCATCGATCAGCACTCTGCTGACCTTTACATTGCAGATGGTGGGGGACACTACCAGAGGTAGTCACCCCACGCCTGCAGTACTCGCGGGGTGGTTCGCCATACTGAAGGTGATCAGGGTATCCGACCACTTCAAGGGCCTTGCGGCTGCCATGCTCGGGGTAGCCGAGCACACCTCCCGCTGCATGGTCTTGATGCAGCGACAAGAGGAGGGCGTGTACGCGCCCCCGTCGATGAAGGCGACGGTGTGCTCAGGCTCTTGGAACCCGAGTTCTTGGTTCTCGGGGGTGGCTTTGTCATCGCCGCCCCTGCGACGCTCCTCGCGCTCCTTCTGGCGCCGCTCAACGAGGCCTTTGACTGACCGGCACTATGTGAGGTCGTGCCAGTCAGTCTGGTGGATCTCGCACCACTTTCCCGGCTCGGGCTTCGCGGGAGCGGGAGCCCTTGGGGGAGCAGGAGCCGGAGCCCTCGCGGGAGCGAGCCTTCTGCCAGCAGCCGCCTGGCGTGCCGACCTGTGGTCAATGCCCTCTATCGGCCTACGGGCAGGGCCCTCTGCCAGTATGACAGGGGCAGCATCGTGCCTTCTTCTCTTTTTCTTTTCCCGCCTGTCAAAGCGGGAAGAATCTGGTTGGTCGGCAGCGGGTTGCTCAGGGCGCGGGACATGCCACGCCCGAGCCTCCGCCGCCTTCGCGCGCTTGTCGGCCAACGTGAAGAGCTCCACGGTGGTTTCGACCTCATGCGTACCTAGCTTTTTGAGCATCCGTTCGTCGCGGATGCCCTGCCGGAATGCAACGATGATGGCATGGGGGTTATCCGCGGGATGGTATTACGGACCTGGCTAAAGCGCTGTATGAAGCACCTCAGCATCTCCCCCTCCTGTTGCTTCACGGCGTGGAGGTCTCACTCCAAGCTGGGGCGCGTGAAGGTGCCCTGAAAGTTGGCCACAAACTGGTGGCAAAGATCATCCCAGGAACTAATAGATCCTGGGGGTAAGTTCATAAGCCAGGAACGGGCAGAACCCCTCAAGGCTACATGGAAGTAATTGGCCATAACCTTTTCACTACCGCCCGCTGCTTGGACGGCGGTGGTGTAGATCTAGAGGAACCCGACGGGGTCGATGGACCCATCGTACTTCTCCAGTAGTTCTGGCCTGAACTTCGTGGGCCAGTTGACCCGACGGAGCTCGTTGGTGAATGCGCGGCAGCCAGTGCCGTATCCCACGGCACGAGCAGCGCCCTTGGGTGGTGAAAGCCGGCGTGTCGGGGAGCCCCAGCGGTCACGGGCCGCCATAGAGGAAGCTTGGTCCTCTGCCTCGGCCTCGTGCCAGGACTCCCGGTGGCGCTCGAGGGTGACGCACGCATCTTCGGCGGCCCTCCGCTTATTCTAGTGTAAGCGAAGGTCCTGAGCTCCGGTTGTGGCCAGGGGGGCGGCACTCAACCTGGAGGCCCCCCGGCCGGTTCAACCGCCACCTGAGGATGGACCGGCCTTGGTTGCGCCGCGGCGGGAGGTGGTGCGAGAGCTTTCGGCCAGCACCTGCCGATGAGCTGTGCCCACCAGGGAAGCTACCTCCTGAAGCCAACGGCCTTCTGGGGTTTCCCCCACTGCTTGGACAGGCGGGTGCCTGAGGAGTGCTTGCGCCGCAAGCAACGCACTCCCAGGGCTAGCATCACCGAAGGCGAGCCTCCACCGTAACGGTGCCTGGTGCTATCCGGACGTAGATCTCGCGGCAGGGGTGTCTGCCGCTTGCTGAGGGTTAGGCGGCCCGCCTGCAATGGCGGCGGCGGCCCTACTGGGCCCAGCGCCATTGTCCCCATGGGAGGGGAGCGCCGTATGGGCGGACCACTGGTGCTGCTGAGGAGCAGCAGAAACTGGGGCCTTCTGAGCGATGGGCTCCACTTCTTCGCTGGAGCTGGAGCCAGTGCTTTGGAGACGATGTCCACCTGCCATCTTTTCTACAGGAAATAAAGCGGATTCAAGGATGCAACCCCCTACCTGGCGCGCCAGCAGTCGGAGGATGAACTCCACAAGCGGGGATCCAGAGGGACCCCCTTTGAAATTTGGCTGGGGGGATGATTCTAAATCTACCTCGTACGTGAAATAAATGGGAGTAAATGAGATGCAGGTGGGTTGGATGATCAGATGCAGGAGGAAGTAAATGCTCAGGGGATTTTAGACAGGTTCGGGCCGCACGAGCGTAATACCCTACTCTTGTGTGTATGCTATAAATGCTCAGGAAATGTCTCTCTGAGGATCTCTCATGTTAGAAGGATGTTTGTCTAAATCTAGAGCTTCGTGAGCTTGTCTTGATCTTGAAGACTTGTTGTTCGTGCTTGTTCCGTCGTCGTCGTTCAGAGTTCGTTCAGTGTCTCTGGTCCCTCTCTTCTTCGGGGAGCCCGCCCCTCTTTTATACCCGTCGGGGCGGGTAGCGTGCCCAGAAAGGATGGCACGAGTTCTAAGGCGCCATAAATGGAAAGCAACCATCATGGGCTGCTGCTTGAGGTGACGGGGAGGGTTGAAAACGCACCCCCGTCTGGTCCTGTCGTCATCATCCCGCTTTTCAGCGGGTGCTGCAGGGAGGGCCCGCCGGGCAGCCACCAAGCAGCCCTGCGTGCCCGCCTGGTCAAAGCGAGCCTGACATAGCAGGGCGGCAGGCGTTACGCCTCAAGCCCTGCGTCGTTATCCCGAGGCGCGCTGGATGACGCCCGATGGGACCCGCGCATTAAATGTCCCCATGCCTCCCTGCCTGACCGTGGCAGGGACTGACAGCAGGCGAGGGGGGAGTGGTTGGAAGTGATAGGCCATGCACCCTCTTAAATGCAGCATCAGGCCTCTCACCAATTGACACCTCACCACTGAGCCCTTGCGGGGACCACCGGCGAAGGACTTCTCAGGCCCTCGGGGGAACTGTGAGTGCTCGGGAACTACTGTTCATAGCCCCGAGCACTCTCTCCCGGATATGCCCTTTCTTGGTGCTCGGGGATCACTGTTCATGGCCCCTAGCGCCCTCTCCCGGAACTTGACTGCTCGGGTCCTTGGAGAACTCGGGTGCTCGGGGACCACTTTTCATGGCCCCGAGCACCCTCTCCCGGAACTGACTTCTCTTGTCATCAGGGAACTCGGGTGCTCAGGGACCACTGTTCATGGCCCCGAGCACCCTCTCCAGGAACTTGGCCTTCTCGGGTCATCGGGGAACTTGGGTACTCGGGGACCACTGTTTATGGCCCCGAGCACCCTCTCTCGGAACTTGGTCTTCTCGGACCTGGGGGAGATAATCCCCGAGGGAGGGCGCCACGTGGCACTCTGCTGTCCTGGCCTCGGGACTCGAGGACCCCTAGTTCCCATGTCACCGACAGTTGTGGTCATACGAGTGACTCACAATCAGCCGGCCCATGGTGGACCAGTCCCCGTACCCTAAGGAATGGTACGGGGAACCCAAGGAGGATGGGCTCACCATGGGCTTGTTGGGGTGTCGACATCAGGTACATAGGAAACATAGCTCTTCTTTACTTGCCATATATTTTTAGTCCAGTTTCTTACTACTTTTCTCTACAGCCGCACTAGGCACACAAGTAGGCCAATAGCGTGTATGAGCTTTTTAGGTCGCAGTTTGAACGTCTATGTCCAGAGGACGTGGCTTGGACCCCCTACAGTCACTCGAAGATACAAGACTGTGTACATATCGGTTTGTCTCCGTTGTATGGCCACAACGAGGACTACTGACATACAAAGAAGCCTCTCATCTTCGACATCTACGTCGAGGAGTACTCGCCCCACCTTGTGGTGAGGCAGTTAGGACGCTTCCAGGCGTTCCCTCTCGTCAATGTTCGTACCATTCTACCCCAAGTTCATAGGTAACTAAAATAAAATATATAATCCATAGCATTCATCTCATTTATAGTCTATCTAACATGGTTGACCTGTAGGTATACACGTAAGGGCCAACCAGTTGGCAACCTCTAGGTAGATCGCTTGGCACCATACATCTCGGTATGGGCCCAAGCCCTTGAGGATGTCGTCGAGGAGCCTCATCCTTTCACTAACCTAGCCTATGAGGAGTACCTATGGTGGTACGTCCCACGTACATGTACACATGTCACCTACACCCTAGATACTATCTGGCTGCACATCGCTTAAACTGCGGAGGCCTACCCGGGCAATTGGGACGAGGACGTTGCATTAGTGGTATGTTTAATTAACTTATCATTTTTTAACATATAATACCATATGAACTACTACAAACTGGAAATCCTATTTCATGTTTGTTTCAACAGGCCGATATCATATACGATATCCATAGGGACACGACTGAACCCATGGGATGCCTCAGACAAGGGATCTAGCTTAGTGCGGCGAATGTAGCAGGGTTTGTCAAACGGGTTTTCGACAAGATCGTGCGGTCCCTAAAGCTTACCTCATGCAGATCCACCGCATATGTCATCGATTCCCCTTCCAAGTTCAGTGGGATCCACACAGAGTTGTCCAGGAGGTCTGATGTGCAACGACCTCTTCTGGGGCTGGCATCCACACCGTCACCTCGACCACGCCCTCTAGGACCGGTAACAATAGGTATGCCTTATTCACATGCATGTCGATTAGAGATATTCTTTTATTACCGATGCATTTATTTAAAAATTATGTTAGGTGCACCTACACACTTAACGCCGCAGAGACATAGACCATGGCCAACGCCGACACCATCATCGTTCACAGGCCTCTTGGATAATGGGCTCCAGTATACTACCTCATTCAATATATTCAATACTATATCTAATATAATCATCCGTCTGTAGATTACTATGGTGATGAAGTTGGGACGTCTGCATCTGCACCTTCACCGTTTGCACCATACTTCGGCAGTCAGGTATGGCCATCTACAACTGGCCTTGCATACCATATAGATACAATATTGCATTTTTAGTAATACATTCATTTTCACATTTACTGTGTCCAATAAATTCATCTGTTCGCAGGCCCTGGGTTATTATGCATGGACGACGGCAACAACATCGCAGTCATCATACCTAAGTCAGGAGGATGAGCTTGGGTCGGACCCTGCGTTTGACATCTTCTTTAGCGGCACACTGGACTATGACATCATAATGTGGACCCATTTGGCTAGTGCTCCACTATTGATGCAACAAACCCAGGAGGAGGCCTTGACACCCGTGATCGCTACAAGGCCTGGTAGGCAGGTTGTTCCACTGGACAACCTGACCTACCCTAGGGGCCACATGAGGGCGAACCAGCGGCAGCGGCGATGAGATCGTGATGGTGGGAACAACCGACACCAGTGGGGTAGACAGTAGTAGGATTTTATCTTTGCTTTCGTAATTTAGATGTTTGTTTCATGACGCATCTGTGATTTGTAAACTAGTCTTACATATTCATACATTGATTCGCAAACTAGTCTTACATGATCCAAGCAGGGACACGTTCACTAACTGCTTACTTCCAAAAGGTATGCTGAGGCCCGAATGCCATTATGGACAAACATGAAGTGTTTGGTGTTCCCATGACTTGGATACCTTCGGTAGGAGGTAGTTCTGTTGTTTGAACTTATATCTGCTTCCGAAAGAAAGCAAAAGAAGCATCAAGTGATCAGGATTGACTCTGGTGCGACTCCACTGTAGACTGGCTATTTACTTTTCATAAGGCGTGTCAACATGTTATGTTCACATTTTGTATCAACCATGATATCTAACACTACAAAAATTGTAACTTTCCAATGTTTGTGCCATATGGTAGTGTAGCTGTGTTATATAACCGTACTCGAATGAATTATCATCGGCCTTTATTCTACAAGCTTTTTTTACCTCACATATTCCTATCTCCCCTCGATGATGTGCCTTCGTCAGCTACGTGACAAAGGGCATATATGACACATCTAGTCTTACATATTCATACATATCTACTCTCTATGTATTACATGTTTAGACGTTACTACTTACCATGTCATTAATGAATTTTTTAATCCCATGTGACATCACGCTACCAGCTTCTCAGAGTGAAGTCACCTCTCGTTGCCACATTTTCAAGGAGATGTGACCCCTCGGTGTTAGCATTTCAGATTGACGTAACCGCTCGCTGCCACCTTATCAAAGCGATGTGATGCACGCTACTGACTACTCAAAGTCTAGTGACCGTTCGGTGCAGGAAGGCATCCAATGCATGCACTATCTCCAAATTATATACCTACACTTGGTCCATACACCATCGGTCCTTTCATATAAAATGTGAGGCTGAGGCAACAAAAAGGTCATGAAATCATAGTTTTTTGAAACAACACTAGCATCTGATAACTAATACCGCACCATGGCTGCCTCCTTAAGTAGACATTTCTCGTGGACATCCAAATTCTCAATCATAGCCCTATAGACTATGAGGGAGACCTAGGCAAAAGGTGATGATGTGATCAAGGAGGAGAACCTAAACAAAGTGATGTCGAAATCGCGGACCATGACCCGATGTCCCTATTTCATCACAGAGGAATGGCGGCGAATGGTAAGCTCTGTGATCTCCATGGACCTTAAGACGCACTTATTAGAGTGTTGTCAGAGATATATTAGGGTGTACGAACTAGCCGACATAGCAAAGTGTTTTAGCAAGCGAGCACACACCATATTTATGCACCCTCAGTAGTACAAGGAGCACAATAAGGTATGTTCATCGTTATTACATGTCTCAATTATTTGTTAGGTTGCACTTCTAAGACACATTTATATATTCATATGCTCTTTCTATATACTAGGTATTCCCTCAGGATGAAGAGTTGCTGAACAAACTCATCGAGAACTTTTTAGGGCTACATCTGCTCTTTGGTGGCGGTTGCCTACCCAGACATCACTGGAGACGCAGAGGTAGTCATTTGAGACCTTCACACCATTGCGAAGAAGGCGGTGGTTCAAGCCACCATGAAAGAGGTGGTTGTTCGACAACCTCCATAAGAGGACGTGCTTCTACCACTTCCACCACAACCAAATAGGTTAGTTCCAACGATGATGACTTTGTGCTTACTGCTCAGAGAACTCCACACCATTGTGAATTCTCTAACGACAAGGTAGATGAATGAGATCCTAACTTTGATTATTTTTCATATACATCGGCATCACGTAGACCAAAATACCAAGAATACGATTACCATTGGATGGCCTGGAAGATAAGGCACGGACAACCTCAAGGGGTATTTCATCTCTAATGTTTATGCTACTAATTGTTGGACTTTTTGCATTCAAGGTGGTTCTATCATTTTTAATATATGACATAAGTCGTAGTATGTATCGTAGATGTAGCCTACATGCTATTAGTAATGTTTAAATTCCATGTACTCATCTCATATACACATTCTATCTAACATCTAGTGTGGTTTTATCATTTCACTTACATGTATTTATTCTATCTTCACTTAAATATTTTTTGGGATTTTTGTTATTTTTATCTTACATAACTTCTGGTATTTTTGTTATTTTTATAAAAAAAATGAGCTGACCGACCCCTCAGAAAGCGGTAGGGGCGCTAACCGCCCTCTGAGAGGGTGGTAAGGAGGAGTGCATGGCGCGGGGCTAACTGCCCCTTTAGAGTGTTGCAGGGGAGCTAACCGCCCTCTGAGAGGGTAGTAAGAGGGGGTACAGGGCGGTAAGGTAGGGGAAGGGCATAAGCGGTAGATATCTGTGAGGAACAGTGACGTTCTAAGAGGGAGGTGAATTAGGATACTTAAAAACTAATGGCTCCAAAAACTTCATAAGATAAAATCTCAATTTCTATATAAATGTGCTCTAGATTTATCTAGTGTGTCTAATCTACCGCTCAACGGGATAACAACCTACTCTAGAAAGGTAAATTGCAAGTATGTAAATGCAAAAACGTAAATAAGGTAGAGAGACAAACTCGGCACAAGGGATTGTTATCCTATGGTACTGGTGGCACACAAGCCAACCCTAGTCTACATTGGAGCTCCATAAAGGATATGCTCCCGGTCGCCAAGTCTCTTCCGGTCACGGTTCTTGAGCTACCAAATCACCAAGATAAGGCCTCAAGCATGATGAGCCACCAACCCACCAAGGCGATGTCTCATCACTAACCTCTCTTTTGGTCACATGTGCACTGTCTTCACTTCAGAGCTTTGGTCACAAAGACAAGGGTCTCCGCGTCCCCGCACAATCTTCTTGCCGCCACTCCACACCAAATCTAAGGGTCAACAAGCTTGAGCCACCAAGGCTCAAGGTGTTGGCGAGTCACCAAGACTTCAAAGTGCCGGTGTACCTCTCGGTACAAGGTTGGATCACTCCTTGATCCACTCTCTAGATTGCAGTAATTAGCAACACTTCTTTATAGGCCTATAAGCACTAATCACTCTCTAATCTTGTGTTTAATCACCTTGTATGATCAGTTTTAGCACTTAGATGGCTTGAATGTCTTCTCAAGTGTATATGGGTTTCTCTGAACTCCAACACCTTCAAAAGACTGAGTGGGTTGGTATTTACAACCTCAAACCCGCCAACTAGTCATTGCTCTAACTGCTCAACTTTACGGTGAACAGCGAATATTCCAGTGTTGATAGTGTACAATCATTGGAACATCCGGTGTATAAACTAGCCATTAGAACCCCACTCAGAACCAATGTGAACACTGAACATTCTGGTGTAACATCAACTCCATCACTAGACTATCTGGTGAGTTGTCTTGAGCCAATCGAGCCACTTCTCTTCTTCTCTGCAAGAAATACTCCGGTGTGTTCAACTCAAAGCGTCGGACCTTTCGGTGTATTGATCTTCAACTCCCTTGAAAAAATTCAATGTTCTGTTAAATGTTCCGATGTTCTTACTTCTAACATCGGACCATCCGGTAAGGTGGTCCTCACCTTCCATTAGAAATACTCTAATGTGTTCACCAGGGCATCACCGGACCTTTCGGTGAGTGCAACTTAACTCAACTCCACTGACAGAATACGCTGGCATTGCCAAAGCTTTTATCACCAGACCATCCGGTGAGTTTAACAGCCTCTGGATAAAATGTTCCGATGAGTGCAAACTCATCTATACCGGACTATCCGGTGACAATAATTTCTCTAGGACTTCTCCAATTCAATCAAACTTTGTCCCGTCTATGGTGACTTGTTCATGTATTACATCCATAAGATCTACTAACATATATTCTTGACAAACATATTAGTCCCAATGACTATATTGTCATTAATCACCAAAATCACAATCAAGGCCTAATAGGGCTATTTTTGCTACAATCTCCTCCTTTTTTGTTATTGATGGAAACACAACCAAAGCAAGAGGCAAATGATACCAATTAAGAAAATACATGACTTCAAAAGTTTACAAGACCAAACCTTTTTGCTTGGATGCATGGTAAGAACAAATTAAGATACCAATTGTAAGGACAACCATGTTCTTACCACCATCATATCTCCCATTTTGCTATAATTTCCCTCAACATTATGTTCTCCTTTTAGTTGTGACTGTCATGTAGATAGTTCTTCATTTTTCTCCATTACCAGTATCTCACTTGATCGATCCATGCAAGAATGTCTTTATCTTTGTCAACCTAAGATGCATCCCCTTTTATCAACAAACTACCCGAGATAGTTCTTACATCTTGCTTCTCCCTTGCATCTTGTTTACTTCTCTTGCATCTTGCTTTGGTCTCAAAATTCTCCCATTTGTCAATAATTTCAAAAAAATCTACAAACACATGTTGAACTCAAGGGAAAATATTAGACCATTTGGGAGAGAGAGCTTCATAAAATATAATCCATATGAATGATACCACTTATAAAAAATTATGAGGAATTTATACCAATTGAAAAGATATATCAATTGCAATGATAGAAGGTATTGATATCAATTGAAAAAGACAAACAAGGATCATAATTCATGAAACTCACATGATATAAGCTAAACTCTCCCTATATGTCTGCATACATATAATGAGATCCACTTATAAATACCACTTGTAGGAATGTAGTAATATATGCACAGCTAGAAAATAGGTAGAGGTAGGAAGTTTAAGCCATATCATGTATGGAGGTAGCTTCAATGTAGAAATGAATTGACAATGATACCAATTAAAATCTTAAAGCATTACGTATCTCTGAGAACTTGTTGATCACTCCATGATACTACAGAAGATATTATTTGAAATACATGTTACTCTCAAAATCACAACTAGTAGAATATGATCCTCCTAAATATGTTCATACAAGTGTTGAATACTTTTGAGAGATATGCATTTGTTATTGATAAGAATGGGGAGGATACCCTATATATTCGTTCATGACACTTAAAGGATACCAATTGAAATACTAGTGTCATATAAGAAACCTACAACTAATAAACCATGTAGGTTGCTCATAAGAAAGTGAGAAATACAAGCAACCTACCATATGAAAAACCTACATTAGGCATTGCAATAAATTAAATTGAGAGCATACAGACAAGGCAAATGTACAAATTAGGAGGATTTTGCATTTAGTAACTTTCACCTTTGAATAGGGATTTAGGTATATGATGATCATGATCTTCATCAATACATTCATCTTGTACATTTGACTTTTTTGCTTGAATCTTCACCTCATCTTGTGAGCCAAATCTCCAAATCCCCGAGCCACGTGAACTTTAAATCCTCTTTGGAACCTAAACCAATTTGGGTCCCTTCAGGTTGGTGATGACTTCCTTAGGCATCCAAATGGGTTAGTTCCACCACCGGTCCTTTCTCCTAACAATATGTGCAACAACTTTGCCATTTTCCATCTTCTTGAGCTTATAGTAATTGCTTCGGTCTTGATCTTATAGTTTGGCTTGGTGTAGATATTGGAGGTCTTATTGGAGAGGTTTTCCATCTTCTTCTTCACCTTGGGCTCCGTCTTGACTTGCTTGCATTGGAAGGACTTGTGGCCTTCTTGATGGCATTTGAAACATATCACGGTGGACCCCTCCACAAGTTTATTTACCATGCTATTATGATTATCTTGAGGAGGTTGGACATGTCCTTTGCCCTTTAATCTTACCAAATGTTCTTTAAGCTTCTTCACTTCTTGCTTGAGATTATCATTCTCTTGTGCAATGAATTCATTAGATGGTTCTATAAAAATATTCTCAATGCATATCTCATTGCAAAGGGGTGAGCTAAATGTAAAAAATAAATCACAAGAAGTGGAAGCATCTATCTTAGAATTTAAATTAAAGAGAGAGGTAAATTGCTTTAAAGGGACCTTAGTCTGAGATTCAATGCACTCAAATTTAGTCTTAAGCTCTTCATGCTCCTTGTTTAGCAATTTAAATTTACTCAACAATTATTTTTAATTGGAAACAAATGTAGATGAATGTCATTGAGAGTATTGAATTTCTTAAGTTATTTAAATTGTTTCCTTAAGGCCCTTTGTTTCTCATTTATCAAATCAAGTAGTTCTTCATAGGAGGGAGAATCCTTATAGGATTCATCATCACTTACATCGCTTTCTATACCTTTGGCTATAAGGCACTTGTGAGATGATGGCTTACGTGGTGATGATCTTGAGGGAGAGCTTCTCTCGGAGGAGTGGATGGTGAGGCTCTCAATGCTTGAATTTTCATCTTAACCCACAGATCTTCATATACTTGCAAATGCTTTGCTTCTTCTTATTGTCTCCCTCTTATTTTTGGTCTTCTTTTCCTTCTTGACCAAGTCTTTCACGGAAATTGGATGATCAATCTTGGCATTGATCATCTTCATGTTCTTCTCCAATTGTGATATGAGCTTTGCGATCTTAGAATCCATCTCCTCATCACTTGACGTGTTTTGCTCATATTCTTCATCACTCTCTTTATCTTCTTCATCACCATCATCTTCGCTTGAGCTTTAATCTTGATCTTGTCTCCTCATCTTTGCCTTTATGTGTGAGCATGGTACTTGCTTGCTTGTGAGGGCAAGGCTCTTAGCGTCAGATGAGGTAGAAGCTTCAACCCTATGTTCATTGTCATCTCATGGGCAATAATCTTACCGAGAACTTGGCTTGAAGTCATCTTACTCATGACGTGGTTATCATAGATAATGGAAACAATTAACTTGTACTTTGTAAGAAGAGCTAGAAGTATTCTTCTCACCATTTAATCATCTTTAATTTGTATCAAACCTATCCTATTGATCTCATTGACAAGAATATTCAAATATGAGTACATATTATTAGTATTTTCATGAGCAAATTATTTGATGCTATTGAGCTAGAAGACTAACACATGATATTTCTCATTGCGTACATCTTTTGTGCCTTCATTTATTTCAATGAGACTAGTCCAAATATCATGTGCATTAGTGATAGAATAAGCACGATTAAATGCATTAACGTATAAAGATGATAAAAGGATACTCTTTATCTATGCTAATTACCTCTCCTTGTTTGCAAGGCATTGCCTTATCCCTTCCTCAGCGACTCTCCAAGCATCTAAACCTTTAGCTTGCAAATAACAGGTCATTAGAATTTTCCATCGGAGAAAATTAATGTCGTCGAAATGTGGAGCGCTATGGGTATCCATCCCAACCCCGGACGTCACAACTCTAGGATGATAAGTCTATCTAGAGTACGAGACTTTGATACCCCTGGTCATCAAGTTTCTTCTGGTCATGTCTCTTGAGCTACCAAGCCACTAATACAATGTCTTAAGCACAATGAGCCACCAAGGCGAGGTCTCACCACCAACCTCTCCTCCGATCACTTATGTGTCATCTTCACTTTGGAGCTTTAGTCACAAAAACAAGGACATCCACATCCCCGCGCAATCTTCTTGTCGTCGTTTCATACCAAGTCGAATGGTCAACAAGCTTGAGCCACCAGGCCTTAAAGTGCCAGCAAGTCACCAAGGCTCCAAGGCACCAGCATACCTCTCGGTACAAGGTTGGATCACTCCTTGATCCACTCTCTAGGTTGCAGCACCTAGCAACACTTCTCTCCGGACCTATGAGCACTAATCACCCTTTAATCTTATGCTTAATCATCTTGGATGATCACTTTTAGCACTTTGATGGTTAGGATGTCTTCTCAAATGTATATGAGCTTCTATGGACTCCAGTACCTTCAAATGACTAATAAGTGGCTAGTTATAGCCTTAAACCTGCCAGCTAGTCTTTACTCCAACAGCTTAACTTCACTGTGAACATTGGACGTTCTGACGTGACAATGGTACAAGCACCGGAACATCCAGTATGTACAACCTCAAAAATTAGCCGTTAGAACTCCACTCAGAACCACTATAAACACCAGACATTCTGGTGTAACTATAACTCCATCATCGTACTATTCAGTAAGTTGTCTTAAGCCAACCGAGTCACTTCTCTTCTTCTCTGCAAGAAATACTCCAGTGTGTTCAACTCAAAGCGCTGGACATTTCGTGTGTTGATCTTCAACTCTCTTGAAAAAATCCCATATTCTATTAAATGCTCTGATGTTGTTACTCCTCTAACGCCGGACCATCCGATGAGATGATCCTCACCCTCCGTCAGAAATACTTCGATGTGCTCAACGGGGCATCATCAGATCTTCCGGTGAGTGCAACTTCGCTGAACTCTTACTCCGACATTGCCAAAGCTTTTATCACTGAACTATCCAGTGAATTCAACAACCTCTAGACAAAATGCTCTGATAAGTGTAAACTCCTCTGCACCGAACTATTCAGTAAGGATAATTTCTCTATGACTTCTCTAATTCAATAAAACTTTATCCCGGCTACGGTGCTTCTTCATGTATTACATTTATTAGCCCTACTAATATATATTCTTGACAAACATGTTAGTTTAAATGACTATATTATTATTAATCATCAAAATAACAATCATTATCTAATAAGATCATTTTCGCTACAATATCTGTTCCTATAATTCTTTTCATAGGAGGTCTATTAATTTAAATATTAATGTTAGAAAATGTAAAAAAACTCAGTAATGATTTGAGTCGGGAGGTAGAAGTTGGGCTAGTTTGAGCTTGCTTCGCGGGCCATTTCACTTTTCCAATCGGTTTTCTTCTAGAACTAGCTGACAAATGGCCCTGTTTTATTCCAGTCAGGGCTAAAACCGACTAGAATAAGTATTTACTAACCAATTTTATATCCCGAGTCACCTATAGGAACATAAACCGATAAAAAAATTATTCAGTTGGTTTTTCCTGCCAGATTATTTAAAAACCGCCTGGAATTAATGTATTTGTAGTAGTGTGCGCATGTGCCCTATGCTCGTAAATCAACTATCTTTGGACCATAACGAGATGCGTGAGCCATATGTCCTTCCATATTAGCTTCATGTGCTCTATTACATAGTAAGATCATCTATTTTCCCTCGCTTTGTTTCTTCACGTAGCATGTATGGTTCCTTAAAATTCGTTTACAGCCTAATCCGTCTAGAGAGCACGCTCATGTACGTATAATATCTCTCTTATATTTTTGTCATTATTTCGTGTAAAAAGATTAATTCATAGGTGTTAGATTTGAAACACAAAGTCTTATAAGCTGGTCTAGACATATTTGAACTATCAAGATGGTATTAAATCTTCTTTAACACTTAGATCACACAGGTTAAAACAAGAAATACTAATGGATAAGGTATTACATTTCCCCCAAGAGTTGGCGCCCTCGAAAGCTTACCGCGTACGCGGTAAACAAATACCTAGGATCTCTCCTCGATACCACGACCATGACATGTCCTCTTTACGGGCCTACACGTATACACTCATATAACGAGAGTTGACTCTAATACCATATGTAACACCTCGCCTCCAAAATTCGTTTACAGTCTAACCCTCGTATAAGGCAGGCTCATATACACATAGCATATCTCTTACACTTTTGTTATCTTTTCCTGTAAAATAGTTAACTTTGAGTTGTTATGTTTAGAATACAAAAACTTATAAATTAGTCCAAACCCATTTAAACTATTAATATAATACTAAATCTATCACACTAGAACACTTAACCATACGGATCAAAACCAAAAATATTAATGGACTGAAGTATTACATCTCGTTTTCCTTCTGAAAGAAGCTGAAATACTGGTAACCCTGAAACGGTTTAGGTCCAATAATCATGAACTTTTCGCATCATGTAACTATACCAATTTTAGTTATCAGTGTCTACAAATGCTTTGGTACAGCATGTACATTCGTAAGGTGTGTTACTTTTTCTTAGACATAAGTTGCATTTTTCATCCATCGGTTCAAGTAAAACTCAATTTTTATGCACATCCTACGATCACAAGTGCTTAAAAGAGAGAATGTCATTGTTAAGCACCTGTATAGAAACTCTTCTCTGCAATACAAATGACACGTCATTAAGCACTTGTATAAGAACTCTTATATCAAATTAACAAAGCCACATAGTTGTTTCGCAGGTACCCCATAGGC
Source organism: Phragmites australis (assembly GCF_958298935.1). Classification (NCBI taxonomy): domain Eukaryota; kingdom Viridiplantae; phylum Streptophyta; class Magnoliopsida; order Poales; family Poaceae; genus Phragmites; species Phragmites australis. The sequence continues at coordinate 17,758,307 of NC_084927.1, forward strand.
CTGCGAGCATTCGCAGTGTGGAACCATCTCATCTATCTGAAACATTACAAATGTTTCGCCGGGAACAGTTTACACACTTCCATGCATAACAGGCAAGCTAACATGGTATCAATTTCAAGTTTGTAGCATCTAGGCTACTAAAAAGTTATAAGTGTTTCGGTAATTAATAATAATTACATCATTATGTTTAGCAAAAAATTTTAAGAGTAATTAAAAGATTAGTTCATAATATTATTGGATGATCTTGGTTCCTTAATTGATGGTTGAGCGATCAAATGATATGAACGTCAAGATTGAGGAGCGATCAAATGATATGAACGTCAAGATTGAGAATATTTTAATTCTAAGTGTCACAAGAAGATGAAGGACACTTAGAGTAACATAGTCTCTCTTTTATTCTTTGACTGTACTATAAGGATGGTTCGACGTATATATCAGAAGCTTTATCGAAGCATTTAGTATAGTAATGGCTAGTTTTGGATGGACGATTCATATCGGATGGTCTTGATGTTTAGTGCCTATGCACACCAGATCATCCGACGTTCATGAAATATTTGGTGGTTGAACAACAGCTAGTTTTAACCTCTAGCCTATATGTATCCCCTCGTTTCATCTCATCTCACTAGGTAACCTTGCAATTCAGAAGTGCTAAAACACTTAGTTCATGATCAAGAAGCAAGGGACTGCACTAAAGTGATTTGCAAAGTTCTTAATTAAAGATTAAGAATATTATTATTACAAGGAGAGTCGCAAGTGCGTATCTAACTATAGTCTAGACTTGATTTGAGTCAAATGGAGCTATTAGCTTATTACTATTTGTAGTTGGCAACACCTAGCCGATCTTGTTGATTGAATGTGTCTTGATGAACTCTTGAAATTCTTGTGGAGCCTTAAAAGAAAGATTTATGCTTGGTTTAAAACTCGTCAATCCAAAAATGAAAAAGTGATTATCACTACATAGCACTTGAGTCTTGATAACTAAAGAGGAGTGATATCCTTAATAAATACCTCAACGAGGATTAGAGAGAATGACAACTCTTTGATAACTTAGAAAAAATTTCAATATCTTCTTACTCATCTCTTATTTTCCTATATTTACTTTAAGCATTTACTTTCTTATAAACTAATGTTCCGCAATTCTCTTTTAATGGTAACTTGCATATTTTCTTACTTAGGATTCTATCATACTTTACTATTCATATAGGATAAAATTATTTACCTATTCTAATGTTCGGTTAAAATAATTTTAATTAAAACTCAATTCACCCTCCCCTCCCCTTTGAACCATTCGATCCTTTCGAAGTTGCAAAACCCAACAAAAACCAAACTATAAAATGAGCTGATTATATAATGAAACTGTCCATTCCAGAATTATTATGGCTAATGTTGGTATGATATGATATAACACATTCAGATGCAACAATATGAACTAATGATATTGCAACTGCTCACTTCAAAATTAGTACGAAGACTGGTATAATGTGATAAGTGCATTCCAGTGCAAGCTAATCTGGTGTTCTTAGCAAAATGCAAGAGTAGCCGATGGGCACTCATATAAGGTACATCGCAAAATTGAGATTTATAACAGTTTTACAAGTCAAATCTAACACCATCTTCTACTCATAAGCTAGTCATCTAATCCTCATGCAACGCCTTCATTAAGTACAGCCTGTTGAAATTCTGGCCAGCAACCCTGCGATTGTGATGCAAATTACATCAATATGAATGCACAATGATAGTGGAACCAACAAACAAAAGGAATATCTCAGTTGTTAGTTTACTGTACTATTGACATATACATGTGAGGGAAAAAATGCACCACTTCATGCTACAAGGGATGCAAGTGGTCAACCCGCTGACTCGTTCTGGTTATTTTCCCTATTTACAACCATGCGTATGAACCTCCAATTCAGCGAAGAGGGTTTTGACTTTTGGATCAACCCACTCTAGTATCTCCATACTACCAAGCATAGTATGCTAAGCTCATTCCATCAACTATCTAAGGAATGGCAAGACTATTTTGTGATGACGTAGATCAACCTGATTTAGAAAGCTGATTGCAGCCAGTGGGGATCACTTGGGCAAGAAAAGGTGGCATTTGCAAAAAAATAGGCTACAAAATAGTATTTAACGATAAGTAAATCAAGTTTCAATACAAGTTCACCAGATTGGACGATTATACAATAGTGAGACTCAAATTAACCTCTAAAAAATCTCAATATCACTAACATGACTGCATCTGGAAGAAAAATTGGTTTGTGCATTCATAGCCAGCCAGAAAAATCCTACATCTAATGTCTCTAAAATAGAATCATGCAAGACCTTTGGAACTCACTAAAGATAGCCATAAACATATTGCAGAATCTCTACCTGTTAATATAATCATGCAAGACCTTTGGAACTCACTAAAGTTAGCCATAAACATATTGCAGAATCTATACCCGTTAATATGGTTGCAGTAACTGGAGATCTGATTGGTTACAAGATAGCCCTCCAATCGTGATGGCTCAGGAATTGGCTTAAAGATAGGATTGGACGGATCTTCTTCTGGTAATGGCTCCTCGCCAGCAGCTTTTCTCGCCATGTTCTCTTGCCTGTATCAGCACAAATACAAGGAGAATGAAAATAGCCACAAACACGCTCCACTTATTTCTAAGTGAGAAAGCACATCACTTAAATAACTGCTAAGGTAGAACAATAGAACCATGAAGGATATGAGAGAAACACATATCACAAAGGATATGAAAGAAACGCATGAGCTCATAGTTATCAAGGCGTCGAGGCGCTCAGTGGTGTTCTCTGGAGCCGTCGCCTCACCTAGTTCGGGTATGGCATCCGCGTGTCCGCTCATGGCGTCGCCTTAGAGCACCGGGACACCGTATTGCTCAAGGCAGAAGCCGCGAGGCTGAACTAGCGCGCACGGGAAAATAGAGAGCGCAAACGGGGAAGCAGAGAGGGAGCTCAGGTGGGAAAAAGAAAAGAAAGAGACAGAGAGCGCACGCGAGGGAAGTTTTGGAGGGTACGCGCCGCCGTCGCTCTAGAAGACCAGAAAGAACACCAGAAACCCACTCACCAAATCCGTCGTCGCTGCCTAGTCTACCACCGTCACCTCCGCAGCCCTCGGCCCTCCTCTGCTCAGCCCACCCTCTGCTGGTCTGTCGCCGCCTCCCTAGTCCCCACCTCCTCCGATGCTCCACGCTCCAGTCCAGCACGCCTCCTACCCTCCTCTACCATCCACTGGTCCGCTGCATCGCCTCCTGTCGTGCCCTCTTCTGCTCAGTGCCTCAGTCTGCCGGATCTGTGATCTGCTCCCCTGTTGCGGTGTGTGGACTCCTCTGCAGCCTGCAGCGGTGCCGGCGTAGCTCCTCTTCCACTGTCCACTGGACTGGATTGGTACTTGCTTAGCTCCTCCACAGCTCCTGGGATTGATTTGCTTGTGTGCTCTACTGATCTGCGTGTTATTAGTTGTGTACTTGTGTACTGCTAGTTGAGGGAGGCACCGGGAGGCGGATTAGTTGTGTACTTGTGTACTCTTCTGCTTGCTATTAGTTGTGTACTTGTTTTCTGCTATTAGTTGTGTACTTGACTACTTGTGTACTGCTTTTTTTTCAAAAATTGTGCTTGTACATTCATGTGAAGTGAGTATGGCGTCGCCTCGCCTCACGCCATACTCACCTAGAAGGTGTGCATGTAGTCAGGCGCCTCGCCTCGCCTTACCGCCATAATAACTATGCATGAGCTAACAAAGTATACATTAACTATGAAGTAAGCTTTTTTCCACCTTCTCTTTTGAAGCCATGCCTGCTGCTGTGACTGTTGTCTTGAGACGTTGCGGTAATGATATTGGAACTGAATCGCAAGGAAGGCAATCAGTCAAACAACTAGATTATCAATTCAACCTCGCATTATGGAGCAATTCTTTTTCAAAACAAAACCTTGCTCTGCTCTGATGAAAGATCATCCATGCACCCAATCAGAAACTCCAAGTTCCTTTCCATAAAAGGAGCAGTTGACAATTTAAGTCTGTCAAAGTCACACTGAAACACAAGAGGAAGACATTAATGTAACTCAAACAGCTGGTAAGAGATGGGGACACAAAAACCATACAAGAGTTTCTGCACGTAAAATCTGAACCTGTGAAACAGGTGACTCAGGTTCCAGCTCCTTCATGAAGGCACTGACAAGCGCTGAGTTGGAAACTTTAATCTGTGATAGAAACAAGACAGAACACATGAGGATATCAAATTCACCCTTTCAACCAAAATGGAAGATATAAGAGTGCCTACCGGTATCTCTTCAAAAATATCAACCCATGACAATTTCTTTTCTCTTAACCTGTAAAAGTAAAATGTCATTTGTGTACACCACGTTTGACAATGATTGAGCCACAGAAAAGAAGCTGTACTTCTCTCCAGTTAAACCATTGTTGCGGTAAAGATCCATAAATGAATCTGTGAGTTTCAGGGCTTTGAGAGCTAGCACTCCTTGACTTGACCTAGATGGGTCATAAACGATGCACACGCATCTCCTGATATTTTCCTAAAATGTGCAAATGTTATGTTCAGCACACAAAATAGGAGAAAATATATCAAGAACCATGATGATGTTAGGAAGACATCTGATAATAAGATCTAAGTAAAATACTCAACAACAAGTTGAGGTAGACTCAGTGAAAAAAAATCAAAGCTAAATTTGGACTGGACAAGATATACATGCAACATTGCTACTATCAAGAGAAGCAGCAGGAACTCATACAAGCAATACAACTACAATTGTTTAGTTATTCGTAACGTTAACTATGGCTAGATCGCAAAAGGTAGGATCAGACATCTTAATATACTAATCAGAAGCCACATATTGCGATCCACCATAAAGAATTATTTCAATTAGATAACTATAGAAACTCTCGTAGGTGGTCCCACTGAATCCTATTTCGACAGGATAGCACGGCCACAAATGATCCATACTCCGCATCCAACTTTAGCCTCCCCTTATCCCTTCTCTCAAATGCTTACAGCTCTATCCCTCTATTATATTTTACTGATTTTTGTTGTTGTAAAGTATTTGGAACATGAAGTACCTGAAATATATTCAAACTTGATAGAACCTAAAACTGGTTGAAACCTAGAGCCTGATATCTCAAACAGCATCAAAACTGGGAGGGGCAAATTTTGTGTTACCATAGCAGGTACGTCGGCATGCACACACGCTCGCCTGCCCACACACACTGACTGACTGAAAGCAGCTTATACAACTAGCATGAAGAGCTTTCTAAGGGAACTCCCGAGTCCCAATAAACTCCTTATCATAAAACTACCATATTTTACATCACCAAATCGGTTTTTCATGGTACATCAAAACAACAGAGGACTCTGACTAGTAAGTGTAGATATGTTGTCAGTGGACTCGAGCTACAGTTTTCTTTCCTGGGCCATAGAACTATTTTGCAGGTTGCTATTCTACGCTTAGATAGCAGATCAGACCACTAACGCAGGCATGATGTAAACTGATTCGGAAAAAAATGTTAATGAAAAGAAGTGAAAATAGAATCTTTCAAGCTGGGAGAGGACAATTCAATACTTCCTCCAGTCACAAATAATTGACATTTTGGACAAGATCCGGTCAAACTTTTGACTATTAATTAACTTTTAAAATATTTAGTTTGGAAACATTCTAGTAGAAAATAATGGTCAAAGGTACACAAGAGATACCGTCATGTCCGAAATGCCATGTATTTGACTGGAGGTAGTATTAGTGAAAAGGTTGGATGACTAACACAGATAAATCATTGGATCCATACCTGATAGTTCATAAATGTTTCAATCAGTTCCACAGTTTGAAAAGATCCAAGCAAGCAAGATTGATACCTGTAAGAATACGCAAAAACAATGCAATGTAAATAAGCTCAAAACATAAATATAGAATAGATAATGACAGAAAAAAGAAGGGCACTAGAAACCGCCACTGTAGCAATACGAAACATAATACTAAAGCTCCTAAAATGTTGGACAAGCAGTAACAACACCACACCTTGTGTAGCAAGCAGTTGTGGTCACACGCTGTAGTTAGAAATGCATCCATATTTGTAAGCACACGGCAGGTATTATTGGCCGACATGCCAAGAGGCAAGAGGGGTAAAATATAGCACATGTGCACTGAATAAGTAAATATAAAACCGATTAACGCCAATTAACATATCCCAATAAAGTCAAGCAACCAATACCAATCACCAAAATATAAACAGTTGCAGCAGCTTGAATGCTGCCCCCACATCACAAAAAGATTTAGCAATCTCTCGCAAACTAATGCATCCAAAATATGATTATATATAAATGTCAATTTAAGTACAAGGTTCCAACAATTTCTGTTAACAGGCCTTGATTTAGCTAAATCATTGAAATGAACAGAATTTGCACACATGCAATATTGTTAGTTTCAGTAGGATATAATCCTAAAGGCATCTCAAATACAAGTCTGTTATCAGCGGCAACAGCAGTAGCATAACATAACACAAAATGAAAATATCCCAAATTTGTCTAACCACACTATTTCTTACATGCCTACAGTGTTCCACGAGATAATAAAAACACAACATACTGAACAAATAGTGAAGTGAAAGGAATTACAAGACTCTTATGGCCAAAAGAAAAGGCTAAGTTTTCACCAATCATAGACAATTAAAAACAAAAAAAGTCCAATTCTGGTCCCCCAACTCTGGCGTTGGCTTAAAAATAGTCCCTCGTCTCTAATACTGGTTATGTTTGGTACCTGAACTATCAAAACCGTTCAACACCAGTCCCTCCTCTCCAAAGCAGGTGGTTTTGCACACATGGCCATGCTGACTAGGATCCCACATGGCATAGGTTTGAGGACTCAGCCCAATCTATTCTCCCTTCCCTCCTGCATTATCTCTATATACCCGCTCACACTTTCAAATCCCTGGCCACAAATTCCCCATTCTGACTGCTGCCTGCTGCTCCCCAATCCCACCACCCGAACCTACATTCTGGCCGTCGCCCGCACCTCCATTGTTGCCATCATCTGCACCCGGCACCCCAATCCCACTGTCCCTACAACAATCTCACAGCCTGTACCCCAACCCTACCTGTCCCGCCGCCGCACGCAAGCCATGCCACTAGAACAAATGTGACTCATTAGCACTAATCTGTTACCTCTTGAAGCTAAACAAAAGTCTGCACTACCACTACTGCTGCCCTCAAATAAACAAATCGAAGCACAAGGTTGAACTAATCAAGCAAACGGATATGTCCAGGACACGCAAATCAACCAGTCATGATGCATAACTGATGATAGATGGGATTAGGGACCTCCGACGGTGGGATTGGTGTGCGATGGTGGGATTAGTACAGCTAGGCGTCCACCGGGAGAGGAGAAAATGAGCGAGATGGAAAGAGATTAGAAGGGGAGCAAAGAAAAGAGGGGGCTGACATCAGATGGCCACATTGGATCTGACTCAGCTAAGCCACATATGCGAAACCACCATGGAAGAAGCACAAGGACTGATGTTGAACGGTTAATAGTTCAAGGACCAAACATAACTGGTATTAGAGATGAGGGACCAATTTTAAACCAATGCAAGAGTTGGGGGACCAAAATTGGACTTTTTTCCTTAAAATGGCAAACAGATCACAGTCATCTATACTCAAAAGCTACTTAGTTATGCAAGATCATGTAACATAATGCATAAATATTGCAGAGAATGCATTTTTACCAATGCACGTGTCAGAAATCTCAATACAGCACTGACTATTTATGAATGAATTGAATATCGATATGGTACTACATGAAAATGAAATAGCATAGCATACCATCCAATAGTGTTATTGTCAACATTAACTTCCCTCAAGCACCTCATCATCTCAAGCTGGTAATTTGCACCATCTGTGTCTGCTTCCTCATCATCTTCTCTGATCTGCAGTGAAATACGTATGTGTGTCATAGACTCATAGCAAAAGCAGAATCCACAAGCAACTGCTAAGAATGTTGAAGACTCACAGGGAAAGGAAAACAGTTGGTCACTTCCAGAACACTGCCAACATCCAAACCAAGGAGTTGACCCGTAACTAGAGCGGGCGCAAACTCCTCACAGTGCTTAATGATCTTCAGGACAGCCTGTACAATAGATCAAAAAAATTGAATGATTGCAAGTAAAAATAACCCTAGCAAAGCTGTGGTTTGTGAAATTGAGATTAGAAAGAAAATGGTTGTAGTCATGGGAAAATGGTTGTAATCAAGGATACTCTAACTGATGTAAATCAAATAAACTGCGTGAAAATTTTCTTTTTTGTCAACTGTCAATCCTGAATACATCAGATCACTGCGTTCAATTCACTATATTCATATCCAAGATACTGTTGCACCAGTTTAACTCTTTATATGTGCAAATAGTAGTGCCTAAACAGATTGGTTTTCAGGAAGTTGTAGTACTACTATTCGACCATGCGCTTTCAGATGAGTAAAATCTTGACATAGCATCAACTGTGTTACGTCAATTCTGTGAAAGAGTATGCAAAGCAAATGGCATCATCGTGGTGGATTATGGTTCTACAATTACAGTATTCACCTAGCGCACTACAAATCAAACAAAATTTCACTTAATGTCTAAAACTTGTGTTGCCTACATTCATAAAACAAAATCCACCTCAAAAATAACAAGGCAATCTAGTAATCGCTCATCAATGCCTAAACCCTTCACACGCCTTGAGAACCACAACAATCTTCTGGGTGTCATCTCCTTAAGACCTTGAGATAAACATTCATAAAGAAATTTACCACCACATGTAGCCCCAAAAAAAGCGTGATTTCCCCTTATTTCCATCCCCTACGTAGCACGCTCTTCGTCATCTATACAGATCCATCCAAACGCCATGAGCTTCCCCTTTTCTCTCAAATCTCAACACGTCAACTACCAAATCGCACGAGCAAACAATAAACAGGAGGGGGGTCGGAAGCAATCACCAGGCCTTCCATCTGCACGACGCGGAGCGGCGTCGGCGCCTCCTCGGTGACCGTCGACACGGCCTGCAGGAACGACCTCATTCCTCCCGGTGCCGCTGCTGCAGAAAACCAGACAACCGAACCGACCGCCCAGGGTTAGAATAGAGCACGGGACGGGTGACGAAGTAAAAGAGTCGGCGAGAGGGTAGTGCTGGCGCGTCGCTTACGATTCGCCATGGCTACTCGGTGCTGGATGGTCGAGACGGCGGCGGCGCGCGAGGGCAGGAGGATGCGTGTGCTCTTGGAAGGACGACGCGACCAGACAGGCGAGGAAGAATAGCGGAGGGAGGATAGGGTTTTCTTGGGTGCGGCCGCGCGAGGGTGGAATCGTGTGCGAGTCCAATGAGAATCTTTTTAATAATATTATTTTATTAAAAAATTATAAATATCTCTATTATTTAAAAAATTTATATAGTTATCCATCCTCAACAGACAAACATCCTACCACCTAGGCCTTATGAGCCGTCCACCATCCTACGCAGCATGAGCGCACCCACCCACCCACCTAGGCTCCTACGTCAGGACCTGCCCCACCGAGCTAGGTCGCATGTGCCTCTTGTCTCACTAGGCCACATGTCCTTATCCGTCTAGGCCGTCCCTCTCCGTGGCACACCTCTAACCGCATGGGCCACTCTAGGTGCATGTGGAGCTCGACCCGGCCACCCTCGAGCGATGCCCTGCCTAGGCTACTGCCCACAGTAGCCGAGCCGACCTATGACAGCACCAACCGCCTGACTCTACCACAGCCTACTCACCTCTGCACATGAACAAACACTTATGAGCCAACACGCTTCTGAGCCGCTTGTCACACGCACAAGCCCCACGCGCACCCGCTAAAATAGCCGGCAACTCTAGTAGCCTTTCCACGCATAAAGTGAGCACGATCTGTACGTGCCCGAGACACCAAAACTACATGGTTTGCCTTATATGTTGCAGGGAAAATAGTCATATTAGATCATGTTTGTAATTTTGGTGATTAATAACATAGTCAATGGGACTAATATGTTTGCTAAGAATATATATTAGTAGATCTTATAGATGCAATACATGAAGAAGTCACCGAAGTTGGGACAAAGTTTGGTTAAATTGAAAAAAGTCTGGAGAAATGAACTCACTGGATGGTCCGGTGTTCACATAGATGAACACACCGGAGCATTATGTCCAGAGGCATTTGACCTCACCGGAAGGTCCGGTGCCAAGTGTTTGCTAAACACTGGAGTATTTCTTAGTGACACGTGTGCAAAATGGATACCAGTGCTACGCTGGATGGTCTAATGCTATGAAAGTGCACACACCAGATAATGAATAGTGTAAAGAGGAAGAAGAAGCAGAAAACCCTACCGAATAGTCCGATGATTGATTTGAACACACCGGAGGCAAGCGTCGGAGCATTGTTGAAAAAGGGGAGAATGCAGTGACCTCATCGGAAGGTCCGTTGCTCTGAAGATCAACTCACTGAAGTAATATTTCTAGAGAGTGTTGCATTGGGTCGTTGGCCGAAGACAACCCACCGGATAGTTCGGTGACGAAGATGTGCACACCGGAGGCTTCACCGGAGCAATTTGTGCAAAGGAGATGCATAGGCTCGGATGGCTCAGATAACTCACCAGAAAGTCCGGTGATAAAGGAGTTTACACCAGAGTGTCTGGTGTTCACAACGGCATTTGTGAGGTTCCAACGGCTAGTTTGCGAGAGTGTACTCACCGGATGATCCGATGTTAGTACTACTGTTCTCACCGGATCATCCGGTGTTAACAGCTTTTCAAAGCCGTTGGGTTAACGGCTAATGCGTGGATTTGAGGGTATAAATACCCCTACACTCAGTCATTTGAAGGTGTAACGTGGCGTTGGAGTCTAGAAAAGTTCATATATATATAAGAAGACATCCAAACTACCAAAGTTCTTAAAGTGATCATCCAAGGTAATTAAGAATAAATTAGAGAGTGATTAGTGCTTATAGGCCTAGAGAGTATGTTGTTAGGTGATTGCTGCCTAGAGAGTGGATTAAGGAGTGATGCAAACTTGTACCTCTTGGTACGCCAGAACCTTGGAGTCTTGGTGACTCCCGGTAAATTTGTTGACCCTCCGACTTAGTGTGGAGCGGCGACGAGAGACATGTACAGGGACGCGGAGACCCTTGACTTGGTGGCTCAAGCTCCGAAGTGATCACAATGCGAGGAACCAGAAGAGACTAGTGGTGAGACATTGCCTAAGTGTATTGGTGTCTCATCTGGGTAGAGGTCTTGTCTTTGTGACTTGGTGGCTCAAGAGTCGTGACTGGGTGTCGACCGGGAGCATTGTCACGACCCAAATTCTTAATCACGCGATTAAGCATGATGAAAGGATCGAATGGCCCAAGAGGGGGGTTGAATTAGGTGCTAATTAAAACTTCTACCGCTTTCTAAAATAAATGACAACCTTAGCCTAGATAAAGGAGAATGCAACTACGTGATTTAAACTAGGACAAGGCAATTAAACAAGCAAGATAACTAAGAGGGAAAACGGTGAAAAGAAAGACTTGCAAGAACCAAGATACTCAAAGTAAAATGCGGAAATGTAAATAGTTGGAGAAGAGAACACCAATTTTTTCCCGAGGTTTCGAGAAGTTGGCACTTTCCCCTAGTCCTCGTTGGAGCATCCACAAAGGATGTAGCTCCCCCTTGAGTCACCAAGACTCAAGTGCTCCCTCTTGATTGCCGCTTCTCCATCTCCGGATTGACGAGCATCAAACCAAGTACATCATCTCTTCCCGGGGCTCCCACAAGTCCTCCAAGAGCTCACCGAGAACACCTTCGATCACCAAGACCGTCTAGGTGTTGCCAACCACCAAGAGTAACAAGCTTCAAGCTTCACTTGACAAAGACAAAGCCTAGACAACAGCTAGATGCACACTTGTTACTCTCCAAGCACTAAGGATGTCCTTAATCTTCAACTAAGAACTTGAGATTAAACACAAGTGCTCTCTCTTGCTTCTAAATGACACACCAAGTGTATGAGCTGCTACAGGGTCACAAGAGATACTAAGAAGTCCAAATGAGTAGGTATTTATAGGCTAAGTATCAAGAATTAGCCGTTGCCTAACAACCCAGAATTTTTCTTAACGCTGGAAGTTCCGGTGTGAATAACTCACTTCACATCGGAATATAAGGTGCTAATTCCCCTGACAAAATAGTCGTTAACTGTTCCATTAGCCGTTAAAGCTCCGGCGTTTAATCCGGATTTACGCTGGATTATCCGGCGCATGGAAACAGGCCAGATGATAGTTTGCAACCTCTATATATAAATTCATCTGGTGAATACTCTTTTCTACGCCGGACCATCCGGCGCATTGAAACCGGCCAGACAATAGTTTGCAACCTCTCTGTATAAATTCATCCGGTGAATACTCTTCACAACGCCGGACCATCCGTCGTGGACTTCAACAATTTTTCGACTCAGAACTCTTAGGAAATTGCTCCGGTGAGAATACTCTTCATACAGAGGATCATCCGGTGAGTTGAATTTTCGCTGAATTTATCTAATTCAAACAATCTTGAGTTCTAACTTCTTGGACATTAAACCAAAAGCTTGTATGATCAACCTAGGTCTAAAAATTCACAAGTGTGCATCAACTATGTCTAGACTCACCTAGGTCAAGCTACAACTCTTAACCCCTCTTTATAGTATGGTCAAAAGACTAAAAAAGAAATAGAACCTATACTACTTTAAGTGTCCTTCATCTCCTTGTGACACTTAGAACTAGAAGATCCTTAACCTTCATGTACCAGTCCTTTGATCGTCCATATAAGCGCTTAAAGGGCCAAGAGTATCAAGGCATCATTGTTAACTAAGTTTTTCTTTTTCTTTGATACTGCTCAAGACGCATACGTTAGTCACAGTGATACGGTTGTCATTAATCACCAAAACTCTTACCTCTTACCTAGGGGCCTAGATGCTACACATGATCATGGTTTTGAAGGATTATGTTTAATTTTTGCGTAATTATAGTTCGGAATGTTAATGCATTCGTATGAAATCATTTGAATGAGAGAAAGAAATACGGGAGAGAAAAGAATTGATTTCGCAGCGAAAATGGACATCTTTCTCTCTAACATGTGGGACCCACCCGGCCCCACACCTCATCCACTCTAACCACTCAAGTGGGCAGCCCCCACCTGCTCCCTCTCTCTCCTCCCTCACTCCCACCGTGCAGCAGGAGCTGCTGCTCCTCCTCTCCCCTTCCCCACTCAAGCTCTCACTCCCTCTCTCCATTTTCTTCCAAAATCTGAGCTCTAGAGAAGGATTGGAGGTAAGCATGTGGTACCATTGCATTCTAGAGCTCATAAGCTACTCATCTATCCAATTTATTTTCGAATTCCTGGAGGATTTGAGTTGTTCTTGGCTCATTTTAGTGTTTAGGGTTAAAACGAGAAGAATACCAGAATTCTTCGTTTCCCGAGCATTTTCTCCACTTCCCGACAGTCACCCAACTCCACAAGCATCTTGAGTAAGTCTCTTAGGCTCCCCATGGCAAGAATTCGTGATTTGGTTGATCGATTTTGAGTTTTAGCAAAGTTCATGAGTTTTTGAGGTTTTGGACCAAAATGAGGATTTAAATGAGATTTAATTTAGGAATTGAGTTGCTAGGTGGTTAGTTGAGTTCTAAACTCTCTAAACTCTCCCAAACATATCCCCCTTTGGAGTGAAAAAGATCGCAAATTGATTTAGCAAAGTTTCCTCTGGGAGCAGTTCTGGAAAGTCCGGAACCTCCGAAAAATTGTCCGGAGGTTCCGCAGTTCGGAACCTTCACAGAAAAGTGCGGATAGTCCGCAGAAAAGTGTGGTTTCGCAGAAAAGTACAGAGGGTCCGCATTTACTATTTATCAGGCGTATTGAGACTTGTAAAATTCATAACTTATTCATCCGAACTCCAAATGACGTGAGACCAGTTGCGTTAGCTTCGTATGAGTGTGAACTACATGTTAAAAATGTTGAAACTACATAAAATATTTTTGAGAATTAGTGAGTTAATTAAATGTGTTTTGGCTTGTTTAGGTCACGGTTAGTTGTTGCCATGTCCTAAAATTATGAAACCACTTTTATTAGCTTTGTATTAATATGCTCTACACATTAAAAATACTATGAGCCATGAGATGAGTGTTTGAATTCCATTGGTTAATAAAATACGCGCTAAGGTTTAATGAGTCATTGAAATGGTTTCAATATTTAACATTGCGTAATTAATTGGATCTAAACCCCTTATATTGTGTATGACCATGTTTAGGTAAAGTATGTCTAGTGTTCAAATTGAATCGATCAACGAATCGGCGAAAACACATTTCCTGTCATTGTCTAGAGTGTCCGGACAAAGTCTGGAGGGTCCGCACATGTCCGGAGTATACAGAGAATTCTCCGGATACTCCGGAGTTTGCCTGAATTGCCCAAATGTCCGGATGTTCTGCATAATTTTGCGGATAGTCCGCATATGTCCGGAGGTTCCGCACTTTTAGTAACTTTTCAAATGGGTTTGAGTCCCAATTTTGTTCTAATTCGCATGTTTGCACTTTTAACATGTTTTGCGCATTATATGGCATGCATTGTTGCATTTCATCCATACTCATGGTATTGCATACGTTATTCTTTTTAGAGAACGTCGAGCCGGTTTTCCAGGAGAGTGAAGGAGATCCACCTGAACAGGAAGGCAAGCAACTAAGCATATTGATCCCTCTTTTGTAATTGGATAAGTCTAAAATTGATAAATTATGCTTATATATGTATGCATGTTTAGTGAGTTAGTGTCGGGTGCCAATGGGTAGAACCTATACCGATTGCATTCTTCTACCTTAAATACTTGTGTATTTACATTCCTTGTAGCCTTGAGGTGTTATCAATGTATAGACACGAGTTCGACTTATGTGCTTAGCCATGCTTAGGTCATTCGGTAGAAGTTGAATGACGACGTGTTCCGTTGTTCGCGAGCATATAACCTTCTTATAGTTACACACACTTGTTGAGGTTGGGATGGTTGTATGAGTGGTGAATATGAGACGAGATGTGGGTGGTGCTAGGATGGTGTTTTATCCTACCCGGATGTGGAGTTCCCCTGGGTAGGTCGATAGAGGAAGACCAGACACCGTAGACTGCTTGCATCGTTTAAGGTTGATCGTCAGGGTAGTTAGCTTTAACACTTACCTTACTCACCACATGCCGATCTAAGGGTAAGGCGAGCCGAATACCTTCGCAGCTGTGGCTTTGTGGGCGTGGACGTCGACGGTGTGAGCAGACGGGCTTGTAAGCAGTACTAGTTTGCTCTGGGAGTAGTTCTAGTATCGCCGCGCCGAGCGATGCATGCCCCCACACGGTTGGAGCTGATTGGGAAAGGTTGTCACGAATACCCCCTTATGCGCACTTTAGCGGGTGGCACAAGCCGTATGGTCCTCATGTCGTGTGGGTCCAGTAGTATCCCCTGCAGGGTGTATAAACAGTTCGAACTACCGCACTCTCGGTCATGAGCATGCTATTGTTTCATTTGCACTCAGTTGTAGAGTTTTGAGTATGGTTTGTGGTTCGGTTTGTGGGAGATGGTGATTGTGGGCACTTGTTACTTGTTGATATACATGTTGTTTATAGATACACTTGTTCAGTTGTTAGTTGCAAGGTAGTTTTCATATGTTTTGGTTAAGTTTCAGTCGCTCACACATATGTCTAGGATGCTTAGTGCATATGTTTTACTTAACTTGTGGTTCATCCTTGCTAATGATCAATGCATAATCCTTGGAGTCGAGCTATGTATATGTGCTTTATATAGTTTAAGTCTTGCGAGTACCTTCGTACTCATGCTTGCGCTTTCAGGTACTCCTGTCGTTGAGGAAGAGACGGTATTTGGCTACTTTGTGCCTGCCGATCAGGGTGGCGGACAGGAGTAGCACACTCTACTCCGAAACTTAGTGTTTTGGTATGGAGCCTAAGGGAATGTGGCTCCATATCCTTTTATTGTATAGCTTTTAGTCTTCCGCTGCTTAATTCTTTTGCTGGTTAGGAGTTGAGCAGGTTTTAGTCTCCTTCTAGCTCTCTTTTGCTGTAAATTATGATAACTTATTGTATGCTTAATATTTGTAATATAAATATTTATTACTTGTTCTTTATTAAGCTATGTTGTGATGCACTATGTTAGAGACATGTGTTCCGATCTTGGGGCACAAAACACGTGCCGGGACTGCCGGAATGGTATTCGGGTTAATCGTCGAGGTTGGATTATGAATAATGATCCGCCTGATGATTAATTTGAATACTGTTTGGACGGGTCCTCACAAGCATATCATTTGTGAAGCTCTAACGTGTACTATGGGTGACATTCATACCATCGATATCATGGGAAAAAAATTCTTGTGCTGAGTTTGTTCTCTCTAGCTTATTTACGTTTCCGTATTTACTTACTTACTTTCTTAGATAGGTTGCAAACGCTTTAATCGGTAGAGTAGACACACTAGATAAACCTAGAGCACATTTAGATTGAAATTGATATAGATTTATCTTGTGTTATTTTTAGAGTTAAAATAGTTCTAAGTATCATAATTCATCCCCTCTTAGGACGTCACCGATCCCTACATATGCCTGATCACGAGAAATTTTTTACTCCTGTTACAACGCACTGGCACTCAACAACTTTATTTTGTGTAAATTTCTAATGATTCATAGCGTTTGCCGATTTGACTCGCAACTTTGATATTACACTACATGGTTTGTATTTTCGTTATAACACAACGGAGCTTACCTAGTAATACACAAATTCTCAGCTGGACTCATGTCGGCAATGCACATATACTTTTTCTAACTATTGAAAAAAATTACAATTTTTACAAAAAATACAAAAAAATTTGCTTCATCACTACGTCAACTGAGAATTTTTGCAATTTTTACTAATTTTCTATTAAAAACTTCCGAACTAGGTATCCACTATGCTAAATTATCTATTCTACTCTAATATAAATTTTCCTACTCTAAATTCCAAATGAATCTATATTTTTCCCTACCATTCTAAATACAATACTGCAAAAATCCATAACAATACAATTTTACAGTTCCTACATCAGCAAAAAATATGTACATCTAATAATATAATTTTATTATAACATCAAATATTAACCCTAAATTACCAAAATATTTGAACTTTTTCAACTATTCTACATTTCCTAACTAACTGTACTATTTTTCTACCTATAGCTAATTTCTAAACCGTGCATACTCTATTCTAAATTTTATATTCTTATTTTTCTAAATTATCTACTCTATTTTAGATTTCTCTAATGTTTTCTAACTATTTTTCCACTGGTTTTCTAACTATTTGCGCGCCACACCTGCCTCTATGCTGAATGGGTCACTTGTGGAAGAGAAATCGACAACCGGGGAATAAATAAAGTCATGTTGGCACGCAGAGTGTCGATAGGCATAACGTGGCACCTGTCGGTAGTCCGTATACCGATAAGCTATGATGTGGCACTTGTCAATACTCTAAGTACCGATGGGATCCTTTGGTCCACCAAAAGGCTATGTGGCACCCTCGTTTCACTGAGCTCACCACCTATCGATACTCCGTGTACCGACAGGTCCCCGAACCCACTGCTACGTAGGATGTCGACACTTAGAGTGCTGATAAGTTCTAGTCAGCTGCGTGTTGACATATACCTATTCTTATAATTTTGTGAATTTAAATATTATTTTTATAGCTTTCCTCTTAAATAATATTATTAAAAAACCGTCCAACTGATGTGCGGCGCGGATGTGCTCCTGCCCCTAAGTAGTCGTACCTCTATTATTTTATAAAAAAATTTATCACATTTATTTTTCAAATAAGCCCCTTTAAACTTCAGAACAACAGAACCATACTTGCAATGCCAGTTGTACACTTGTACGAAAAATTTGTCTTCAATGTTATTTTTAACACATATCCCACTAATGTTTAGTGAGTGCCATTTTAGATATCATTATGGTCACTAACGTATTACTTTGACTACTAATTACTAATACGAAACATTAAAAAATATTAGTGATCAAAGTTTGAACGTGTTAACTACATGCAATATAAAATAATAATCTTTTGTGACCAGAGAGAGTACAATATTTCCACCTATTAGGTAGCATATATTTGCCCATTCCAGTACAAGACAACCTGCAACATACTATTTTATACGTAGAAAATATTTTTCTTTCCAAAATATCATCAGTGACTATGATAGAAAAGACTTTTACAAAGTTTTTCTTTTTTATCCTGCCATTTTTAATTAGCCCACCACCTCACCCTTTTCTCTCCTACTTTCGCCACTTTTCCAACTAAAATCCTTATTCACTGTCTCCCTTCTTGATATTTGTTTTCCGCCTATCCCTACGACTAATCATACCATCCTTTTGCCTTTACAGCCTCCTCTTATGTAGTCAAAGTCGTATCAACTTTCTCCACCCAACATGTTTTCACTTCCTCCTCGGTTTCCCTCTCTATCACAAGCCAAAGTCGCCTCACTCAACAATGACAACCAAGAATTTCTCCGTGTAGTCGAACATGTTTCCGCCTAAGTAGTTGTCCCTTCCCTTCGTGTTGGCATGAGAGTCAATGACAAGGTGGTGCTGTGAATATCATTGTTCATAGGTGTTTTTTAGGTAGGCTTGTAAGTGGGGCAGACCATACGACCAACCCGTTAGGATGGTCCGCACTAGGAGCCCACATAGTACTACAAATTAGCCTGCTTCGATGAAGCGAGTCTATGCAGGTAGGCTAGCAGTGCCTAGTGGCGTCGCAAGCCCACGTAGCCGCAAATCAACCCCTGAGACGAGAGGAAACCCCACATAGTGCTGTGAGAGAGGATGTTGCCACTACCCATGGCGGACCCTAGCTGCCAGCTTCTCTTGGCTCCTCTATGGCCACCCTTCCTCATTAGGATCTTTCGCCGCATCCGTCATCTGTGTGACCTTCGCCGCCACCCGCGGTGTCGTGCTCCACCTCCCCCACTACAGTGGCTTTATATTGGTTCCTGTATGTTCTAACAAAAGTTCAGGAAATAACAGAATTTGCAGGTTCTAATAACTTACCAGTCAAAGCTAAAGAATGACATCCACCACATGCTACTTGAATTGCTTCCTCTACCCAGTTCGACGTTTGAATTTGCTGAAAATGATATGCAAGATGTGATCATTCAGTACATCCATAAATTGCCAACAGGCAGTAGGAAAATTTAAACTGATAAATAGTTAGATGAGAGGTGCAATTCGAAACTCAAAAATACATTATTCTCTTACAGTAGAAAGCCAAAATGAAGGGATGTATTCTTTTGCCATGTAACTTAACACTATGGAATTAAAAGGTGCAGATTCTAGCATCATGCCAATTGGAGAAGAAATGGATGCACATCAAATCTGGAGTGGTTTGGCAATACTCATATTAGCTTTGATATTTTTAAGGGTCAATTTACTAGGGTGGCCAACTGAAAGCTTAAAAAGGCATGACAGAGATTGTGTTCTACATGGATTGGATACAATATCAAAGTCGGCTAAGCTATGTCTGATAATGAAATGAAGGATCTGGGTATGCAAACAAAAACTGGCTATTTATTGGAAAACTGCTATGTGCTATGCCATCTAGAGGAAAACACTAACTGTCAGTAAATGTGTATGACAGTATGATTCGTTCGATGTTTAGTCAGAGCCTAACCTCCCCAACCCTATAATTGCCCATCTGAAGTCAGCGCCATCGAGAAGATGCCACGACAAGCTACAGCAGCAACTGGAAAGTGCATGCATGCAGTCCAATGCTACAACACCAATCTTTTTAGCACTGCAGGTTCTGGTAGCAGAAGAAGTTGACTAGCGGTTTTACAAGTTCCATGCTAGCAATCAGTAGTTGCACTGTAACAGATCATGCCTACATTGATTTCTACGGTCATTTGTGTTTGATGGAAAATGTTAGGACGTTGCTCCTTTGATACATGCCGTGTGGATGTTGTGATAATGTTGAGAACATGCTCCATTCTTATATACATAATATTTTGAAATGAGCCTTAAATTCACAACTTTCTGTCTTCAGTTTTGGCGAGATTCCTTAGCATTTACTAGTGCCTAGTAAATTGAGCTTTATATTTTTATTGGGGGGCGGGGGGGGGGTTGTAAGTATGCTAGCTTGGTATTTAGTAGTCAGTTGAGAAGATCTTGTAACACCTGGTTTTTATAATTTTCTAAAAAAAATTAGAATGTAGTTATGGTTTAACTAAATAGAAAAGGTTAAAACCTAGCTGTAAGTATGCTAGCTTGGTATTTAGTAGTCAGTTGAGAAGATCTTGTAACACCTGGTTTTTATAATTTTCTAAAAAAAAAATAGAATTTAGTTATGGTTTAACTAAATAGAAAAGGTTAAAACCTATTTTCTAAAGTAAATTTAATTTGGCCATAGGTTATATCTTGGTTGAAATACATTCATGCTAGAATAGGCATTAGGGTTCTATTCTGTGAAAAATAAATTTTTAAAAGCATCGAGATGCGCCGTTTGAAATCTTGGAAAAGTTTGAAAAGGTTTTATAAAAGAAAATCCAATTTTCTTTCATGGGCCGAAACCTCTTTCCTTTTCTTTTTTTTTCCTTTTTCTCTTGCGGCCCACCTCTCCTCCCTGGCCTAGCCCGAGCCGGCCTCCTCTTCTCCACCCTACTTCTCTGCCTGGGCCGGCTCATCTCCCGTGCACGCTTGCTGCCACCTCAGCCAGCCTGCTCTATTGGCATCCCGGCCGGAGACGCCTTACGCCGCTGCTGGCACCCGCAAGACGCCTCCTCCTTCCTCGCGTCGCCATCCGAGTCCAAGCCGTCCACGAATGTCGTCGCCCTCTCCAAGTCGAATCCCAACAACCTTGCTGAATCCAGACTCCCCAACGAGATATCCCCTGCCTATATAAGTCTGTGCCCCTCCCTCTCATTCTGTTTCTCCATCCGAGCTGCCGTAATCCCCTAGATCCGTCGTCGCCATTGCCGTCATCGCTGAAGCTTGCGCGGCCGCCGCTCTAGAGCTGCCTTACCCTCACTAATAGGCTCTCTCGCTTCACAAGGTCGAGAGCAAGCTCGTCAACCCCTCCTTATCGCTTCTTGGTTGCTGGAAGACCTCCTCCGCCGCTCACCGAGCTCCTCCACTGCCGTGTGTCATGGCCAAACTGTGGTATGGCCAAACTGCGGTAAGCCTCGGTGAGGTACCTTCTCCCCTCAAACGGATTTGCCAAAGCCTCCACGCTGTGTTCCCGCCTCTCACCGTCACCCTCTATGCCCGTCGACAAGATTTGCTTGTACGCCAACGAGTCCGCCACTGATGTTCCCCTCCGGCCACCGTCGTCTCTGTCGTTGGAACCAATTGGGAGACCCAGATGCATCTCGGTCGTTGGATCCAGAAGGCACGATCGAGATTAGATCCAAACTTACCCCTTCTTCCACTCCATCACACGATGACGCGTGGCTGCATAAGCTTAGTCAGCACTTGTGCCACCTCAGCCTTAGAGCCGATGTGTCAAGCCACATCAGTAGAGCCTTTACCCAGTCAATTCTAATTGTTTTTAATTCAGCAAAATTGGCAATTTTGCACATTAGCCCCTGAACTTAACTTGTTTTAATGTAACTTTCTTGTTTTAGCTCCGATTTAGATGATTTTCGCACTCTCGTGTTCGTAGCGACGTGTATTATCTTTTAGTACCTTTTTTTTTTATAGATGTTAGCTATTGTTTGGTGTACTATTCTTAGTTAGTTGTATTGTATGCTTTTCTAGTGTGTTTCGAGAGAAGACGAGGAGCAGTTCGAGAACCTCCAAAATCAAGTCTTTGAAGAGTCTGAGCAGCAAGTTGGAAGAGGCAAATGTTCTTGAACATTCTGATCCTAGTTTTTCAAATGTGTTCTTTATTTCAAACATGCATGCTATTAATTCTGAATCCTACTTACTTATAGTACATTGTTTCATATATTTTTGTCGCCTAGTTGTCAGTAGTGGTTATGTTAGGTAGTTTATGTTTAGCTTTGCACAAGGGTATGTATGGGTAGTCAGTTAAATATGACTAATAAATTATGCAACTATGAGTTGAAAAAATTTGGTGATGGTATAACAACATAGAACTTTAGGTCTTGAGCAAAGAGGTGCCAGTGATGGTGGTTACAGTGATGTTGTTGGTATGGCAATTGGTAAGTGACCTAAGTAAGGACTGGTTTGCGAAGCGGTAACCCAAGAAGTATCATACCAACTACAAGACCTGGTATGGGACATATTTGACCTATTAATTAGGGGATTCCAGTGTTGTGTGTACCAAACCGTAAGAGTGGATGTGTGGGGACAACTAAGGCCAGAACCATTTGGTTAGTGGTATGTGATGTGTAGTGGTAGGGAAGAGTGAAATCTTGCTAAAGCTACAAGGCACAAAAGAGGGCTTCTGGTTGGCGTGAAAATCACTTTGACAGTGGTGAAACCTAGTGGGTATGCATATACTAGATGAAACTTTGTAACGGCCTTGTAGTGATTTTCCGGGTGACACACCATGGGTGTGTGTTAAGCATTTCGCGAACACAGCAACAAGAAAATCACAATTCATGGGGAAAACTGGACAACCTCTGCAGAGTGTACAATATGATATATCAGTCGTGCTCACGGTCATGACAGACTTGGATCCTCACATGATTAGTTGGTTTGGATTAATTGGTTTGGTTTGATGGTTCTTGGTTACTTGTGGAGAGTATCAAGTCGGATGGTTTGCGAACCTAAAGTCGTTTTCAGGTGGTTGGGGAAACATGTGGAGATGTTTCTAGAAGTTGTAAGTCTAGTGATGAATCACATAGTTAAATAGTATGTTTTTATAACTCTACGATAGCATAGTTGACATTTATGCAAATTTTAACATGTTATAGCATGTTTCTTTATTTAAGCTTGCATGTCATTTACTTTCTACACTCGCGGAGTCGCGGAGTACAACATGTACTTACACTTGCTATTTTCATCCAAATGAACATCAAACGCTGCTCAGACAATAAAGGAGAAACAGACTACTACATCGATGAAGATAAACATCAAACCTCCGGTCAATTGCCTGTGTAAGATGTGAGCTACGTTGTGTTTTGCTAGTGTGTTTTAGTTAAAGACTTTGATATCTTTCTATCTTGTTTAAGTTAAACGTTGTAATAATGGTACTATATGTGATATACTGATGAAGTCGCTACATGTATGAAATTTGATCCTAGCATACATGTGGTTTACATCTGGTTTTATCCCTTTATAAAACTGGGTGTGACAGAGGTGGTATCAGAGCCGTGTTGACCACAGGTCGTGAGCCTAGCTAGAATGGTCTAGTCTTAAGGATTATTTTGGTTAAAAAACTATTTTTGAAAACTCTGTCTTGGCTTTTCTGTGCTTTTCTTGGATGATTCTATTTGAACCATGTTAATGACCTCTTCTTTCCCTTTCAAAATGTTGTAGATGGCTCGTACCCATCTGACTGCATGCAAGAGCACAAGTAGTCGTCTTCCTGCTCGACAGTTGACCTCGACCTGTGCTATAGCTTTTGCAAGACCACAACCGTCCCATGTTTAGCATTGAAGCCGTGTCTACCACTCCGATGGACATCGCGCAGGATGGTTCCCCGCCAAGCTTTGGGAGATACTTCACAGTCTGGAATCCGAGAAGGCACCTGAGTACACAGGAGTAAAGACTGAGTACGCCGATGATCCTCTTGAGTGGAAAGTCGAAGTGGTGATCTATAGTTCACTACTAGAGCATGGAGCCTACGAAATGACGAGCATCTGCCACGCCATCTCACCAAGAGCTATCTTCAAAAGCTGGAATTTGTGACGTTGCACGCCAAGCTCTTCTAATCCTCTGCCACCACCACGGTGAAGAGCAGATCTTCACCCAGCTCCTTCACTACCCTTAGCGCATCAGTGGATTCACCAACGTCACCGCTCTTCCTGTCCCCACAAAAGACACTACCAAGCTTGGAGAGCAGACTGCCCTGGCCTTGGAGCTGAGTCGTGAGCTGGAGCGTACCACTGATGAGTTACAGTATGTCAAAACCAAGTTAGCTCAAGCACAGAGTGAGCTACACAACAAGAAGCGTCATCATCCAGACTGCTGGAATCTTCTTCTTCTAACTCCGAGTCTGAGGAAGAGACTCCGTGTTCCCGGCCTTGCCTCCAGGCATGTCGTTTCCCAGCACTAGCACCCTGAGGCTTCAGCAAAGTTATGAGTCGTTTAGGAGGTTACCCATTGAGATGTTATGAGGATTGTGTGCTAGTTAGTGAGCTGGTTGAGTTTGGTGGTGTGCTATGTAATGATTTGGATGTTTCTTTGAGTGTGTGATGTATTGTGAAGAGCTTCTTCACGAATGCATCCTTATAATAATAGTAATATATTAGTTAGTTTGGGTATCTATCTCTATTTATCTGGTCCGTTCTTCTTGTTGTTGTTCTACCTTTTTCCCCTTCTCACCTTCTCGTCTCTATGTCAGATGATGAACCTAATGAATCACGCCAATGCTAATGGCAATCCTTGTGGTAGACAAAGCAATGACAATCCACCTCCACCACCGCAGCCTTCCCTCGAGCAGCTTCTGACAGTGCAAACTCAGATTCTACAAGGAGTGACCCAGACAATGGGCCAAATGCAGCAGAATCCCTTTGTCACCGCCCCTGCACCACCACAGCAACCCCGTGACAAGCTTGGAGAGTTCCAAAGGACTAAGCCGCCCACCTTCTCTTATGCTGTTGAACCTATGGACGCCGATGACTAGCTCAAGATCATCGAGAAGAAGCTCTCACTCGCTCAGTGCAACATCAGGGAGAAAGTTTTGTTTGCTTCACACTAGCTGATGGGACCCGCCGTAGACTGGTGGGATGCCTATGTCGCTGCTCATGAAGAACCTGACAACATCAACTGGCAGGAGTTCAAGAATGCTTTTCGTGCTCATCATGTACCCCAAGGAGCTATCAATATCAAGATAAAGGAATTTCTAGCACTCAAGTAAGGAGGAATGATTGTGAGTATGTCACTAGATTCACTCAGTTGTCCTGGTATGCACCAGAAGATGTGGATATCTATGAGAAGAAGCAAGATTGTTTCTTGGAAGGACTAAATGATAGACTGCAGTATTCTTTGGCTTCTTGTGATTTCAAGAACTTCCAGACCCTTGTAGATTGTGCTCTTATCTTGGAGCACAAGAGAAACAAGATTGAGCGCAAGCGCAAGATGGACGGCTGAGGTCAGTCAAGCAGCAATACCAGGCCCCATTATGACTCTTCTTAGCCTAGATTTATGAATTGTTTTGGTCAGCAGTACAATCAGCCCAGGACCCAGTCTACAAATCAAAGCTCCTACAAGAATGTAGGACAGTACCAGCGCTCAAACTTTCAAGCACCCCGCACTTCAAATCAGACCCCTTAAAGGAACAATAATACTGGCATCAACACTCAAGCCTCCGCCAAAGGAAAACATTATTTCCATTGTGGAGTAAAGGGACATTTTGCTTTCCAATGCCCTCAGAAGCGTCTAAATCAACCACTCCTCTAAGGTACAAACCAGCAGAACCGCAATGAGAATCAGCCCCAGAATCAAGCAAAGCAGAATGTTGCTAGAGGCTATGTGAATCATGTGGCAGTTGATGAAGCTCAAGATGCATCAGATGTCATGATCGGTATGTTTCTTATCAACTCCAACCCCGCTAGAGTATTATTTGATTCTAGAGCATCGCATTCTTTTATATCAACTAAGTATGTGGCAAGATAAAATTTACCTATATCTCTTATGAAGCATAGAATGATTGTTAGCTCCTCAGGTGGAGAAATGAAAGCAAAGCATGTATGTCCTCCTAACCTTAGTATTAAAATAAGGGGGGTAGATTTTCCGGCAAACCTTATCGTTTTGGAATCCGAATTGATAGATATCATACTAGGAATGGATTGGTTAACCAAATTCAATGAAATTATCGACTGTGCAAGAAGAGTCATTTGTATGTCTGCTATAAAAGGAAAAGAAGTGGAATACGTTGCAGAAGTATCGCTAATGGCCAGAGGGACAGTCAATCAAGCTGATGGAAATCCAATCGAGAGCATTCGAGTCATATGCGAATATCCAGATGTATTCCCAAAAGATTTGTCAGGTATGCCTCTGGCCGTGACATTGAATTTGTTATAGAACTAGTACCTGGTATGGATCCTATTTCAAAAAGGCCATATAGAATGACTACTAATCAGCTAGTGGAACTTAAGGAACAATTGCAAGAGTTGTTAGACAAGGGTTATATCCGATCTAGTTTGTCACCATGGAGTGCACCAATAATTTTCGTACCTAAGAAGGATGGTACCCAAAGGATATGTATAGATTATCGAGCCTTGAATGAGGTAACCATCATGAATAAATACACTCTTCCTAGGATCGATGAATTTTTGATTAGCTTAGAGGTGCATGTGTGTTCTCCAAGATGATCTTCGCTCAGGATATTATCATTTGAAGATTCGAGCATCAGACATCTCTAAAACCCCTAATATCACTCGTTATGGACTATATGAGTATACGGTCATGTATTTCGGATTGACCAACGCCCCTTCCTACTTCATGTATTTGATGAACAAGGTATTTATGGAGTACCTAGATAAGTTTGTAGTAGTCTTTATCGATGACATCCTAGTTTTCTCGAAGAATGAAGAGGAACATGTAGAACATCTGAGATTGGTTCTACATAAGAATAGGGATAATCAGTTGTATGCTAAGCTGAGCAAATGTGATTTTGGTTAGATTAAGTTTCTTTTCTCGGTCATATCATCTTCGTCGAAGGAATAAAAGTTGATCCCAAAAGGTGAAAGACATTTTGAATTTGAAGTCTCCCCAGAATGTCTCTGAGATCCGTAGTTTTCTTGGATTAGCAGGTCACTACCGTCGGTTCATAGAAGGTTTCTCTAAGTCAAACCCTATCACAAAGTTACTTGAGAAGGGTAAAACATTTAAATGGACCCCTGCTTGTGAGACAAGTTTTAAAGAGTTGAAGAAAAGACTAACATCTACGCTAGTATTAGTCATACTAGATACACAAAAGTCATTCTCCATCTATTGTGACGCCTCTCGTCAAGGATTATGATGTGTTCTTATGCAAGAAGGCTATGTTGTAGCCTATGCATCAAGGCAATTGAGGAAGCATGATGAACACTACCCTACACATGATTTTGAGTTAGCCACCATAGTACATGTACTCAAGATATGGAGACGCTATTTGATTGAAAAAATGTGTGAGATATATTTAGACTATAAGAGTTTGAAGTATATCTTTACTCAGCCCGATCTCAACCTCAGGTAGTGAAGATGGTTGGAGCTTATCAAGAATTATGACTTAGAAATTAATTATCATCCCGGAAAGACGAATGTAGTTACCGATGCTTTGAGCAAAAAGACTTATCTCAGAATAATGACCGTGCAAAACAGATGACCTGAGTTATGCAAAGAGTTTGAGAGACTTAATCTTAGATTGTTAAACAAGGCAGAACTCGTGGTAATGAAAGTCGATTTGACATTGGAACAAGAAATTTGTAAAGGAGAACTCAAGGATGAGAAGATTATGGAAATCAAGCAACGAATTAGGGAGGGTAAAGCCCTAGGTTTTACTGAGGATGAGAATGGAATGATATGGTTTGAGAATCGTATCTGCGTCCCAGATATCAAACCTATCAGAGAAACTATACTTCAAGAAGCGCATGAGTCTGCGTATTATATTCATCCTAGAAGCACTAAGATGTATAAGATCTTAAAGATTGATATTGGTGGTATGGTGTGAAGAGAGAGATTGCAGAGTATGTAGCATTATGTGATATATATCAAAAAGTCAAAGTTGAACATTAGAGACCCGCTAGACTGCTTCAACCTTTGAAGATACCAGAATGTAAATGGAAAGAAATTAGTATGGATTTTATCATTGGATTGCCATGAACTCAATCTGGATATGATTCTATTTGGGTTATAGTGGATTGCTTGATAAAAGTTGCTCATTTTATTCCAGTCAAGACCACATACACATGACCTAAACTTGCTGAGTTGTACATTGCCCAAATTATATGTTTACATGGAGTACCCAAGAGGATAGTGTGTGATAGAAGAAGCCAATTTACCTTCAGATTTTGGCAAAAGCTACATGAGTCATTGGATACCAGGTTAAACTTTAGTTCGGCATATTATCCACAGACCGATGGTCAGACCGAGGGGGTAAGTCAAATTCTGAAAGATATGTTGAGATCTTGTGCCTTGAAAAACAAGACTAGTTGGGATAAAAATCTTCTCTATGCAGAGTTCTCCTACAACAATAGTTATTAGGCTAGTTTGAAGTTGTCGCTGTTTGAAGATTTGTATGGAAGAAAATGTAGGACACTGTTATATTGGAATGAGACTCATGAAAATCAAGTGTCTGGCCCAGAAATTCTGAGAGAAGCAGAAAGGCAAGTACAATAGATCAGGAAAAATTTGAGAACAGCTTAAACACGATATAAGAGTTATGTTGATCATCAACGTCGTGAGTTAACTTTTGAAGCATGTGACTTCATATATCTACGAGTCTCACCGATCAGAGGTTTCTGTAGATTTAAAGTCAAAGGAAAACTTGCACCTAGGTTTATATGACCTTTAAGGTGTTAGAAAAACGTGGAGCAGCAGCGTATCAATTGGAGCTACCA
Organism: Phragmites australis; assembly: GCF_958298935.1. NCBI lineage: Eukaryota > Viridiplantae > Streptophyta > Magnoliopsida > Poales > Poaceae > Phragmites > Phragmites australis. The sequence goes on from NC_084927.1 coordinate 17,787,003, forward strand.
CCTCAGCTAGCAGATATTCATGATGTTTTCCATGTATCACAGTTGAAGAAATGTCTACGAGTTCCCGAGGAGCAGATGCCCCTAGAGGAAATAGAAGTTGAAGAGGATCTCACCTACATGGAGTATCCTATCAAGATTCTAGAGATGTCAGAGCGAATCACCATGAATCGAAGAATTTGTATGTGCAAGGTGCAGTGGAGACACCATTTCGAAGAAGAAGTGACATGGGAAAGAGAATCTGATCTGAAAGTCGAGTTTCCGCAGCTCTTCTCCGATCCTTCCGAATCTCGAGGGTGAGATTCATTTTAAGGGGGTAGGTTTGTAGCACCCTGGTTTCTATAATTCCCTAAAATTTTATTTGAATTTAATTGGGGTTTAACTAAACAGAAAATGTTAAAACCTATTTTCTAAAATAAATTTAATTTGGTCATAGATTATATCTTGGTTGAAATGCATTCATGATGGAATAAGCATTAGGGTTCTATTATGTGAAACATAAATTTTTAAAAGCATCGAGGCGCGCCGTTTGAAATCTTGGAAAAGTTTGAAAAGGTTTTATAAAAGAAAATCCAATTTTCTTCCTTGGACTAAAACCTCTTTCCTTTTCTATTTTTTCCTTTTTCCCCTACGGCCCACCTCTCCTCCTTGGCCCAGCCCAAGTTGGCCTCCTCTTCTCCACCCTGCCTCCCCACCTGGGCCGGCTAAAGGCCAGGCCTGTCTCTCGCGCGCGCCTGCAGCCACCTTCGCTAACCCGCTCCATTGGCGCCCTGACCGAAGATGACTTTCGCCACTGCTGGCGCCCACGAGACGCCACCCCCTTTGTCATGCCGTTGTCCGAGTCCAAGCCGGCCACTAACTTCACCGCCCTCTCCGAGCCGAATCCCAACAACCCCGCCGAATCCAGACTCCCCCATGAGATATCCCCATCCGAGCCGCCATAATCTCCTAGATTCGCCGCCGCCATTGTCGTCCTCGCTGGAGCTCGCACAGCCGCCACTCTGGAGTTGCCCCACCCTCACCAACTGGCTCTCTAGCATCATAGAGTCGAGATCAAGCTCGTCGACCCCTCCTTGTCGCTTCCCGATTGCCGGAAGACCTCCTCCACTGCTCACCGAGCTTCTCTACCGGCGTGTGTCATGGCCAAACCATGGTAAGCCTCGGTGAGGTTCCCTCTCCCCTCAAACGGATTCATCGAAGCCTCCACACCATATTCCGCTGCTCACTGTCACCCTCTGTGCCTGGCAACGAGCTTTGCTCGTGCGCCGGCGAGTCCGCTACCACTGTTCCCCTCCGGCGACCATCGTCTCTGTCGCCGAAACCAATCGAGAGACCCAGATGCTTCTCGGCCGTTGGATCCAGAAGGCTGGTCGAGATTAGATCCAAACTTACCCCTTCGTCCACTCAATCACGCGATGACACGTGGTTGCATAAGCATAGTCAGCACTTGTGCCACATCAGCATGCCACGTCAACAGCCACCTCAGCCTTAGATCCGACCTGTCAAGCCACATCAGCAGAGCTTTTACCCAGCCAATTCTAATTGTTTTTAATTTGGCAAAATTGGTAATTTTTCACTTTAGCCCCCCAAACTTTTCTATAATTCCCAAAAGCCCCCATCTTTTTACATCTTAGTCCCTAAACTTTCTCATATTTGCAAATATGTCCCTCTATTTTTACAAAAGGCCCATGCCCTTTTTGTTTAATTCAAAATAAGTCATTTTTTTTAATTTAACCTTAAACTTGTTTTTAGCGTATGTCGGAGGGTGAAATCCTCAAGCAGGGATCCGGAGGGACCCCCTTTGAGATTCGGTCGGGGGGCTGATTCTGAATCTGTTTTACGGGTGAAATACATGGGCGTAAATGCGATGCAGGTGGGATGGAATGATCAGATGCAAAAAGTAGTAAATGCTCGAGGGATTTTTAGACAGGTTCGGGCCGCACTGAGCGTAACACCCTACTCCTTGTGTGTATGCTATAAATGCTCTGAGAATGACTCTCGGAATGTTTGCTGGGTTACAAGAATATCTGTCTAGTCTAGAGTTTCGTGCTCCTTGTTCTTCGGTGATCTGAGCTTCAGTGCTTGTACTACCTCTGTCTTCTTCTTCCACTTCAACCCTCCTCTCCTTCTCCTCCTCCCTTTCTCCGGGGCACCCGCCCGGCTTAAATACCCACCGGGGTAGTAGCGTGTCCGGAAAGGAATGGCGCGAGTTCCAAGGCACCATAAATGGAAAGCAACCATCATGGGCTGCTGCGCGAGGTGACGGGGAGGGTTGAAAACGCGCCCCGTCCGGTCTTGTAAGTCATCATGCCGTTCTTCAATGGGCGCCGCAGGGAGGGCCCACTGGGTAGCGACTGAGCAGCCCGGCGTGCCCGCCCGGTCTTGTACGCCAGACACAGCAGGGCGGCAGGAGGGGCGCCTTGGGCCTTGCGATGTTATCCCGAGGCACGCCGGATGTTCCGCGATGGGACCCGTGCATTAAATGTCCCCAGCCCCCCTGCTAGAACGTGACAGGGACTGTCAGGAAGTGTGAGGGGAGCAGTTGGAGGCAACAGGCCACGCACCCTCTTAAATGCAGCATCGGGCCTTTCACCAGCTGACACTTCACCGCTGGGCCCCTGCGTGGGCCACCGGCAAGGGACTTCTCAGGCCCTCGGGGAACAGAGTTCTCTGGAGCCACTGCTCACAGCCCTGAGCACTCTCTCCCGGATATGCCCTCTCTTGGTCCTCGGGGAACCGAGTGCTCGGGAGCCACTGTTCACAGCCCCGAGCACTCTCTCCCGGAACTGACTGTTCGGGTCCTTGGGGAACTAAGTGCTCGGGGGCCACTGCTCGCGACCCCGAGCACTCTCTCCCGGAACTGACTTCCCTTGGGTCCTCGAGGGGCTCGGGTGCTCGGAGGCCACTGTTCGCAGCCCCGAGCATCCCCTTCCCGGTACTTGGCTTTTCTGGTCGTCGGGGGACTTGAGTGCTCGGAGGCCACTGTTGGCAGCCCCGAGCACTCTCTTCCCGGCGCTTGGTCTTTTCGGGTCATCGGGGAACTCAGGTACTCGGGGACCACTGTTCATGGACCCGAGCACCCTCTCTAGGGACTTAGTCCTCTCGCACATCGGGAAGGTAATCCCTGCGGGAGGGCGCCACGTGGCAACCTGCTGATCTGGCCTCGGGACTCGGGGACCCTCGGTTCCTGTGTCACCGACAGTGTAACTTTCTCATTTTAGCTCCGATTTAAACGATTTTTGCGCTCTCGTGGTCGTAGCGACGTGTACTATCTTTTAGTACTTTTTTTATAGATGCTAGCTGTAGTTTTGTGTACTATTCTTAGTTAGTTTTTATTATACTTTTTTGGTGTGTTTCGAGAGCAGATGAGGAGCAGTTCAAGAATTTTCACGACCAAGTCTTTGAAGAGTCTGAGCAGCAAGTTGGAAGAGGCAAGTATCCTTGAACATTATGATCTTAGTTTTTCAAACGCGTTCTTTATTTTAAACATGCATGTTGTTAATTCTGAAGCCTATTTACTTATAATACCATATTCCATATATTCCTTATCGCCTAGTTGTCAGTAGTGGTTATGCTGGGTAGCTTATGCTTAGCTTTGCAAAGGGTATGGATAGGTAGTTAGTTAAACATGACTAATAAACTATGCAACTATAAATTGAATTTTTTTGATAATGGTATAACAACATGGCACCTTAGGTCTTGAGCAAAGAGGTGCTAGTGATGGTGGTTACAGTTATGTTGTTGGTATGGCAATTGCTCAAATGACATAAGTGCCGGTTTTGTGGAGCGACAACCCAAGAAGTATCGTACCAACCACGAAACCTGGTATGACACAGACTTGGCCTATTAATTAGTGGATCCCAGTGTTGCGCGTGCCAACCGTAAGAGTGGATGTGTGGGGACAGCTAAGGCCAAAACTATTTAGTTAGTGGTATGGGATGTGTAGTGGAAGGGAAAAGTGAAATCTTGCTGGAGCTACAAGGCGCAAAAGGGGCTCTTGGGTGGTGTGAAAACTACTTTGATGACGGTGAAACCAAGAGGATATGCACATACTGGATGAAACTTTGTAACGGCCTTGTAATAATTTTCTGGACGACACACCATGGGTGTGTGTTAAGTGTTTCGCGGACACAACAATAAGAAAATCTTGACTCGTGAGGAAAATTGGACAACCTCTGAAGAGTGTATAATCTGATATATCAGTCGTGCTCATGGTCATGAGAGACTTGAATCTTCACATGATTAGTTGGTTTGGATTAGTTGGTTTGGTTTGATGGTTCTTGGTTACCTGTGGAGTGTATTAAGTGGGATGGTTTGGGAACCTGAAGTGGTTTTCAGGTAGTTGGGGAAACATGTGGAGATATTTCTAGGACTTGGAAGTTTAGTGATGAATCACATAGTTAAATATGATGCTTTTGTAACTCTACGATAGTATAGTTGGTATTTATACAAAATTTAACCTGTTATAGTATGTTCCTTTATTTAAGCTTGTATGTTATTTATTTTTCACACTTGCGGAGTACGATATGTACTCATACTTACTATTTTCATCCAAATAAACATGAGACGATGCTCATATAATGAAGGAGAAATAGACTACTATATCGATAAAGATGAAGATCGCTAGGCTAGTGGACCCCCGATCAATTGCTTATGGAAGATGAAAGCTTCGCTGTGTTTTGCCAGTGTGTTTTAGTTAAAGACTTTGATGTCTTTCCATCTTGTTTAAGTTAAATATTGTAATAATGATAATGTGTGTGATATACTGATGAAGTCGCTGTATGTATGAAATTTGATTCTGGCATACATGTGATTTGTATCTAATTTTATCCCTTTATAAAACCAAGTGTGACAACATTTTAGCCAACCAGTGTCGTCATGTTTGTTTGTTGTGCAATTTGAGAGTCTTCACTGGCATTTTAGCATGAGTGTCTAATATATTTATTCTGAAATTAGCTTGTTAACTTAATAATGCCATCATTGAATACTTGAATCTCATGTGCAATTACATTTTCCCCTTTTCTTTCATAGTACATATATTCTTTCTTATCAGGAATTACATATTCTTCTCTTTTTAAGTTGGACTCATGGACCGCAAAGAATGATATTTTGATGTTTTTTTTTGAAGTGGCATCTCAACTGAAACCACTCATCTGAAAAGCATGAGTTCAATTCTGAAGCTCAGCTAAACTGCTAAAGCATGAAGTCACATATATTGGAAGCCCCCATAAGCCATCAACTTGTTACGTGTCGATGGAAGCTTATTAGTTATTCTCTTATTCATGTCACACAATGTAATATATTCTATACTGTTTGATTATCCATTATTGTAAGGATAAAATCATTTTCTAAATACTAATGAATTTTTTTTTCACGATTTTTAAATATTTTGGTAATCTAGTTTAATAGGCATGCACTGCCGGATGCGGCTTAAAGCTAGCATACAACAAAGATGTGAACTACACACGTGCCCTTTTGGTGGCTTTGCGGACTGCCCCATGTGCCCACATATGCCCTTTGGTTGGTGCGGACGTAGGGCGGACAGCAACCCGTCCCGGTTGTATAGGCTGTAAGAGAAGCTCAGGATGACGAGCTACTCGAACTATTTGCTATAGATTTGATTTGAGCTTAGTTTGAGACCTTAACAAGTAAAATTTAAGATAGCCACAAGCTCGTGAGACTGTTGAGCTCGAGCTTATCAAAAGGCTGGCCAACTCTAACTGCTTTCTATTGAAGCAAAGTCGGTGTCTATTCACTTTAGCCAATTTTATTTTTTTAACCTCACTATCCAACCTAAAATCCAATCGTCTAACCTCAAAACCATATAATTATATACACATATGGTTTATAAATAGGACTATCAAAAAAGCTCGAGGCTCGTGAGCTACTCGAGCTCGACTCGCTCTAAGGTCGATTCGAGACCCTAACAAGCAAAACTCAAGTCTATTATAAGCTTAATTGGATCTTTAACTCGAACCGAATTTCTATCAAACTCAAACTTAAGACGACAGGCTCGCTAGAGCTCGACTCGTTGACAGTCCTAAAGTTGCATCCTTATTTTTAGGCTGTTCAATTTCTTATATTTATGTTGTTGTATTTTTTAGCTATAGGTGGTTGCTATTTTTCACTTGAGTATCTATCCAATGGTGTGAGATCCCTAGCCAATGATCAAATGTTTGAACTATTATCCTAGAGATATCAAACTGTTACTGTACCTTCCAATTTTGGACTGAAAGATTTTAACAACATGAACTTTAGAATTCTCAATTGATCATTCGTATATCCAACCCTGAAAGTTTAAATACGAAACTTGCATTTTTTTTCCTTGTTCCAGCTCTAGGTTTCATTTTTTTTTCTTTCGTGAGTTCATAATCACAATCGATGTGCCGGCTATCAAGGATGTAGACCACCTGAACGCCGTCAATGAGAAGTAAATACAATAGAAGAAATGATTTCTGAATTTCAATTTTTCGTATATATCATTAGCCACATGTCACTAAATACACCAGATGAATGCCGAATCTTTGTAGAAAGAGTCGTGCATTTACAGTAATTCAGAACATCAAAGCCATGGCACAAAATTAAAACAAAAAATAAATAAATGGAAAGCTACATAGGCCTGCTGAAAGCAATCGAGGGAATGGCAAATAAATAAGAATAAATGGCTGTCTCAGGCTCTCAGCCCTTTGTTCTTTGGGCAAACTGTGATGCTGCCTTTCCCCGTTCTGTTCTGATTCAGTCGAGAGAATGGCAGATAAATAAGAATCAATGGCTAGCCTCAGGCTCTCAGCCCTTTGTTCTTAGTATTGTGATGCTGCCTTTCCCCCCTTCTGTTCTGATTCTTGTCTTGCCAATCACTGGCTTTCCAGAGAAAGCTGAAGTTCCTAGGATCTCTGGAGGCTTCTTCGGAGGAGCACGAATTCGCTGGTTTATATCGTTCAGAGTAACATCTCCTTCCTCCCAAGATGGTTTGATGAGAGCAAAAGGGTATGCTATAGATGAAGTTAAATTTTGCTTCACCTTACTAAGTGAGGTCCCTCCTAGTAAGGCAGAAGAGCCAAATGATCAACAATGATAAAACTGGAAGTTCAAGTGTGATCCAAGTATTAAGATATGTTGATGCACAATTAAGATGTTGTTGAATTGAAATACCTTTAGAGACTTTGAGTGTAGAAAGCTTCATAGTCTCCTGCATTATGAGACTTTCTGAGACAGGTGCAATCTCACCTGTTCCTGTGGTTAGATAGAAAGAATAGGTAAGTTGCTTCAAAGAGCTATAAAATCTAGGTTTCAGCGAGGAACTCAAACTACATGGCTGCATAAAATAATAACAAATTTTAGTAAGTAGTAACTGCAAATACACCAATATGCAAGTATAAAGAAGGAAAAATAGCCAAATAGGAAACAAAATATTCTTCACAGATACCATGCAAGGGAATTAGGAATAAATATTCTTGGAAATCCGTACAATACATAGACGGGAAACTGTGACACAAAAGCACAAAACCAAATAAAATTGACTAAATGCCACAGAGATGTACTTTGCACTGACCTGAAACACCAGTTTGATCATCAATATAAGTAACACTCTCCTGGCTACAAGGCCTACAACAAATCCGAGATGAAGATGTCATTATTGACAAGTAATGACAATTAATAAAGTGGTTTCAAGGGAACCAGAGAGGAACCAACATTTGATCAGGCGTTAAGTACACTGGAGTTCTATCGGAACAATATTCCAAATGGTTATCTTCTTGTTGGTAGTCTGCTTCATTTGACAAGGAATTTATTGTATCTGATGTGAAATTTTCAATTAGATAACAGTAGAGGTACAACAGCAGGCAATTCTCAAACATATGTGATGAAAAGACAAACCTATGTCAATTGAATTGTGCTGCATGTCATAATTTAAGCTCTGTGGTTCATCCGTGCAAAACAATGAAATCTCTGTTACCTGAGACAAGGATCAACAAAAGAAGCATAATTGTAATATGTAAAGAGTGGCAGAAGAGAGCGACTTAAAACATGGCTAGGCACTAGTGAAGAACCTCAGATGTGACCAATGTAGAACTAGGTTCATGATTTCCAAATTCTGACTGACTAGACTCCGAAGGGTACTCCAATGTGCGCCGCCGCTTTGATTCCCGAGATTCCTCCAGGTCCAGGGTCTCCTTGCAGGTGATATCTACTCAAGTAACAACTAATTAAAGCAAAGGATTCAAGAGTGATAACAATCGATAATTGTCAGAACATAAAGGTACCTACCACCAATATCAGCGAAAAAATCACGGCAATCTCTCAGCGGAGTTTGGTTCCCAAGCAATCCCAGTAGCTCATCATCATCATCTTGATTGAGGCAATCCCACACGAATTTAGTAGCATCTGCTGTATAAGGACAAAGTGAAATAGTAAGTACAAACATATACTCTATAGTTTGTGACACAGATGTCAGTTATGAATGTGAGTGGAGTACCATGACTTGCATCATTAGGTTCACAGTGCTCTGCCGCTTGCCAATCCCACAGACTGCAGTAAGCATTAGAAGATCAGATAAAGATTCCACTAAAGCAATGCACTGAAATAGTAGGACAATTCTACAAGCAACAGTTCTGTGCAAGGTTGACACAGGGTACAACTTGAATCATACAAACTTTAATTAAGCCATAGAGTTACTCTTGTGGGTTCTTACAGGGGCTGTCATCAATTATTAATCAGATATCCACTAGAACAGACAATCAACGGCCCATAGTGATACAACAAATTTATTGTCACCAATCCGGCATTACAACCAACAGTATGCACGCGGACATTCCAAGCCCCATATCCTTCCCATCCAACCTGACTCACAACTCTAATATCCCAATTGCATCTAAATCAGCAGTCCAGGGCACGGATCGCTACAGGAGAACATCTCAATCAGCAGAACAAATCGGATTCAACATGGAAAAAGCACCCAGTGCCAAGAACCACCCGACCGATCATCCCAAATCCCGTAAACCAGCACACCAGATCGCCACCACGGCGAGGTTTCTCCACTGTTAGATAGCCAACAGGAGCCGAGGACCGCCGGAATCACGAGGGCACCTGGCAGATCTCAGCCCATCGCCACGCCCCTCCGAGTTCCGGGGATTCTACGGGGCATCCGCTCAACCAAAAACCCCCCCGATCCACAAAACCTCGGGAACCAACTCCCCAAGGACACTAGACTAGCCCCTCCCTCCCCGAGAAAGCGCAACCAACCAACAAACAAGGACCGGGCTCCGTCGCACCCACATGTGGTCATCGCCGCATCCGCCCCCGGCGCCGCCGCGGTACGGGTCCATCGGGGCCGGGCCCGGCCGCCACAACTAGCCGTTGCAACGGTCTCCCCCTCCCCCTCCCCCTCCCCGTCGTCTCCTCCCTCGGGAATCGGCTTTGACTCTAGCACTGTGCGCGATGCGAAGGCAAAAGCATCCCGCTGTAGCGCTGGTGGCTGCTGCGGTTGCGCCTGCGCCGCATTTGTAGTCCGAGAAGAAACGGGGAGGGGTGGCAAAAAAGGGAAGAAATGGGGAGAAGGAGGTGGGCTAAGAGGGCCGTTACCCCTCCTCGGCCTTCGCGCCGCTGCACAGCTCAAATCCCCCTCTCTCTCCTCTTGTCTCTCTCTCCACTTGGCAGCCAGCAGAGGCGAGGAATTGATAGCCTTCAAAGCCCAGCGGGCGGGCAGGCAGGGTCCAGCCATCTTTTTTTATCGTTCCAGCTCGTCTCCACACTCCATGCTTGGCATTTTTTACTTGCCATTTGACGGTGTTCGGCTGGTTTCCGTTTCTGTAAAAGGAAAAATAAAAAAACGGGCGAGTGCGTCGGATACGGATGGAATTCATCTATTCCTCGGTTTCAAAACAATTAGCACTATTAACTTTACTATTTAAATTTTAACCAAAATTTTAATCAAATACGTATAGAAATAGCCCTAGGCACGTAATATTTATAAAGTTCATTGGATGTGAATCTAACAATACTATTTTTATTATACTTGACAAAATATATTAAAATTTATTGCTAGTCAAAGTTTAAACAGTAAAATCAACCGTGTCAAATATTCTGAAACAGAGGTAGTACTTCTATACTCTATAAATACACGATATATGATAGATCCGATCGATCTCTACTATCCACTCGAATAGATCAAACGATTACAGTATAAAGTTAGACATGTTTTTTTTTTCAAAAATATATTCAATCTCTTATTATTTAACTTCTACCTAGACATCTAATATTTGCTTTCATACATTCCAAAAATACATTCAATCTCTTATTATTTGACTTTTATACCTAGACGTTTAATATTTATCTTTCATACATTCATTGTTAGGTTTCTTCAGAAGGTGTGCCACCTTCCACACTTCGCTTATAGCACTGGGTTTCTCCAGAGGATGTGTTGTCTCCTGTACTTCGCCTACAACGGCGGCTTTCTAAAGAGGGTGTGTCATCGCCCGCACATTGTCTCCACCGTCGTCTACCACAAAGGTCACCTCACAACTACAGAAATGATCTTTTTTTTTTTGCCACCTTATTACTGCCGGATTAATTAAAACCGACAATGATATATTTTTTACTGTCGGTTCGTAAGAAAAATATTATCACTATCGGTTTTAGAGAAGAATCGACAATACTAATGACTCATCATTGTCGACTCGTGTTAAAAACCGACAGTAATAGGTTTTAGTGCTGGTTTAAAAAAAGACCGGCAGAGAAGTGTAGGCTTCGGACTTGAATTTTTCATCAAATTCACATTCGTAGCTTCATATCTGACCCTCTCTCTTCGGCCTGCACTCTATACTTTAGAACCGACAGTGAAGCTATGTTCTGTAGTAGTGCATCTGCCATGCTATCTTTATACTAATGTACTATACGAGAATTATTTTTATACCCTTACATATCGATCATCATTTTGATCATACATATAACGTTGCCACGGATGACCAACTCTGGACGATACAATCCTATCTACCCTTATATCTAGGTACTCATCATTATCCTCTCTTCTGAAATTATATAATCATATTATGAATTTCATATATGTAAATCTCTCTTTTATTATTATTATTATTATTTTCTTTGAATTGTTATATCATATATTGATTTCATATGTAAATACGTTACAGTTGCTAGTTGGAGGGTAGTGTATTGGAAGCTGACACGGATATGGTCATATGGAACCCATCAGATCCTAGGGAGCATAGCATTATTCTAGGGTGTGCCATATTATACCCCAACCGTATCCACCTCCACGAATTGGGGTTTGAGCAAGTTGAGGATCGACTATCTTTTACTGTAACTAGTCTGATAGGAGATGGAATAATTCAAGAATTGACGCTCAATATTTTTTTGACATGTGGGTCCAAGGGCCATGTTTCAGTGACACATTAGGTATCACATCGGAACTGCCACCGAATAAACCGCCATTGAAAATTACCAAAATTGCATGTTAAGTATTTTACCAATTGAGCTGTCTTCATGTTACTTGCAGTTTATATCTGGATGTCATTAATGGAGGGTGTGTCGAAAGTCGATGTGAACAGGATGGTTCTCGCCAAACCAATGTACTCAAGATTGTAGTTTGAACAATGTAATAGCAAGATATTTTCTTACCACTATTAGTCCGATTCAAAATCGTCTTTTAGATATGGATGTAATTAATTGAGGGTCTGTCCACATGAAAAAAAACTAAAGGTGCAAATTAATTAACCTAAGATACCCACGGATCATCTTTAATTCAATCAATAATATTAGTTTTCTAAAAAAATATTTAATTTGATAAAATAGTATTATTAATTGAACTAAAAAGAGCCGTTAGATTCATCAATTTGGTACTTTAGAAAATACCTCCTGTTTTGATGGTGAGGGCGGGCTATCGCATTTGGCTACAACTTTTAGCCCAGTTGAAATAGCCTAAAGTGCATTTTTAGTATTTACTCGTTGGGTTGTCCTGTTGCTTGCTATTTCTTGTTTGTGGGTGCATATTGTTCCCAGACAGTGTATTAAAAACTGAGTGTACGAATCTGTCTAAACCAGTGTGCTAGGTCAGTGTGCTAGGTTTGAATCGGACCCAGATTGTGGTTTGAAGTAGTGGGGATGGGCTATTTCTTACCGTTTTGAAGATTGGTAAAGTTCAGATTTTGTATTTACTCATTTTGGTTGTCTTGATGATACTTGATATTTGTTGTTTGTGGCTAGATGGCATTGATTGAGGGTGTTTTTACCAAAGGTTGATGGGTATACGAAGGGATATGGCCAAACCAATGTGCTACGATGTCGTGTGATTTGAACTATTGAACTGGGTTATTTTCTATGCTTGTTCATCCACAATAAGAATTGCCTAATTGTATTTTGTGTATGTGTTTTTTGAGGTTGGATGCTACATGTCTTTTTGTTACTAAGACTATTATATGAGAAATTCTACGATTCATCATCGAATAATATTTGATTCTACAATGTATCATCGAATAAGTCATGTTTCCCTCTTCACCTTCGAATATATGTTCCAGTACTTATGTGCCATTGGCTATGTGAGGCACCATCTAATTTAAAAAAATTCTGAGACTACCCCTTACAATACGAACCGCTGGACTCGTTCCCTGCGAATTTATCTTTTTATCGACTCCACACTCCTGCTATAAACAGTACCCAAGAGCTAAAAAAACATAAAAAATGTGTCAATTTTTATACATGGTCTATAATTCATAAGCAACCAATTTTAATTAGATTCACCTACAAATCTTGTGTATAATTCAAACTAAAATTCTCCAAAAGATACTACTTTTGGAACTTCTAGTAATTTTTAAGGCCTCACAAAAATTCTCAAAAAATATAAGAAAATTTACCAATATTCCTCTAATGTGATGTACTAATTTATAAAATTATTTCCCAACCTAGGTTATAAGGTGAAAAAGTAAGTTCCTTTGTAATGCACATTAGAGGAATATTAGTAATACTAATAAATGGGCATTAAAAGGAACCCAGTTTTTTACCTTATAACATAGGTGAAATATAATTTTAAAAATTAGTACATCACATTAGAGTAATATTAGTAATTTTTTCCAAATTTTTTGAGAGTTTTTGTGAGACCTTAAAAATTGCTAGAAGTTGCAAAAGTAGCATCTTTTAGTGAATTTTAGTTTGAATTCTACAGTTGCTTATGAATTATAGTACATATAAAAAATTGCCACATTTTTAGTGACGTTTTTAGCTCTCGGGTACTGGTGGGAATTTGGAGCCGGCAAAAAGATAAATTCCATGGGAACGAGTCAACCACCAAGGAACCAGTCCAGTAGTTCATATTTGTGTGTACAGGGGCAGTCTTGGAATTCTTTAAAAATTAGACGATGCCTCACAGACCCAATGGCACATAAGTAATGAATCGATCTATTCGATTGTACAAAAGAAAATATGACTTATTCGATAGCAAATCTTAGAATCAAAGGTTATTTGATAGTGAATCGTAGAATTTCTCATATTATACATATGACACAGAAAGTTAATAAAATCCCCAATATGCAACTGTAGAAACTTCACTATCTTTAGTGCCGTCCCTTTTCAAAGCATTGCCAGATTGATCAAATCTTGCTCTTGTCTAGAACTAATATTATGCAGATGATTCGAAGATGTAATACATGCACTCCCACCGTCTAACAACGGTAAATCAAGACACTGCTCAAAATAGTTGCATCATTTCAAAAGCTCAAAGCCCTCTTCACAACCAACCAATCACAAGTATATCTATCAGCTATTCATATCCATTGTGCAGCAAGCTATTTTCCAGTTCATTTGCAGTATATTCTCTATATTTCACAAATCTAAACGTAAATGCTTCTAATATCTTGATATTCGAAAACAGTGTGTTTTCTTCGACAAATGATACTGCACCCTTGTCACAGCTCTCAGGTCTTGTACCAAAAGGGAGATTTTCAGAACTTTCCTTAAGTGCATGAGCTACGCTGCTACAGGTGGGGAACCAAGTCATGCAATACTCATACAGTACCGACAAAAATGACAATTGAGCAATCAAGTGGTCAAGAATTTAACGTTGTTCTTCCAACTGCAAAATTTGTCATAAATGTCATTGTACCGAAGATTCTTGCAACATCTTTACATGAAAATTTAGTAAACAAAGTAATAAATGATTTAAGAACACAATTGCTATTTACCTGTAGAGGTAATCTTATATTATGAAAGCGCGTCACGAGCGCGCGATTCCGTTGAGCCACGTCAAAAAAAATCGTTGGCCATCAAATTTGGTATGGGTGGTTGGATCTGGTGGAGAGAAGTCTGCGTCCACCAGGTGATGAGAAACTGCACTGGAGTCTACCGCGGCTATCTCGAAAGTTCCTTCTCCGCTTGGCCAGCGCTAGAAAAAATCCCCCACTCACTCTCTCGCTCCCTCATTCGAGATGCTCTGGCTCCACCATCCTACCGCCGCCGACCCCTCCTCACACCGCCCCGCCCTGCCATCACCTTCTCCTCCGCACACCATCTCCTCATGCTTGATCCCCACGTACCTCTTCGGGTAACCACGACCGCCATCTCCTACGGCCATCGCGCTGCCTCTCCGCAACCTCCTTCCTGCACGCTTCCTCCCACAGCATGGAGCAAGAAGGGCGGAGGAGAAGAAGGTGGTGCGGCGGTGAGCCAGAAGGTGAGATGGGCCTGGGGGCATCGCAACTCACGTGTGGTGAGCCGGACCGCGTGCGTGCTCGGTAGTCACAGCGGCTGGCGTGCGGCACGCCACCACCGCTGCCACCGCCACATGGCCAGAAGAGGAGTATGGGTGGTGTGCAGCTGATCCCATCGGGATCGATGGGAAGAGTGACCAAGGAATGGGGCTGATGGTCTCGAGCCTCCTTGCAACGACGACCTCCTCCGTCAATGAATCCCATACCCTTGTCATTGTCGCTACCCTGGTTTCCACCTCCACAATGACAAGTTGTGCGAGTCCTTAAGCCAGTTGAATATGACAATGAGAGCTCCCGACATCAGGGCCACTACCCTCACTGAATTGCAAACCACTAGCATTGTCTCCTCCTCTAGCAAGTTTGCGACCACTTCCTCGGTATCGTCCATGGCTTCGTGGGCCTCCGCTTTTGCCTTGGACACCGTCCTCACTATTCTGATCGTCACCACCAAACACCCACTGGTGATGCACTCAAGGTGTTTGACATTCGGTCGTGACCTGCACACCCATGTTCCGACGTCTGCGACCACTTCGTCGGCATCGCCCATGGCTTTTGCGGCCTCTCCTTCAGCCCAGGATGCTAGCCCTGTTCATGGAAACTGACGCCAGGTCAAGCCTGCGACACGTGTGTTCCAACGTCTGCAAGCACTCCAGCCACCGCCCTAACATCATCTACGACCACCTCCACTCCCGACTTGACCAGCACTAGTGTTAGGGTGTTCAGCGATGCACACAGGGAAGGGTGTTCGAGGTAATGCTTCACAGTCCAGATGCTTTATCTGAGGAGTATCCTATCATCAAGGACACACACCATCATGAAGAGGAGATAGTAGTGTAGTGGACTAAGTCCAGGTTGCCATTGATTTCCCAGGCATTTTCATCCTACACATGTGGTATTGTACAATCCATGGAGATTCGCTTGCATGAGCAATTATGGCTTTCCATTATCAGCATGTCTGCTGTTAGCAAATGGGTTGAGGAATCACCTTCTACTGCTAAGTTTGCTTGTTTCAATGGGTCAACGAAATGGCATCATCCATGGTCACCACCAGCACAAATAAAAAACATAGCCAGTGGACCTGAGCTATGGCCATCCCCGCGGCCATTGTTTGAGTGCAATCGAGGTGCAAGGTGATCAATACCACACCCATGGCCACCACCTGCTCTAAGGCTTCATTGATGTTTAATCATCTACAACGATGCTCGTCAATTGGTTTGGAGTTATGGCATGTTGGAAGACATCAAGACTGTTGTGCAATCCATTGTGTTGACATCTCCTTTGAGTCTTGTGGTCTTGTCAAGTGACAAAACTTTGCATCAGCTTGGGATTTTCACTGCGTTTGCAGTTCTAAGTTCTGTGGGATCCTGGAAGGGCCATGGTGCAAGGGATGTACCTACCTTGAAAGATACAATGTTTAATATTAGCTTGATCTGAAATTTGAGTTCTTCATTTGCTACGTTTGAAAGTATTCAATGTCTGGCATTTTGACAATGTTCAACTAGATGCGTTTTGATAATGTTCAACCAGATGCATAAAATATGTTTAATTATTCAAATAGAGTTGGTTAATTAAAATCAGAGCAAACCCTTAGTTGTATCCTAAAGAATTTCATTAAGAAACAAAAATGATTGATATGTCTATAATATTCATCTCCATTCCCCAACTTCATAATTTGATGCAATTTTAGTCTGCTGTTTACGAATCCCCTTTATGTTGAAATTGATTAATGTAGGATTAGTGCAACTAAAGACAGAGAAAAGAAAAGAAAAATTGCAGATTCTTTTCCTAATAGTTAGTATTGTTTGTAGTTAAAATCCATATGCTAGATTAGATGTTATGGACTGCCCCCAGGCAAAGACCACTCTCCTTGCTTGCAGTTTATTTTTCACCAAGTGATTTACTGTCCAAGAAAACTTAAGATCATCAATTGAGCTACTTAAAATATGATGAGTTGAGGTGTCAAACCAGAAATTGTAGACTTTCTAATTGTCTTCGTATACAATGCTTGAAGATTTTGTTACTAAAGGAGTTTAGGACATATCAAGTTGTAGATCTCCTTTCAGGTTTTTGGAACTGCCATGCAACCATGGGAAGAGTTTAGAACAAGGAAGAAGATAATGTTAGAGAAAAAAGGATAATGAAAAAGGAAATCAAATGAAAAGAATATTTTGATTGCTTTCTTTTACAGGGCAATGGGCAATTATGTTTATAGGAGTGGAGACGGAAGATAAATCTGTCTTCTAAGACTTCTTTAGTTCTTTGAACAACAAAGCTTCAATTTGATCTGCTTATATGCTCTGCAAATATATATATAAATGAGACAAATGCAACCTCGGCGACGGGTCACATGGCGCCCCAACGGCGCGGAAATTTCTATAGAAGAAACCTGCGTACAATAGTGTCTGCACGAATCCTGATATCCAAGCTGTTTCATGTTGACAAACCAAAAACAAAACAACCCAATACAGAGATGTCATACTTATCCAATGTACATAGTCTGGCTCAGTGAAATAGCGGTAAATCCAGTTGAGAATGTATAGTGATCGGTATGCACTGCATCGTAACAGTCAATGTATGAATAAAAAAAATGCATTTTTAACAATAAAAACGGAAAGTGAATATCAAATTTGAAAGGAGAACCATAGGATATATGTCTTCCGAGAAAAAATGGTTCAAGTTCACATCATAAACTCGTACATTATTAGCATCTATTAAGTTCATGGTTTTTTATAAGGACTAAAGAGGATCATCTAAAGGTTCAAATTCCACAACTATTATTGTCCTGGAAGAACTATTCCCATTTATCTAAATTGTTCTCTACATGAATTCTATGAACCTACAATGCTTCTGTGCTCACCTCTGAACATGGGCCATGTCTCATAGTACTAAGGCCAGCAAGTACAAAATTGGGGCTATAACCACTTCAACCAAGCATGCAGCAGTAAGAAATCATCTTCCCAATGAACCATGCAAAATAAGGAACGTTTATTTGCACAGACAAAAATGGTTTTAATAAGTAAAACTTACCCTAGGAAGAATACATATTGCCTAGTTAAATTGTCTATGTTTCTTGTGCGCTGTAGCAGGACAAGTTGAGGAAGAATTGCAACAGCCTCAAGATAAATGGAAAACGTCCACATCAGCTAGTTAGGATAACCCAAAAAAGGAACTCAGTCACTAGTTATATAAGTTAAAGGTAAATAAAGGAGAAGATTACAATTCCCACGTGATATAAACTATAATGTTGGGAAGCTTATACTATCTACAAGTTCAGAAAACTTGGTTCGATAAATTACCTCCCTGAAAGTGAACTTCTCATGTATAAGCAAGGCCAATATAAGGCAAGGTAGAACAAGAAATTGATGTCGAAACGTATCGTGATCCTTATCATATGATCTGCGGACCATCTTATGGCACCTCATATACCAAACAATTAGGAATGAGCTCCCCAGAAAAATCAGCTTCATGACCGTGTTGTACATGGATATGAAATCTGTAAATATGCCCAAGTAGCGAGTGGCGAAAACAAGAGCATACAACTCTTGCGTCTTCAAGGAAACACCTACGAAACAAGCTGAATTTTATAGCTTATGGCTATATACTGACTAATGTTATTATGGTCATATGTTATTTAATTAATTTTTAGATTAATTAAGTTATTTAGTAATTTTTTGTTTCAGGCTTTTATATGATCATGACTATATAACAATTTTCTCTAATTAAGATTGAACAAACGAGAAATCTTAGTTAGAGATTTAATGAAGTTTTGGGATTATGTTATGGCACACGGTTACATTCAGACCAACGTTGATTGCAATTATGTGTTATTCTCATAGTTTCTCTGGTAAAAAATGGAACCAACGAGAAGTTTTAGTCAGAAATTTCATATTGATTTAAGGATTATGTTTTATGGCTCATGGTTATATATTGATGAATATTGTTTGTGACCATTTACCATCTCTATTAGTGAATCCAGTTATTCTTCATTTTCTGCCAAAAGGTGATACGAAGTTAGACTATTAATTATTTCCTCAAGTTAGGTATTCCTTCGTTTTTTGCCCAACGATGAAGTGAATTGGAATTATTAAAGAATGACATCAGCATGTTATTAATCTGACTAGCGTATGATTAATTTCATAGTAGACAATTATTCACAGCTTTTGTGGATATTAAAATAATGATCAGTGATATGTCTCTATTATCAATTTAGTCATAAGTTCTTTCGTTGTTTCTAGTACCCTAATAAGGAATAGAGTAATTTATTAGTATATTATTCTTGAGGTTATGTATATTGCTTACGCACACAAACATAATGATAATGATTGGCTTCCATTAGAGAAGCATATAATAATTTAGACATTGATGAAAATTCAATATTCTGTTGACTAGTGGGAGCAATTTAAGCAAATGTCCCTTTAATTAAATTTAGGATCTGGAGGAGCAATCCTCTAGTTAAATTATGATTATATGTCAATAAGGAAGATTATTATGAAGTTTGTTAAAAGTTCTTACCAGTACATTGATCATAAGAGTGCTCAAAGAATAATAAGCTCGGACATAAATAATTATTGAAGCATTTTTAATTCACTTTATTATGTCATTTTTTCTACGACAACAATGAAGAATGAGAAGTGAAATATGATTGTGCCCTGAATTAGTGCATTCATAAAGAAAGTTAACGATATACTAAGATAAATGACTACATTAATGCTGCCAACATTACCTCAAAAATATAAAATATTTTAAAGCGAAGTCTTAGAGAAGAGATATGAGGCTAAGGTTTAAAGCAGTTGGAAGTTTTCCATTAGTACTAAATTATGTTTTCACCCTCCATCCTAATAATGCAATTTATGTTCCCATTATGAGAAGTAATTTTCTTGTGTTTCTTAACGTTACAATCTTATAAATTATTTGATGAGCATTAAACATGTTGCCAACTCTATTGACTTCACTTAGAGTTCATCAAAATTGTGGTATTGATGCTTATACCATATTTCGAGAGAGGAGAATGGAACATCTCATTAAGAAAGGAAATACTTTATTATGTGAGATATAAACCCCATGTACAAATTTCTTACTCAATTAAGTATATGAAAGGATTAAAGATAATCGTACATATATTTAGTTGGTATCCCTTTCTAGTGGGATTGTCAAACTTCCTACTACTATTTTTCCTAAGCCATACCACTGGTTTGTAGAGTTGTCGATTCTAGTGGGAGCTCTAAGGCAGGTAAACTATATGTTGGGAAATGATCTCCCGTACCCCTTCAGATGGCAAGTCGAAGTGCACCGGTGGCTGTACACTGATGAATATTGCAGTGGTGTTTCAGGAAGCGCAGGTGAAGGCTCTCGCGTACCTTCGGACGGAGGCCAAAAGTCGACCCGCGGTGCCAAGAATCAGTGTAGACGAAGGCTCTCGCGGGCCTTCGGACGAAGGCCGAAGGTCAACCTGTGGCGCCAAGAATCAGCGCAGGCGAAGTCTCGTCATAAAAGTCAAGGTATGGAATGTCAAAGAAAGACATCTTACCCTTCAACTTTAGATGGGGGCAAACCCGTAGCAAAAGTTTGAATAATTGGTCGCTTCAAAGTTGTCCATATTTTAAAGAATCTTTCCACAGCATCTTCGCCTTTATGGCAAAGTAATTATGATTTAGTTACACATGAATGCTTGTGTAATGCTAAAAAAAAAAGAAAAAGCTAAAGTGTTGCTTGACCTCAAAAGGCGACGCACCTCTCGGCTAAAAGTCGTGGGCTAAGAGTGCCTACCCCTGCTCCGAAGGTGAAACATACCTTCAGAAGAAAAAGCTAAAGTGCTGCTCGACCTCAAAGAAGGCGGCGTACCTCTCGGCTAAAAAGTCGGGAGCTAAGAGTGACTGCCCCTGCTCCGAAGGCGAAACATACCTTTGAGGAAAAAGACAAAGTGCTGATCGACCTCAAAAGGTGGGAACCTCTCGGCTAAAAGTCAGGGGCTAAGAGTGCCTACCCCCACACCGAAGGCAAAACATACATTTGGAAGAAAAGGCCGAAGTGTTGCCCGACCTCAAAAGGTGGCGCACCTCTGGGCTAAAAGTCGGGGGCTAAGAGTGTCCGCCCCCGCATCGAAGGCAAAATATACATTCGGAAGAAAAGGCCAAAGTGCTGCACGACCTCAAAAGGCGGCACACCTCTTGGCTTAAAGTCGGGGGTTAAGAGTACTTGCCCCCGCACCGAAGGCGAAACATACATTCGGAAAAAAATGAAGTGCTGCTCGATCTCAGAGAAGGCGGGGCACCTCTCAGAAGTAGGGGCTACGAGTGCCTACACTCTTGCCGAAGGCACAAGATACCTTCGGAAACAAAAAAAACAAAAACAAAAACAACAAAAAGGGAAAGCGAACAAAGAAGCCTAACGTTAATCTTGAAACATGGGCAGTCTACAAAACAAAATGAAAATTTGACGAAATAAAAGTCGAAGCCTGGATAACCATCGCCACGAAATGCGCACTAGCATTTATGATTAATAGCAATTACGATGCAAAACCAAGGGAGATACATTACTAACCATTGAGCACAAAGTAAGTGATTAAACGATCGAGGCCGCATCAGAAGTAGTCGTCAAAAAATGACACTTCGCGCGCGGTGCCGCCGAAGGTCCCTACGGCTTCAAAGTCAGGGGTGGGGGTGGGGATGGTGTTCTCCAGATGACGCTTCGCGTGCGTTGCTGCCAAAGGTCCCTACGACTTCAAAGTCGGTGGGACGGCGTTCTTCAGATCACGCTTCGCGCGCGGTGCTGCCGAAGTTCCAAATTGATGAAAGACCGACTCGATAAGCTCAATATATAATAGCCGAATATAATAATTGTTTCAACATTCTTTATCCGCAAAATCATCAACCGCAGGATCAACAAAATCTTTATACCATCGGCTAAAGCCAAATTGAAAGGCTATGCCTTGACTGGCATGAAAAGGCAGCACTAGATCCAGTGGGGATCCAGTGTAGGTAGATGAAGAAGTGGTAGACGAAGATGCAGGCGAAGCGCTCTTGCCTTTGATATGTCGCACTATTTGTGAAGAAGGCCCTCGGTGGTAACAAAATTGAAACTGACAGGGCAGGAACCCATGGTTATCGTCTTCCGTGTCAAGCTTCGGGTCGACGAAAATATGCGGAGGTTCGATGTCTCCGCGCGGCAATCCGGCGGGCCTCACGCTCAGCCCTATGGGTCTCTAAAACTGAAGGGCTAAACGACTTCTAGAACGCTTTGGAGTTAGCATTCGTTACGTCATAGGACCTACACTTCGCTCTCCAGTACCTCTCGAAATCAATAGCTGGGTGGCAACGGTGGAAGGAATCCCAGCAAGACTAAGACATGAAAAAATTATCCCGCATCATAGTGATGGGCACAGCATCTTCGGCTACCTGCGTAGTGTCCGAGGGGAGGACCTGCACAGGGAGCGAAGATAGTCAAAACATTTAACAACAAATAAAAGTGTATATATTACAAAATATCAGTCAATAAAAAAATGTTCAAAACCCAAAATGACGCTTTGTGTTTTCTTCACACCTTCTCAGGTTCTTTGGCTATCGTGGTTGTCGCTTTAGTGGAAGGGTCATCCTTCACTTTCACCTGAAAAAAAAGGGTCCATGAATGCGTAGGCGGCGGAAATCCTAACAAAAAAAACGTACTTATCGGAGGGTGAACTCCTGTCGCAGGGATCCCGAGAGACCCCTTTTTAGAGATTCGGCTGGGGGGATGATCCTGAATGAGCTTGTTTTTGGGAAATAAGCGGGAAACGGAAATAAATGCAGTGGCTGGTGGGAGATGATCGTCCTAGTGCGAGAAAGATGGGTGCACCGGGGTTTAGACAGGTTCGGGCCGCACGGGGGCGTAACACCCTATTCCTGTGTGAGTGCTATATCTATCCTTGAAGGGAATTCTTCAAGAATGTATCTGGTTACAAAAGAGAGAGCCACTTACAGAGAGCTTGAGGCTCTCGTGTTCTAGTTTGGCTTGAGCTGGTTCGAGCGTCTGCGTCCTCTTCTTCACACACTTTTGGTCCCCTTTTACGTGTTCTCCGTCCTTTCCTTTTATAGGCGCGCCGACCTCAACATATCCTGAATGGGAAAGAGGGGATGCGAATGCCAAGGTGCCACGGAGAAAGGCGTAATCATTTCGTCTCGGCAAAGTGACAGGGGCGGTGGAGAAATGCGGCGCGCATCCGATCACCCGCCACTGTGGAAGCCCTCGGGTGCCATAAAGGGGGCCCACCGGGCAGCCTCAGAGGTGCCCGGTGCGCCCACCCTGTCTTGTTCTTCTGCCAGGGCAGGGTGGCAGACGGAGCGCTTCGATTCTGGCAACGTTATCCCGAGGCACCCGGATGAAACGGGACGGGACCCGTGCATTTAATGGACCCACGCCCCCCTGCCAGTGCATGACATGGTCTAACACTGGGGCGTGGGCAGCTGAGAATGTCAGGATGTCAGGCCGCGCGTGCCTATTAAATGTGGCATTGGGCCTTTGACTGGCTGACACCCCGACGATGGGACCCTTCGGGTCGTCGAATGATCTTGCGCGAACCTTCGGGGAACCGGGTCCTTGGGGGCCGCCACGCGCAGCCCCGAGCACTCTCTCCCGAGGACTTCGGTGGGACCTTCGGGGAACCGAGTCCTCGGGGGCTGCCACGCGCAGCCCCGAGCACTCTCTCCCGAGGACTTCGGCTCCCGAGCACTTGGGTGAGGCCTTCGGGGAACCGAGTCCTCGGGGGCTGCCACGTGCAGCCCCGAGCACTCTCTCCCGAGCACTTGGGTGAGGCCTTCGGGGAACCGAGTCCTCGGGGGCTGCCACGTGCAGCCCCGAGCACTCTCTCCCGAGCACTTGGGTGAGGCCTTCGGGGAACCGAGTCCTCGGGGGCTGCCACGTGCAGCCCCGAGCACTCTCTCCCGAGCACTTGGGTGAGACCTTCGGGGAACCGAGTCCTCGGGGGCTGCCACGTGCAGCCCCGAGCACTCTCTCCCGAGCACTTCCTTCCTGATATTTGGGCTCTGTGGATCATCGGGGAACTGGGGTGCTCGGGGACCAGAGGCGGCGGCCCCGAGCACATTCTCCCGGGACCTAGCTTCTTCTTATCTTGCAGGGTGGTGACATGTGGCGGATGGACGGCCTGGTCTCGGGACTTAGGGACCCCTGGTTCCGAATACACCGACAGCAGCCCCCGGGCCCGTTGGTAGGTGACGGGACGGAGACTGCGAATGGGCCCTTCGTCGCGGCCGAGGCCGAGGCTAGTGCAGACGCCATGTGGCAAGCTTTCGAGAGGTGGCCCTTGCGGACCCGAACCTCAAGTACGCCCCAACGGGAAAATGAGTGGACGCGTGTCCACACAACTTCCGAAGGGTATAATGACCATACGGGCGGCACGCGCGGTCGCCGCGCAGATCGAGAAAAATACGCCTGGCAGCCGCTGACATCGCGCGATCGGCGGAAGATTCGCCTGGCAGCCGCTGACATCGCGCGATCGGCGGAAGATTCGCCTGGCAGTTGCGTCGATCGAGGCGACACTTCGCCGAACGAACCATTTGGGCGGCAGTTTTTGAACTTTGAGATATAAAAGGGGGAACGGATCGGTCCGTTCCCCTTTTTACGCTCTCTCGCACTTGTGCTCCTGCCTTCTTTGTGCTCCGAAGCCCTTAGGAAATTCTCAGGCGACCGGAGCATTCTTCCTTCTCTCTCTCTCCACCACCAAAACACCTTCCATCTTGTCGAGATGACGAGGGTTGGAGGAGGACGCCGGGACAAGGCTTCGGATAGCATCTTGCCGGAGTCTCGTCTGAGGAATGAGAAGGCGGCGGACAAGATTAGGAAGCTGCTGGTGCCGGAGGGGCAGGAAGGTGCTGTGGTGGTGAGGCCGGCGACTCTGACGCCGGCGACGACCGTCCCTGGGAGAATCATCCTCTTTACTTCCTTTGTGGCGGCGGGGTTGGTGCCGCCGTTCTCCGCTTTCTTCCTGCAAGTGCTGGAGACGTACGGCATTCAACTGGTGCACCTAAGCCCCAACTCTGTGGTGGCGTTGGCGGTCTTCGCGCATCTCTGCGAAATGTTCGTGGGGGTGATGCCGTCGGCGACGCTGCTTCGCCATTTCTTCGTCCTTCGGCTGGTGGGGAAGAAGAGGGGGCACTCCACGGCAGACGTCGCGGGGTGCTGCAACCTCCGGCTCTGGGACGGCCTGGGGGATCATTACATTCCCCAGGTGCTGCGCAGCAAGTGGGAGGAGTGGCGACGGGACTGGTTCTTCGTCGACGTCGACCCCCACGAGCGCCTCGAGCTGCCGGAGGCGGCGCCGGAACCTCGGCGATCGACGTGGGAGGCGCCGCCACCAGAAGATGCGAGACTGAAGCCGGTGCTGGAGCGCATCCTGGAGCTGCGCGAGTGCGGGCTGACCTCCGTCATGGTGGTTGTGGACTTCCTGCGCCGTCGGCTGGCGCCTTTGCGAGAGCGGGCCCGGCCGAGCTGGTTCTACACCGGGCCGGAGGACATCACCAGGACCCAGATCGGCGCGAGCTGGGATCTGGGGCAGGTGGAGCTGCGGGGGATGACACGGGTGATCACCGGAACGGAGGACATGAGTTGGACGGAGCTCCCGTGGCCGGAGATGGCGCTCTGCGCCAACCCCAACCGGGTGGCCATTATGGCGGGGCTGCCGGAGTTCGACGCTCAGGGGCTTGTGGACCGGCCACGAAGCCGGAGTCCCGAGGCCTCCGAACTCCCCGGGCTGGAAGAGCTACTTGGCGAGGAGGTCGCTGGCAGCTCAGCACGGGCTGGTGAAGGGGTCGCCGCAGGCAGCAGCCGCCGTGCCGAGGAGGAGGTCGCGACTGAAGTCGTCGAGGAGGTGGCGCCGGGAGATCGGGGAAAACGTCCCCGGGCCCTGATCCTGGTGCCGGACTCTCCGCCGTCGCCGAGAGAGAGTGCTCGGGGCTGTGAACAGTGGCCCCCGAGCAGTCGGTTCCCGAGGACCAAGAAAGGGCATACCAGGAGAGAGTGCTCGGGGTTGTGAACAGTGACCCCCGAGCACTCGGTTCCCCGACAGACTAAGAAGTCCTTCGGCGGTGGCGCCCACAGAGGTCCAGCGATGAGGTGTCAACCAGTGAAAAGCTCGATGCCACGTTTAAGAGGGCGCGTGGCCTGTCACTTCCAACTGCTCCTGCCACACTCGGTGCCAGTCCCTGCCACGGCCTGGCAGGGAGGCGTGGGGATATTTAATGCACGGGTCCCATCCTGCGTCATCCGGCACGCCTCAGGATAACATCGTGAGGCACAAGGCGCTCCGCTTGCCGCCCTGCTGTGTCAAATCCGTTCTGACCGAGCGGGCATGCCAGGCTGCTCAGTGGCTGTCCGGTGGGCCCTCTTCGCGGCGCTCGTTGCAAAATGGTATCATGACGAACAAGACCGGACGAGGGCATGTTTTCAACCCCCCCCCCCCCCCCGGTCACTTCGCGCAGCAGCCCATGATGGTTGCTTTCCATTTATGGCACCTTGGAACTCGTGCCCTCCCTTTCTGGGCATGCTACTGCCGACAACTATTTAAGGAAGGGCCGGTCGGCACAGAAAAGGGGATTCTTAGATGTAACAGAAGTTGAAGGTCTCTCGAACAAGGAGGAAGCCGAGGAAGAAGACAGGTCCACTACAGGCACAGAAGCGGAGATCACCGAAGAACAAGGAGCTTGAAGCTCTAGGATAGACAAATATTCTTGTAACCAGCAACATCTCTGAGAGACATTCTCAGTGCATTTATATCACAAACATAGGAGTAGGGTATTAAGCTCAGTGCGGCTTGAACCTGTCTAAAAACCTCCAGTGCATTTACTGCATTCTGCATCCGATCATTCCGTGCCACCTGCCTCGCATTTACGCCCATTTATTTCACCCGCAAAACAGGTTCAGAATCATCCCCCTGGCCGAATCTCAAAGGGGGTCCCCCCGGATCCCAGCTAGAGTTCACCCTCCGACAGCTGCGCTTTAAGCTTTTTTAGCGTCGCAGAGGGCCTGCAATTTCAAGACCTGAGCTTCGGACATCGTCAGATTCTGACGAAGGGAGCTAACTTCTTCTGCACTCTGTTTGCCCGAGCGAAGGGATCCCACTTCCTCTTCAAGCTGCTGCAAGCGCAGATTGGCCTCCTTCGCTCATTGCGTGAACTCCCTTTTTTGGGCCTCAGCCTTCTCCGCTCGGACTTGAAACAGATCCCTTTGTGTCTCTGCATTTTTCATGCGAGCCTCGAAATGCTCTGTCTGCTTGTGCAGAGCGTGTGAAATAAGCATAGCCTGCGATAGTGCGTAGGTATGAGAATGAGTAAGCAAGGAAAAGCTGCAGCAGGACAATAAAAAAAATTACCTTCGGAATTGCCACGTCGGAGGCATCGATGAGCTCAGCAGCGGGCTTTCGCGCAAGAGAAATCTCAAGCTTGGGGAGAACGAAGGTGCTAAATATCTTCTGTGCATCATTGACCTCCCTTGAGCTTGGCTCAAACGAAGAAATCTTGAAAGCATCGGTGTCAATAGCCTTTGCGTCAAGTAAGCCGCTATGACTCATAAGCCCCTTTCCGCCACGCCGAGGCATGGGCGGTGAAGTATTCTCCTCTTCACTCTCTGTGACTCTGTGGCCTTTGGAGGACTTGTCCTTAGAGGAAGAACTCAAAGACGAAAAGGTAGACACCAATTCAGCTCCAGCTCCAACATTTTCTGCTCCTTCGGCCTCCGCTTCCCCCACTGCTGGCTCAGTGGTCATGCACGGATCTGAAGGCTCATCTTCATCATCCCTGAGAATTAGCATGGGAAGGTCCATGCACGCACAAAAGGAGGACTACGGCGAGGAGGAAGGAAGATCCTGTGTGCCTTTCGGAGGCTCCTGTCGAAGGGGCACAGCTTGAATGGCCAGTGAGCCCTCAGGAGTCAATTCCTCGTGTAGGTCATCGAAGGCCACTTCGTGAGGTCTCTTCCTCAGGGCAAATGCTTTCTTCTTTTTACCCCCTTACGGCTAAGGGTTTGCGATTCTCCGCTTCCTTTGGCTGTCCGCAGTAGGTTCTCCACCGGCATTGGCGGTCGGGAAGCCCTCTCCGCCCTGACCCGGTAAGGGCACGGTCACCTTCGGCCTGTCCTTATAGGAAAGACCCCATAACTTGAAAATTCGGTTAAGTCGCCAACCAAGACCCTGGTCAGCGCAGAGTTGGGCTTTGCCTTGGTTAAATTTCCGAGCAGTAGCATAGCCTTAGCCTCCACTTTGGCTACCGTTAAGTCTACCACAAAGCAAGCAATGTAAGCAAATGACACAGCTGAAGTGTAGTTAGGAACGTGATAAAAGATAATACCTGTGAAACCTCATAAATCAGGATAGGGGCGGCAGAGTCCCTCTGACCCTTTGTCACCAAATTCCGAGATGGTCCAGTCCCGGCTAAGGGGCCATACCCCGGATGCCATGAACTCTTCTACGAGATCGCGCGTGGTCAGATGCATGGCGCACCTGGCGAAGGCCTCAAATGTCGCCCTTTGAGAGGCATTCAGCTGTACATCGGGGGCACGATTCCCTTTCACTTCTTCGCATTTGGACACGAAAAACTCCTCTCGGTCCACCTTGTGGTAGAACCACCATTGCATCCAGTCCTTCGGCCATTTGTTTTTGTACACCACAACTGGCGTGGCAAGGCCAGCACGATAAGTAAAGTACAGGCAGCCATAGTAGGCTTTGCTTTTCACGCTTTGTGCGAAGACCGATTTCGACTGGTGATGGAGCATGTGGTCTACGGCGAAGGCCCTAGCCGATGCCTTCGCTCCTTCAGAACGGGCCGCCCAGGTCAAAAGGCCAAGCCGAACAATGGCGTTCGGCGTTAGCTGGTGGAGGTAGACTTCAAACAGTTTCAGAACCTTCGGCACCATCTCATCGCAAGGAAAACAAAGCCTCGCTCGGAAGTAGCTGATGAAGACAATGGCTTTGTCATCTTCGGGCTTCGGAATCTCTTGGCCCCTCAGGAGTCTTACCTTTGAAACATCGCTGATCAAACCCTCTTTCACTAGTCCAACCAGGACTTCATTGTCAACCTTAGAATTTTCGATCCAATAGGTCTTCGGGCGGTTTGCCTTGCCTCTCAGAGCCATTCCCACAAGGCTTAGGAAAGAAAGGTGACTGCGAGAGTCTTCGTACGAGAGTGTCACACCCGGTTTTAAGACCAAAACCAGATGTAAACTATATGTATGCCAGGATCAGTTTAATCATACATATAGCAACTTCATTAGTGTAACAGACACAGTGCTTCTTATTACAATGCTAAATTATTACAAAATGACCACACACGGGTCTAAAGAAAAGAACACCACAGCGGAAAAAGAACGGTGCAGCTCCAAGCCAACAGGCAGCCGACCGAGAGTTCCACAAGCCTAGAACTCGGCATCATCTTCGGGGAAGTCATCCTCAGGAAATTCTTCAAAAGTTTCGCCTTCTGAAACAGCAAGCGTGAGTATTTTCAATACTCAACAAGTGGGGGAAACATTTAATTTGATATGGTGGCTTGAATTCAAGGTTTCCTATTCTAGAGTTTCATTTGCATAAAAACCGATTTTTAGCCCTGAACTATGGAAAACAAATTTTATTTTAACCGGAAAAAGATGTACCAAAGATTTTCTTTAACCTCCGGGAATTCAACCCAATTCCCAAACCAAGAAAAACAACCACCCGACTAATCATGTGAGGGATCATGCTGCTCATAACCGTGAGCACGGCTGAATATTCAGTTTGACACTCTGCAGAGTTTGCACACTTTACCCACGAGTCGTGATCTTCTCTGTTGCCGGCACCTGATGGTACCTTACACACTTCCGGGGTGTGCGCCAAGAGATCACTACGAGGCTTTTCCAAAGAGTCTCCCAGTATGCACTTGCCCACTGAGGTTTCACCACCGTACATAAGTGGAGTAACCCTCCATCCCAGAAGCCCCATCTTGTGCCGGGTAGAATAGAGAAGTAACCCTTCCTTATCTACACATCCAATTGGCTCATACAACACTGGGAGAATATCTAGTTACTAGGCCAAGACGTACCATATTGGTCTCGTGGTTGCTCTGTTTGCCATGGATGTTCGCTCCACGAACCGGTCCTTAAAATGGTCTGGGCAAGACCTCCAATAACCCCATTTGGGTATATTACCAAACATTTCCAAACAACCAACCATGCTGGGAAAAGTAGCCCTTTCTTGCCCAAAACCCCAATTATTTTTGTTGTTAACTCCCTTCACAACATCAGTTTCCATGATATTCTTCCTATATCAACTTTTAGTTCATAACTCATGTTTCATCACCTACATGCTACATGTTCATCTAAAGCATAGCTAAGCATAAACATGATGATATTGTAAGGATAAAACATCTACATCTAACACTAGTATTTGCTATACTACCCATTTTTGTAAAACAACATGCATATTTGACAAAGACTAGCTTTATGTAAAAAAACTGGGTTTGCAACATGGTCAAGACACTTGCCTTCGTTGAAGTGATGCACAGGTCCTTCAAAATCTTCCTCCTGAAAGTCGCCGAACTCCTGGACTGAATCGTCTACATGAGCACACAATCTAACATAAGAACAGTACACCAAACA
The DNA here is from genome assembly GCF_958298935.1 of Phragmites australis. Classification (NCBI taxonomy): domain Eukaryota; kingdom Viridiplantae; phylum Streptophyta; class Magnoliopsida; order Poales; family Poaceae; genus Phragmites; species Phragmites australis. Next base: position 17,817,320 of record NC_084927.1, read on the forward strand.
TTCCTAAAACTAGATAAAAACCCTATAAACAGATTCTACGCGACGCTACGATCGTTTGAGCGCAAAAATCGCCTAAATCGGAGCTACGAACAAAAAGTTATGATTATTTGAAGTTCCAGGGGTGTTTCTGCAAAATTTCCTTATTATCAGAGAAAAATCCGAATTGTTTTTATACTGGAAAATTGGATTTATGACGTCATAAATATTATTGGTTTATTCTTCTATTAGAAAGGAAATGGAATAGGTTCATGAGCCCATGGACCAGGGCCGGTTGGCCGGTCCATGAGTCCACGGTGGACCGAAGTTCAAATAATTAAGAGGTTTTAATCCTGGCCATAGAAGGGAGATCGGCGGCCGAGGTTGTTTTGGGTTCGGTATAGTGGCGCGAACGGCGGCGGGGTAGCCGACGGGTGGCCGGAGTTGGCCGGATCGGGGTTCCGGCGGCCGGGCTGCTGCGACGAGCGGCAGAAGGGAGAGAGGGGAGCCCGGTGAACTCACCTCGAGCTAAAGGGTGGCCGGAGGGGCGTCGGGGTGACCGGGTGACAACGAGGGCGGCGGCGACGGTCAGTGCGGCGGCGAGGATGGCTCTCCGGCGGCTAAACGGTGATGATGACCCACGGGATCGTTTCCGAAGGCACCTGTGGGTCCAAAGGAACGGTTAGCTCGGCTGGAGACAGTGCACACGCGAAGAACGACGGCGGCGGCGCATCTCACCGAAGCCGAAGAAGAAAAGGGTGGCGACGGCGTTTAAGCAGGGAGGCGGGCGGACGGAGGAAGAAGAAGGAGAGCCGTCGGCTTCGAGGCTCGGCGCGCGGCTTCGGCTCGGGGCTCAACGGGTCCACACGGCAGCGAGAGCGGGACGCCGGCTCAGGACTCCAGCAGGCTGGCTCAGCCTGTGGGCCGGCATGGGGAAAGGGAGGTCAGCGGCCCACACGGGAGGGAAGGAAAAAGGGGAGGAGGGGGGGCTTGGGCCGAGGGAGAAGGAGGATTTCGGCCCGAGAGTATTTTCTTAATTTCCAAAAAAATTTCCATTAGAATTTCCATCAAATTTCAAAAGAGGTTTTAAAGCGGTGAATTCTAGCGAAATTTTGCAAACTTTTTCCACCCAATAAAACCTTATTGCATCTATAACGGCATGAATGCATTCAAACCATTATCCTAGGCCAAGTTAAATTTAGAAATTAATTTTCTATTGAGCTAAGTTGCAACACCTGAGTTAATTTCTAGCAAAATTTTAAATTATTGCAAATATTAAAATTTTGGGTGTTACAGAGAACTAAAGCTTCAGCAAGTTCAAGTGGTAAAAATCGAGCCGCCGCGTGGAGCATATTTATAGCGGTAAAAAATAGGGATAGCGGCGGTTAAGACAAGACGCGTCAGAAGTTGAACCGTAACCGTAAAAGATGGTTTAGCATGAAGCGAAGACATTTAACGTCATCGAGCCGACTGTTGTGTGGGGGAAGAATGGTCATACCACCCTAAAAAACAAACAAAAATAAAAAGAAATAATAATAATAATAATAATAAAGATGATCAACATGAGGGAGCTGTCTGTTAAAAGGTAAAACGAGCCCCCAGGGGCCTTCGACGGGCTGAAGGGGACGGCGTTAAGCTATATCATCCGATTCACAGGCTCGGCCCTTCGAAGATGAACCTTACCTGTAGGGGGCTACTGTTGGGGGATGATCTCCCATACCCCTTCGGATGGCGAGTCGAAGTCCACCGGTGGTTGTACACTGATGAATATTGTAGTGGTGTTTCAAGAAGCGCAGGTGAAGGCTCTCGCGGGCCTTCGGATGGAGGCCAAAGGTCCACCCGCGGCGCTAAGAATCAGCGTAGGCGAAGGCTCTCGCGGGCCTTTGGACGGAGGCCAAAGGTCGACCCGTGGCGCCAAGAATCAGCGTTGGCGAAGTCTCTAGCAGACCTTCGGATGGAGACCGAAGGGTGACTCGGGGCGCCAAGAATCAACGCAGGCGAAGTCTCTGGCGGACCTTCGGACGGAGACTAAAGGGTGACTCGGGGCGCAGCGTCGAGGCTGGTCGAAGATGCTCTGAAGGCGTCGAAGCCCGTGTAGCCGTCTATGGTATAATTGTGAATGTGCAAATGTACTTGATGGCACCAAAATACCCCCGAATATGACGGGAATGTGGCGGTTAGGGGGGTAATGCTGTAAATTATAGCGCGGAGTGGTTGAGTACAGGCTATAAATAGGTCGGCACTGTAATTGAGGTGACGAATGAATTAAGATTACTCCACCCCACGAATACATGTCGCACTACGAAGCCTTCGGCTTTCCCTCTTAAGCGAAGGACTTCCCTGTTGTTCTGTGATTTAGATTCCAACACTATAGTTAAGGACAATCAAAGTTATGTTCCAATACTGGAAGTTCGAGAGGCCCTAAACCCTACATCTCTAAAAGTTTTTCCTCCAGTTGATTCTGGAGTTTATGAATAATGTGAGCCTCATATATAGGTACTTTAAGTTTTGACCTTAAGACTACATTAAGATCAGTAAGAGTAAGTTGAACCTCTTACCTTTTCATATAGACAATGTCTTGTTTAAGACACGAAGATTCCTTTTGTTCTAGGTATTAAGATTGTCTTGGTGATGCCTCTCATGTTTTCACTATTAAGATTCATCAAGATAGGTCCAATATTAAGGAAGTTTACTCTGATTATTGAGAGCAATAAAAGTTTTTTCTTACAATATCGTTGTTATGAACATTATGTTTACTTAAGTTTGTATGCGCCCTCATTTAACGTTTGTAACCAAGATACTTGGTAGATATTGATCTAGGACTGGATCATTAGAAAACTATTAAAGACAACTCTGCATTAAAGGCACGGTGCTAATGATTACATGCCACATATGAGAAGTCTCATAACTATAAAGTTATGTGTTATTCAGACGTCAATTTTACAAGGTGTGTTGATATTAAGAAATTTACATCAAGTCAAATCTTCATCCTTGCAGGAGGAGCCATATTATTGAATGATTCTAACCTAGAATTCACATCAAGTCAAATCTTCACCCTTGCAGGAGGAGCCATATTATTGAATGATTCTAACCTATCTCTTAAGGCATCATTAATGATGCAAGTAACTTGTGGTGTGTTATAAGGCTATTAGATAATAAGAAATTCACAATAGGTTGTTGCGGGTTAAGAATAAAAAAATATTCTTTTGGCTTAAGGTTCTATCCCGGAATTTATTATGCAAGAGTGCAATTTTGCTTTGAGTAACATGTCAAGTGGCACTGCCAAACACATGACGTTGTGAAAGATGGATCTAGAATCAAATAATTGATGTTCAGAATATAAGTATTAAGTTTAATGCTTTGATGATTCAACCTATAAGTATTAACTATTATGTTCAAGCCTAATGATTCCCTCGACGTAAATTCTGTAACTACAAAGTTTGTTTTCATATTTTCAATGTGCACATGATGAAAAATGAAAACAAATTGCACAAAAGAACCATAAGTGTATAAGTCATCTTCCAAATAAGTATAAGTGACTATCCTATCGAGATAGAGTAGTATAAATGGTGTCTCATTAACTGATGTAACACTGTATCTTTGTGTGCTTTTTTGTTGAGTGTGGAGCTTATGTTGTTACCTTTCGATCAAGTGGGAGAATGTTAGAAGTGATCTCAGCTAACTGCCGTCCTAAGGAATATGTCAACAGTTGGTATTGTGGTGCATGATCGGTGGACCGAAACTAACTTCTACTGGCTTGGTCTCAAGCCACACCATGCTATATAAGAAAGGGGTCCGACGCCTATTGAGACATACTGAGAGAGACACGTTGGGAGTCTCTAACCCCATGCCCTACCGATCAAGGATACGCACGACAGTGGCTTGAAGGCCAATGCCGCCCATTGCAGGAATGACATTGCTGATCTTCCTCTACACCGACGCCCCTCCATCGACCTTCTTCATCAAGCCTGCATCACGCTTGCTACAAGCAGGCGGAGGTCGTCGCACACAGATCACACCTACTATATCTTCATCGAGTGCTTCGGATTAGTGCCACAAATTCCGCATTTAATGAGGTGTTTATGTATATTAGGTTACCTAAGATCCTCATGAAGGTGTAATAAGTCTAACAATCACAACTTGTACAGTTACATAAAAGGTGGATGTAAGCTCAAAGAGGATCCCTAAAAAGCAAAGAAAGGGCTCTACAACACCAATCTAATGTTATTACACATAAGCAAAAGCAGTTGCAGCAAACAAAATGCCTTAAGAATCCCATTTCTGTACCACTGATTTGAGCAAAAGGTTCGCAATCGCCTGATAAGCCTGTGGACCAATGTGCGACCATCTTCCCCGGGTGGTACAAGAAACACACAATTTCCACGGGTGGTATAAGTTTTTGGAGGATCTAACTACCAAGCTCTAATCTTAACAACAATCAAACAATGGCATGCTCTAATCTTAACAACAATGGAGTTGCAGTACCATGAAAATCTCTACTATTTAAAAAATACTTTTACTACTTAAAAAATACGTAGTAATTCTCGCACCAGGCAGGACGCCTGCCTCCAGTCCTACAGACTACCCTAAATTTCGTAGAAATTATCCACATCATACCACTCTATCTCTACTACTCCGCTCACATATGTTTCGCTCTCGGAAATTTCGCTCCCACGTTTCGTCTCTGGCTCGCACATCCGCTACACAGCGCGCTGCGCGCCATACAAGTCGACCGCCTTCTGCAACTCTGACTGATACCTGCACATGAGCATACCCAATGAGTAGTCTTTCAAAAATACGCAATTCCTCCATTCCTCCAACCCCCAGTACCAACAGGAACCTGGTAAAACGAACTCCAAAAAACAGGACAAATAAGATACACTTCAGAGCCAAGATTGCCTCCTTTCCTCGAACTCCCACCAGAACAGGTTCTAAAACCTCAAAATCCACCAAAACACCGGCAGGAATTTGGCCTCACAGATCAGCATTCCCTGCCTCCTACCCCCCCAAGATCCAGAACCGTGCCACAATACCCCGAACTACTAGGCAGTACGTAACCTTCCTTGAGGGCTGGCAAGTGGCAACATATCCCCGGATTCCGGCCAGAAGTCGTACGCAATAAGACGAAACCCGGCTAGGGAGAGGCAACGCGGGCGTCTCTGCCGATTCGCCCGCCCCGTGCACGTGGGAAAGAAGGCTGAAGAAAAACAGCGGGCAGTGTGGGGAGAAAGCAGAACTACTCTGGGGAGCACAAGGTCGTGATCGCGCATCGGAAGCCGTCGGATCAAATCCCGGCCGTCTGTAGCCATCCGATCAAGCTTTCTGTCGTGCGTCTAAAGTAAAGATGGTCAAGTAGACCCGAAAATCGCAACTAGCTGGATCTGAAAGCGCGCGAGTTAATGCGTGAGCACATGCAACGGATGGTAAATAAACCTTTCTGTCGTGCGTCTAAAGTAAACATGGTCAAGTAGACCAGATCAAATGGGCCGGTACGAGACACGGCTATTTCGGTCTAGTCTAGATACGGTACGTACGATGACTAACAGACCAGGTCTAATAAGTGTTTACTTAACATGTCAGCACGAGATCAAGTTTACGTACACATAAGTGCTTCTACAATTTTTGTGCAAGGCTACTACGATGTGGACTAAATATCCTCTCACCGGTACTAAATATTGATTCAGATGCTATTATGGTCACAGGAATAGCCATGATATCTCGAGCAATCTTTCGTGGAGTAGGAAACTTGAGACCTACATACTGCCACCAATGAATGATGTCTAGATCCATTGTTCTAGACAACAACAGCTATTCCGAGAATAAATCCAACTCTAGCGCACATAAGAAGATGGCACATCTGGCTTCGAAAAAAGGTATTTATCAAGTATCTATTGACTGAAACATCTCCTAAGTTCGAAGCAGCACTAGTACTAGGAGCATGGGCACCATGTGTTGTTGCAACAACCTCCGTAGAGTTTTGGTATTGTGTCACCAAGCTGTACAACAAATTTCTGACTTCTGCAACTTTCGTAGCTGCAACTTTTGGTCTATAAATACCATCAAAAAGAGCATTCAAGAGACGAAGTTTGTATCTAGGATCTAAAACAGTATCAACTGCCATAAGATCATGAACATCTGACCAATATTTCTCAAACTTCAATTTCACTTTTTTTGACATTTCTTCAATCTTGGGTCATTACTAACTCGCCATGTCTTTATAGACAAATAAACACTGCAGACTTTAGGAAAGAAAATGTTAGCTGTCACATAATGAGTGCCTGATAGTAGCTCAGTTATATAAAAAACAACCTCAATCTATCACAAAGCTCTCTACCAAACTTCCAATCATCACTAGTTGGACAAATATGAGTGAATTGCTTTTCACGTTGTGCAAGACGAACAAATACTTTCTTGATACTCCAATACAACACTAAGCATGATAAAAGTAGAGTTCCATCTAGTTTTACAATCTAGGCTAATTCTTTTGTTGTATGTAATGTTCATTTGGGAAGCCATTTTTTTCAAATCTTTTATGCCTTTTTGGAGTGGCCGACCAATATCCAACACTATCACGAACCCTCACAGTGCCCTTCTCCATGACCTCCAATCTGTCTTTCACAATCAAATTTAAGATATGTGTACCACAACGCATGTGCAATAATAAACCTTTTAAAAGAAGTGAGCTAAGAGGTAACTTATTGAGCATGTTGACCATAAGACTATCATTGGCAGTGCAGTTGTCAAGAGTGATGGATGATACCTTCCTCTCAATCAACCAATCCATGAGAACCTCATAAAGAACATCACCAATAAGTTCACCGGTGTGCAGGACTGGCACATAAATGAACCTGCAAAATAAGAATGACCAAATGAGATAGAAGTGCATAAGAATCTTCATTATTACTTAATAAGAAAAAAAATTAACTTCTAATCATCATCAAGGAAATGCACTGTTACTGTCATGTAGCATTTCTTTTATGACTTGCTATCCACATATTTGTGATCACGGCAATGCGAGATTCACATTTTTGAAAGTACTTGAGCATTGAGACCTTTTGGACTTCATACATATCCAAAATATCCTTCCTAATTATGTTTCTTGACACTACCTTAAACAACGGTTGCATTGCAACACAAAACTTGCGAAATCCAGCATGATCAATCATAGATAATGGATATTCATGGACACATATCATTAGTGCTAGTTCTTTCCTACAAAGATCTTGATCAAAGACATGTTTCTCAACAGTAACTGTGTCATCTTGATTTGAAGATAATTTCAATGTAGATTTCTTTAGGCCACGTCTTGCCTGACGAAACTCGCAAACCTTGAGATGGTTATGCAAGTGTGTAGTCCCATTTTTTGAGCTAGCTGAAAGTAATTTACTACACCAATTATATTTAGCTTTCCAATCTTCCCCTATTTTTACTCTTCCATACTCCTCCCATACAGCAGATTTAAGTTTTCTTTTATTCCCAACAGTGACACTATCATCTATCAACATATCATCCGCACCATCACTTGGCTGTGTAGGATCTCCTGTGGTGGCATTAGGATCTTGGCTAGAGGGGCAAGATGGTGCTACCTGTGTACCAGTAGAAGCAACAGCACCCATAGCATGTCATGAGCTTGAACCCGGAGTAGACTTTTTCAATTTAATAAATGAACAAAGATGAGCACCTTATTCAAACACTCAGATAGAAACTTTACCAAATTCAGTAACATGTATAACATGATTATACCATGTTTTGCTATTTGAGACCTTATAAAATTGTCCCACAATGCTTATATATCAATCCTAAATAAACAAACCAGAACAGTCACCATATAGCAGTAACAGCCAATCTAGCATGTATATGCACTTGCAAGAGTTTGGAAATTCCAACATCACATATTGATATAATTGACAAAACTGAATTTATCATTCATGAAAAAACATAAGTAATATAGGTAAACTAGCTTGAACCCATAATTCATGAATGACAAACGAATCTTGGCGCTCACCTTGCGTTGTGGTTCCTTGATGGAAATATGGATGGATCGGCCGGCGTTGAACTTGGGGAGCACACTGCACTATGTGCAGCACCGGCATGGGAGAGAATCTAGAGGGAGGAAATCGTCGGCTGGGGGAAGGGGGAGTTTATAGGTTCGTCGTGCCGGGGAGGGAGGAGGTCGCCGGTTGTGGATGACTTGCCGACTTGCTGTTGCAGTGCTATTGGGCGCCCGGGCAGGGAATGAGGCGACATGACCAGGACGGCTGGACGCACAGGTGTGCGGACACCGGAAGGGAGTGGATCTGTTGGGAGCCCAGTACACCACCAGGACCACAAGACGATCGGATGCGACCAGGACAACAGGACGGCCGGACGTGACCAGGACGGTAGGACCAGGGCACCGCGGGCGGGGGACGAGGCGACACGCGAACGCTGGAAGGGCGGCCAGACCAGTGCGTGGGACGGCCAGACGCACGGAACCGCGGACGCAGGAAGGGAGTGGATGTGGATCTGTGGGTGGCTCCATGGCTGTGAGCCTGTGACCGTGCAGCGGCCTGAGGTTGCAGCTGGGAGTGGATGAGGTTGCGGGCTTGCAGCTGAGAGTGAGAGTTGATAGCTACAGTTTCAGTTTGCGCGGGCTAGGCTGGACTATTGCAATAATATACCGAATAACCCGTGGGCACCCACGGGTGAAATTCAAAACCCGAGCCCAATCCACCCTTAATCGGTACCCGACCCGCTAGACCCATAGACAAAAATTCAAATCTGAACCCAAACACATTGGATATAGAACCTGCGGGTACCCGAACCCACAGATCCAATTGCCAGCCCTAGGGGAAACGGCTAGACTGGTAGTAGGCACTGACCGGTCTAGGTCCAGGTCCAACCCACCGACCAGTCCTCGATCCCGAGACGCAGACAACGACCGCCCTTCCCCCAACTCCTAAACCCCACCAACTAGAACCGCCTTCGGGCGCTGTAGCCAGTGCTTTGGCTGGCGGCGACGAACCTAGGCGCAAATCCGTCCCGGACTGGCTCAACAGCCCGATCTGGTCCACGCCTCCCCCCTCCTGCCACCGCTCCCCTCCCCGCGCTGCTCCCTCCCCACAGCTGCCTCCCCTGCCACCTCCACAGCCGCCGTGAGATCCGACCCCACTAACCCCTGCGCCTCCATGTCAGATCCCTCAGTTTCAAATAACCAAACTGGAGAATCTGAGTGACTAATTTTGACAATCTACTGGATAATTTCGAATTGGAGATTGGGGAGAACTCCCTGGAACCCTAGAACACTATGATTCTAAGAATATTCTGGAAAAATATCAGGAAGTCACCTTTCCCATTACTCTATCGGGCTTATATATCCACCCGGTTCATTACAAACAAAAGTAAGCGCATTTAGGCATGAGCCAACAGTGTTTAACGACAAAAACAAGTGATTACAGGCGGGTGAAGTAAATTCAACAAGCGACGCTAGATACTTCATCGACGGCCTCCAAGGACCCACACACGCCGTCAAGTGAAGTCGGCAAGGCGGTAAATTTACTGTCGACTCTTTCTTCTGAACTTCTTCAGCACGCCCTCTCCTTCTCTAAACTTTGTTTTCAGAACAGAAACACCTCTAAACATTTGAGGTCTGACAGTGCCCCCCTTCTTGAGTCCAACCTTGTCCTCAAGGTTTAAAATTTTTACAAGCCTTGGAGATGAATGTAACATCCTCCCAAGTAGAGTCCTCCACAGGCAAGTTCAACCATTTTACAAGCCACTGAGCAACTGCTTCACCCTTCCTTGGAACTATCCTCCTGTCCAGAACAGTTTTAGGTTCAGTCCTGACCTTGCCATTAGCATCCACCAAAGGTAATCCCGGCAATGGCACTGCATTCTTTCCATGATGTTTCTTTAATTGACTCACATGAAACACTGGATGGATTTCAGACCCTTTAGGTAGCAGTAGTTTGTAAGCTCTTCTTCCCACTCTCTCAAGCACTCTAAATGGGCCATAGTACTTAGACCTTAGCTTAAGTGATCCCCTGAGTCCAAAAGCATTCTGCCTATAGGGTTGCATCTTAAGGTACACCAGATCACCTAATTCAAAGCTTCTTTTAGATCTCCTTCTATCTGCATATTTCTTGGTCCTATCTTGAGCTTGTGCTAAATGTTGTTTGAGCTTCTAAATCATATGTTCCTTCTGATGAATAGTCACTTTGGCCTCCTCAGTGATATTGCAAGGTAATGACAGTTCACCAATTTGTGGGGGTGGGTAACCATACAAAGCTTGAAAAGGAGAGACTTGAGAGATGTGTGATAGGAGGTGTTATACCACCACTCTGCAGTTGGGAGCCAAGTGTACCATTCTTTAGGTTTCATGAATACCATGCTCCTCAAATAGGATTCCAAACACTAGTTGACTCTCTCTGACTGTCCATCAGATTGTGGATGGTAAGCAGTGCTGAATCTCAGCTGAACCTTGAGCGCTTTGAAGATTTCAGTGAAGAGCTTGCTGGTTAAAACTCTGTCCCTATCACTGATGATTGAGATAGGCATACCATGCAACTTGTATATGTTATCCATGAAGAGTTGAACCACAGTTGCTACTGTATAAGGATGGGACAAGCCTATGAAGTGAGCATATTTAGTTAATCTATCCATTACTACCAAAATCACATCCTTTCCTTTTGACTTGGGCAAGCCTTCAACAAAATCCATTTTAGATGTGTCCAAGCCATATCAGGGATTTCTAATGGGTCTAGCAATCTAGGGTTGGCTACATGCTCAGCTTTAGTGACTTGGCAAACTGGACATTCAGATACATACTGCTCTACTTCCTTCTTTAATTTGGGCCAGTAGAATAATGCCTTGGTTCTATGGTAGGTGGCCCTCATACCAGAATGTCCCCCAAAGGCTGATGAATGATAGCTATCTATCAGTTTAGTTCTCAGCTCATCATTTTTTCCAACACAGATTCTTCCCTTGTAATACAGCAGACTTGCATCGGTGTAGTAGTATTTGTTCCAATCTGGTTGTGATTGAGCCATATTCAGCATCTCCAGGCATTTCTCATCTCCTTCGTAACTTAATTTGATATGTCCTATCCATAGAGGTTCCACTGAATAGATAGCTTGACAACTGGAGTCAGGTTCCTCAGCAGAACTGCTTCTTCTTGATAATGCATCAGCCACAATGTTCTCTTTTCCTTTTTCATACTCCACAGAGAAATCAAATTCTAACAGCTTAAGCAACAACTTGTGCTGAATTCCATCTATTAGTCTCTGAGAAGTTATATATTTTAAACTTTGTTGATCAGTTTCGATTATGACCTTGCACCCCAATAGATAATGTCTCCATTTCTTCAAGGATTCCAAAATTGCCATTGTCTCTTTATCATAAACAGATTGAGCCTGAGCCTTCCTTCCCAAGGTTTTGCTAAAGAATGCTATGGGCTTGCCTTCTTGCATTAGCACAGCACCTAACCTAGTACTGCATGCATCTGTTTCCAATATGAAAGGTTTGGTGAAGTCAGGAAGGGCTAGCACTGGACAGCTAGTCATCACCCTCTTGAGCTGCTCAAAAGCCATTGATTGCTCCTCTCCCCATTGAAAAGAGTTCTTTTTTGAGCAAATCAAACAATAGTCGACAGATTTGACCATATCCCTTGACAAACCACCTATAATATCCAGTAAGCCCCAAAAATCCTCTCAACTTTGTCAAATCATCAGGCTTTGGCCACAACATAATGTCAGCAATTTTCTTGGGATTAGTTGTTACCCCCTCCTTATTAATTATGTGTCCCAAATATTCTACTTGTGGAATGGCAAAAGAGCATTTACTTCTTTTGGCATACAGATGGTTTCTCTTCAAGATTTTCAAAGTGATCTTCAGGTGTCTCGCATGTTCCTCCAAGCTCTTGCTGAAAACCAAGATTTCATCAAAGAAGACAATTATGAACTTTCCCAGATAATCAGTAAAAATTGAGTTCATCAAAGCTTGAAAAGTTGCTGGTGCGTTGGTAAGCCCAAAAGGCATCACCACAAACTCATAGTGGCCAAGATAAATTCTGAAAGCAGTCTTAATGATGTCTTCCTCTTGCATTCTAATCTAACGATACCCTGATCTCAGACCAATCTTGCTAAAAATACTAGCTCCATTCAACACATCCAACAAATCCTCTATGACAAGCATTGGGAATTCGTTTTTGATAGTGAGTGCATTCAATTCTCTATAATCTGCACATAGTCTCCAAGACCCATCCTTCTTTTTGACCAATACTACAGGAGAAGCATATGGGCTAAGACTAGGTCTAATAGCCTTTGACTCAAGTAGCTGCTTGGTAAGTCCTTCCATAGCCTCTCTTTTGTAATGAGGGACTCTATAGCGCCTGATATTTGGGGGTTCAGCCTTATCTTTTAGCATTATAGAGTGATCACATTCTCTTCTAGGTTGTAAACCCTCAGGTTCCCTAAAAACTTCATCGTATTCCTCTAGCACTTCCTCAATTTCTGTGGGTAATTGTGCTTCTGTTATGTATTCTTCTTCCTTCATCAAACCAATGTGAACAACACACCCAATTAACAATTTATGCAACATACTTTCTAACTGATTTGCTTGTATCATAAAGTTTGAGCCAGGAATAGTGTGATCACTAAACTTAATCTCTGCACCTTCCTTATGAATGGTCAAGTATCTCTGTTGCAGGTCAAGGCCTATTGGACTGTATTTATATATCCAATCAACACCTAAGATTATATTGTATCCTCCCAGTTTGAGCAATTTGAAGGTACCTTGGAAATGAGTACCCTGGATAATGTATATCAGATCGTGTACCATTGCATCAGTCTGTAACTCACCTCCTCCAGCTATTGTTACTCTCATGGACTTAACATAAGTTAATTTGCATTCCGACTGGATAGCAAATTCATAGTGAAGGAAAGAATTTGTGCTGCCACTATCTATCACAGCCACAGCCCTTTTGCCATTTATGTAAGCCACCAGAGTGAAAGTGGTTGGTCCTAGCAAGCTAGAGATAGCATGAGCTGATATTGACATTATTTGCTCAAGTTCCTCTTCTGTTTTTTGCTTTGTCAGATTTGAACTAGCTGGAGTATTCTTATAATCCTCTTCAGTGGTGTCATCACCATCTTCCATTCCAGCATTGGCTTGATCTCCTTCCATTAATATGGCATGTATTCTATCCTTAACCTTACATTTATGTTGAGGGTTCCAAGGCTCTTGACAATACCAACACTTCCCTCTCTCCTTAGCATTTCTCCCAACAATCTGAAGGTTTTCTTTTACTACAGTATGTTTGTTTTGCCACTAACTGTTGGAGATGGGTTTGGCATTAGGATAAGTTTTCCTATACACATTAGCTTGCTATATGTGATTTGCATACCAACATGCCTCAAGGAGATTTCCAGGTTGGTGGCATGTGACCTGATGTTGAATGTGATTCTTTAATCCTCCAATGAAACAAGTTAAGAAGAAGGTCTCTTGAATATACAGATGCTCTCTTTTTAAGCTGGACATGCATTCTTCAAACTTATCCACATACTGAGAAACAGTTCCTTGTTTCAAGCTTTGAAATTTTGTCACTGCTTCATGTACCCCCATCACAGAAAATCTGTCTTGCACCATCCTACACAGTTGTTCCCAACTGATCAGCTGCCAGGGTATTCCCAAACCATTGAACCAATTTTCTGCTTTTCCAGAGAAATGTGTAGTTGCCACATTGACCCATTGCTCATATGGAGTTTCAGTCAATTAAAAAAATCTCTCACAATGCCTTAGCCAAACAGCAGGGTTTTCTCCCAGAAACAAAGGAATCTCCAGCCAAGGGCCCCTGAGCACAGCTTCTTCATATTGCTGGTTTGATGGTATTCTATGATCTTCCACAAACTGAACTCTCATTTGTTGAATATGATTCCTGGGTCCTCCAACTCCAACTCCTGTAGGTGTATTTCCTATTCTGTATATACTGGGGTAGGCATACATATCTACTTACTGGTCTCACTGTGGGCGCTAAAGGGGCTGAATACACAGGAATGGTAGATGTGCATGCGAATTGTGGTTGTGTAGTCATCAGATGGTCAGGTATACCCGGTGGTGCCACGGTCACAGGTAGGGAGATAGGTGTGTGAGGAGAAACAACACTTACAAAAGTTGTAGAATCTACCAACCGAGGATGTCTGCTGTGCACGTCTATCAGCCTACTTGGCCCTGCATCCAACTCATTCCTGAGCAACAGAAGACGCTTGATACCAGACAGATCAAACCTCATATTCTTCATATCTTCCACATCCTTCTTCAGTTCGTCCATCTCTTGCCTCCACCTCTCCTCTTCTCCTGAACTCATGCCTGGAAGGTCAGCTGGGAATTGATTCCCTCGCCTCTAGCCTTACCAGGGTCTACCGCTGCCTGAATCAAGAGATCGGCTGAGGGATTTTACGCGCGGACTTGCTGAGCAACCAAAGCCTGAATCCTGATTCTCGCTGTCACCACCGCAGCCAAAATCCGACGCCGGCTCTCGGAATTTTATGCACGAACAGATGTCGTGCAACCCTCGCGTTAAGCGGATTCCTGCCGAGATTTCGGCGAGGACAGCTCAGCTCTGATACCCGTTGTTAGATCTCTCAGTTTCAGATAACTAAGCTGAAGAATCTGAGTGACTAATTTTGACAATCTACTGGATAATTTCGAATTGGAGATCGGGGAGAACTCCCTGGAACCCTAGAACACTACGATTCTAAGAATATTCTGAAAAAAATATCAGGAAGTCACCTTTTCCCATTACTCTCTCAGACTTATATATCCACCCGGTTCATTTCAGACATGGTTAACAAAAGTAAGCGTATTTAGGCACGAGCCAACAGTGTTTAATGATAAAAACAAGTGATTGCAGACGGGTGAAGTAAATTCAACAAGAGACGCTAGCTACTTCATCCACGGCCTCCAAGGACCCACACACGTCCGTTAAGTGAAGTCGGCAAGGCGGTAAATTTACTGAGGACTCTTTCTTCTGAACTTCTTCAGCACGCCCTCTCCTTCTCTGAACTTTGTTTTCGTAACTGAAACACCTCTGAACATTTGAGGTCTGACACTCCGCCGCCCCGGATCGAAGTCGACGGCGAAGGCGACGACGACTCGGGAGCGGCCGGCCCATCGCGGACCCACCTCGTCGCCGAGTTCAAGGTTGCGGTGAGTGTTCGCGCTCTCGGCGACCGGGGTGAGATTTTTTATGGTTCTGGGGCTGGGGAGGGTTTTGGCTCACTTCGCTTTGTTCCTGTGTTCCGCGTTTCGGCACGATGTAGCTGGGGAGGAAGGTGCTGGATCTGGCGGAGCTGCGGCGGCTCACGTGCCAGGGCATGCCCGACGCCGCCGGGGTGCGGCCCGTCGTCTGGAAGGTCCGGGAATCCCCTCGTGCACTTCCCAGTTCACTGCATAACTGTATGTAGCCTGATCGAGCGCTTGCTCCACCACCCACACATAGTCGCTTGCTAGAGAAATGGCATTGCCAAGACAAAGGATTTGCTACCCCTTTTGATGACACTGTACTAGTTTCATCTGTTTTGGAAGTTGTAGTTTTTCCTATGTTGAGGCTAGGACGGGCTTGCATGCTTTGATTTAGCTCTATTCGGATTGGATAGTCACGCCTTGGGGTGCAATTTTTCACTGATTTAGAACAGATTCTCTTTTTGAAGGTTTATACCGTGCATGCATATTGATTGTTGTAGTTTACATACATCCCGTCTTATTTGCTTTCTCTGAAGAAATGCTCTGCACTCGGGTTTGATATGATTGCAGCTGTTCTAGTTAGCAGGATAGGTTGATAAATCAGTCCCATGCGTTTTTTTGGTTGAATATGCAATCTACACCTAATGAAGGGTAGAATAGAGACATTTTCTTGCAGTGTCATATCATGATATTTTAGGGCCTAGTGGACTAATAGAAACTATGACTGGGTATTTTAGCACCTAAGTAATTCCCAGAATGTATCATATTTCATCTGTGTCTGAAATGTCTAGTTGAATGCAACATTCTCAAGTTTGTTAACATTGTTCCGAAATAAACGAGACCCTGGAACTGTTGATCAGTTTTGGCATTATGTCATTAATTGTGCTGAATTGTATTTCATTGCATGGCTTATTTTGGAACTCTGCCATAATGTTTTTTTTGTTGCAGAACTCTGCCATATTTTGGAACTACTGCAAGGAAAACTTCTGTTATAGGATTGAATTAAAGCTTAAAAGATATTGTAGAACAAACTGCTAGCGTTTAGATAAATTAGATATCAACATGCAATTTTTCTGGGTCTGGTAGGCTGGTGGCTAGCTATGGTCTGTAAATTTTTTCTCCTTGTTCTGTACACTACAAATTTATTTGACTTTTTTTATAGTTAGCAGCTTCTCTTGGGATACTTGCCAACTGATCGTGCCCTATGGCCATATGAACTGGAGAAAAAGCGGTCCCAATACAGTGCTTTCAAAGATGAGCTTCTGGTTAACCCTGTAAGTTCTTCATGCATATAGTGCTACAACTTACAAGTTGTTCACCATTGCAGATGTGTGCCTATATAGTTTGTCTAGGCAAATACCAAGTCCCATCCACCAGGAATGAAACTTTCCTTTCATGAGGAGAGCAGTAAACTATTAAAATTGTGGACAAATCATCACACATATGAAAATACAGTTCTGCAGATTTGTTAATTTACTTTGCTTATGGTGTCTCTTTTTCTCCATTCAACCAACCTGTGTAATAATACATTTTGGTTCCTGGTCAGTCAGAAGTTACTTGAATGGAAAAAATGACGGTTTCCAAAAGGGAGGAACATAATGCTGAAGGAACTACTACCAAGGGCAGAGATTGTTTGTGATGAGCATCCTCTAAGCCTTGGGAAAACTAGTGTTTGGAACCAATACTTCCAGGTAACTTTAATTAAAAATTGCTTGCTGGTGGGTGCTTCCAAATTTGTATTGAATGGTACACTCTGGAGTGTGGACTCTGGACTGCTATCGGCTGTATTGTTCAATGTAGCAATTGCTCGTGCCTCATGGTGAGCAGACTATTTTTTCCTGTGTGTTGATATGACCATATTTTCAATGTTCAGAATTGTATTATATATAGTTGTTTATTTCCCAGCTTCTTAGGTTTATATGAAATTACAAGCAGCATAATGTGGAACCATGCAGCTCTTGCAGTGTGAACCAACTTCATGGTGATCCTAAGTTCCTAACTTGTTACTTGTTTTAGTTTGCATCTTATTTCTAAAATATGCCTAACTATGCCCATCTTTCACTAGAAAGTTAAATAATGGGTGTGAATTTCTGTATTTGGAAGTGGCCATATAGCGGCCTGACTAATAGTTTTCACTCTGGACTTGAAATCATCATGAACTTAGTAGGTACTGGAATTTCTAGCTGTTCTTGTTATTATGTACATTGCACATGTAATTTATTTTGGTTTGATATTGCAATTTGCTACTGCTTTGCTGTTGAGTATCGAGAAACCTCCATTTGTCTGCACTGTTGGACTGGTTAGTCAAATTTTGTTGTGAATACTTTTCTGCAGTTTGAACTACTAAAAACACTGACTGTTGTTCAATACTTCAGGAGTCTGAAATTATAGAGCAGATTGATAGAGATGTTAAGCGTACTCATCCTGAGATTCAATTTTTCAATGGGGATTCTTCCAATGCATTGTCTAATCAGGTGGGCGTATCCTCTGACATAAGGTCACTTCTTTGTTGTTATTCGCATTCGCCAGTCTAAATGTGATGTATTTTGTTTTTAGGAGTCACTAAAGCATATAGTTACCATCTTTGCAAAATTAAATCCAGGTATAAGATATGTACAAGGAATGAATGAGGTTTTGGCACTTCTCTGCTATATTTTCAAGAATGATTCAGACCAAAGTAATGCTGTAAGTGTCCTCTTTATGTCACTTCTTGCGTACGCATAGAAAAAGAGAATGTGTTCATGTTTTGTGTTGTGTTGATTCTGCTGATGAAACAAACATGGGAAAACTACAGATCACCCCCTGACCTTTGACCTGATCTTCAAATTTCACCCTGAACTATGAAACCAGATATATTTCACCCTGAACTTTATAATAGCACTCAAATTTCACCCTGAACTATGAAACCAGATATATTTCTCCCTGAACTTTACAATAGCACTAAAATTTCACCCTGAACTATGAACCCAGATATATTTCACCATGAACTTTACAATACCACTCAAATAACACCCTAACCGGTTTTGGAGGGTGGTTTTGCCTATGTGGTGGGTATGCATGAATGTTTTTGCCACAAGGGCATGTTGACATGGCTGATTTGGTCCAGTTCACCGTCTACCTTACGGAGACGTGGCAGCACAGACCCTGGCGGCAGCCCGTGTTAGCTCAGCTAGACGTCGAATGATGCAATATGACCAAGTCAATACATGGCAAAACCACTTGGAAAAAAGAAGAATAAAAACAAGATTAAGTAACATATAGCACAGACCCTGGCGGCAGCCCGTGTTAGCTCAACTAGGCATCGAATGATGCAACATGACCGAGACAATACATGGCAAAATCACTTGGAAAATAGAAGAATAAAAACAAGATTAAGTGACATGTCAGTTTGCACGGCTTAACTGCTGATGCAGACTTACCACATAGGCAAAATCACCCTCCAAAATCGGCTAGGGTGTTATTTAAGTGGTATTGTAAAGTTCATGATGAAATATATCTAGTTTTATAGTTTAGTATGAAATTTGAGTGGTATTGTAAAGTTCAGGATAAAATATATCTGGTTTCATAGTTCAAGGTGAAATTTGAGTGATATTGTAAAGTTCAGGGTGAAATATATCTAGTTTCATAGTTCAGGGTGAAATTTGAAGATTAGGCCAAAGTTCAGGGGGTGGTCTGTAGTTTTCCCAACAAACATTGATAACATTAAATTTGTGACATTCCCCGCCCTTAAGCTCCCATTGTAGACTAAACATTGTTTTCTTTAATTTCAATTTTCTGAAAAATAACATGCACTGGCAAATAATGATGCCTGTTGGGAGTGTGAAACTAATATGGTGCAGCACTGCCCCCATATATGAAGCATCCTGCCTATTGTTTTTTCTGTTTCTGAAATATATCGAGGAAAAGATGATTTCTGTTGATGTGTGACTGCGACTCTCAAATAGCATCGACCCTTGTACCTTGTATAACGTTATGCATCAGCATAGCATGTTGATGACCATACATGTCTCATTTTCACCTGTGAACAGGCTTCAGCAGAGCCAGATGCATTTTTCTGTTTTGTTGAGCTGCTTAGTGGGTTTCGAGATAACTTTTGCAAGCAACTTGACAACAGCGTGGTCGGTATACGCTCCACAATCAGTAGACTATCACAGCTTCTGAAAAGGCATGATGAAGAGCTCTGGCGGCATTTAGAGGTTGTAACCAAGGTATTTATCTGAAGGACTCTTTCTTGTAATCTAGCATATGGTCACATATACTTCTGCTCCCAATCTAACGCTTATTCCTACATTCCAGGTTAATCCTCAGTTCTATGCATTTAGATGGATCACCTTGCTGTTGACGCAGGAATTCAAGTTCCGTGACTGCATCAACCTGTGGGACACACTGTTAGGTGACCCAGAGGGACCTCAGGTTAGGGGACTGCCGTTTCTGTTAGGTGACCCAGAGGCATTTCAAAGTGCACTAGATTAAACTCTCTTGTTCGGAGCGCAGGCTACCTTATTGCGGATCTGCTGCGCAATGCTCATTCTTGTCCGAAGGCGGCTCTTGGCTGGCGATTTCACGGCAAACCTCAAGCTTCTCCAGAACTACCCACCCACAAACATTGACCACCTGCTGCACATCGCTAACAAGTTGCGAGGATCGCTTCCCTACTGATTGGTCACCTTGCATATTTTTGTTTTCGCCATATGTTTTTATGCTTAGTTTGTATCATCTGAAAAATGATGCACTAGATGCTTTGTAAATGAAATTCCATAGTACCATACCCTTGGGTGTTGGGTGGTTGTTTTGAAATATAACCCATTTGGTGCGTGCTGTTTCTTGCTATTGAAATATGAGTTTTTTTATAGCAATTATATCTATTAAAATTTCATAATCTTGAATTTCTTGCTATTGAAACTTATCTTCGAGTCTTCTTTATGCTTTGTGCTAAAAGTGGGCTCAAAACTAAAATCACATCACTTCTTACTGTTATTGTCATCAATTACTATTAGAGCAAGAGATCATCTTTCCTCAGCAAGTACGGCGAGAGTTTCTTCTAAGGAGGAGACTCAAGCTTGGAGACGAAGTTTGAGAGGAAGGAACACCATAAATGTATTGATAGTAAAAAATGGATCGGTCTGGGGAGAGTATCACAGCGTGTTTTAGTGCTTGGGCACCTCTGCGTCTTGTGTGTTTCCTTGAACGTTCTCCTTGTGACCTCCTCTTTTCCCAGATGACCACGACCCCCTATTTATAGGGTGGTACGTAGCTTAGTGTACAAGTTATCACGATGTACAAATATCTAGGACCTAGCCGAATTACTAGGTCTTATCTTGGATGACTACTTTTTACTCTACATAGAAGATAAATATCTACCATGATAACTATTGTGGTGCCTACCCCCTGAGGGGTGACTCGGTCACCAATTGCGGTCCAGCACCTCTCTGCCGAGGGTGTCAGGATGACTTTAATCGCACTGGGATGTTAGGATAAGCACCACTTGCACTAGTATTAGTCGCTCATCACCTCACATTAGGTTAGCTGCAAGGGAGTGTACTTTCTTTCTTGATGTTATCTCTGGAGATCAGTTGCATTTTTAGGGTTCAGAAGGCCATACGAGCACCCGAGGGGTGGCCCGAAGGGGTCCGCAGCCTCCGAAGGCTAGGCCTCCTGCTGATGGTCCAGAGGCTTTAGCCTCTGGAGGGACCTGCTGTAGCTTCGACTCTTCGGAAGGCCATATACATACCGGAGAGGTGGCTCGAAGGGGCTCACAATCTCCAGAAGTCAGGCCTCCTGCTGAGGGTTGGAAGGCCGAATGCTCTGGAGGGACTTTTGATAGCGATCATCAACCATTATCCTCAGGCTGGTCTATTTTTCTCCAACAGAACCCCCTCATTCTCTGGCCCTGATGTTCGGAGGGGTAAGAGGATGTAGAGGAAAACCAGCTCCAGCTTGGGCTAGTAACAAGAATACCCAAAGGCAAATCCCTAACCCTGAGAAATTTTTCGGTGGGAACCATGGGCATTGATGACGAAGCTCAAGCCTGGCGGTACATTGGTGGTGGTTTCACACCCTGGGGTTGTGCTGAGGTCGGAGGTGCAGCCGGTGTCGAAGTCAAAGTCAAAGACCGAAGACGTATTAGCAGAGGAGGCACGCTCTGGAGCCTGTTGGAGTTGGTGTATGTGGTATCGGGACTGGAGGCCGGAGGGGCGTCGGTGGAGGTGATGCACTCTAGGGTCCGTGCGGAGGCCGATCTACGTGTAAGTTAGCAATCCACGTGCCAGAATCATAGCTTATGCATCAGTCTCCTGGTACCATTATTACTTTTATTTTTTCTTATTACTAATATATCTATTATTATTATTATTATTATTATTATTATTTTCTCATCATCTTTTTAATTAGATCTTGTGGGTTTTATCTCTAACATGCCCCAATTGGCTTGGGACAAAGGCTTTGTTGTTGTTGCTGCTTCGCATGCTGGGGCCTCATGTAGAATTTCATGAGAAACAATATAATTTCTCTTAGACATTGGAAGAACTTGTCATATTCCAAAAGGATTTTGAGAGTGTCTCACCATAATCAGAAGCGGCTTCAAGAAAGCAAGACCAAATTATTTGTTCTTCATGAATGAAACTAGATGGAACGCCAACTAATCATTTGTATATAAATAGATAAAGACCAGACATGACCAGCACCAAGTCACCAAGAGCAGATACGTAGTATCCAGCAAGTTGCCAGGCATATCCATCCTTTTAGGCTTTCCTTTTAACCAAACAAGGTAAAAGCATCTCCTTCCCTTACTCCCTTTTTTCTATCTATATTTCTATAAAATAGACGAGTTGTGACAGTTCCAAACGATCTCCATCATATATCTTACACGATCAAACGGTTCACAATCAAAATTGATCCTCTTATCTCCTCCCCTCTCATATAATATGGAAAGTCACAATCAATTAACCGATTAACAATCAATCTACTTCTTGCATGTCGTTCTTGATCACCTTTCTTGATTGCAGCGTGCCCTTCAGTCACTCAATTTCCAAAACTTAAAATTAGATAAATGATCATCACATAATGAAACCTCAAGGCCAATCAAAGATGTGTCCTTGATGTGTCTATTTCCAAAATCCGACCACAGTCTCCGATCCCTACTACCACTTACACGGGTCAACATGCAACAACCTCTACTCCAATCACACACCGATCATCTCCGTGAATGGGTGTCGGCTACCTCCGCTCATCAGCTCACACTCACCTCATCAATGCCGACCACCTCCGTTGATGACGATCATCTCAACACCATCCATCTCCTAGTCGCACAACCATTTGAATTTAATCATCGTGTATGCAAATCTCTTTTTTATACTATATTATTTTACTATTTCGGATTACTATTACTATATTATAAATTGAATTCACGTATGTAGTTACTAGTTCTCATAAAACGACGTGCTGCCACAAGTGACAAAAGGAAAAGGTTTTCAATATTCAGCAAACCATAGTTTTTGACTAGCTTACTGAGTACCGGAACAACCTGGCTTACAAGATGTAAGCAAATCTATATACACTCTTTGCATTACCATCTATCCATGATCCATCCTAACGAGTGTCGAGTAATGTCTAGGCCAAGAAGAGGGCAGCCGTTGGGGCAGTGACAGTTTACTCGGAAATTCAGAGTAAATGAAGAGATCATGTTCCCAATTTCTTCGGCTCCTGACAGGCAGGCCATCCGTCGCAAAGAAGGCCATCTGCTCCAGATTACCTGCTCCAAATGCATGGTGTCTTTTGTTCCTAAGCACACAACTCTTGCCATCTACTTAATAGTCTAGTGTGCAAACTTCAACTTGTGCTCTTTCTCAGACGTGTGCCATCTGCCTATGTTAAAGATTTGCATAACCTAATTTGTGCTGTTTGCAGTATGCGAATCTGTATTAAGACTTGACAACTTGTGTTACTGCCTTTGTTCATGCTAATTTCACAATGCAAATTTGTGCTAATTTCACGCCACAGCACAGACAAAGTTTTGACGGCAAGAAAGTCACTTCACAATGTCATCGATTCTTCACAATGCACAGGTGCACCTTAGCACTCTGCAAACGGAGAATGCAAATTTCTCCAAACGTAGAATGCAACGACGTTGTACACAGATGCAAATTTGAAATGCAATTTTTTGGTCTACAAATGCAAGACCATGAAGCTAAGTGTGTGATCAAATGCCAAGTAACCATGCATGAACAGTAAAAAAATGACACAGCCACTAGATGAAAGATAAATGCCATAGGAGTTACCCATTTGGGCATTACAATGCAACGAAGACAAAAGTAGCCACTGCAAAGTTGGTTAGGCAAAATAATGCTCACTTCGATATTAGATTTCAGTTGTAACAAATATTTCTATCTTAGTTGATAAATAAAAATAGATGTGGTTCTCTACATTTTCTGTGCCAGGCAATATTTCAATGGCTTCCAAGCATAGACAATCCCAGGAGCGAGCCGAAGCAAAATCCACAGATACCATTGCTAGAAAAGGCCAATCATTAGTCCATCAACAGTAGATGAGCTTCAATGGCTTCCTCCTTTCGGCAGACCCAAACTTGAATAATAATAATAGTTCGCAAAACGAAGCTGCTGGCAGGATGAATGAGTTGTCACAGCTCAACAACAAAATTATTCTCACCACCGGTGGGCATGAGAGGTTTGCCACGCAAAACCTTCAGCACAAGCCACCACCAGCCATGATGCTCAATCTATTAATATTGCCGTTCAAAGACTAGCTTTTCTCCCAAAATGTTCTTCCGATGACACTGTACTACGTGCTTTTCTTGCTCCGGAAGTTCTCCCTCATTGCCGTAACCTTTTTCTTGCACTGGACCACAGTTCTACCCGGAACAGCAGCAGCCACGCGCTCCCATCTTTGGCTTGCATCCTTAGGAAAAGCCTTCAAAGCTTGGACAAGAGCCAGCACCTGTGCCTCTGTCCAAGCATCTGGATCTGTAGCGGAAGACGCTCCATTTGGGACAGGATCAGCAGAAGTTTTCTCATTCACTGTCTGGCTGATTGCAGGTTGTGCAGCTGCCTTGGATGATGCAGTCCCAACTCCCGCAGCTGAGGAACCAACTGTTTCATCTCGAGTTGAAAGAGGTGAAGCAATGGATTGCGCTGGTTTGCGTTTCTCAAGGAAAGAGTCAAAAGCTTTTGTTGAGTCTGGTTTCTGCAGAAGAACAGTCTTCGTGGCCTTCAGAATCTCTTCAACAGATCTGCCCGTCCCAATAAACTCAGAAACAACCTCCCATCTCCTCGAAGTTCCCTTTGGATACTTTTGGATTGCTTTCCTAAGCAACTCAACCTCTTCCTTTCCCCATGGTCTCTCTTTTTTCTCATAGCTGTTCAATATGTTGCCTTGTGTCACTTTTCCTCCCATAGAGTTGGATTTTGAAGCAGAACCCTCCACACCATTTGCTTCAGTTTTCTTTGCTTCCTTTGAGGCATTTGAGGAACTTTCTTTGCTCAGTGCACCTCTCAGCAATCTGGCTTTCTCAGCTGCATCCTTACCCTCCATACCGTCACAGAGTTTCTTCAGCTGTTCAATGTCAAGTGACACACATGCTGTTTCAACATCATCTTCTGACAGACCAAAGTGGTTCTCTGTAACTACAGGTGCTGAAAGAGTTCGCAGACGGGTTTTCTCCTTGCGTAGCAGCTTCTTCTCTTTCTCCTTCAACTTCTTCTGATTGAGAACAGCTTCTGCAGCTTTCTTAGCCTCCTCTTCCTTCCTTTTCCTTTCCTCTTCTGCAACTCTTGCAGCTTCTTCCTCCTGCAATTTTTTTGCCAGGTACTTCGCCTCCTTTTTCCTCTGCTTCTCAGCCTTCCCCTCCTCCTTTCTCCTCTGGATCCTTGGGTCCTTCTTGTAAGCATTGTCAACAAGAGTCCGTACTCGCGCATGCTCTGCCTTTTTGGCCTTCTCTTGCAGCTTCAAGTTCTGCCTCTCCATCCATCTCTTATGTTCACGGGATTCAGCTTGCTCCAAGTCATACTCATCATCATCCGGAAATTCCCTCCAACTCTTGAAGTTGTACCAGAAATTGTAGAACATATCAACTTCCTCTATGGGAGTAGCATCATCTCCTAGAGAAGGAATAGGCTGGCTAACAGACCAGCGTCCATTTCTCATGAAGGCTGGGCTGAAAACCTTGAAGAAGTCTTGTGGGGCACAGTCTGTTGGGACATCATCATCAAACTCATCGGTAGAGTCAAAAATCCTTCTCTTTGTAGGGTCTGTGAGGACCTCATAGGCCTCCTGAATGGCCTTGAAGTGGCTCTCTATCTCATCTTTTTTCGCCTGTTTTGCTTCCTCTGTTGTCTCTGCAAGAATCAGAGAAGCCTGCTTATCTGGATGATGTTTAAGAGCCATGTCACGGTAACTTTTCCGAATCTGATCTTCAGTGGCCAAGAACCGCAAGTGCCCCAACCCAAGCAATGCATAGTGATCCTGTTGTTGACTACCAGAAGACTTCTTCTTTCCTTTGCTGCTAAAGGTATCAGAAGCAGCAGAGAAATCATGGCTTTTGTCATCCGATGAAACACTGCGATCATCAGTTTCTGTGTCTTCTTGCTCCCAAAGACCACGAAGCTTCATTGCCGCAGCATGGAACGAATGACCAGCAGGTTCATATTTCAAAGCTTTTACAGGCAGGCAGTTAGATGAAACATACAAAGGCGTCCCATCTATGATCTCCGGAGAGTAAGTGATCAAAAAACAACTCTTCTGGGACTCCATATATGATCAACGATGTCAAGTTTGTAACAGAACTCCAGAGTCCAGATATACAATTGATACAACCTGCAGAAATTTAAATGTTTATTAGCCAAATGTTGATTAGAGAATTAGTTCCAACCTTAAAAGCAGCATCTTTCAGACTATACATGAACAAATATAAGTAATCAAGACAGCCAAACTATGAATAAATCTCCAAACATGAAGCTGAGTTGAGTGAATTACATCACTTTGGTAGCAATATCTAAAGTTTAACACGCCATCTGCTATCTGAATTGAGTAAGAATATGGTGGTAGGGGAATACAACATACAAGGACCAACTCGATATGAATATATACCACTTGATAACTAAGGCAGCATAAATGCTACTAGTGTTCAGGACCTTAGGCTATGTTAAGGTATAACCATCATCCCCCTCTAATCCTACTACCTCGTTAGCCTGTTTGTCGTCTTAGGAATATGTAAACTGAAACATTTGAACAAATGTAGTCCCTTTTTCAATTTGCAAGGTTATAGAACTCAACTTCTTCAACAAAGATTGCACAAACCAACTGTCCCCCTTGGAAAGTGTAACCTAGGACATTTGAACAAAAGCATCCCCTCTTCAATTTGCAAGGCTACTGAACACGTAATTATTCAACAAAGACAATACTCAAGGTACATGCCATGCGACCTTGGATTAAGGTTACAAAGACAATACTCAGTACACACAACCCTTAACTGGAGTCAGTAGATCATGACCTAATAGTCCTAAAAAGAAGCATATCAAGGCTCAGTGTGGGGGGGTGCCTTTCTGATGGATACGCTACACCTGATTCACACTCGTCGTGTGCCACAAAACAATTCCCCAGGTCAAGCAAGCATCTCAAACTCCCAATGCGTGAACACGTTTAACCACTAACCAGACGGCGTAATCCTCTCTCTCCGCCACCGAGAATAATAAAATTGGGCTTTGCTCGCCCAAAAAGGAGAGAGATTTGAGTCTGAACTTGGATTCGATCAACCCGAAACAACGGAATCAAAGCAAGCGAAGCCGGGGTTTCCTTACCGAGAGAAGCAACCGCGGTCCGGATGGATCTCTTCTGAGCTCCGCGCGTCGGCTCGGCGGCGTGTCGTGGAGGCCGCGGGAGAAGGGCGGGGAGGAGCGAGACGGGCGGCCGCGCTGTGGGATAGGGGCGGAGGCGATGAAGGGCTGCTGCTCGGGGTCTGGTCGCGGCGGCAACCATAAAACCCTAGCAGGCGGCGATAAATAGAGGAGGAGGAGGAGGAATAGGAGACGTCTTCCGTTTCCGGGTCCCGCACGCCTCCTCTGCGCTCACGTCTCTCTTGGGCTGGGCTGGGCTGGTGTTGCTACTGGGCTTTGGAGGAGGAGGCACTACGTGTCAGTGTGCGTCAGAGGAACCGCTTGCAAGTTCCAACACGACGACGGCTTCTTTCCCTCAGCAACGGTGCAGTTTGATTAAAAACCCACTTTTATAACGACCCCCGCAAGAAAAGATAAATATATAGGTCGTTTAGATCTTTTACCTCCTCCGTTTGCCGAAGGTCAACAGCATCAACGCCGTGATACCTCGTCGTCGACAGGTGGCCAAGGGCGGCGTGCCGTGCACACCCGGTGTTACCGATATTGGGACTTTTTTATTTTCATATTTTAAAAATAAAAAAATTGTAAAAATAAGTGTCCGTTTAAAAAAATTATACAACTAAACTATTATCGTCAGTTGAACATGCCATCCTTATAACAAGTGACATGTTTAAAAAAAAATTCGTTCGATTGCTCTCAAAATCCAAAAAACCATCGAAATAGTTCTGAAAAAATTTAGTAGTGTAGAGGATACTACGACCTAACTCTAAAATATTTTAAACAAAAATATAATCTGTACAATAAAAAACAAAAAAGCATATTTCATTTGTATACAATATATTTTTGTTTCTTATTGTACAAGAATGTTTTTAAGAGTTAAATTATAACATCCTCTGCACCGTATATTTTTTTAAGAATTTTTCACACTATTTTGATAGTGTTTTTAATTTTAAGAGCACTGAACTGCTATTTTTTAAACCTATCGTATGTTAAAGGGGCAACAGTAGTCTAGTTTTTCAAAAAAAAAATCAAAAAACATCTATTTTTACAATTTTTTTATTTTCAAAATATAAAAATAAAAAATCTAGTTATTGCACATATGGAGTTTTTGCTCAAGAAAAAGAAAAATGCAATACAGCTATATTACTGAATTTTACTCCATGGCACAGATTCACAGAAAACAAACACCGGATCACAACTATAGCTAGCACGCCTAGCTCGTCACCAGGGATGTTTAGAATCTGCAGATAAACAGGCTCAAAAACTAAAAGTCCACACTTAATGGGGTCACACATCACCATTATTTCCAGGGTAGTAAACACCAAGCCATTACAAGTGAGACATTTTCATAAATTACAGAAGAAGATAAATAGGTACAGCTGTCCCATTTGACAGGATGCGCTGGGGTTAGCAGCAGTAACTTGGCGAAATTTATGCTGTTGAGGCAACAATCTTCAATCTGAGCGTATTCCTCCCATGAATGTCCTTGGGTCAGGGCAGTTTCCGGAGAACTGGGCTTGTGAAAAGTCGAATCCCGGATTCTACACATGGTAGATAACATAATTAGAGAAGACGGGTACAGATGAGAACTCACACATACAATAACGCTGGAGCGTGTCATATGGGTTTGCTGCAGAATAAGATTTCGTGGCAGTTCATATTGTCCCAGTTTTCAAGAGGATCTTCCAAAGAGTTAGTATGATCACTGTTAGTTTCAACCTTCCATAAACACGATGACAATGTTTCCTGACGTTTGTTCTTTCTATCAAACCAATACACAATAAAGCCATGGTGTTCTCTTTCAATCCAATGTTTGACAGCTTGAAGGTGATGCTACCATACCTAAACAAACTTCTCAAATTTTTGCAGTTAAGAGATCTGCAAAATTGCAGGTTTGCAGTACCAAGCATGGATCCGAGATCTGAATTAGAAAACTGCTCATAACTAACCACACCCTGGACATATTATCCTAGGTTTGTTCAGGGTAATTTCAAAGTCTTATTATTGCACTTTCTAGGAATGAATGAGGCATCAATTTTCAGCGCACAAATATTAGAGATCAAAACACGTTCCTGAAAGAGTATATCTCTTTACCGACCAAGAATTGACCAACTCCATCTGGCTACAAGTTAGTATCGTTTTCAATTCAAACTCCACAAGGCCAGGTAAATTCTGTATATCACCTGGTTTTTGGGCCTGTTACTGTCAGTAAACAGCAGGAAACAGGTACAGTACCCATAAAAACTGTCCGGATTCAACTTCCAAGACTCTGAAAACATTACTACATGTGGGAATCTACGGAATATCCTATTCTTATTTAATCATCCCATCTGCATTCTCTGGTTACATTGCAGGTGGCACAATAAGGATTTGCATAGTATGTAAATTTTAGTAACAAAGAAAATCTTGCAAATGAAAACCTTTTTACCATATTTGTAATTTAACTTGAGGCATTAGCATACCAACGATGGCAGTATAGTTGGTGATTCACAAAAGTAAGGTCCTGCTGCATATCATACGCATAGTACACAAGCGCGCATGAGTGAGAAAAGGGCTGCCAAAGCATACTAAGATCCAAAAGTGAAGTATGACCAAATTCCAAGAAAGAGGCATGCAGCAAGGAAACATGTACAGCAAATTGGTTATACCTCTTCTTGAAACCTTTGCAGCATAAGCCGTTTTTGCTCTTGATCTGCAGCATATGGATCCAAGATACCTTGGCCTTGTATGGGAGATGACCATGTCTTTCCCTTTTCTCTTTTTTGCAGTGTGATATGCATTTCACCATCCTCTGTATCATGATCACCATTGGCCATGTTAAAAATTATAGAGTAGCAACTAGCATATGGTACTAATTGTTAGGAATATAGAGTTATTATCCATTACGTATAGGTTAGATTACTAGAATCCTTATCTTGTACTCCTCGTGTACTCTATATATTGCCCTTAGGGGCTACTATTGAATATAAGTTGCTATTCCTAACATGGTATCATAACTAAATTTTTCTCCTTAGGGCATCGCAACTCGTCCAAAACCCTTTTTTTTGCCAGCTTCCCTCCCCTGCCAGCTCTCTTGACGGCTCATATCGGATCTAATCCACCACCGCTGGTTCTCACCCCCGTCGGCTTTCTCTCTTCTCTCTCTCTCTCCCTCTCTGCTCGCTGCCGTCAAGAGCTCTCAATGCTCGTCCGCAGTGACCTCATCCACGTGCCAGGGTTTGAAAATGCATCAGTTACCGCTCGGAATGCACGGTCACCGACCCTCTCGGTTCGGCTCGGTTTTGTAATGCGACCGGTAACCGAATTTGAATTCAAAAAATTCAAATCGATTTTGAAAAAACTCAAAAATTCCATAAAAACTAGAGGTAATTCTAAGAGTATCTGTGCAAAGAATTTTTCAAAAAACATGTCATTTGCATCACCAAAAAGGCTATCAAAGTGAGGTAGTCGGTTAAACGGGCTGAGAAGCTGTAAAGGCCGAAACGGACCGAATGCACAGTAACCGCGGCCCATTTCGGCCCACAT
This sequence comes from Phragmites australis, assembly GCF_958298935.1. Lineage (NCBI taxonomy): Eukaryota > Viridiplantae > Streptophyta > Magnoliopsida > Poales > Poaceae > Phragmites > Phragmites australis. The sequence continues at coordinate 17,847,886 of NC_084927.1, forward strand.
GGAAGGGATAAGGTTTCCCGGTGTTGTGGTCAGCGCTGTGCACAGAAAAATTCCCCACGCTCCTCTCCACAGCCGAAACAGCAGCTTCGTCGCCCGGTCGGCCAAATCCACGGCTCTCCGGTGTGAATCCGACGACGGAGCGACGATTCTCGAGCGGATAGGCTCAGTAACCGACCGCATCGCAGCGGTTACCGACCGACTTCGAAGAGCAGCGCGGACTCCCTGACGCAGACCGATTACCGACGAAGCATGTTCGGTAACCGCTCGTTTCTCTGCGATTTCTCGTGTTATTCAATCGGTAATCGCGGCGAGGTGAGCGGTAGGTACTTGTGCGGTCGATTCAGACGATGCAGTGCCTGATGCGCTCGGTTATCGATCATTTAGTGGTGATTTTTCGTGTAATATGGTCGATAATCGATATTAGTAGGGCGCAGTTCGTTGTGTAGTCAATTAGGAAGATGTAGTGATTCGCTCAGTTATCGACCCTATTACGTCGGTTACCTTATACAGGCAAATGTTGTTAATATTCGTTCAAGTTAATCGACCATTTACTAGCGATTTTACGTGCAAATGTTGTGTAGTCAATTTAGCATGTATAGACATAATTATTAGTAGGTTAACCATTGAGTTTTCTTCTTCCAACAGATACAGCACAAACTAATCGATAGCGGATAGAGATGTGGTGTGGCAACACGGGGACAATTTGACCCCAGGGTTTAGGTGCAATTATTGCAATAAGAAAAAGAAAGATGGTGGTGCCACAAGGTTGAAAGAACATTTGGCAAGGCGCGGATCGAATGTTATACATTGTGATAGGGTGCTTCCAGATGTGCGTGATTATTTCAGACGTGAGCTGGATATAGCAAGAGATAAAAGGAAGGGAAAGGCTGAGGAGAGGTTTCGAGGCAAGAGTCAGCAAGAGTTCAGGTAGATTTAACAAGCGACAATGAGGACACGAAAGAGGAACACGTGCAGCGTGTCATGGCTCAGTCGAGGGACGAGGAAGAGTTCAGGAGGAGGGCATGTGAGTCCTACAAGCATGGAGGTGGTAGTGGTAAGTGACAGAAGAGGTATTGTGTTAAAGTGGATGCTTATGAGAGCATCTTCAACAAGGGAGCCACCATCAAGTGTCAGAAATTACAATGTTGCTTTAGCAAAAGCCCCTGTGCAGCCGAGGATTGACACCGGGTCATGGAGTGCGAAGGGAAAGAAAGCGAAGAAAACTATTGATTTGGCATGGTTCAAATTTTTCCACACTTCAAGCATTCCTAGTAGAAGAGCGGACGATGCATTCTTTGTTACTGCAGTGAAAGAAACACAGAAATGGGGTGAGTGATTAAGTTTGTAATGAATTTATTGTTGTCATATTTCTTTTTTTTTTTGACTTATGACCATTTGTTCTGTAACAAGCGAGGGTGTACCATCTCCAACTGGTCGGGATATAGATGGTAAGTGTTTGGACGAGAACGAAAGTGCATTGAAGAAAATATTTGACAAGTGGAAGCTAAAATTGCCAAAGTATAGTGTGACCATAATGTGTGATTCGTGAACTGGACCGACGCACATGAGTATTATTAATTTTCTCTTATATTGCAATGGTCGTATGTTTTTTCACAAATCAGTAGATGCGACTGGCTACAATCAAGATGCAAAGTATTTGAACAAAGTACATTATTTTGCTAAGTTAGTAACATAGTATTTCAATTGTTGCATATTTATTTGGTTCATTCTTTTATGCAGGAGATAAGAGCGGTGGATACTAATTTTTTTCCATCTCGTAGGTTGCACGTGGTATGGATACTATGCAAACTACATTTCAAGCATCGACCATCACTTTGGTAAGTACTAATGGATGCCATGTGATTGCGTTTTTAGCTTTAGTACGGACAATTCGACATATATTTATTAATTTGAGGCGCTACATATGTAATGTATGCATATATTCGATGAAATAATTATATGTCCATGCTCATATTGCTATTAGTATCTATTTGTTACCTTGGAAACTTCCAAAATATAGCAAAGGTCATGCCAAAAAAATTTCTGATATTATAAAACATAGCAAATCTCATGCCACATTTGTTACTATTTTTTTTCTGATTTATTGGTGATTTTTTGTGTTTTTTTTATTTTCCTACAAAATCATTGATAACGCGTTCAAATCGCTCGGTAATCGCTCAAATTCGCTCGGCTATCGATCAAACTCGCTCGATTAATTAGTGTCCGGTTATCGTGTAAACCGCTCGGTTTATCACACAAACCGCTCAGTAACCGGTCCGATTCGACCGGTTACCGAGAGGTGAATCTGACAAATTTTGCCCAAATTTGAAATTTTAGCAAATGAATTTTATTCGAATTTCAGCCGAATTTCAAGCAATTATCACGATAATCACGAATTTTCGGTTACCGAACGGGCTCGGTAACCGAAGCCCATTCGGTAAGTGAAACCTTGCCACGTGCACGAGACCCGGTAGGAGCCTGGCGCGATTGGTCACGCCTTCACGCGGCGGCTGCTGCTTCAGGACCCTGCTCCGTGCGGCCTCCAAGGAGCCGTCTGGAGACGAGCGCTCCCGCTGGTGGCCTTACGCCGTCTCTCCGCCGAGATTCAGCCACCACCGGCATCGGCCTACTCTTTCGTCGACCACTTCCACCCCGCCGGCTTCCTCTCGCGTCGCCGTCGCTTGGCCGGATCCGCCTCCACCCCGGCCGGATCCACTCACCGCCGAAGAATTCTCCCGCCTGCCGCCGGCTCCACCCGCATTGTCGGGATCTTCTTCCGCAAGATCCGCCACCACGTTCTGCTACTCACCCCGGCTATCCGCAAGATCCGCCGGCAAGGTCAGTTGTTCGCCTTGGCTTCGATCTGCGATTCCAATAGGATTGTGTTCGTCACCTTCCATTCTACTACAGCAGATCGAGCCCATCCTCATCAAATGTCGCCGTCGACCAGACAGGATCACTTTGGCCCGCTGCTCCATCCTACAGGAGACGCCAGCTTCGATTGGATTGTCGTGCCATTGTTGCAGATCCGGATTCGTCTGCCTGTGCTCCGCCTCTTGTGCAGCCAGCCTGCACGGGATTCGCTCGGTCACGCCTCACCGGTTTCCTCCGCGTCGCTACGCGCAATCGCGTTGTCGTCGCCAGATTTCCACCGGCTTTCCCGCACGTCTAGTGACCGTGCGTCGCCAGGATTCAAGCCATCGGCCTTTGTCACTATTTTCCGCTCGTCACACCAACCTCTCCTCGTCACGACATGCTTCTTCTTGTCTCCGCCGTCGGAGAGCCGACGAGATGGGTTTGTGCCTGTGCTTCCTTTGGGAAGGGACCAATCTGGGCTTCTTCATTCATAGCCACTGCAGCTCAACTCTCTCCTAGACAATGCTTTTCCTTTGGGCATCATCTTGGTGCTATTTGGGCCGTCTCTTTAGTGTCATTGTTTTTGGGCTGGAGCTTATGCGTGCTGGTTCGGTTTTGCTCCTGCTGTCGTTGCTGCTATTGTGCTAGTTGTTGTGTGGTGGTGATGCTGCTAGGCTGTGCGTCTAGGTCTAGTATTAGCGTCATTGTTTTCCCATGCGTCCATCCAAGTCTTAGTTTCTCTTTGAGTTCGCCTATGCCATGCGAGTCCACATATTCATTCATCAATTAGTCAATTTCTTTCTTATCGTTATTGATGTAACTTAGCCATCTAGATCTTTCCGTAGCTTTAGTGACAACTTCATTTGTTGTCTTGCTACTCGTCATTGCTTTATTCGCAATTCTTGATCTAGGACGTTCTTGTGTCATCTGGTCTTTTTGTAGCTCTAGTGACAACTTTATTTAGTGACAATTTTATTTGTTGTCTTGATACTCATCGTCGCTTTGTTGCGATTCTTGATCAAGGGCACTATTTTGTTGTCATCATCATGACTCTACTCTTGTACTTCGTATTGTACTTTTTCAGCTTGATTCGACAGGATTACAAGACTCCATGCTAAGATGGCTTTGAAGAGACATATTTTGGATGTATTAGTCTAAGTTTATTACTTTGTGTCACCTCTTTCAAATGCAAAGCTATTGCATACACCTTGCATTTGAGGAGGGGAGGGGATGTTAGGAATATAGAGTCCTTATCCATTACATATAGGTTATGTTACTAGAATCCTTATTTTGTACTCCTCATGTACTCTATATATTGCCTTCAGAGTCTACTATTGAATAAAAGCTGCTATTCCTAACACTAATGGCTTAAAATGCCAGTAGAGAAATGAAAAATCTCCATAATACTAAAGTTTGTGTGAATGACTGCATGTTTTTCTAGCATATATTTATGCATGGGTATCAGACCAAAGAATCTCAAGCTTATCACTAACTCACAAATTACGAACCATCCTAAAAATTGCTACAACACAGGAGCCCCCTAGATTCTCAAATCTAGCACGTCTTCCCTAAGTTCTTTCCTATGCAGCAGAGGGGGAAAGTTTTTTTTTCCTAAGCTCCTAAGTTGGTTCCACAAGTGGACTAAATAGTACAAGCTCATACAAGATATGAACTAATAAGCTACGTGCCTACGTCTGCTTTCTCGTTCTACACTAACATGGATAAAAGCTAAAACCAGCTAACAATACCAAATGGTTGCCAGCAGCGCAACCACAAAGACAAATGACTCTCATTTGTATCACCAGAGGAGCAGTTGCATTCATCAACCGATGGCCATATTGACCCTTTTTTTTATGAATCGCTATATTGAATTGGCGAAGCACCAGACAAATTTGACAGGTATAAGGGCTTACAGCTTGCACTACAATTGAATAAAACAGCACAACAATTTCAAGAACACTTATCAGGAAATGTCAGAGATCCTAGACAATTCAATCCACGCTTGTGCAAGGAGCGAAAAACATCGGCTCCCTCCAAAACAATATTACACCATCGAAATCAATAATTTACAGATGTGCTGCATGAATCACTCTAGAGTCCAGGCCACAGCACTCCATTACAGGTCCACAGTTCCACAACACTCGGAGATAACCAGAAAAGAGTTCAAGAGCAAGAATTGCAGAGGTGATGGAATGGAGCCATACCTATTGTCCAGAACGAGGAATCGGTCTTCACGGGGTGCGTCAGGTCGTGCTGCAAAATCACCCAAAAAAGAATAAAATTCCCCAATCAGACTTAACTTCTCTGCAGGAAATCGAGTGGAACCGAATAGCAAAGGGGATGAGGAGCACGGACGTTGAGGTATGGCGGGTTGCCGCGGATGCCGACCTCGACGTGTCCGGCCTGGATGGTGCAGCGGAAGAGCTTGGTGGGCACGCCCTTGGGGAGCTCGATGTACATGTTCACCTCCTCAAGCGTCTGGTCCCACTCGAACACCTTCTGCCCTGCGCTGCCCCGGTCCGTCCATGGCGGGGGATTGAACCGTAGGTGAGAGGGGGGTTCCGGAATGTTCCAGGAGGTCGTGGAGGGTCGGAGGGGGCGGCTTACCGTTGTGGACGAAGGCGTGGCGCTTCTCTGGGGCCAGCTTCTCCGCCATGGCTGCGGGGTTGGGAGCGCGTGCTCTGGCTTCTAGAACCTTCTGGGCTTTCGTGATGCTCGGGAACGGGAGATGACCCTCGAAGATTGTTTAACGAGGAATTGCTCCGATTCGACAAAAATACCACTCATTTCCTGCTCTATTAACCAAAGTACCACTGTGAGCTGAGAAGAGGCAATGGGAGGTGGGAGGGAAAGCCGGAAAGACACAATTACCCTTGTCGATGTCCTTCGTGGCCCGAAGCAGGACCAGGGAGGAAGCGATCGGCGACGAGCCGAGGGAGGGAGAGGCGGGCGGCAGTGCCCGGGAGTGGCAATGTGTCACGGACCTGTCTTTCGTGGCCCACTCAGCAGGGAGCTACTTATATGAAACGAGCACACGCACTGAAGTGATCATCGATGAACAACAGAACAGCTTCTTCCTCCTTCGGCTATCTTCCTCATTGTTGCTCCACTAATCTCATCCCCTGTTGTTTCTCTGTTCCCAGTTTCACTTCTTCTACCCAGCCTATTCTGCTCTTCTCTAGGACTATATTTCTTCCTCAATTGTATCCCTGACTTGTTGAACTCGTTGGAGTACACAGTATAGCTTTTGGTTGGATTGATTTGGTGTTCTTGTGAGTCGATTGGTGTGTTCGATCGAGTGGGATCGTGATAATTGGTATTAGAGCTTTTAACCCTCGGAGCTATGGTGCGAGATGTTGAGGATTGTTGTAGAAGGTGGTGTTCATGGAGGTGGCGCTCGCCTAATGTTTGATGAAATGTCAGGCTAGCAAGAGAGCTTTGTGGGAGCTAGTATTCGCGTCTGCGTGAGCCACGTGCCCTACCCGGTGACTGACGGTATGCTGCACCAGGGTTACAATGTCTAAGGGGCGACAGTGGTGCAGATGCTCGCGACGACGAACGTGTGGCATGTCGAACCCCTTGTCTGGTTCCGGATGAGCTGGGATGATGGGCAAGCTCGATGTGCCACCCACGGGCGTAACATCTATGATGGGTGCTACTCGTTGGACGTCTAGTGCGTGCATCCTTTTTCCTATGTCGGCAACCACGTCGCGAGTCGGTGTTCTATTCCACAACCTCAGCCATGGCTACCATGGCATCCGCCGTTACGATGGTGTTCGCCCCTACGTCGGTGACCACCCCTGCATTGACATCCACCACGGCGCCCTCATTCATCGTTGTTGCGTCGGACATCGCTCCTGCGTCCATTTCGGCTCGGACCATCGGATCCGCTTCCACCGTTGCGCCTCACCACCACCCTGACCAGATGTCGCTCGACCTCATCCACATCACCCTCGAAGATGCTCGGGCTTCCTCCGGCAAAGAAGCTGTGGGGAAGATGTGCATGACTGCTATCTCAACGGAGACAATGATGTTCGACGCACCAAGGCGTCTTCACTGGCCCCTTCCTTCACCTACGTTATGGATCCAACCACCTTTGCACCGCATCAGCAGCAAGTGGGGCAGGAGGATCTGTTACTGGAGAAGGCGGCACCACCAAACGTTGACGAGGTGGTCGTGGCTTCATCACCCGACTATGGGGTAGCCATTGGAACAGCGACACCGCCAACGCCACCGCACCAAACGCTCACGATATCAAGCGCCATTGCCTGCCTAAGCCCATCAGGGTGGACGCAGAGGAGCTCGCGCCTGGTGGAGGCTGTTGTCTTCAGCAGCATTCCCGTCCTTGACGCTGACGACATCGAGATGCTCTCTGTAGAAGTTATTTCTGGAGACCAGCCCAGTGACCTCGTTGCCAATAGTGATGTGTCATGCCTCGACTCCAACGACATCCATAGTGGTCATACAGCACGCCTTGCAGCCACGCCCATAAGGTATTCGTCGGGAGACCTCTACTACTCTGAGGTGGTTCTGTCTGGACACACACTCACCCTCTCATCGCACGTAGCGGTACATCGGTCACCTTGACCCTCCGCAAATCCTCGTGCCTCGGTGCGGGCATCGACATTATGTCGAGGTGGGCGGCGGCGTCGTCATCGTCCCGCTCACGTGTGGCCTCGACAGTGGCCTCCGCCTTGATGAGTTCTCTTACGATCAGGCACCAGAGGGGCCCCTACTGCTCCAGCGCATCGCTGCTGCCCCTCGCCATGACAACCTCTACACGCAGACGCCGAAGCTTGGTGTGTCCACAGCCAACTCGTTGCCTCCTCTCATGCCCAGCTTGCCGACTTCGTCCTCGCATCTTACGGCCTCGTCGGCTATGGTGACATGCTGGGGAACGACTTCGTTGTGCTCCCCACCGATGCGCCCCTACACAAGTACATCCATCGCTACCGTGACTTTGCGTTTGAGCTCAATAAGGTGCCCGCCACCAACGACCGCAGTCACTATGTCACCTTCAGCGTGGACAAGACTGCAAGTGAGCTACTTCTCGTGATAAACAAGGTCTTGACTTTTCGGCTTGAATCACCCAGATTGGCCAACTGCAATGTCGTCATCTCGGTGTGCATCCCTGACCTCAATGTCAGATTTATTGGTGGCAAGATGTGGTTCTTGAAGTTAGATGTATCCTCAATTTCAACCATTGGGATAGCTCAGGACTCTCTAAGTGGCTGTTGTGGCATACAATGGTTGTTATCAGCCACCACCTATGAAACAAGTAGAACCCTAGGGACCATCAGCTATGGCAGCGGAAGCATGGAGGGTGTCTATGTGCAAGCAACATGTAGAGGAATGCAAAGCCTTAGGATTGTGCACAGTTGAGCTGAATGTTGGAACTCTCAAGCTCTCTGAAGAAGCTCTCCTGAGAATTGTTCATCTCATCAAGGGTCACATTTTGAGAGCGCAACCACTGTCATCAGTCAAGGAGCAAAGCTCAGAAGGAGTTGAAGAGGTTAACCTGCTAAACAGAAGGATGGGTTTTGTTGTTGTTGGGCCTTAAAGTGTCAAAATGTTTAATCAATCAACCAATCCACCATGGATGTTTGTCATTGAAGGTTTTATGTAGCCTCTAAGTGTGATTTTGGTAATTAATAACAATACATATGGACTAACAATTGTGTTAAAAATTGTTAGTAGGTTATTGAGGATTAAGCATGTATTCATTGAGGAATATCATGTGATCAAGAGATATGCATCAAGATGAATGAACTCTATGTGATATTCATGAGATGAAAAAGAAACTCAAGAAGATTGACGATAAGCGTGAATGCTAAGTCACTTGTAGAGATTAAGTGACTAAAGATATTAGATTGTCAATTGAGTTTTATGGACTAGCTCATGTACTATGTGCTTGAGAGTGAATGGGGTTAGATTTCATATGAAGATTTACCATAAGAGTGAAAGTCAAGTTACTTATGAAGATTAAGTGACTTAAGATATAAAGTTATCAATTAGGTTTTATTGACTAACACAGGTGCTTTGTGTTTGAGAGTGAGTTAGGTTAGGTTTCATAAGAAGTCATGAGTTAAATTAAGATATTCAATATATCAAGTTAGAAGAAAAAGATCAAGACAAGCTTAGTAGATAACTTATATGCTTGATGCTTATTGTTTATGCCTTGACGGTGAACCAAATGAAGATGATGTGAAAAGAGAAGTCTTCCACGCTTGGTGCATGGGAAGCAATCAAGTGAACTTCATCAAGCTTCTAAAAGATCAAGAGAGGATTAAGATGAAAGCAAGGATGATTATTGTCATCAAGAGAAGATAAGTTGATGAAGAGCCTTGAAGATCTATGAAAAGCGTTGAGGCTTGGATGATGTGTTCATCAAGTTCGATTGGATTGCTCAAGGCAAAGGTATAACTAGAATATGTTTTCTAGTTTTATTGATCTCAAAAATTTTGGTGGGAGACTGGGTGATAGTCGTACTATCAAGAGGGGCTATTGAAAGCGTTACTCGATTGTTGCATTGAGTGCTCCAACCATGTGCTTAGTGCAGGATGGGTTTATGTTGAGAGTTCCTTTTAGGAGTCCGGGGTATCTAAAAGGTGTTTTAGATTTAACCCTTTATTGTGGCCAGCCTCAATGGTGAAAAGTGGTTATGGTCAAGCTTTAGTTGTGTTTGGTATGTTTCATGTGGTACTTTGTTTAATCTTGAGCGATTAAGCTTGGTACAGTAGATGGAAGTGTTCAAATCAGTTTTTGGAGTGTTCCTAGTTTTGATCCAATATGCTTAAGATCATGAATTCAATAGGGATGTGTAGCCCTTTGAATAAGCTTTATATAGAGTCTGAGATCACCGAAATCGGACATCTGAATCAAAAGTTATTACCATTTTTTAGAGTGTCTGTTGTGCTGATTTCGAAAGTTCTGATGTGTCGGAAGTTCTGATCCTAGTTCCGATGTGTCGGAACCTCCGACTTTCAGAAACTTGGGGTTCTCCGGGTTTCTGATTTTGATTTAATCGGAAGTTCTGATCCTGGTGTCGGAAGTTCCGATGTGTGATTTTTAGCAGATCTGGGAGTGAGTTTTGCCCAGATTCGATCTTTGGGATTTGAAGGATCGGATGTTCCGATCTAGGGATCGGAAGTTCTGATCAGTACAAAATCTTTTCAACGACTAGTTTTTTAGAGTTGTGTATTTATACCCCTTGTCCTCCTAGCGTGTTATGAGATTTTTTACTAGCTTTGTGGTGCTGAGAAGAGGTGTTAGAACTTAGCATTCCACCTTTGAGTGCTCACATTCCCTTTCTATCAAGAATTCATGAGAATCAAGCCTTTGTGGCTTAGTGAGGATAGAGTGAGGTGTGTGGAGCTTGGGTTACTCGCATGTGTCACATTAGTTGCGTGTGTTTGAGCACTCGGCGTTGATCATGCATGAATCCGGAAGTTTGTTACTCTTGGAGATCACTGTCTCCTAGATGGCTTGGTGGTTGATTATTGGTAATCTTCTCAAGTGAAGATTCTAAGATGGCTCAAAAGTGGTAGCGGAACTCAACATCTCTGGAGTGGAAGAAGAGTTGCCTGTAGTGGAGACAAGAACTGAGTATGTGCAACCTCGTGAGGAAAAAAGTTGAAAAAGACCCAGCTCAAGTGTGATCGAGCTTCCTCAATGAAGACGTGGGTTATCGATGTATATCCGAATTTCGGTAACAAATTATTTGTCTATCTATTTTCTTACTCTTGTGCATTACATTGATTAGATTGCGTGTATGCTTATTTTTATGTGCATTGAGTTAATTTTGTAATATTCAAATATGTTATTTTAAACTGATCGGATATTCCGATGAAAAGTATCAGAATATTTGATGAACAATACAATCAGAACATCCGATTAGAGTTTCTTGCATATCTTATTAGATTTGAATAATCTTTATCACTCTATGATTGTAACATTCATATTTGTTTAGGATATTTGTGCACTAGTTAAGCCTGGCATATTTAGATTTTTCACTTGTGAAAAATCCGTTAGTTTATTTTCGCTGCGAGTTTAGACTAACTATTGAACAAGGGGACAAACTTTTGTAAAAGCTCCTATTCACCCCATCTAGACGATATCATCATCCTTTCAATTGGTATCAGAGCCAAATCTCTATTTTAGGGCTTTACTATTTAGAGAGTAAAGATGTCGACTAGTAAATTAGTGCATATAGATCCAGTCTTATCAGCTGTTTCTAATTATTTTGAGTGGAGTACTCGCATACTTATAGATTTTAGGACTTTGGGTCCTCAAATAAAGCAAATTGTAGATATGAGTACTTTTTTTTCAAATGATAAATTCATATCATTCGATGAGGAAGAGAAATACATACATCTTAATGGTCAAGCTACTAATGTTTTATTCAATGCTTTGAGTGAAGATGTATTTGACACAATCATTGTAACACCCTACTTTCCAAGATTTTACAAATTTTTTTTAAAAAAAAATCAACTTTGGTAAGTAGCTTCACCAATAGAGCAGTTTAAAACTTATTTTCATAAACAACCAAGCAACCTAGGTTTTATTTATTGTGCATTGCATGCTAAGTTTTGCTAGAAGCCAGGTAAATGCATTAAATTTTTTTTATTTTTCTTCTTTTTGGTGTTTTGGAGTGAAAAAGGTTTTGAAAATGTTTTTACAAAATTCAATAGTGGGTAGTTAAGGATCTTAATGGTTGGAATTCAAATTTTTTGAATTCATCATCTATTCCATTCTTGATCATACCTGATTCTTCTCTAGTTCAATTCAAATCTTATCTAAATCCTTGTTTAAATCCAATCTCTCATCTTTCTTAAATTCTACCTAAATTCAAATTCAAGTTTCATATCTACTCCTATTCTTGTTCAACCTTATTTTTTATTTTTTTTTTAATTCACTCCAAGCTCAATTCAAATTTAAACCCTATCCAAATTTCTCTATAGAAGTTCTAGGCCAGTACACAAGTCATCTAGGAGGCTCAACACAAAGGATCCACAAAATCTGTGGATATTCGTAGAGTCCTACACAGCCTTATCTTCTGATGCAGTTTCGAAGTTCAATACGGACTCAAATGCAAATCTTGACAATACCAAAGTTGTAGGCCTTGTCAAGAGCTTCGATTTGAACCTCCGGAAGTCCTCTTTTGGATAATAGAGCTAGGAGTTATAGCCCCCAAAATTAGTGTTGTGCGGATAAGTCTCAATTCAAACAGTTTATCTTGTGACGTATTTTTGAAAATCAAAATGACGTTTTTAGAAGTTCCAATAAATACTATAGTTGTAGGTCTTTTCGTGTACTACAATTTAGAGTCCAGAAACGTCCAATGTGGAGTCCTGATGGTGTAGATATTATCCTTGAAATAAAGAGTTGCGAAAAAGGAAATACTAACCGACTCGAACTCAAATCTGAATCGTGTCCGGTTTGGATTCCACCTCAACCAGCCGCCCCTAGACCTATAAATAGGTGTTGAACGTTCTCCCCTACCCCTTTACATCCCTCTAAGCCCTAGCCGTCACAAGTGTCCTGCCCGTTCACTGATGTCGTCGTCGTCACCGCACGTGATGAGCTACGTCGTCATCTCCGCGAATCCTCCTTCTATGATCGTCAAAGCAAGGTGAGCACATATCCTTATCCTTCCTTACCCTTGTTTTACCATCATGCTAAGTCCATAGCCAAGCTCTAACCCCGGCCAAAGCCCGATATGTGCTACCACAATCGTCGCCGTCATGGATAGTCGCGCCATCACCGATTGGCATCGACGTTCCCGGATGACCAGAAGTCAAATCGCCATGCCCTTTCACCAACGCATGATCCATGATGTTTCCCACACCCTCACAAACCAGGTTATCCAGTAGATCAGCCAAACCGCCAGGATCAAGGATGACATGCCTGTTGTCCGGTTTCTGGATGCGTTCTGTGCGTGCACCGAGTTTGCTGTCGCATTCCCCATCAATCCAGAAGCCGTATGAATGTGTCATTTGCGTCACGACAAGTCCCATAGAGTCTTCTAAATGTCCCTATGTTCCCTTCACTAGTTGTGCAGCGACACGTCCAGAACGTGGATGCCAACCGCAGGATGCCGCAGTCATCACCCATCTCATCTCTGTTGTTCGTTCTTCCTCTCAGGGGATGATCTTCCCAAATTTGTGCTATAGCATTGTGTTCCCAGGAAATATGAACGTCTCTGTTCAAACAGTTTCTCAAATTTCATAGCCAATCTCTGAGAACGCGTGCATCTTCTTCGCTCTATTTGGATGCAGCCACAATCTAAGCTGTGAGCGTTTATCACTGTTTTGCCGCTACCTCAGATGACCCCTTCTAAAACCGACCATACCTTTGAATTAGCCTTTCCGCGTTCTACACCATACTTCCCTTATTTCACTGAAACACCACCAAAGCCCAACATCGATGTCAGTGGCCACGCGTCCGATCGTCGTCTTCGACGAAACCCGAGCCGTCGCCGATAAGCATAGTCACTGATAGTATCCTTAACCCAGAAGCGCAACCTCCAACCATTTGATCCATCATGAACGGTTGAGGCTAGACCTCAGCTCACCTCTTCTTTAATACAAGATGATGTTTGCATGGCATGCCAAGTTAGCACCACATAATTCTCTTTAGCCTAGTCAGTAAAGTCTAGTTAGCTTTATACCTCTTAAACCTTGCACAATCATATTGTCAAATCTGACACAATAATTGCACAATAAACCTTTTCCTATGCAATCGTTGGGTCGATCAACTAACGGTAGCAACATACAACATGAGAGCAGGCCTCTCACATCACCACGCGATGATGCATATGCTACATGCCATCTAAACCGCAACCAACTACTGAGCTCATGGTGTAGCCAAGAATTTAGGGTACCCGGGCTGAAATTTTTAGCTCACTAAATACGAATGTGCCCGATATCAACATAACTAACAAGTAACATGTAGAATAGATCTGAATTGCCGAGTTTGACTAAAACTAGTGCACAGACATAGAGTACAACATTAAAGAGCGCATAAACATAGGTTGTTTCTTGGGTTTGATACTTGCATCAAACTAGCTAGAGCTCACAGGTGTAATTGTGTAAACATACATAAAATTCAGGAGTGTATATATCGTACTTTCTTTTGGATCTTCGAGTGTCAAATCGTTTAGTGCATGTTCATGGCCAACATAAGAAGAGATTTACGAGAACCAGCATCCTTGCCTCATCTGGGGCTCGCGTGACAACGTGAGGCCAGTAGGGGGACTCGGCCACACCGACGCGTCGACGCCACTGCGATGGCCATGGCGGGCGGCTGCGGTAGGGGAAGAGCAGCCACCCCCCTTGGCTCCGTCAATGACTGAGGTGGCTAAAAGGCTTTAACTGCACACTCTCCAACGTTGTCTTTTGCACCGATGTCATTCCTGCACCTGATGTATTCGTCCTTGTGCATGCATTCAAGAGAAGAGTTGTCCCCTAAAACATACAGTGTGTATTAAATAAGGTATGGCTATCCACGGTAGCTTGTTTGATCATTTGATGAGTTGTCCCCTAAAACATACAGTGGGTATCAAATAAGGTGTGGGTGTCCACGATAGCTTAGCTTGATCATTTGGTGCATATCTCTTTAACCAAATATACCCTTAGTTTATGATGAATGTATAACAAACAAGATTTGTAAGCTATTTTGATCATTTAGTGCATATTTTGAATGGTTTTGTAGCTTTCGTGCTAAAATACTTCCATCGTGTACCATGCGAATGTGCCGAAGCCCAACTGCTAAGTTGAGGGAATGGTACCATATTGAGCCTTTTATTTTGGTCGGCCTTAGCTAACCCCATAGACAGGAAGTGATTTGTGACACTACAATTTCCCTTGAGCTACTTTGGTCGCAGGTATAAACATGAAGAATGGCTAAGGAGTGAGGAGCCCGAAGGCCGAACCTCCGAGAGATAGAAGATCACCGAAGAAGCCAACCAGGCTCGAAGGTTCGGCCTATGCGAAGCAAAGAGCCAGAAGTAACGAGGCTCGGCTGCCGGAGGCCCGAGGGTAGCTACGACACGGAGACGAAGGCTTGGAGTACTGAAGGTCCCATCCATCGAAGATACCTACAGGGGGCATACGTGTAAAATTCTATGTTTGTACAATATGTACTAGTATAATGACTGTAATACCCCGATAATATTTGGAGAATGTCCTGACAGACAGGGGCATGCATGTAACTAGTGGCGGACCCAGGGCCCGGCGACCCTGGGCACCCGCCCGGGCTCCGCTCCGACCCGCATATGTAACTCTATATAGGCTATGAGTAAATTCTTGATTTGGACTGGTTAAATTTTGGGCAAAGCCCAACCTGCACGGACACGGCCTGCATCCAGCCCAGGCTCCCTGAAATCCCTGGGTCCGCCACTACCTGTAATGTAGCTCAAGGTGGTTAGGATATGACTATAAGGGCGTCTTTTGTTCATGCCTAAGTTTACTACATATAATGTTAACCAAGTGTGACTTGCCATAGAAAATGCAACTAACAAATTCTTATCCATAAGTGTGACAAAATTAGTAAAAAACTTAGTGTATGACATGTAAGTCAGAGGGCAAATAAAATGTGGCTTGCCATAATTGTAACAGCCAACTAAACAATCGCTTAAAAATCTATGACGTGAATAACTTTAAATGTGGTAAACTTAGACGCGAACCAAATAAACCCTAAATACCCAGCCTCTCTGGTGTAAAGAAATAATGAATTGCAATTCTACCGTATGCTCATTCACTATGTTGTGATCCCACCCCAACCCCTCTGGTGTAAAGAAATAATGAATTGTAGTTCTACCATATGCTCATTCCCGGTTTCCAAAATCACAACAATATTAATGAGTGGTTTATATATATATATATATTAGATAATACATTTTTTAATTTTTAGAACTTTTTAAGTGATAAATATAGGTAAGATGATATCTATGCTGTTGGACCGAAATTTACTGTTACCATCCATCACAAAGATGGTCAAATGGGCCACTCGGACTGATCCGACACATGCTCGGCTCGACATAGCCAGCTACGGTACGCTCCGAACGGCCCGACTACTGTAACGGGCCGTGCTATGCCGACCCGCATGCCTCCCCCGGCCCACGGCACGACCCGTCGGTCACTGTGCCGTGTCAGGCTGGCCCGAGCACGATTGTGGCCCTGCGGCGCGGACGGCCCGAGCACGATTGTGGCCCTGCGGCGCGGACGGCCCGATGGGCACGACAGGCACGGGCGGTCCGTCGGCATAGCCGGCCCGATAAAATAAAAAATAGCTATAAAATTAAAAAGTATATAGAAAATAGATAAAAAATATGATAAAACATATAGAAAATAGATAAAAGAATAGCTACAAAATTAAAAAAAAATAGAAAATAGAAAGTAGCCGGACATATATGTACCGGGCCGGATCGTGTCTAGCTAGGCCGTGTCCGTGTCAACTCGACTCAGCCGGGCCGTGCTGTGCCGAAACGCTATGCCGCGCTGAAACATCGTGCCGCGCGCTCAGCCTAGGCACGACCCGCGGCCTCATGCCGTACCGTACCTGGACTGTGCCTACAGTATTATGATTCGGACCGGTCCAGTAGACACGGGTCATTAGGTGCTCCAATTTTTCCAAAAACAAAAAAAAAACAAATGGTGCACGAGACAGGCGGGGCCCACCACTGAGGCACTGACACATTCATCGCCTCTTCCCCCACTTCGCCCTCGCTCCCCCTCGCTCTCTTCCCTTCCGCGGTTCCGCCTCCCTCTAGGCCTCCACCCTGCGTCGGCTCGAAACCCTAGACCTACCCTCCGCCCCTCGTGCGGAGAGAGGATTTGCGAGAGACACGGAGGGAGATGTACGCGGACCAGATCTCCACCGGCCGCAAGCGCTCCATCCACGAGCGCCTCGACGCCGACCTCCCCGCCGGCTCGGGCGCCGGCGGCCGGGCCCGTCACACGGCGTCCAAGAGGTCAGTGCAAGCGCTGCCGCTCCCAATCCTTCCGCCGCTCCAATTGCGGCCAAATCTCCCCGCCTTCATCGCGTACGAGGGTATACAGATTCGAATCTGCCCTGTTCTTCCCTTCGCGTGGTGTGTTGATGTAGCCTTACGCTCTGGTAGTCGGCGTGTTCGTTCGTAACCCTAGTGGCGAATTCTTTTTCGTTCGCTCGGTTGGGCTTGTCCGTGGAGGTTAGGTTCGGGCGTGGTTTTAGGATGTTCTGAAGAAAGGTTGTGCCTTTAGCCTTGGACTTGGATGCTTTGTTCCATGTATGCCCGTGCGGTGTCCATATTTTAGGTTCAAATTAAGTTGGTGGAGCTCTGTGGCGCATGATTTGTGTTAGTGTCCAAATGGAAACTAGGGAACTGTGGTGTTTCGATTCGCTAGATGGCGCTGATTTTGGGGCTGGCGAGTTCATGCATGGTTCTAGTTCCTCACTGATGCTATGTTAACTTAACATGATAAGTGCAGGTTAGGTTTTTGCGTTGTTTTGCCTTTGGATCTACACATGGACTTCTATTCTATTAATCGGAGGATTTGTAGTTCCATAACGGTATCATGGTGTGGAGTTATTTTGGACCCTGCTTGTTAATTACCGGTTTCTGAATAGAACCATTTTTTTTGTCATTGGATTTTTATGCAATGGAACTTTTTAGTTTGGAGCAAATGTTGGAAGTTTAGTGAATATCCTTACAGGGGAAGCAACAAATTTAAGTAATGATTCACTTACGTGCTGACTAGCAAAAAAATTGTAAGTGAGCTATTTTTGGAAGGAATTGTTTCACACATGTAGCAGTAAATTATGGAATTGGGCTGTAAACTGTTTAAGAATCAGCCGCAGATGCCTCTTGTATCCTTTTTTGGGAGATTAGTTGTTACTTCTCAAAAAGGGAAAAAAATCCTTACAATGTGATGTGGCTGTCTTGAATGAGCAATGTGTTAGCTGATTCTTATTATCAAGCAATCTGTTCATACTGGTACATTGTAGCATTAGCCGTGGATGTGTTTGCCGCATGTAAACCATTACAGGATATTTCCTTGACCTGGGTGGGTAGCCTTTAACTGGGGTGTTTGGGGGTCTAATCTCAATCACTAGACATGTACTCCATTTGTTATTCAAACTATCAACAGATTTAAGCTTCCAACATGTTTTAATAGCATCTGGAGTTCTAATAAATCAGAAGCAGCTCAAAATGGCATTTCCACTGCCTGCTACAGCGTCCCTGACACCAACCAGAATTTCCGGTTGCCAGCAGTTACTGCCGGGATTTTGAATCCTGGTTGAATCACATAATTTTCTTTTGTGTCATTCCTTTCTGCCGACTACACTTCACTATCTATGTAGTAATTTGTAGAATCCTTAAATTCTTGTCATCTTTGAAGGCAACGACAGATCGACGAAAAATGGAAGCATGATCTGTATCGGGAAGACGATGAACCAGCTTCAAGTATTTTTTTTGTTGTTATACCTTAATTAAAGTATGGCTATCTTTTTTTATATCCAGTTCACATTTAACTCTTATCTATCTGTGCTGTGTCTTAAGAATCAATTGATCCAAGGGATTTGCGATTGAAGCTTCAGGGGAGAAGCTCTCAGCAAGGCTTTACTGGCACAAAGGGTTCTGGGGTACGTGATCTACGTGAGAAGCTATCTGGAACAATGCATCCACAGCCATCAAATGCTGGCCCTCCAAAACCAAAGCCACAATCGGAGGTTGTCAAAATCACAAGGCGTGAAAATGCTGATGAAATGACTGCGCGCCAAACTAAGAAATCATCAAAACAGACTTCATCCAAGAAGACATCTCAGCCAAAGGTACGGACTCTACTTGTAATGGATGCCATAATATATATTTTTCAATCCTTTACTGCTTTCCACATATGCCGAATTTCAGTCCTTGCCTAAAAGAGAGTAGGAATTATTGCTGGAATTACTCTTTTACTGAAGACACAGCACAAGAGTTGACCTCTTGGATTATGTTGTATCGTGATACTTTTTTTCTATGTTAAGTTTGTTTTATATACTACTTCATATAGAAGAGTAGTAACATCTGGTGGAATTTTCCTTTTTCATGTGTCCCTCTGATTCTTTTGTGATGAGCCATGTGCATAAAATTCATAGAGCCCTTTAGCCACTGCCATGGCCATATTTTTATGTACTTTTAAGGAAGGGAGAAGCATGCTTTGCACTTTTTTCTGCTGTCTGCGTTCATGAAGATGGTTAAAGGGTTATGCAAGGTTTCAATAGGGAGAAATTTTAATGAGGGCCAGTTCATTGTTTTGTGAAATACTATGGCCCTAGCTAACCAATTATGAGTAACTGAGTATTGCCATGTTGATATTAGATGCTTTGGAGACTTGGAGTACAGTCGTACAGAGTCTGCAGTTGTCCAGTTTGAAATTGTTCTACTTTCGCTTCCACTTAGTATAGTCTGTATGGGGTTCAGGGTGCGTTTGGTGTGGAGCACCTGGCAAAAATCCTTATGTGTACATGGCATCACTCAGTATCTGAATTTGATTATTTGGATAATGTGCTATGTGTTGCAGGATAGCCACGCATCTGCTTTTTTAGTGAATTTTTTTTTCTTTTTTTGTGTTCAGATCCCACATCTTTTCTTTTTGGAACTTTTTTGTAGGTCGAAAGTCCACTCGACAGTTTCCTGAGTTCACTTGGACTTGAGAAGTATTCAATTACCTTCCAGGCAGAGGAGGTTTTACTATATTCCTGAATCGCTGCCCTGTTTCCATGTTCTCATTGATGTTTATTTGGTTAATAGTTTTTCTATCTTACAAGGTTGACATGGCAGCCCTAAGGCACATGACTGACGGTGATCTGAAGGCTTTGGGCATTCCAATGGTAGGCAGATTACATTCCAGATCTTTATCTATGATGTCTGATTATGAGTTTGCTTGTAAAATTGGTGAACTATTGGCTTATCGCATCCATCTTTTTAAAGATTAATGACCATCTTCCATCCTAGGTCTTTAACAAACTTTGGACAAACTGTGGACTTAACTGTAAACAAGTAAACACAAGTAATTAGGATACTTCAGTTGGGATCATTTTGCTGATGAATGACGATTCATATCACCTTTTTACATGCTCATAAGCTTGCCTGTTTTGTTTGGGGAAATATGTGTGTGCCTGTGTGCGCTTAAGTTTTTGGAGTCTGTTGTCTAGCTGGAACCTAATTAGCATAAATTCTACTATAAAGATATACCTCAGTAAGTCTGAATTCTTTCTTATTCAAAGTAATAAATTTGAGATGCAAAAGTCAAACTTATAACAGAGTGTTATTTCAGGGTCCTCGGAAGAAGATTATCCTTGCCTTGGAATCAAGAGCATAGGGCTGAAGGAGTATCATGTAGAAAGGTGGGAGAGATTTGGTAGTGCTCATCTGCAGGTTTGGCAAACTCTTGTATCCGCATGTCTTCGAAAGGGTACAGGTACACAACAATGTGGGCTTCTTGTAATGCATGCTCTGTCCTGTTGAGCATACTCAACTAAGTTTAGGATGTTTAGAAGGCTAATGCTGTAAGATTATTAGTCTCCTGTTAATTGTCTGGGAAAGTGCCGGCCAGACAAATTATTAGGATTTTTATGTATACTATCATATCATTACATTCCTTTTTCTTCCTTGAGGTATTCATTTGAAATTGGGTGTGGCTGGTCTGGGGTTATGCTCTTTGCATGGCCTGCATTGATATGTCAATGTTTTGCCATGGTCTTTGGTGTCGTGGTAATTTTCGACTTGGTAGAATTTCTGTATTCTCTAAAATTTTGGTTATGTTTGATTTAGAATGAGAAGCTGGTCAGGAGAGGGTCAGTTTGGCACAGCTCCAGCTTCAAGATATATGCTGGATTTGGAATTTGTATGATAAAATAAAGTAGGTTAAACATTTATTTTTAGTTTAAAATAAAAATTAGATAGTTCAACTAAATATTCTCAATCTATTAATACCTTCAGATTTAAGATTGATTAGAGCTAGGTTTGATCAGCTCTGAGAGATCTAAAGCTGGGCCAAAAAAAGCCTAATCTGATTGAGAAGTTGAGATACTGGGCTGAGTGATCATGCTGACCAGTTGTACGTACCATGAGGAACAGGATATCTGTGTTGTTTTGTTGAGGGCATGTTTGGAACGAATGGCACAGCTCTGCTGATCTTTCGGCGCGGGGGGGGGGGGGGGGTGGAACAATGAATAGAAAATGCATAAAACACCAGAACGGGAAATGAATGCAGGCAAAACAACGTTTTGAAAGACACATTAGCTTCACCGGAATGGTGTTTGGATCACAAAATAGGCTCACCCATTGGTTGACTCACTGGCATCTCTAGCCATCGACTACGGTTGCAACGACAATGAGCCAGAGACGAACTTTGTGTAGCAATGACCAAATGGATCTACGGATGTATCCCTGTAAGATTCGAGGCAAGGAGAACTTGGCCTGGCTTGGCTTTTATAATAACACTAGTTGAATACTCGTGTGTTGTAACGGTAGCTAAAATTTTTACGAGATAAATTGCAACAGGAGTTGAAAATTTTCAGCGTAGAATACTTAACAAATTTGTCACATGTTAAATAAAATATTTTTGCTTGCACAACTAAATTAACGATGGAAAATGAAGTTCATGGATAAATGATTCAGGTAGAGAAATGGATACGGTAATTTACAGTTTTTTACCGAAAACCAGCATGAGATTTTCTAGCTATGTATTAATAGAGAAGGAGAAACAAAGTACAGAGGCGGCCGAGGCCGAAATCACCGAAAAATAAAAATAACATCAACAGTTCAGCACACACAGGGCCAGAAATAGCCTAATGTTATAACGCCAAAGCTGGTCCATATGAAAATAATCAGCCTAGCTAGCTTCACCTAGCTTATTGCATATCGCATTTAAAATTGCTTCAGATTGAGATGTATTAACTGAAACAAAAATTGAAACAGTTAGCAGCCCAGTTTCTACAATTTATATAACCTGCGCAGACCTCAAAGCCCACAAACTTTGCTGTTTATCATTGAGCTAGAAAGCAAAGATCTTTGTATTCCTGTATACAAAGCCAAGATAGAAACTTTGGTCTGAGATCATAAAAATCTGTCATTGTCGGCTGGCTGGATGTATAATTCAAACAAGCAAAATAATCACATCCAATCCTTGATATGTGATGCTGAGGAGTCACATGAACCATATAATTCGTTGGGAGTCTTACAAACCAGGAACACTTGTTTCTGAAGCATGGACCAAAGTCCATAGAACTCAGAGATCCAGTGCACGCGAACACAGACTTAAGGGTGAAATTTTCAACCGATCAGTCCACTGATCAAGTGCTGGCATGGGGGCGATTGGGGCTCCTTGGGTATTACTGGTGCCTAGAAAAATGAAGAGCTTCTTGACTGAGACACTCTAAATACAGGTCGAGTAAAATAGTGAGACACTGTAAACAAAGCTATCATGCACTGTATCTTGGTGAGACTCGTTCATTTTTTACAAACCCATATGGAACTGTTATTGTGTAACCCGTAACATCTGGGAAAAAAATTAAAAATAATGTAACACAATATGGTAGCTTTTTTTTTACTTTGTCTCGAGTACCCATGTCAAGAGAAAAAAACATAATGGCTGCAAGAGTAAGTTAAACCTGAAAAATCAAATAGTACATACCCTGACCACTCTTGTGTTCAAATTATGGTGTTTAAATTAGCAAAATAACCTACAAAGGAAACACAATACGCATACCACGAAAAGGGCCATATCCAGAAACTAAGCGCATGAGTGCATTGGTCATAGCGTAAGTGTGAAACACCACTTCAATCCGATATACAACCTTTTTGGCAGCGCTCCTTCACCATCAAGAATCTACATCAAACTTCTATGGACAATTGAAAATTCAGAAATTCAGGGGGAAGAAGATATATAGCAGGAGCGAAGTAATTTTGGAATTGCATATTCCTTCCGTCTAAGTTCTCAATGCAGGATAAGCCTGATATACAAGGAAAGGACATTTTATACACATGCTTGTTGCAACAGACAATGCATTAGACATTAGGGCGCATGAAATTTTTGCAGCAGGTTCAAATTTTCTAGTCATATGTACCACCTTAATGTTGCTGATAATATTAGCACATATATCTCCAGACCTTGAATTACAATAGCATCAACCTACTGAGCTAGAGAGGAAATCAATTGCGCCCTTCAATCATGCTATCCTCAGTATTGTTATCCCATGGAAGAGGGGATCATGACATTTGTGCATACCCCAAAAGAAGAGAAGAATTAAAGTTACCAATAACCCAATGGGCTTCAATGATTGTGAAGGATAGTATGAAACAATACTATGCAAGCTCAGCTATCCTAATTCAACCCTAAACACGATAAAAGGTGAATACCGTTTGTGAATTAAAAATGGCATCCACTGGATAGAGAAGAATCAAGGAACAATAGTTAAAAGAATCGAACATAAGGTAAGAAATTGTAAGACATGAAGTGAGAGGTAACCTCTTGGATCACCGCAGAAAGAGAGTGAAGCAGTGAACTGAAAAAGGACCGACAATTTTTTAAAGCCTTAAGTCAATATCTTTTGCGATTGCCACCATATCCACAACTCCTGTCTGTACATATTGGAACAGAACCATGAGACGCCTGATCCAGTAAGCACTTAAGCAATGCTATCAATAGCGCTTGATCTAAGGGAGTAGTACTCGTACCTAACTCAAAAGAATTAATCTAGAACCTTGATGGTATTGTAAATCAGAGATAGTTTACTTGCCGGCATTTGCTTCCTGGTGATCGAAGACAATGTGCTCCTTCCACGGGGGGAGTTGCGCACTGACGTCAGTCGGTGTGAGGATAGTTCCCGCGGTCGTCTGGTGCCTGACACCTGCTTCGTGGTGCCTGAGGACGAACCAGGTGGGGAGGGAAAAGGGGACCGCCGCCATGTTTCCTGATGCATGGATTAACTAAGCAGGGGAGTGCGCCGTTGTGCACTGCAGATGCGGGAGGAGTGGCCCAGCCGGCGACGGTGCAGTCTTGACAACTTGAGACGGTAGATGAAGCTGAAGAGGGGCGACATGGGAGAAGGGGGAGGCGAGGTCAGGGAGAATGCTTGTGCCCGCCGTTGCCAGGGGCAGGCGCGCAACATCTTTCTCGTGGGATTCATCCATGGCGGGGCATTTGTCTTGGGCTCCTTCCCCACCCGGCATCTCTCGAATAAATTGATGTTTGGTCGCCTTGTGGCAGAGAAACGTCCCGGCACGGCCACGGCGGCTGCATCGCCCCATCCACCGCGATCAAGGATTAGGGTAGGAGTGGAGAAAGGATGGCAGATGTGGGAATGGCGGGCGGTGGGGTGGGGCGTGCGGTTCTCGAGGGCGTTTATGATTTTGTGGCTGCTGGCACCTGTATGTTTTCAATAGGATTTCCGGTTTTTTTTTTTTATTAGGCAGTGTGGGAGGGGAGAGGATGTGGTTCCGACCTAATTTTTTATTAAAAGACGGGAGGAGGGACATACGACTCATATTTTATATAATAAAAATTAAATATGTTTAATAAATAATATAATTGTTGATCAGGTTTGCTTATTCATCAGTTGCTTGGATTTGTATCCTTTAGGTTTTATCATCTATTTCAGATGTGCATATGTAGTAGCCACCTAGCAAACTTGTTAATCCTCTAGGGATGTTGGCAACTCTGTTATTTTTTGGCCAAATAATGGTTGTGTGTCTTTTTAATATTAATAAAGAGGAGGCACAAGGATTTTTTGTTGGTCCCGTGCCTTTTGTAACTTTGATACGTTTTTTCATTCATTTATGCTTCCTCCAAAATACCGCACAACCGAATGCCACATCGACTGCCATCAAGACCCCTTCCTTGTGGTCTTCATGGGCGCTGGGTACAGTGGAGCATTCGCCTATGTCTACTTGTTAGAGGCTGGTGGTTGGAGCGAGCCAACCTATACTAAGCACATCTATGACTATTTTGAGTTGGCATCCAGTGCCCTTATGGGAGATACATTCTACTTCATGTTTTATAAGAGCAACATGGTCCTCAAGTAGAAGCACTTCTAGTGGTTAGGGGCACAACAAAAAGATGAGGCTCCCTTCGCCTACTCCCCCCTTCCTCCTCCACCCCTAGCATCTTTCCTTCGCTTCCAGTTTGGCTCCCCATCACCCATCACACTCAATCGCCCAGGCCTGCAATTCCCCCTCGCATCTAACGCGTCCGTTTTGCCTCTCAAGATTTGGGTGGAGTCCTTGGTCCTAAGCCCCCAACTGAGATCTTGCTCGATCTGCTTGTAACAGGGCTACCGTTGCCAAGTATTTGCATTCAAGGCTTCGCTGGTTCGAACATCTACCTATGCATTTAAGTCTCCACCGTCTCTCATATGCGGAAGTTCTTAAATCCCCTCACTCGGTCTCTAGCTACCCTACCGCCCCCAGCAGAGTATTACGTGTTCCTTTACTTAACCGGCCTCCTCACGCAAGCATATGGGTCATCATCGTTCAGGGAAGTCAACGCTTCAGCGTCGGTCACTTTGCTCTAAGCCTCCGCGTCATGAGAGGAATCCCTTCAATCCCATTAAAACGACGGATCCCGACTAGATCCATGTTCGCAGCAGGTGCTTGCGGCGTAGCTCAAGGCAAACTACCAGCTTTAACTCCAAATCGAGGTGCTCTCTTGAGTATTTACACTCCCCGACTCGAGTGCGGTTCAAGAGGCCCACGGTTGGGCAATGCTCCCTTTGCCTAGCCTTAGAACACAGAGCAGCCACTTGTCGTGACCTCGTGAAGCCCTTCCAGTACCATCAATCAGGCCATAGGGAACGCAACTACCAGCTCTATGTGTAGGTGGTGGCATCATCTCAGCTAGGTGCTCAGTCCAGCCCCTCACTCCCCGTTGCCCATCTCTAGCATCCACATGGTCGCTCGCCCTCCAGTCGCAACCATCGCCCCACGCAACTGCTCATAGTTGCAAGTCGCTCCAACCATCCTCCCATGGCTTCCCTCGGCGATTCCAACACGAGGTTGAACGAGGACTACCGCCTGATCCCGCTGTCCTTTGACTGAATGGAAGGGAACCACTCTCATTCCTTGGGTGCTCAGCCTCCCAGTAGGGGGGGGGGGAGCACGACAAATCAAGGATGCAGTCCTGGATGAGATCTAGCTGCACCACGGGGAGGTGGTCGTCTCCACCCAATTCCCCGAGTTGTTCCTCATCAAGTTTGAGCATCATCGGCACTAAGAGAAGGCCCCAGAGCTGAAGAAAATCCGTCGCAAAGATGTCCACATCCACCTCCGACCGTGGCGCAGTCTGAGCCAGGCACTCGGGATAACTTTCTTCTATAGAGTGCTCCTCTGTCTAGAAGGGGTGACCATCCACGCTTGGTCGTCGGAGATCATTGAGAGGGTCATCGGGTGCTCCTACTCCATGGAGCACATCAAGACGGATATGCTGCAGTTGATGGACACGAGCGCCATCAACCTCTAGGTGTGAACTTCCAACCCCAGTCAAATCCCTAAGGTGATGTGGCTAACCTTCACTCATCGCACAGCCACCAGTTCCTCTTCCTCTTCGTAGGTGACCACAGTGCCCACATAGTGGTGGTAGTACGGGACAAAGTTCCGCGTGCTTGTTCACCTTGATACATTGGAAGACTTATTAGAGAGTTCAGTGTTCCTCCATGGTGGATTTGCAGGCGACTTGCCACCTGACCCTACAACACGGTGGTACACCTGGTACAGAGGCAAGGTGGATGGTGAGACAAGCCCTGATTGGGTCCCAATGTTCACTGATCTGCCAAATGATGCCGATGATCATGAACGTGGCATGACAAGGGAGCCCTCCACCAACCATCGTGGGTGCCGCTTCAACAACTCATGCTCCTCCTGAG
This sequence comes from Phragmites australis, assembly GCF_958298935.1. NCBI lineage: Eukaryota > Viridiplantae > Streptophyta > Magnoliopsida > Poales > Poaceae > Phragmites > Phragmites australis. Next base: position 17,874,631 of record NC_084927.1, read on the forward strand.
GACAGAGCTCCAACTCCTCACGGGATGACCACTCACGCCTTGAGCAATGACGCCACCACTATGATGACTACGACGATGCCACCACCCTGAGTTGAGCAGGGGGTGAGCGTGGCTACCGCGACCTCCACCGTGATGACCGGTGAGGATCCAACCAGCGAGTCAAGGTTTGCAGGCAACATTCCCGCACCCCACCTTAGTGCCACGGGGTAGGCAGCCACAATGTGGGTGGGTGTAGCCACACAACCGATGCTCTGCGGGTGGTCACCACAAATACTTCGGTGCCGACATCGGAATAGGACAAGGCCATTTTACCTGCATATCTAGGAGGGTGGAGCGTTGTTGGTGCCCTTCTGCCTCAGGCGCATCTGGACGCAAATATCAAGCCAAAGGCGTCGGTGGTCATGCCCCTCTTAGTGGGCGCCTCGATGAGGTTTCACCGTGGCAAGCCAGTGCGCATATGTGCCTCAACCTCTACAACGAGGCACAACAAGCCTGCACCTTTGAAGCTTTAAAATATTATGTTGCGATCCTCACGATGGCTTATGACCCTGTCCAACATCTTAACCTTCATCCATTTGTGACCTCTATCATGTCTATTGTGTAGTCGTGGTCTTCCTCCTTGTAGGGCAGTAGCTCCCTCCTTATGAAGGCAATGGGTGACTTGGCTACCATAGCCAACTGGATTGATGGGGCCCTTGCAGACACATCGTCGGCCGTCCCCCCTGCTCGACGACAGGACTTCACGCTCGCTGACATCGTTAGCAGGTGTGCGCGCCTTTTGCTCCTCCAACCCGAAGGCAGCGGTGTCGCTTCCTTTATCCACACCAGCCAAGATAGGGTGTGCAAGCCTGATGTGTTGCTAGTACCATCCTCCTTCCTCGTCCTGGTGAGTAGGGCTTTTGTGCGCTTGCTTCGTGCTCTCGAGCAGAACCCCACAACAACAACGCCCTCAAGCCAGTCCCAACAGGTGCCTCCCCAGGGAGTGCCTATCTTCACGGTGTCACCTCATCGTTGCTGAAGGAGCCTCCCTTCCCAGCCCAGGTGAGGACGCCTGCAAAAAAGACAAGGAACAACTGATGTGTGGGGAACAAGCAGCCAAGGCAGAGTGCACGCCTATCCAAGCATGCCGACATGAACACCATGGAAAAGGCACAACACAATCTTTGCCACAAATTTGGTCTCCTCCAGGATGAGCAGCCATTGGAAGCAGCAATCCAAGACTACATGTGCCTTTACAATGAGCCTCTTCCTGACTCGATCCTAGCGGCCTTAGAGGACCTTTTCAACTTCGAAGATGAAGATACAGAGCATAGGGATGTTGTGCTAGCAGGTATACTAGCGGAGGATGGGTCAAACGTCCTCCAGGAGATGAGGTCTCTGCATAATATGGCCTAGCCAGGATCCTCCTCCACTGCCAAGCTTTTGGTCATCTTATGTTGCACTACATGCTTGTAGGTTTTCATCTTCGTGCCATTTGACTCGGCTAGCAATTTCGACCGTGGATGCTGTCGTAGATCTTTTGCATGCTTTTGCTACCTAAATACTTCGTGATTGTGAACATTATTGGCCAGCAATTCCGGCCACCATCGTATGCCAAACTAGCTTTTCACTAGACCATGTTCTTTTTTGCTAGCTTTAGGACCACCTTGCAGTTACAATGCCGATGTTTTCCGGTTATGCTCCAAGCCGGGCGATGGGCCACCTGTGTAACCCATCCTCTACATGACGACACCCTCCTCCCTCTCCCTACTTTCGTAGAATGTCTGCAGTCTGGGCTCCACGGACAGCAAAGAAGTCATCCGTGAGTTCATTTCAAACACTCCTTGCCACGTAGGCTATCTCCAGGAAACCAAACTCATTAATGTAGGCCAGGAGATCACTTTTGCCTTGGGGGCACACGCATGTCTGGCACCGCCAAGCTAGCTACGTTGGGCCACCACCCTAAAGGTAGCATCCTCCTCCTTTGGAATGAGGATATTATGGGTGTGTGAGACCCCGTCGTTGGAAACTTCCATATCTCAGCAACAATAACCTTGTGTGATGCCTTTTGACCTTCTGGCCTAATAGCAGTTTATGGCTTGACTGTTGACCGAGATAAACATACCTTTCTTCACAAAATCGAATCCCTAAAGCCGACAGCTCCCAGCCCATGGCTTTTGGTGGGTGATTTCAACCTTGTCTACGAAGTCTCGGACAAAAACAACTTAAACATCGACCATAGGCTCATGTGTCGCTTCAAAAGCACGATCAACGCCTATGAGCTAAGGGATATCCATCTTCAAAACATGAAATTCACATGGAACAATGGCAGGAACAACCCAATCATGGTGTGACTTGACCGCGTGTTTTGCAATAGCGAGTGGGATTCCATGTTTGGAGGACACTCACCCCAAGCTCTTTCTTCATCGCACTCTGATCATTGCCCGATGCTCCTAGCTTCCCAAAATGACCCATGGCTGCTGTGGTCCTTCAAATTCGAGAATTTCTGGATATGCACGCCGGGCTCCATGGAAGTGGTCACTTCCTCTCGACAGTGTAACCCAAATCTCCATAACCCCCTTCGCACCCTAGATTCTAAGCTATGAACCATGGCTACGGCCCTAAAGTCTTGGAGTTGCATAATTTTTTCGATCTTCAAGCAGCAACTCTTGATGGCCCTTGATGTCATTCTCTAGCTGGATATTGCGCAAGAGAGCATAGCACTCTCAGAGCGGGAGCTTTGGTTGCGAGTCAACCTAAAAAAACACATCCTTGGCTTGGCGGTCGTTGAAAGATCGAGGAAGCGACATGTCTCTAGAGTTTCCAACTACAAAGAGGGCGATGCAAACACGAGGTTCTCCCACCTAAAGTTTAATGGCGGATGGCGGAAGAATAGAATTTCGAGGCTTCAAAACTCCTCCGGTTGGGCGGTAAACCATAAGGATAAAGCTACGATCGTTCAACAACATTTCCAAAATGTCATGGAAAGATTGCATGCAAGATCTGTGCAACTTAATCTTGCCTCCCTAGGGGTTGAGGCTCATGATCTCACCAACTTGGGAAACCCCATTTTCGACAATGAGATCTATGAAGCGATCTGTAGGATCCGACTGGACAAAGCACCAAGATCGGACAAATTTACCAGGATTTTCTTTCATAAATGCTGGCATATTATCAAAGAGGACGTACCCTAGGCCATATGCGCTTTCTTCAATGAAGGAGACAACAGGGGCTAATATTGTGCTTGCCGAAGATTAATTCTTGACAATATGTCCGTAATTGACTAGGGTACCTTCGAGATCCGGGATTGAACACGAATTGAGACACGCGATGTAGACAGGTTTGGGCCCTCGGTTGGAGTAATACCCTATATCATGTATGGATGGTGATGTGTATGTATTCTCTCGAGTACAAACAATGTGTCTAGACCTATTACAGGGAATAGATTGGATCTAAGCTAAAATAAGGATGATGTCGCCAAGTATCTCCTATGGTCTTGATGCTTACGTTGAGTTGCAGATGCATAAGTTTTCTCTATTCCCCAGAGGTCTGGGTCCCCGTTTTATATAGGGCTAATATTCTACCTCCTATCCTGCCGTAGTCGATAAGGAGTCCTTCATCTTGTCTACCATGATAAAGCATATGAATCCGACATGGATATTAGTCGTTCTCGAGTTGGGCAACCAATCGAGACCTTCCTAGTATACGTCTTCTAGATTCTAGGTGTATCAAGTGCTGCAAATTCAGTTCTATAATATCTAGAGTTGTTATACATACGCACGGTATGCCCTGTCCATATACAATGTACTTCTTATGTGTATATACCCTATAGTTAGATATTCGACAGTGCTCCTTCCGAAGAAAGGTGGGGCTAAAAAGATCACAGACTTCAGACCCATCAGTCTTATCCACTCGATGGCTAAGATTGTATCCAAAATCTTAGCTCTCTGATTGGCCCCACATATGCACTCCATTGTGTCTGGATGTCAAAGTGCCTTCATTAAAGATAGATCCATACATGATAACTACATGGCAGTGCAAAACACTACTAAACAGGACCCCGACCCAACTTTTCAAACCAGACATTGCAAAAAAACCTTCGATTTGGTCCGCTGGGAATACCTTCTAGGCCTCCTATCTCATCTTGGCTTCCCTCGCCAATGGTGTGCTTGGATCTTCGCATCCCTTGCCACCTCATCGTTAAGGGTCCTCCTCAACGACGTTCCTAAGCCACTGATCAGGCATGGTTACGGAATTAGGCATGGTGACCCTCTCTCCCTGTTGTTGTTCATGCTTGCCATTGACCCACTACAACGCATATTGTCCCACGCTGTGGAGCAAGGCCATTTGACACCTCTGTGGGAGCAGCGGCATGAGTTGCGGACATCGATGTATGCAGATGATGTAGTTGTCTTCATCTCACCAACGCTGAGGGATGTTACCGCCCTCGCCTTTATTCTGAACTCCTTTGACGAAGTGACGGGGCTTAAAACAAATTTCTCCAAAACTTCTGTAACAACGATAAGGTGCTCCATGTAAGCTTGGAAGAAGTTCTCACTAACCTCCCACTTCTTTAGGAAAACTCTCTGGTCACCTGCCTTGGCCTTCTACTCTCCTTGAGGCAGCTGAAAAGGGCCGATCTTTAACCGTTGGTGGATAAACCTACTGCCAAAATTTCCTCCTGGCAGGGAAAGTTCATCAATCACAGTGGCTATCTGACTCTAGTTAAGTCAGTTCTCTCCTCCCAGCCAATCTACCTCCTTACAGCCATCAAAGCCCCTCCAGTAACGCTTAAGGAGATCGTTTTGGCTCGACGTCGTTTCCTTTGGTTGGGTCACCAGTGAATCATGGATGGGAAATGTAAGGTTAATTGGGACCGTGTATGCCATCCTAAAGAAAAGGATGGCCTTGGCGTCTGTCGGAGGGTGAACTCCTGTCGCAGGGATCCCGAGAGACCCCTTTTTAGAGATTCGGCCGGGGGGATAATCCTGGAAAAGCTTGTTTGGGAAATAAGCGGGAACGGAAAACAAATGCGATGGCTGGTGGGGGATGATCGCCCTAATGCGAGAAAAATGGGTGCACCGGGGTTTAGACAGGTTCGGGCCACACGGAGGCGTAACACCCTACTCCTGTGTGAGCGCTATATTTATCCTTCAAGGGAATTCTTCAAGGATGTATCTGGTTCCAAGGGGAGAGCCGTTTACAAAGAGCTTGAGGCTCTCGTGTTCTAGCTTGGCTTGAGCTGGTTCAAGCGTCTGCGTCCTCTTCTTCACACACTTCCGGTCTCTCTTCGGTCTGGTTCGTCGGGGATCCTCCTTTAGTGTTCTCCATCCTTTCCTTTTATAGGCGCGCCGACCTCAACATATCCTGAATGGGAAAGAGGGGATGCGAATGCCAAGATGCCACGGAGAAAGGCGTAATCATTTCGTCTTGACGAAGTGACAGGGGTGGTGGAGAAATGCGGCGCGCATCCGACCACCCGCCACTGTGGAAGCCCTCGGGCGCCATAAAGGGGGCCCACCGGGCAGCCTCAGAGGTGCCCGGCGCGCCCACCCTGTCTTGTTCTTCCGCCATGGCAGGGTGGCAGGCGGAGCGCTTCGATTCTGGCAACGTTATCCCGAGGCACCCGGATGAAACGGGACGGGACCCGTGCATTTAATGGACCCACGCCCCCCCCTGCCAGTGCATGGCAGGGTCTGACACTGGGGCGTGGGCAGCTGAGAATGTCAGGATGGCAGGATGTCAGGCCGCGCGTGCCTATTAAATGCGGCATTGGGCCTTTGACTGGATGACACCCTGACGACGGGACCCTTCGGGTCGTCGAATGATCTTGCGCGAACCTTCGGGGAACCGAGTCCTCGGGGGCTGCCACGTGCAGCCCCGAGCACTTGAGTGAGACCTTCGGGGAACCGAGTCCTCGGGGGCTGCCACGTGCAGCCCCGAGCACTCTCTCCCGAGCACTTCGGTGGGACCTTCGGGGCACCGAGTCCTCGGGGGCTGCCACGTGCAGTCCCGAGCACTCTCTCCCGAGCACTTCGGTGGGACCTTCGGGGCACCGAGTCCTCGGGGGCTGCCACGTGCAGCCCCGAGCACTCTCTCCCGAGCACTTCCTTCTTGGTATTTGGGCTCTGCGGATCATCGGGGAACTAGGGTGCTCGGGAACCAGAGGCGGCGGCCCCGAGCACCTTCTCCCGGGGCGTAGCTTCTTCTTACCTTGCAGGGTGGTGACATGTGGCGGATGGCCGGTCTGGTCTCGGGACTTAGGGACCCCTGGTTCTGAATACACCGACAGCGTCCTCCACCTCGAAGCTTTCTGTCGGGTGCTTTAGCAGTGGTGGCTTTGGCACGAATGGAAGAGCCCACATAAGTTGTGGGTCGGCTCAGAGATACCTTGTGATAGGACCGACATGCTTCTTTTCGTGGCTCAGAGATACCTTGAAATGGAAGAGCCCACATAAGTTGTGGGTCTGTCTCTTTCTGCCATTCGGCTTGGGCCAACGGCCTGCGGCTAGTGGACTTCGCTCCACTCCTTTTAAACGTGAGTAGGGATAGACGAAAAAGTTAGGAGAGGCCCTACACAAAAACTCCTGGATCGCGGACATTGACCTCTCTCAAATTACATATCGTCTACATGTTAACTAAGTGATTCATTTGTGTCTGTCTTCTCATGAGGTCACCTTTCGCCCCAACAATGCGGATGACATCGTATGGAGGATGAATGCCAATATGGAACCCTCCACTTCTTCGGCCTAAAAGATGCATTTATGGGGATGCATCGACACAGAATACATTGCCATCTTTTGAAAAGTGTGGGCACTGCCAAATTGCAAAATTTTCGCTTAGTTGGCTGTCCAAAATAGTCTACGGATCGCAGATCACCTGGCAAAGAGGGGGTGCCTTCCAACTCCATCAACACCTTGTCCCGACAAGATCCAGAGACCTCACACCACCTCTTGGTCGACTGTCATTTCATCAGGTGCATTTGGGGACGTGTTGCAACATGGCTTGCCTAGCTGGCCATCGACCCCTCTAGCTGGTTGCCATCAGCTTTGCTGCATGATTGGTGGTTAGCTATGGTAGCCACGTGCTTTGTTCCACGGAAAGGTTTCATGTCTCTCATCTTGTTGGTTTCCTGGGAGATCTAGAATGAACGAAATCGCCACATCTTTGATCACCGAGAGCATTTGTTTACCCAAACATTTAGCTCTATTCAGGAGGAAGCCTCCTTTCAAGCTTTTGCGGGAGCGCACCACCTAGGGCGCCTTATAGCTTGAGAGTAGGCCTTTTGGTAGGCCTCGGGGGTCACCTGGGCCCCCAGGTCCTTTCTTTTTGTCCAGGTTGTAAAAACGTTTGTTAGCCCGTTGGGTTTCCTTCTTATTAATACAACGGGTAGTTCTCCTGTCGGTTCCTAAAAAAAAAAACAGGGCCCTCAAGTATGATCTACCTATGGTTGAGGGAGGCCGGTCCTGAAGGAGATGTGGAATGGGTTCTAAGCAGAGTCATCGAGCTTGAGACACTGCTCCCTGTTGATACCCTCTCGACCTCACCTGATGTGGATGGCGTTGGTGTCATTTGACGTCACCTGATGTGGATGGCGTTGGTGTCATTTTCTTGGGGATGGATGATTTGTTTGTCGCTATTGATCCGAAGTCTGGCCGGGTCAGCAAGGTAGGAGAGGGCACCGGCTTCTATGACGTTGTTCCCTAAGTGACGTGAGCTTCTGCATCCTAGGAACAGCTTTGCTTAGTTTTTGATTTGCTAATATTCAGAATGAGTAACTCTCCAGTTAGTAACATAAAAAATATGGGCAATGGCATATATGCTCAAGAACAAACAATTAGTTTATCAGTTTATGAGAATAGACCATCTATAAAACTTTATTTGTTACTTCTACCTACATTTTTATTTTTGGGTTATGGACATCCATGAAATTGGCTGGATATGTGTAGGAAGTTATTCATCTGTAATACATGTTATGGACGGATAATGGGATCTTGACAATGAATTTAAATTTGGGCTGAGCCAGGAAGGGTATCCGGCAGGAGAGAAACCAAATATATATATATATATATATATATATATATATATATATATATATATATATATATATATATATATATATATATATATATATATATATATATATATATATATATATATTCTACACTCCAGATACCTTTTAACCATTTACATTCTTTAGCTTCTATTTGTCAAAGTCACTTAACAACATAGAGATATGGATTATGGTATCTGTGCTATACTGCTATACAAAGAGAGGTGGTTCCCTGGAATTTTAAGTCCATCTTATCTTAAGTGATTTTGTGCAGCCTCTGCTGCTGAGGGACCAAGAGCTGGTGTTTCATGTGTGCATGAAGAAACTCAAGTTGCTGATGCAAGGTCGTGTCTACTGTCTAGTGGTGTTTCGTGTTTTAGGTTCTGTGATTTTGCTGCCAGTCTTGTTCTCCAGGGCTTGATGCTTTCTGTACTTTGTGCAAGGCATATTTACTAGTTTCTCTTAACTCTCTAAGTTAGTAGCTTTGCTAGTTGGTTTACGGATTTCTTGGGCTTGTGCGTAAGTTAGTAGCGTTGATGAAACAGAGTCATCTCTTGCAATGGTCCCATTTGAAATTGTTCTACTTTGGCTTGCATGTAATATAGGCTTACTCATTGACTTAGACTCGGTAGCTGATTTTTTTGTTTTTATTTGGAGCAATGACGATAGAAGCGGGGACTGAGGAGATCTCTTAGTAGAGAAGTTGTGCTCCTCTGCATGCTTGACAAAGCCTTGTATCCGCATGTCTTGGATGGTCAACCAAGTTCAGGATGCTTAGAACCTCAGAGGCAGGTCATGGCGGCTGACGGTGTATGATTACTAGTCGCCTGTTAATAATCTGGTCACGTGCTGGCCAGTCAAATTGGTGAAGTGATTCAGTAGTATACATGCTGTTCGCTGTGCGGTTGTTCTTGGAACTAGCATTACATTCTTCTTTCTCTTCATTGGGGGATACATTTGAAATTAGCTGGTTTGGGGCTTTGTTTTTGCAGTGGCCCGCGTTGGTATTTCAGTGTTTTGAGTTGATCTGGCCTCTGCTGTCCGTCAAGATATCTCTCTCCCGTTTGAGTTTTGGAGAAAATATTGCTGTTTTTGGTAGGATTTCTCTGTTTCGATTTGAAAGGAGAACCTGTCCGGGAGAATAAGCTGATTGAATCGTGCTAATAAGCCGGTTTGTACTACGGGAAGCAGAAAACAACCGGTGTTACAATTTTGCTGATTGTATCAGGCAGGATTCAGGAAGATGTCTAGAATAGTAGAATGTGAGCACGTTTGCTGATTGTAACAATGCATGTGAATATCTCTGTTAGGCTTGTTTGCTAAAATTTGGCAAGACCTAAGAATTTGGTTATCAAAATTTTGGCAAGCCAATGCTTGTAGTTCATTTCACACCAGAATAGGGCGGTTCTGGGCCGACCCATCTCACGCCAGAGGTCGCGGCTCTACAGCCCAATTCAGCCATTCGGGCCCGGTCCGAAACCCCGAGGAGTTTCACGAGAACATAAACCCTAGCCAGCCAGTCCTCGCTATGTCTATTTAACCAACCAGCGCCGCAATCGGATTCGCTTCCTCCGTCTGCCCGCCCCCTCCTTGCCTCCATCCAGCGCCGTTGCGGCGGGATGTGCTCGACGGCGAGCCTCGCCATCTCTCGCCTGGCCTAGACTTGTTTCGTGCTCCGTTTCCTTCCTTATTCTCGTTGTTGCTTTGATCAATCTCTCTATCTTGTTTGATTTTTGTTTGTTCTTGCTCATTCACTGCCTCGCCGTTTATTTTCTGCTGGATCAGCGGCGCGGAGCCGAGTTTGGTATGGCCGAGCGCCTCCTGAGGCCAGCCACAGGGATCCGGTTTGCCGGGGCCGATCATCTGACCGAGCGTCTCCTTGCCCCCACGGATTCGCTCTTGTCGAGATCTGACACAATCGCACTCGCGACCGCCAAGATCTTTCTAGCAATACAGCTTGATTTTTTATCTTTTGTTTCGACGGCCGGCGCTTGCCCGGTTCCTCCTTGAGAGCTGGTGATGTGGCGCCGGGGAGGTTCCCTTTTCCCCGGCCGTCTCCCATACCCAGCGACACGGAGAGGGGCTCACCGCTTCTTGGCAGCCATCGTCGATTCCACGGGCGGATTGTCTCCAAGCTCGCCCATACCCCGGCCGCTACATCCATCAACGAGCTCGTTCGTTACCACCATCGGATTTTTTTTTTGTGTGTGCTTGTGCGTGGGACCCAGGTGTAAGTCAGGTGGCAGCGTGGCACCCCCCTCTCGGGAGGATGAGCTGACACAGTTACACGCCTGGGAGACGAACCTGACCGGAGGCGTCCTTTCGTTACGCGCGCCGCGGCATCCCAATCGCGGCACGCGTACATCAGGGCGCCACATTTTTGGTTTGGAATCCGATTCTTTGAGCAGAACGGAATTCGTTTGCTCAGAAATAATCTGAATGCATCTCAGTGAATCGATTTGAATTTGGTACACCAGCGCTCAGATTTTTTTTTTGCCAGTTGAACACATGTCCGCTGGAAACGGTCATGAATGTTGAAAATGTAATATAGTAACAAAGATCAGATCAGATGATGAGCTACTACAGAATGAAGAATGCTGGTGAAACTGAATTATCTAAAATTGTTTTAATGTAGCGTTATATATTAAGTACTGAAGATTGAAGATGTTGGTCGGGCTAGTATACACTATAATTAAATCTAATTTTTACTCGTTTTGCAACAAACTGCGGTAACTGCGGGCTCAGTTTTTTAACCCCCCGTTTGGATCCTGGAATTGGGGTCGGAATTGGAATTGGAATTGGAATTGGCCCCATTCAATTTGGTTGTTGGTTGCTTAGAAACTGTAGAATTGAATTGACCTACCAATGTGGAATCTCCGCACAACTTGAGCCCTCTGAAATTGCTGGAATTATCCCGCCTTCTACACTCGTGACCTCCCGCAATCTCCTGCCCCCTTGCTCGACCCCGCAGATCCATCGCCTCCCGTGCTCCACTCTTGCCCGCGTTGCTGCCGGACCGCCTGTGCTCCGCTGTCGAAGCAGTGCCAGAGCTCTGCTGCAGATCCAGTACCGCCGCCACCACCCATGGTTGACCACCGCCGTCGGTGAGGCCCCCACCTCCAGGGAGCATCGGATGGGCACCACCATCGTTGAGGTCCTCGGCGCCGATTTCAGGACCAGCACTGGTACGGCCCGATCATCCCTGATCTGTGAGGGCAGAATGCCTTCCTCCTAGTTTGTAATTTAGGGCAGTCTTGGGTGGTCACAGTTGCATACAGACAGAGTGCTGTGGGGAAGTTAGCCCATCTCTGCATCCTGTTTAAATCGTCAAATGGTTCATGGAAGAGTTTTGGCCTGTGTACCTTGCCGTATTGCCATGCCATTAGAGAAACAATATCCACTCATCAATTATTTTTCTTGACTCAGATAGTTGTTGGTGTGGCGATGAATAATGAGAGTGCGTGCTCACTTTGTTCTTAAGGATGCCGGTGGTGTCTTTTCAGTAGTGAATCATGAATCATTGTGATCAGCTTATGTGCTTATTACTGGAATACATGCCTCCTTACGGTCTGTTGCGTGTGGTCTCTTAGTAGTTTAGCTTAGTTCTTACGGTTCTGTCTGAACCAAATGAAGTCAATATTAAGCTCTGTTTTCTTGATTTTTGTTACTTCTCTTTAATATCTTTTGTTGCCTGATCCTAATTCTTAGGAATGTATTGCGAACCGTGCGTCGGACAAGATTACTCAGCTGACAGATAATGTGTATGTCTGCCGCTCTGGATCGGTAAGGGTGTGTTTAGTTGTAAGATGAGGTTGGGTGGGATAGGGCTATCCCTGTTTTTAGGGTGAGATATTCAATTTTTTGTTTGATTGGGATAGATATGATATGCTAGTTTTTTGTTTGGTTGGTAGGATTGGATTGGATAGTATGATCATGATTTATAAAAATAGATTTTTTAAAGAATTTTAATTAAATATTGGTTCAAATTTTTTGAATCAAACCAATTAAAATGTGTTGCTAGTGAGTTCTAATTTACTCATAAAAACATTTAGACTTTTTAAACCATGTGTTGTACTCCTAAATAAAATCAAACATTGAACGGGAAAACTGGATGAGCCGATCCAATTGTTTTCGCCGGACCGAGCCATCCAGCATAACAAGAGAATATTCCCCAACATGGGATCACTCGTTCGCTTCCGTCCTGGTCGTTCGCCAACCAAACACCGTATTTCCTGGATGCCATCTCCGGGACGGTTCCATCCGGCCATCCAAACACATGCAAAGTGACCATATTATTTTGAAGATTGAAGCATTTTTTATTGTTATTTCATATTTTGATTTCATACTAAGATGTTTGAGTAGACACTTTCTGCTCAATTAATCCCTTTAACTAGTTAATGTGCGTTCTCTGCTATTTTCTAATTTAGACTGTAGCTTATATTTGATTGCTGGTGTGAAGTAAAACCACGTTTGAGTAGATGTGCGTTCTCTGCTATTTTCTATCATGTTTGAGTAGATACTTTCTGCTCAATTAATCTCTTTAACTAGTTAATGTGCGTTCTCTGCTATTTTCTAATTTAGACAGTTGCTTATGTTTGATTGCTGGTGTGAAGAACTAAAACAAAATACAAGCTAGCATGACAATATTTTGTTCTGTAGCTCTGTGTGTCACATGTAACATGCTCCTTATTCTTATTTTCTCATAGACTGCTGATACACAAGTCATTTCGGACTATGTGCGTTATTTCCTCCACCAGCACACGTAAGTTCGTTGTACTTCTTGCACAGACTGATGTTCGATTTTCTAATTAAGCAGGACATCGTTGAATACACTAAATGAGAATAAAGTTTTCTTTGATTAATATAGTGCTATAGTTACTTGAAGTGGTCTGATGAATCAAGATGTATTGATGTGATCTTGATGCTTTGGAGAAGGATCACAAGTGCTTCGGATAAACGTGTGTATATAGCCTTTGAAAAAGAAATGAATGGAGATGGAACCTTGTGTATAGCCTTACCAGAAAACAATTGTGTTGCGCCATCTTTTATTGCAAGTCCTAGTTTTTTCAATTGATTGTGTATGGTCTGCACTGTCAGTTGTTCATACTTTGAATGTAAACAATATGGAAATGAATTATGCAAGTCTAGTTCAAACCAGAAAATTGACTAAGCACAGTTCTTTCAATTTATCGTGTACTTCAATTCTCAAAGGCGGATAATATGTATGTATGTAGAATAGTTTACAAATGATCATACCAAGACAATTAAAAAAAGACAGATCCAAATAGCTTTAGGAATTGAATTGCATTTGGATTCTATCAAGCAAATTAAGGTTGTAACCAAACAACATAACTGAGATTACAATCCAATTCCAGAAAACTAATTCAATTTCAGGAACTAAACGGAGCGTAGGAGAATGCAATTCATTTCTTCTCCTGGGCCTACTTCGGCCTTTTGCTTTTCAACCGCAAGTAGGATTGGCTGGCTATCCGCCCCCAGCCCACTCTACGCTCCCATTGCAACCTACACGGTAGAACATTTGAGTTATCTGCTTAGAACATTCTATTTTTCATCGTCGGAATAAGTATGTCTCTATGTTGGAACATTTTTCTTAAGAGTTGTCGGAGCTCGCGGCATGGATTCGTCGGGAAGCCGGGTGCAGGTGGTGCGGGGTGCTAGTGGAGGACACTGAGCCTATTGCAATGATATGGCGGCCAGTTTCCTAGACTGGGCTGCGGCGGTATGACTACTCCTCGACATGAAAGACAGCCTGTGCTGTCTGCAGTGTTTAAAAAAAGAGGCTGCAAGAAACTCGTAAGTTCTATAAATACGAGGGCTGTAAGAACTATTTGGACTATTTATTTGAGAGATGGATTTTACTGTTTTAGAAGAGAAAGGGTGGAATGATTAGTTTATATATTAGGTGAGAGTTGTGTTAAAATCACTTTGTAATTAGTCGAAAATAGGATGTTCATCTATAAGTAATAAATATTATATTGCATCTTACCTATGTGTTCATCTACTTCTAGTTTCCCTCTCTTAACTCATTTATATGATTGCAAATTCTTTTATTTTTGTGTGATTTTCGTTTTTGTGAAGAACTGAATTTTTTTATCATGTTGAATTTATTCTTTTTATTGCTAGAGGGATAAGAATCATTTATAAGTTGGTCCTGAACTATCTCTTATCTCTAGATTCATTAACTTAGAGAGTTTCTTCATCCGATATCTAATTCTTTAGATTTAAGTGTTTTTTTTATCGAGTTACAAGTTTTTAAGAGTTATGACACTTGGAATAGTTTCTATGGAACCTAGGGTTCAGAATTATCTATTAGAGTTATGATCAAAATAATCTTTTCGGAGATGTCAGGCGTAATTTATTTTTGTTTCTTTCAGTTTCTTGTTTCCGTTTTTATTTGAGGTGCGTTAGGTGAAAGATTAGAATAGATCATCTAAGAATTTGGTAATGCTCCTATTCACTCTCATCTAGTCGTCTTTCTCGGTCCTACATTTGGTATCAGAGTCGAGTTTGATCACGTATTGACTTTAACCGACTTTGTGATCCGTAGGCGACAATGGAGAGAAATAGAAAAATACCGTTATTTGAGGGTCGTGACTATTCGTATTAGAATGTGCACATGAAAGCTTGGAAGTGCTATATGAGAGATCGTTGACTCCAACTATGATATTCCTATTGCTCGTATTTCTTAGGCTCGGACTGATCAATATGAGGATATTAACAAGGCTAGAAATATCTTGTTCATCAGTCTGAGTTGTAGCGAGTTTGATAGGGTTTAACACACTGCTAGAGATTTGGTCCACACTTAGTGTTTTTCATGAGGGTACAAACCGGATTAAGGATAGATATTAGAGCACTTACAACTAGGAGTATCAGATGTTTGTGCAGGGTCTCGGAAAGTCTTTATATGTCATGTTTGTGAGGTTCAATGGGATTGTCAGTAATCTTAGAGCCACTGGGGTTTTGCCTTATTCTGATCATGAGAGGACGATCAAGCTTCTCTATACTCTTGACCATAACATTTGGGAGGCGAAGATCTCTAGCATTGAAGAGTCATCTAACTACGATACCCTGACCTATGATGAGTTGTTAGTAAGTTTAAATCCATATTTGGTCTCTATTACAGAAGAGCAGGTGGATAAACTTGATGATGAAGATCTAGCGTTGATCGTGAATACCCGCTTCTACAACAACCGTCGAGACCGGAGGAGAGGCGGTCCTCGTGCTTGTTATGAGTGTGGTGATATCTCTCATTTCAAAGCAGACTGCCCCAAGTTCAAGAAGAAGGGAGACCGTAACCACGACTATAACAAGCACCTGAAGAATAAGAAACATCTATAGAAAGACCACGATAAGATGACTAAAAAGGCGGTCAAGGTGGCTTCATGAGATTGTTGCGGCGCTCAGCGATATCGACACTTCCTCAGGCCAGGATGATAACTCAGAAGAGGAGGACCAACCCGTAAAGAATAAGAAGGAGAACAAGGACTTCATCGACCTATGCTTCGTGGCGAGAGAGAACGAGGACCTCCAACCTAATTCATATGAGGTACAACCATCTTATGATCAGCTTTCTGTTGAGGTTGGTTGTTTAACTGATATGCTGGTTAGTCAAGATATGTTGGTTCATAGTGCGGTTAAAGAGGTTAAGAAACTCAAATCTAAGCTAGAGTGTTCGGTGTCTGAGCTTGAATTTCTTAGGTCTAGGGCTAAGGATGAGGAAGATGAGTGTGAAAGTTATGTTGTAGTGATGACTGAGTTTGCCGAGTTTCAGGCTTTGTATGCTTAAGTTGCCAATAGGTTTGAGATTGCTGAGAAGAAGCTTTTTGAGGAGGAATCTAGACCCACTCTTTTAGGTGCTTGCAAAAATTGCACTTTGCTCACAAAGAATGTTGAAATGGAAGTCAAGTGTATTAAGGAGTTAGTGTCTAGATTGGAGAGTGCTAGGTGTTCTAAGGATTTATACCCGAATTGTTCTACTTGCATCGTCTTTAAGGATAAACTCAACTGGGTAAAAGAGCAAGCTTGGAAGCTCATGGCTGAAAACGAGTACATCATTTTTCTTGTGGAGAAGTGCTCAGAAGGCAAGGACAAGATGGATTTGATTTTGGCCAAAACCAAGATGTGTGAGGATAAGGCAGAATTAGCTCTAGGTGTGGATTTGAGAGAGTGGCTTACAACTAGGTTGACAAGACTGTTCACCACATCCAGTACCCTTGAGACTGAAAAATTCAAGTTCAATGCCGCATAACTTGTGTGCTAGAAAAGAAAAATCCCATGCCACATAACTAGGGCTAAGGATGAGGAAGAGGAGTGTGAATGTTGTGTTGTAATCATGACTGAGCTATGTGGCATGAGATTTTTCTTTTCTGGCACAAATTATGTGGTATTAATCTTGGATTTTTCAGTCTTAAGGGTATTGGATGTGGTGAACACAGTCTTACCAAGCTAGTTATAAGCCACTCTCTCAAAAATCCAAAACTAAAGCTAATCATGCCTTATCCGCACACATCTTGATCTTGGTCAAAATCAAATCTATCTTGTCCTTGCCTTCTGAGCACTTCTCCACAAGAGAAATGATGCACTCATTTTCAGCCATGAGCTTCAGAACTTGCTCTCTTACCTAGCTGAGTTTGTCCTTAAAGACGATGCAAGTAGAACAATTTGACTATAGATCCTTATAACACTCAGCACTCTCCAATCTAGACTCTAACTTCTTAATGCACTTGACTTTCATTTCAACATTATTTGTTAACAAAGTGCAATTTTTGCAAGCACATAAAAGAGTGGGTCCATGAAAGTGCATCTAGACCCTCTAAGTGGGTTTTGGCTTATTGATGATAAAACGATTAAAGAACTAACATGCTTTTCAAGTTATGAACATGTTTAAGCATTAGTTGTGAAGATAAGTGACTCTTGACGCTCGCCGAAAATAATTGAAGAATCAACGAAGAGTACTAAATAGGATTTACATTCTTTTATTTTTGAAATTGAGTCTAGGATAGACGCTCTATTTAGAAGGTTGGATTTGATTGCTTGATTAGTGTCTCAATGCTCAAAAGATCCTTTAGAACCACCTAGTTGAAAGACACATTCACTCACGGACACAAAGGTCATTCTAAAAAATTTCACTGAGTCCGGAGTCTCCGGTGTTCACCGGATACTCCGGTACTCAGTATTTAGCCCGGAGTCTCCGAGGTAGACTCCGGCAGAGAGTCTCGGTTACGGTCTATTTTAATTTCGAAAAAGACCGGAGTCTCTGGTGTTCACTGGATACTCCGGTAATTTTAGTGTTAAAAGACCGGAGTCTCCGAGGGAGACTCCGCCAGAGAATCTCGGTTAAGCATTTATTTTAAAATCAAAGGGACCGGAGTCTCCGGTGTTTACCGGATACTCCGGTAATTATTTAGCGTTAACCGGAGTCTCCGATGGAGACTCCGGCAGAGACTCTCGGTTAAAAGATTTAATCTTTTTAAATGAAAAGAGAGACCGGAGTCTCCGGTGTTCACCGGATACTCCGGTACATGGAGAGGCCAGAGGGTCCGACTAGTCTCCGGACTCAATTTTTCTTTTGAGGGTCTATAAGGACCGGAGACTCCGGTGTTCACCGGAGACTCCGGTAATTTAACAGAACTGTAACGGCTAGTTCTGATACGTTCTGTGACCGTTCTGACGCCGTTTTTGGATTTAGGACCGGATACTCCGGTGTACACCAGATACTCCGGTAAGCTCTGACAAAAACAGTAACGGCTAGTTTGTGAGAGAGGGCTATAAATGCCTCCTCACCCCATGGCATTTAGTGCTTGCTGTGGCTGGAAAACTTTAGACCTCTTGAGCACTTTAAGAGCATTCAAAGTCCCTCCAATCACCTCTAGTGCAAAGTTTACAAATTTTTGAGAGTTTATGTTTGGAGAGAATACAAGTCACTTGAGCAATTGAGTTCTTCATCGAGCATCTACTGCAATCATCTCTCTTGAAGCTTTGGGCTTCTAGAAGGAAAGGAGTCACCCGTAGAGCACCCAAAACTTGTGGTGTGCCTCGGGTAGTTTGTAAACATCTTCGAATTGAGTAAGATTTTATAGCTTGATCTTGGTGGTCGCTAGAAGAGGATAGGGTTGGAAAAGACCCGGCTCTTTGTGCACCAAGAATTTAGATAGGTTCAGGCCGCACGGAGGCGTAATACCCTACTCCTGTGTGTTCAGTATGTTTTCAATGTTCTTCTTCTTTCCTTTCCTATCTTTCTCTATCTCTTCGGATGTCCCCTTCTGCCCAGAACGAGGGCACAAGTTCCCGTAAACAATAAATGGAAAGTGATCATCATGGGTCTACAGTTGATGTTACAGAGGGTTGAAAATACATCCCTCGGACGGTCCCATCGGTCTTCACGTCCCAGCTTTAGCAGGCGTAGGGGCGCCCAGCGGCCAGCCTTTGAGTACTCTCTCATGCTCGTTTGGTCAGAGTAAGTCTGACACGGTCTGATGTAACAGGGCGATAAGCGATAAGCCTCAAGCCCATCAAAGATATCTTGAAGTCGTCTTTTTTCATTGGCCCCGCGAGGGGACATGCGATGGGACCCGCCGTATTAATTGTGCCCACGCCTTCCTGCCAGGCGGCAGCAGGGACTAGCATATTCAGTACGGCAGGCGTGGGGGAGAGTGGTTGGATGTGATCGTCCACGTTCCCCATTAAATGAGGCATTGGGCCTCCCACCAACCGACACCTCATCGTGCAGTCCCTGCGGGGTCCATCGATATGGGGCTTGCCAGGTGCCCGGGGCTCTCTGGGTGCTCGGGGACCAACTGATCTTGGCCCTGAGCGCCCCCTCCCGGACCTTGCTTCCCTCGGGTCCTCGGGGCTCTCTGGGTGCTCAGGGACCACCTGTTCCTGACCCCGAGCACCCACTCCCGGACCATGCCTCCCTCGGGTCCTCGGGGCTCTCTGGGTACTCAGGGACCAACTGTTCTTGGCCCCGAGCACCCACTCCTGGACCTTGCTTCCCTCGGGCCCTCGGGGAGGTGGTCCCCGAGGGAAGGCACCATGTGGCACCGCACTGTCCTGGTCTCAGGACTCGGGAACCCCTAGATCCCATATCACCGACAGCAGCCCCCGGGCCTATCTGCAGGCGATGAACTAGAGACTGAGGGTGGGGCCCTATTTCTTCGAGGTCAATCACATCGTTGGTGCCACATGGCTTTCTGTCGCCTGGTGCCGAAATCTTTGCGGGCCTTACAATTTTTAGGCCCAAGCTCTTGGTATAACCCAAGGAGGAGCCGAAAGGGCGTGTGTTGTTTTGACTTTTGAGGAAGGCGATGATGAGGCGGGAGACGCCCAGGCTTCCGCGTGGACCGAGGAAAAGGTGCCTCGCTTATTGCGTCGAGGAATAAGGCGTTTGAACTCCCAGCGATAAAAAAGGGGAGAGGCAATGGACCGTTGCCTTCCTTAATCGCCATTCTTGCCTTTGCCATTCTTGAGCACTGGGAGCCTCTTTTCAGCCTTCAGTGCACCTTAACTCCAGCCACTTCCAGCGCATCTCCCACCCCCGAAAATGCCAAGGGCAGAAGGCGGCCGTCGGGGAGCGTCGAACGATGACGCCATTCTGCCAAAATTCCGCCTCCTGAACGTGGAGGGCACGGAAAAGGTGCGGAAGCTCATGGTCCCCGCTGGCCAGCGGGGAGCATCGGTGGTGACACCGGCAACCCATCCGCCTGCCCCGCGTGGGCCCAGGCAGATCGTCATCTTAGATGAACTAGACTGCGCTTTATGGGAGTTAGGAGAAGTTCGCCAATGCCTTGCCTTCGTCACTTCACTTCTTGAGGACGAACATGATGCCAACTAAAAAGAATCTGAAGATGAAGAAGAAGACTTGTCTATCCACTCACCCCTGTGCAAGATGATCTGTCTCAACACCCCCACCATAATTGGAGATGGATCAGTTGATTTCTCCCCGTCAGGGTCCCATACTAGAGAGGAGTCCCAATAGTATGGTATTTTTATAGATGGTCTTAGCGTTGTTAGAGTTGAGCGTCGATGTAATCGTTAAGGATAATAATATTGCTAGTGTGAGATTTGTTATGGTGCTAAGTGTGTAATTTAGATCTTTTGTTTGAGTGCCGTTGTGAGCTTTGGAATGCTTTGGCACCTTGTCCACAGATGCATCTTTATTCCTATATAATATAATATAGATGGGTTTCCTTAGTTAAATTATTTCTAGACTCGCTTATCTACTCCTGTCCCTCTTTCCAACCCTAATCAGATGGTTAACACAAGAAGGAGTATCAATACCCACGAAGAGAACAACAGCAACCAGAATCCACCCCCACCCCCTCCAATGACCTTGGAACAACAGATGGCTATGCAGACTCATATCTTGCAAGCTTTAGCCCAAACCATGGTGCGGATGCAGCAACAACAACCAAATCATATTCCTCAACCACATCAACCATCAATACTTGAAGAATTCAAAAGAACTCAACCCCCAGTCTTCAGTCATGCAGTGGAACTTATGGATGCAGATGATTGGCTGAAGGTTATAGAAAGGAAGATATAGGTTGCTCAGTGCAATGATAGAGAGATGGTTCTCTATGCCTCACATCAACTCGCTGGTCAAGCCCTAGACTGGTGGGAAGCATACTGTACCACACATGAAAATCCAACAGCTATCACTTGGATAGAGTTTAAATCCAGTTTTCGCACTCATCACCTAACGTCAGGAGATATTCGTCTGAAGAAGAAGGAATTCATGAGCCTGAAGTAAGGACCAATGACTATAAGGGAGTATGTGACCAAGGTTCCTCAGTTGTCTAGGTATGCTCCTAATGAAGTGGATACATATGAGAAGAAGCATGAACGTGTTCTGGAAGGTCTGAATGATGGTATGCTCTACTTCCACAAGAGTTTCCCAATTTCCAAGCAATGGTAAACAAAGTTTTGATGGTTGAACACAAGCGCCGTCAGTTGGATTAGAAGAAGAGGAAGATGTCTTTCCAAGGACAAGGAAGCAACACGTGTTCCCGTGGGGCAACTCAAATGTCTCCACAAGGCCCTATATTCCATTTCAACATTCAGTACCGGACTCAGTCGCAAGTCCCTGTTCAACGTTCCAACTATCAGACACCCCGTTCAACTCCACCAGCTACTCCTCATGTCAAGAACAGCCCAGCTACTCCTGGCCCAAACAAAGGATATTTCTACTGTGGAGAGAAAGGGCACTATGTGAGTAAATGCCTTAAGAGAGTGCAGGATCAGGCCAAAACCAATAACACACCAAGGTCAACTCTAGCCCCAACTCAGTCACGCAGTGGGAGTTAGAACCCCAGTCAGAACAACCGTGGACAACAGAATTATGTTCATGAGAAAGTCAACCATGTCACAGCAGAAGAAGTCACGATGCTCAGGATGTGGTGTACGGTATGTTCCTTGTTAACGCCCGACCTGCATATGTTTTGTTTGATTCTGGAGCTTCGCATTCTTTCATAACTACTCAGTATGTTGCAAAGCATGGTTTTCCTATGGTTATGATGAAGAATAATATGCTTATTAGCTCTCCTGGAGGAGGATTGAGGGCAAAGTATATGTGTCTTAGGATGAGACTTAAAATAACAGGGGTAGACTTCCCATCAAATCTTATAGTCTTGGAATATAAGGGCATAGATGTTATTCTTGGAATGGATTGGTTAGCCAAGTATGTGGAGTAATAGAGTGTGCCAGAAAGAGAGCTCGTCTAACAAATGGAGATGGAACCAAAGTCGAGTTCGTAGCTACCACACCAGCAAAAGAGGATTGTTCACTCAACCTAATGGAAGATGCACCCATTGATCAGATCAGATCAGAGTGGTTTGCGAGTTTCCCGATGTTTTCCTTGATGAATTGGCAGGTATGCCGCCAGATCAAGATATTGAGTTTGTTATAGAATTGGTACCTGATATGGCTCCTATAGCCAAAAGGCCATATAGAATGTTCACTAATGACCTAGCTGAGTTAAAGAAACAAATTCAAGAGCAGTTAGATAAAGGTTTTATCAGACCAAGTGCGTCACCTTGGGGAGCCCTAGTTCTGTTCGTAGATAAGAAAGATGGTACCCGACGAATGTGTGTAGATTATAGAGCACTCAATGATGTGACCATTAAGAACAAGTATTCGTTACCCCGGATTTAGGATTTGTTTGATTAGATGAGATGAGCTCGAGTGTTCTCCAAGATTGATCTAAGGTCTGGATACTATCAATTAAGGATTCGACTGTCAGATGTGCCCAAGACTACCTTCAGTACTCGATATGGGTTATATGAGTATACCGTCATGTCTTTTGGATTGACCAATGCACCAGCCTATTTCATGAACCTTATGAATAAAGTATTTCTGGACTACATGGATAAATTTGTAGTAGTATTTATTGATGACATTTTGGTTTTCTCTAAGAGTGAGGAAGAACATGAAGAGCATTTGAGAGTGGTGTTACAGACACTCAGGGAGATCAGTTGTATGCCAAGCTTAGTAAGTGTGATTTTTGGTTAGATCAAGTTGCCTTCATTAGACATATCATAATGGATGGAGGAGTAGCAGTAGATCCAAGTAAAGTAAAGGATGTGTTGAATTGGTTACCATCTATAAATGTGTCAGAGATCAGAAGTTTTATTGGATTGGCAAGATACTATCGCTGCTTTATAGAAGGGTTCTCTAAGATAGCTCAACCTCTTACCTCCTTGCTTTAGAAAAACATGGTTTTTAAGTGGAGCCCTGCTTGTCAAGCAAGTTTTGAAGAGTTAAAGAATAGATTGACTACAAACCCAGTGCTAGTTCTACCAGACATTAGCAAGAATTTTGATATATACTGTGATGCTTCGCGACAAGGACTTGGATGTGTTCTAATGCAAGAAGGTCGAGTCGTGGCCTATGTGTCAAGGCAAATAAGGAAGCATGAGGAGCACTACCCTACGCAGGATCTGGAATTAGCAGCTGTGGTTCATGCATTGAAGATTTGGAGACATTATCTCATTTGAAAACGGTGTGAGATATATACGGATCATAAGAGTTTAAAGTATATCTTCACCCAACCAGATCTAAACTTTCGTCAGCGCAGATGGTTAGAGTTAATCAAGGACTATGATGTGGGAATTCATAACCATCCAGGAAAAGCAAATGTAGTAGCCGATGCTTTGAGCCGGAAGAATTACTGTAACTCGGTGACGGTTCAAGATAGTCAACCTGGGTTATGGAAAGAGTTTGAGAAGCTCAACTTTGGATTTGTAGCCGATATGGAAACAACCACAATGGAAGTAGATTGCACTCTTGAACAAGAAATTCGGAAGGGTCAACTGGAGGACGAGAAGCTCAAAGAAATTAGGCAGCTTATTAAGGATGTTAAAGCTCCAGACTTTACAGAAGATAGTCAAGGTACTGTGTGGTTCAAAAAGAGAATCTGTATACCTAACCAAAAGGATATTAAAGGGATAATTCTGAGAGAAGCTCATGATTCATCATATTCTATTCACCCCAGAAGTACAAAGATGTATCAAGATCTCAAGGATCGCTACTGGTGGTATGGAATGAAGAGAGATGTTGCAGAATACGTAGCCATGTGTGATACTTGCAGAAGGTCAAAGCAGAACATCAGAGACCAGTAGGATTACTGCAACCCTTGAAGATACCTGAATGGAAATGGGAGGAAATTAGTATGGATTTTATTGTCGATTTACCCCGTACGCAAGGATGATATGATTCAATATGGGTCATAGTTGATCGATTGACTAAAGTCGCCCACTTTATCCAGTTAAGACTACATACAGTGGAGCCAGACTAGCAGAGTTGTATATGTCAAGAATAGTATGTTTGCACGGAGTGCCAAAGAAGATTGTATCGGATAGAGGTACACAGTTTACATCCAAGTTTTGGCAAAAGCTACATGAGTCTATGGATACAAAGCTAAACTTCAGTTTCGCCTATCACCCTCAAACAGATGGTCAAACTGAGAGAGTTAATCAGATATTGGAGGATATGTTAAGAGCTTGTGCTCTAAGGTATGGTAAAAGTTGGGATAAGAGTCTGCCGTATGCAGAGTTCTCATACAACAATAGTTATCAGGCCAGTCTTCAAATGTCTCCGTTTGAAGCATTGTATGGAAGAAAGTGTAGAACACCGCTATTCTAGAATGAGACCGAGGAAAGTCAAGTCTTTGGCCAAGAGGTTCTACGAAATGCAGAGAAGCAAGTTCAGATAATTCGAGAGAATCTAAGGATTGCACAATCAAGGCAGAAAAGTTACGCTGCTAACAGGCGAAGAGAATTGATTTTTGAAATTGGAGATTTTGTCTATCTCAAGGTTTCACCACTCAGAGGTCTTCGAAGATTCAAAGTCAAGGGAAAGTAGCTTATTAGTTTGAGTTACCGCCTCAGATGGCAGATGTGCATGATGCCTTTCATGTGTCTTAGTTGAAGAAGTGTCTTCGAGTGCCTAGTTGCCAATGGAAGAGCTAGATGTTCAAGAAGATCTCTCCTATACAGAGTATCATGTAAAGATTCTTGAGAGATCAGAAAGAGTGACCAAAACCAAAATAATACTAATGTGTAAAGTGCAATGGAGTCACCACTCGGAAGATGAGGCGACGTGGGAAAGAGAAGAAGACCTGAAGACCGAGTTTCCTCATCTTTTCTCCAATCTATCCGAATCTTGAGGGCGAGATTCATTCCAAGGGGGGTAGGTTTGTAACACTCTAATTTTCATTTTTGGCAATTCATAAAAATTTGCTAGATTTTACTTTGAGTTAAACCAAATTTTTTTATGAAGGTTAAACCTATTTTCTATAAAGAAACTCTAATTTGACATAGGAAATATTCGAATAATGTGCATCCATGCTGTCCTTAGACATGTAGGGTTTTTCTTTGTGTGGTATAGTCTTTGTTTGAGTGAATTTGCTTCAAATTTCAAACTTCAAATGAATTTAGAAAATCAAATCAAAAGGAAAAAAGATTAAACCCTACCTCGGGCCGCCTCCTCCTCTTTCCGGCCCACCTTCAGTGCCAGCTCGCTCGCCCCCGCTTCCCTGGGCCACGTCGCACTCCCGAGCTGGCCCAGCCACGCGCTCGCGCTCTGCCGAAGACGCCCGCCCGACCTCCGCTTTCGCCATCTGCCACTGACCAGTGTGGCCCGCTTGTTAGTACCTTCGTCCAAGTCAAAGAAGCCGTCGTCGTCGCGTCCAAGTCCGAGTTTGTCACCAATATTGAGTCCTAGGCCTTCCTGTGTCCTCCCGAGCCCCTATAAATATAGGTCACCTCTCCTCGAGCAGATCCAATCCAAGAAGTCATCGAGATCGAACCCAATTCGCCGGATTCGAGCTCGCCGCTGGCGCCAAACTCGCCACCTCGGTCGTGCTCGCTGTTCCGCCACTCCAAAGCCATCGAGCTTCGCTTTTGTTGTCGTTTCTCACCCTTTTGATCTTCATTTAAAACTCATTTTGGGCTCTTCTTACAAATTTCTTGAATATGGCTTATGTTTCACTTTTGTCATGCAAAAAGAATACCCAAGTGAAACGAGAATAGTCATCAACAATAACCAAACCATATTTGTTACCGCCAATACTTATGTAGGCAATCAGCTCAAATAAGTCCATGTGGAGAAGCTCCAATGGCCTTATAGTTGTCATCACATTCTTGGCGGGATGAGGTGCTCCGACTTGTTTTTCCGCTTGACAAGCACTATAAATTCTATTTTTCTCAAAAGAAACATTTGTTAGTCCTAGGATGTGCTCGCCCTTTTGAAGTTTAGATAAATTCCTCATGCCAACATGGGCTAGTCGGCGATAACATAGCCAACCCATGCTAGACTTAGCAATCAAGTAAGTTTTAGACGTCGTTCATCCGTTGAAAAATCAACAAGATAAAGTTTGCCTTTCAACTTACCCGTGAAAACTATTGAAATGTCTTCCCTTCTAGAGATGATCACACCCTCATTAGTAAAAAGACAATTATAACCCATTTCACAGAATTGTGACACGGATAACAAATTATAATTAAGAGACTTAATTAACAAAATATTTAAAATAGAGTGATCATTAGAAATGGCAATTTTACCTAAATCTATTACCTCTCCTTTTCTATTATCGCCAAAGACGATGTTTTCATGTGATCCTCCATCTTCTTCAAAAGATGAGAACATACTCTTTTCTCCGGTCATGAAGTACTTGGGGGAGTCATTATCATCATCACTAATTAAGAGTGATTTTCTTGGTGTAGGCTCGCGGATGGCAATAGTGGTAATTCCTTCATCATCGGAGTCGGAGTCGGAATTTGAATCCCACTCCTCTCCAATGTGTGCTTGACCCGAATATTTCTTCTTGTGGGTCTTATATTTGTCCTTCTTGAATGGCTTGCTCTTGTTGTCTTCCTTGTCTTTTTCCTTCTTCTTGTTGGGGCAATCGGCTATGAAATGGCCAATTTCTCCATATTCATAGCATGCCCTCTTAGATGTTCTCTTCTTAGACATGTCTCTCTTGTATTTGGAATAGCCACACTTCCTCATGAATTTCTTGAATCTCTTTACAAAGAAGGCCATCTCTTCATCTTCGGAGCTTTCTTCTTCACTTGTACTTGATTCTTAAATTTATTTGCTTTTGCTTTCCTTGAATGCAACCTCCTTGTTCTTGTAGGTTGAACTTTGCTTGGCATGAATCTTCACTTCATTGGCTTCTTACTCCATGAGCTCATGGGGAAGTATCCTCCCGAGCACATCGCTCGGTGTGAGCCTTTTGTAATCTCTTCTCTCTCGGAAAAGTGTCACCAAAGTGGGATTTCTAGGAGCAAAATCTCTAAGCAATCTTTTCACCACTAAGCAAAACACTTGTAGCTTGGGCATTACAGTGCATGTTTTGCTCTTCATTGGAAGTGAGCTCTTGATCTTCATCCGGTAAGTCACAACCTGTGCAAACAATCTTCCAAATGGTGCACGTCTGGATGGCACAGAGATATAATTGCTAGAAGAATTTAAACGATCATAATTAAAAGGTATTTCACTTTCCTTTCCCTTACCATTACCATCGTCGTTCTTCGATGGATCATCTTTTAGACTCCTCGTGCTTCCGGATGTTGACATATTAAATTCCTCCAAGCGGTGAAGCCTTGCAGGAGGTTAGGCTCTGATACCAATTGAATGTACTTAAAGTCGCCTAGAGGGGGGGTGAATAGACATTTCTGAAAATTAAAACTCAGCAATGGATTATTCAGAGGCCGGATACTCCGGTGAAGGTCGGATACTCCGAGCTGTCCGGGGTATCCGGTCTAATCTGGAATATTCGGGTTATACACGATTTCAAAAATAAATAAATCTAAGCAAGTTTACTAGAATCTAAAAGATACCACAAGTTCTACTATGAGTAAAATGCTTAAACAACAATAGCTTGCAGTAAGATTCTCACGAATACTAGAATTTTGGCAAAATCCCAAAACTATAAAAATTAGTAAAACTTGCACAAAATGAGGAGACAAGAATTTACCCCGGAGTTCATCCACCTCACAAAGAAGTGCCTATGTCTCCGTTGAGGAGCTCACAAAAAGCTGGGTCTTTTTCAACCATATCCGCTCCTAGCGACCACAAAGATCAAGCTAGGTTTTCTTACTCAAATCGATGGCGATTACAAACTTTCTATGGCACTCCACAATTCTTGGGTGCTCTACGGGCAACTCCTTGCCGTCTAGGAGCACGAGGCTCCAAAAGAAAAGATCACAAATGAGTGCTTGATGACGAATTCAATGCTCAACAACTCAATTACTCTCTTAAACACAATCTCTCAATTTTGGTGCAAAACTAAACACTAGAGATGTTTGGCCGGCTCTTGAATGCTCTTAGGACGCTTTTTCAAAGTGTAGCTCAGCAGCAACAACAAGCATTGAATGCTAGGAGGTGTGGGGGTATATATAACTGACCCTCAAAAACTAGCCGTTACTGTTCTAACTCACGTAATCCAAAGTATCCGGTGAACACCGAAGTCTCCAGCCTGAAATCCAAAACGGGCTCAGAACAGTGTCAGAACTATTCGTTACGGTTCTGTTGAACTGCCCGGAGTATTCGGTGAACACCGGAGTCTCCGGTGGGACTTAGTCACCTCAAAGAAACAGTCCAGAGATTTGCCGGACTCTCTGGTCTCTCCAGGTGCCG
Source organism: Phragmites australis (assembly GCF_958298935.1). Taxonomy (NCBI): domain Eukaryota; kingdom Viridiplantae; phylum Streptophyta; class Magnoliopsida; order Poales; family Poaceae; genus Phragmites; species Phragmites australis. The sequence goes on from NC_084927.1 coordinate 17,902,823, forward strand.
GAGTATCCGGTGAACACCGGAGACTTCGGTCATTTAAATTAAATGTTAACCGAGACCCTCTGGCAGAGTCTCACTCGGAGACTCTGGCCAAAAACTTCATCTACCCGGAGTATCCGGTGAACACGTAGACTCCGGTCTTTTTAAAATAAAAGCTTAACCGAGGCTCTCTGCTGGAGGCTTTCTCGAAGACTTCGGCCAAAATTCACCAAGTACTGGAGTATCTGTTGAACACCGGAGACTCCAGATAATTAAAAATAAATCAGAACTGAGACTCTCTGGCAGAGTCTCACTCGGAGACTCTGGCCTAAAACACTGAGTACCAGAGTATCCGGTGAACACCGGAGACTCCAGACTCAGGACATTTTGCCTATTTTTCCCGATATCCGTGGGTGAATGTGTCTCTCAACTATTGGTTCTAATAGGTTACTTTGAGTATTGAGACACCATCAAAGCTGACAATTGCATCCCTCTTAATAGTACGACTTCTCTTTTCTTTTCAAGGATAATTTTTTTTTAATCCTATTGAGTACTACAAACTGCTTCTCTTTTCTTTTCAAGGGACGTCAACGTCGTGTATCTTCACCAATGAGACTAAAACCTGTTCATAGCTTCAATAAACACATTAGTCCCTTAATCATTTTGTCATCAATAACCCAAAACCCACTTAGGGGCCTAGATGCACTTTCAATCTCCCCTTTTTGGTGATTGATGAAAACACGATTAAAGCTTACAAGAGATAGCTAAATTAAAAGATTTTGAATTCTAGAATATATGGTGAGCTCCCTCTAAATGTGTGCATTGGTTGAGAATCGAGTTGAGCTCAAATGCACATATTTATAAGAAAATTTTGCAAGAGCTCCCCCTATATTCTAGGATCCGTGGTATACAAGTTTGTGTATATATAAATATTCATGATACATATGACAAGATATTTGTCACTCAATCTAATAAAGAGATAAATAATCATAACAAGACAAACTTAACAAGCATCACACTAACATAAAATGTCTTACCAATTTTAAACACACCACATAATTCATCACAAATAATACGTATGTCTTAATGTCCAACAGAGATGAAAAGAAAAGATTAGAAAGCTTGAAAAAAGAAACTAACATCTCTCCCCCTTTGGCATCAAGCACCAAAAAGAGAAGAGGAGCTAATCACTGCTTTCCTCATAGATTTCATCTCCGTCGTCGTCGTCCCCACTTCCATCGTTGTCACCATTATGAGAAGAACTTGCTCCAAGGACGTCTTCTGCATCAGAGGAATCATCATCATGCTGTGCTTGGGAGCTCTCTGCAGCCGTTTGGGCTTCATCATACCAAGCCTAAGGATTTTCAAACCCAACGGGTGCACTTTCTGCTTCGTCTGAGGCAATGGGAGAGCAGGGCGGCTGAAGATTCATGGAAGCATACATGGCTTTTTGGCGCTTCTCCATCTTCCTTAATCTGATATTCTGCTCTTTAATTTGTGTGGCATTATCAGTGCACATGTTGAATATGGCCTTGAGAGTACTCTTGATAAATGAGGATCCTCGTGGTGGAGCACATCTTGAATCAGTCTTTCTAGTGCACGGGGGAACACGAGGTGGAGATAGCGATGGAGAGGGAGCCTTAATGTTCAGAGGCCTCATACGATAGGGCTCATATTTGATCTCTTTCACAAATATCTTCTTGGATATTCTCTCAATGATGGACATGATATAAGGAGCATATCCACAGCTCTTGACAGGAGATTTGGAAGTAAGATGATCTCTTCCCAAAGAAAGTATGCAGCACTAAACGGTGCATGGTCATTGGACATTGCAGCAAGAAGATTTCTCGAAATACTTTGCACCGTGGTGGCATCTCCGCTCTTGGGTGCCAAAGTGAGCCGAAAAAGAGAGTTCAAACATCTATAGAAAGGCCTCATCCCAGTGAGTTTTTCAAATTCAACCCTTCCATGATTTAGATATATGAAACCCAATTCTTTCAGAGTGAGTTGATGCTCGTTATGAATCTGATCTTTGTGGGTGTCACGAGTATCAAACCTAAAGTGGTGAGCAAAAGCTCTAAAACTCACTTTATATTGCTCTCCCTCTGTCATCCAGTACATGGAGGGATTTTCTACTCCATCAAACCAAATAATGGCATAGAATTGTGCTATTACTTCTTCATTCCAATCATATTTAAATGCCATGTTGTTCTTCACTTTCTTGTGTTCGCAAGCAGCTATGACCTCATTGAAATGGGCATGTATTCTTGAAAATATTAAAGAAAAAATATATAAAAGAATTCCATATCTATCTAAACTATAAAATCACGAGTTGAAACAATCCTATGCACGCCCTAAAAAATGCTCACGGAATAACCAACACCCTCAGATCTGTCAACATCTAACAAATCCAACAACCAAGATTTATTTGATGGTGTTTCATTCAATCCAATGGCTGAGAATGATTTGTCATTAACCATTGGAAATCATATGTCTACCCAACAAACGTCCACAGAACTATCTGAACCCTCAAATCTGAATCCAATGGCCGAGATTGCGTTGTCCCTCCATCATTCCCTCACTCAATTGAGAAATCATTGATTTGCTTTGTAAAATTTGCTCCCATTAATCCCGATTGTTAATTTCCTTCCAAAACAAGATCATACAATCAATTGGAGGTCAAATTTGGCCCCCAATATCCTCCCTAGATGTGGTAAATTTCCTATTAAATATTTAGAATCACATGCACTCACCTCCCTTCCTAATCAATTAGTACATCAATTTAGAAACCATGGCCTCCAGGGTTTCTTCCCGCAGCACTGTCAACTTGGAAACTTCAGTCAACCAATCAATTAGCTAACACCGACTGACAAGCATGTCCACAACAGTGTCCTCCTGAACACATGTGTCTAAATTGGATGGCCGGTGGGTGCTCCATCCCAACGATGGCTACAATAACGTGGTTGAAACAAGTGTCATCATGCTAGACAAGATGAGGCACATGTTCTTTAATAAGATCGTTCTCTCCATGTTGCCTGACACCGAAGGTCAAGAGTGCATGACCATGGCTGTGCTCACGAGGTCCATAGAGGTCACGTTCTGCCAGGTCAGGGTTAATAGTGCATGGTCGCTGCTCGATACCTACTTGGAATGCTTTGTGAACTCCGTCATACACTATAAAGAGAGATTCTTGGCAATTGACTGCACCGGAGAGATCTCCATCAGCAGCAACATCATCGTCGGTGCAACCCTAACCGCGAAGCTGATGCCATCACTGTAGCCACCTGCACAATTCAGCCATCATAGCTACTTGGAATCAAATAGTGAACTGCACATGGTCGGCGCCATGTTGAACATGTTACATAGGGCACGACACTTTAACTATAGCAGCATGATCTACATAGTGCAATCTCCTAGATCGAAGGCCAGAGTGGTGTAGGGTGAATGATGTTGGTGACCTAACACTATTCATGTCAAAGTATTTCAGTGACAACTTTAGTGGAACAAGCGTCTCCAAGTACAAGAGGACTAACATCTACTTCTTGGAGCCTTTATATGCGGATCAATATGACTTAGCCCATCGTTTGGAGATCGTTGACATAGCTACAGGTATATCAGAAGTGACAGCTTTCCACCAGAAGATGCAGGGTTACATGGCTCTAGGTTGGATCCGACCGAATATCTGAAAGGGAGGTACAAGAATGTTGATTGAAGGTTTATATAGTAGGGCAAGTGGTTCGGATGTGTTTGGTTCATAGCCGCAAGTGGCAACAAAAAGTGTTAGATATGCTATATTTGGGTATTGTTACCTGTCATAGTTCCTTCAAATGGTGGTGCTATTTTTACTGTTTGTAATGAGCTATTTGATTATCTTATACTTCACAAGTGTTATTACATAACTTGATTTACTATCAAAATATGTATCATCATATTCAGTTACTTGATTTACGTTAACTTGGAATACAACATGTGTCCGCATAATTTAGAAACCGTAGTTATACAATTGTTTATGTGTATCGCACATGCGCAGCTGCTGGTAGCACCGCAAGTGCCAGACAAGCAACAATGAGCCACCACAATGTCTTTCTCTGTTCCATAGCACACATGTATGCATGCCCATAGGACAATTCCTCCGTGCCATCACATAACACAATCTTCGACACCATAGACCGTACAACTCCCGTGTACATCTCCTGGTGCAATTCACCTCCACCACACCATAGCATGTATAACTCTCGTGTAAGTCTCATGGTGTGATTATCTTCACGTGTACCGCTCCCTAGTCCAAACATCTCGTATGACCTCCTAACCGCCTTAACCTCAATTCCTCCCTGAACCTAGTCCCGATCCTGTCACCGACCACATCTGCCCTCAAGACAACACCTACACATGAACATAACCAACAACAAATTTCGAGCACAAGTTTCACAAACTTGACTCATGTCTATTCACACAACACCACTCATATGAGTGCATTGCACAAAACAAAATCACAAATATAATTTTGCTACCATGAGCATCATCATCACATGCACATCATCTATAATTATTATGCAACCACAAGCATATCAAGCAATATGTTATCAACGCATGCACATTATCACATGAAATGATAAATCACTTTGTGCTTTTGTCAATTTCACAATGAAGCCAGTACAGTCAATTTTTTATCACACATGATCTCACAGCGTGCGGCCTGTTATCTTTAAATTCTTGACCCCATTCTTGAAATTTTATGCCTCCATATGATTTTAATATTTTAAAAATCTTGATTCAACATTTTTCGAAACCAAGTTCAACAATTTTGGTACATTAATTCAACATTTTTCAATTTCACCATTTAGCCTTGCTATTTGTGCCTTTGTATACATTCAACATTTTGAAAAACTTGATTCACCATTTTGCAAAACCTAGTTCAACAATTTTAAAACACTACTTCAATGTTTTATATGAAAAATGTTAAAACATTATATTAAATTGTTGAAACAGTACATTCCAAATGCTGTTTAAAAAATCAAAAATATGATAAATATATCCATATTGGGTCTCATTTTGTTGCATTATTATAAATAACATCATGGTTCAAACGAATTCATATTAGGTCTCATTCTGTTTCGGAGAAAAAATAGTTTGAAGTTTGAAATACAAACTAAATCCCGCCCGCCCCAACCACACATTGACACATGTCCCATGTACTGTGGTAGCCCTAGCAGCCCGCAAAGCGTCCTCGCCATCCTATCGACCCACTGCACCAAACTCAAATCGCGCTCACCGTAAGTAATTTAAGGACACACTACCTATACGAATCATCACTAGATGTCACCCATTTAGTTAGTGCTCGGCCAGACCGGTGCGTTTGACTATATGTGATGCGGTGCTAGTAGGGCTGGCAATGGGTCGGGTCGGGTCTAGGTGGAGCATACACATCATTGACGGTGTAGGAGTCGACACGCATGTTGATGCTTGTCACCAGGGAGTCATACTCACTGCCGAGACCGCGAAGAAGGTAGGTGATCATCTCCTCGTCTTCAAGGGGCTTGCCAATGGCAGAGAGGGTGTCAGCGAGATGCTTTACCTTGCGGAAGTAGTTGGCAATGGTCATGTCTTCCTTCTGAATTGTTGTGAGTTGCATGCGTATCTGCATCACCCGCGCACGAGAACTTGACGCGTACATTTTCTCCAGAGTGCGCCATGTGTCATGCGATGTCGTCGTGCCCACCACGTTCCCGAGCACCTCCTCAATGAGAGAGGAGACGAGGGTGCTCAGGACAAGCTGATCTTGATGGTACCAGGTGGTGAAGTCTAGGTTGATGGCGATCCGACGAGAACCACCTTCTTCATCAGCTGGCAGCATGATTTTTTGGCTAGGGTGAGGGATGGAGCCATCAATGTATCCAAGGAGCCCTTGGCCTCTCAGATAGGGTAACATCTGTGTTTTCCATAGCAAGTGATTATCCTACGTGAGTTTCATATTGATCATGTAATTGAAAGATGGTGTGGGTAGTAGGCCGGATTGAGGAGACGGAAGCTGAGTGATTTGTAGTAGAGGAGCATGGGAATGCCGAACGCACCGATCCTCGCTGGGCCTCGCTGGGATCGTGTTCCATATATAGCTCAAGTGATTACAATGGATTCGTGATCCGGTTAAGTAGGATTGTGCCTGCATGTCCGCAACTACCTAACGACTCTGGACGCGGTCACCACGTCACAGGTACGACTCAGGAATACAATCTTACAAATTCTAACACAACGACGCTCAGGAGGCAGCAGGTAGGAGTAGGACGTACACGCCCAGACGATGAGACGAGTTTGTTGCAGTGAGCCAGTAGTGGCTACCGAATCAAGCCACGCAGCTAGCTGCAGGGACTGAAACCAATCGGAGTCCTCCAAGTTAGTGGATTCGTGATCTCTAAAGCCTTCAACTGAAACCAATCGGAAGCAAGGACCATATAATTATAATATAAATAAAATAAAATAATGCCACACAAGGGGATGTAGCTCAGATGGTAGAGCGCTCGCTTAGCATGCGAGAGGTACGGGGATCGATACCCCGCATCTCCAGATTTTTTATATGTTTTTGTGTTCCCTGTTTGTTTCTTTTTTTTTGGTAAAAGTTAGTCGCTTTGCACACTGCGTGCTCATTTACTTTTTTAAAAAAAAGAGTTAGTCCATCTATCTATGGTTGTGGTTCAAGTATTTCTCGATCTACTGTTGTAGCCAATGCAACAACTTGCAGCATGATCGCTCTCTGTCAGATCTCTTTTTAACTATGTACTGCTAAGACGCATGCACGTGACTTGCATGGCCTTTTTCTTCGGTAATATCTTCTTACCTATACTAAAATGATGAGTTATAATAAATTTAAACGATTTTATTGTACATCTTACACGATTAAACTGTCTGTGATTAAATTTGGTCTCCATTTTATAATATAGAAAATCATAATTAATTAGCTGATTAACAATCAACCTACTCCATATGCGTCGTCCTTGATCGTTTTACTTGATTGTAGTGTGCTCTCTCTTTACTTATGTCAGTCTATTTTAAAAACTTAAATTAAGATAAATAATCATTACATAATAAAAAGATAAGGCCAATCAATAGTGTATTATTTTCTTCCTCACTTTTAAAACTACGGCAAGATCTCTAACGATTGTATTCTCTTTCTTTCTCTTAGTTTATTTCTAAAATCCAGCCACAGTCTCCGGTCTCTACTACCGTCTGCACGAATCAACAAGTAACAACCTACCATCTGCACGAATCAACAAGTAACAATCTCAACTCCAGTCACGCATCTATCACCTCTGTAGGTGGGCATTGCCTACCTCCGCTCATCAGCTTATACCCACCTTATCAACGCCAATCACCTCCGTTGATAGATGACGACCATCTCCTCAACACCATTCATCTCCGTGTTACACGACCACTTGGATTCAATTACCGTGTCTGTAAATTTCTCTTTTATTATATTATATTCTTTTACTTCTTCGAATTACTATATACTAAATTAATTTTATATGTGTGAAATACATATGCAATTACTAGTGTTAAGGTAATGGCACACACGTAGGGCACGCCGCATGCATGCATGTATTATGTATAGTCCGAATCGGACCAGGCCAGATGAACTATCTCATTTCCCTTGCAACTTGCAAGCCGGGGCAAGCGAAGCCACGCAGCCTACTAAAGGAATTTGCAGATGTAACTTGGTTTTTGGGAACGGGATTAACGGTCATTCCCAAGTCCGGATATATCCAGGTACCGTGCAAGCACAAACTAAACCGTGTCGAACTCCAACTAGCAGTGAGGAATCAAAATAGTCAGAATTACTTCTAACTAGATCAAAAAATCTCGCAACATTTCTTTCGGAGTGACCACTAGATAAGAATATAGAGAAAGTTCACTAGTTAGAAATATCCATAGACAAACCAATAAATTGGCCAAACACCTTCTTAATCAAAGTGTCTGGAGAGACTATGTAGAGAAGAATTTTTTAAAAAAATATAATTTTATTTTATTAGAAAATTGCAAAATAATAGCTAAATTCATAAAATTACAAGAATAAATACCTGTCGGTACTCCGAATGCCGACAGTCTACGTAGCACTAGGTCTCGGGTCTGTCGACACGTGGAATGCCAACAGGTTGTGAGTCCGGCTAAATGGTCGTGCGACGTAGGCTTTTCGTGTAGTGTAGTGGCATGTCGGCATTCCGCGTATCGATAGGTGATGCATCATGACATGTCAGCAAGCGAAATACCAACATGCCTTTATATATTCCTCGGCCGTTGATTTATCTCTCACGTATGAGCATACACAAATCGTGTGGCGACGAGCGGGCGGCGGCGGGCTGAGAGCGGCGGCTGGCGAGGCAAGCAGCAGCGGCGATAAGTTTTGTTTTCTTTTTTAAAAGAAATAGTTAGAAATTTAGTAGTAGTTAAAAATAAATATAGTTAAAAAATTAGAAATTAGGAGAAAATGTAAGATATGAAATAGTTAGAAAAACAGTAGGTGATTTAGAAAAAGTAGTAGAAAATAGTTAGAAATTAGGAATAGTTAGGAAAATTACAAATAATTAGAAAAATAGTAGGAAAATAGTTAGAGAATATTAGGGAAATGTCGAGTAGAGGAGATAATTTAGAAAGATAATTTAGAAAAATAAGGGTATGAAATCTAGAATATAGTATGTATAGTTCAGAAATTAGTTATAGAAAATATAGTATAGTTAGATAGGAAATGTAGAATAGTTGGAAAAATTCAAATATTTCGGTAACGTAGAGTTAAAATAAGTATATGATATGATTTGAAAATTGGATATTATTAGACGTACATATTTTTCGTCAATGTAGGAATTGTACATTTGAATTGTTATGGATTTTCGTAGCATTGTATTTGAATGGAAAGAGGGAAATGTGATTCATTTAGAACTTTGAGCAGAAAATTTTTGATACGTGTACAATAGATAATGTAGCATAGAGCATACATAGTTAGGAATTTTGCAATAGTTAGACAATCTAGACTAGTTTGAAGTCGAATTGTTATGAATATGTAGTACAAATAATTCATAGTTTTAGGAAATTTAGAATAGAAATCGAGTAAATTTTTTGACAACAATACATTTAGAATAGTCTAGTGTGAAAAAAAGAGTATGTTAGCGGTGATATTTGATGGTTATGTAGAATACAAGTGATGATGTTGAATAGATTTTTGTGGTCGTAGCTATTGTATGTTGATTACAATTATTTAACCCGAAGGAGTATAATATGGTTGATGAATCAAGTATGTCGATCGTGGTGGGGTTCAGAGTTTTTTTACAGCCCTGGATATGTCATGCAGTGTAACAGTGGGGTGGATATGAGTAATTTCCTATATGTGGACACAGATATGCATAGTCGGGGAGAGATTCGACGGTCCCAAGTGTTATGTTGGTTGTATAATCTGTTGTAACTTAGTTCGGCACATCAATAGTTGACGATAAAGGTTCTGATTCCAAGACGTTGAGAAACCGGTTGGCAGTGGGAGCTCTTGGATGTTACATGTTCAAAGTAATGACAACAATTTGTGTCACTGGGGTTGAGATAGGGTTTTTCCCATTGCATCCTTGTAGAAGCGAGCAATGTTGGGTCGATAGAAGCCGAACCTAGCACCGTAGAAGCTGTTGGTGAAAATGTTGTCTATGAGTTGGTGCAGGAGAGTGTGGTTCCGTAGGTACCCCTACATACTAGTGCATCGGTTGAGATACAGACTACAAGAGAAGAACGTAACGACGAGGAAGAAAATCAGTCCACGATGCGTGCTGATCAGAGAGAGAGGGACGAGGCAGTAGTGGACTAGATGGAGGCAAATAACGATGAGTTCCAGCACATTTGTGGACTCAGGTGTAGGAATACCGGAAGAATGGAAAAATTTTGCATTGGAGAAGTTGACGGTGAACTATGGACACGAGTCGGCATGGGAGTGTGACTCCATCGTGATGACCAAAAGCCAGATATTTTATGATAAGGTCCATCTGCAGCATGCAGTAAAGAGATGATGCTTCTTAAAGAAGAGGGAGTTCAAGGTGATAATATCTAATCCTTGGACATACGACGTTAAATGACAACACCTCATTCCTGACTCAGATTTTAGACACCGTGGTACTTATTGCTGGAAAGCTATAGTAATAAGTACCAGCTGCCCATTTCTTTTGAGAGGTACCTCAACACATGACTGTGCTTAGATGTGCTTTTAAGGGTAACCCAACCATGTTGCCCTTGTATCATTAATGATTAGTTGAGACTGTTCCTACATGATGAAAAAGAAACTACTCCATGTTGTTAGAGAAGAGGGAGCTGGAGTTGAAGATAGAAGCGCACAAGTCACACATACTACGGTGCGATTGTGTTATAATAGCAAGACATGCCCAGGTAGAATCAAATGACTACACCAAAAAATAGTTTTCACAGGGAATCTTTACCAAGCATCAATACCATAACTTTTCTAACTTTCACAGGGAATCCCATAATCCAGATCCCAGCCATGCACATACACTCAGTCCATGTACCAGCACTAAGCCACCATAAATAACCCCACCCTCAACCATGGATACACCACTCCTTCCTCAGCTCTCTCAACTGCAATGTCTTCCTCAGCTCCACCAAGCCCACTCAAGAAATATTGAGAAATTTTCATCCCCAGAGGGTCGAATCACTGATGTGCTTCTGTGGTGACCCTTGTAGGCTTCGCGAATCTCAGGAAATCTCCTACACATATAGCCTATGCTTCTTCATGTGTGTCAACTACCAGTACGATAAACCTCATCATAGACCGTACGAGTACTCACCGGTTTAGCATCACTCATGTGGCACTTTCCATACGATTTTATGCACTATTTTACTAATCTTCCATCTTTTTTCATTTGTGAAGTCTCCTCCACCTATATGTGACTTCATGGAATGGCTCAACATGAGCAAAATGAGCACAAGAAGCAGTGGGTCGATATGAGCATGCGGTGGAGGAGGGAAATGTACGAATGCAAGGAGTACGAGTAAGAGAATGAGGAACTACAACTGAAACGTCAGGAGGAGGAGCACATGAGGAAGGTATCGGAGGAGCTCGCAGCGGCTGAAGCACATGAAGCAGAGAGGGAAAGGAAGTGGGAGAGAGCCCATCGTGCTAAGGCGGTGTGCCCCGATGCCTTAAGAAAGGGCAAATAGCCGAGGTACACTCAGTAGAGAGCATCTAATGTAACCTGGCATATTTTTATTCCCTAAGGTATGTTAGGATTAGTAGCGACACAATATTAGGTTAGTCTTTATATGTATCGTACATGCTAACGTTTGTTGTTATTATTTCTTTATGTTTATCAGCGTATGTAACCTCCGTGCAGAGTTCTATAATAATTGTGCTTCCCAACTACTATTGTTCGCAAAATTATATTTTGTATCCTCCCAATATTACTTTACTAAAAAATTACTAACACAATTTTTTACTAACACAATTTTAGATCAACTAAATCAAGAAATGTCAACAAAATCACATCGAACAAAAAATAGGAAAAAATGAATCACTCTGTGATGCCGTTAGCCTCAGCCGCATTAGGAAACATCCACACGCCTCATTGTCTTAGCCTCCATGTAGTCATAGTTGATATTTTCAAAAGAGTGTGAATTCTTCTATAGGATATATACTGAGTTCTGATGACGCCTCATTGATATTTCACAAATTATTATTAAAAACCAAATAAAAAGAGATGTAACATATCGGCACGTGAAATACCAACATGACTATCAGTATTCTAATTATCGACATTCCTGTCGGTAAATACCGAGATGCCTTTTCTCCGTATTCCGCGTGTCGACAGGCCCCCAAGCCCAGTGCCATGTAGGTTGTTGGCATTTGGAGTACGGACATGTCATTTGTTGGTACTTCACGTGCCGACAGATACTTGTTATTGTAATTTTGTAAATATAGCTACTGTTTGTACAATTTTCGAACAAAATAATATTATTAAAAAATCATGTAGAGAATCTATCACACATTTTTTTTTAAAAAAAAAAGAAAGATAGCAGGAAAAGCTCGGTTCCGTGCAATTATCGGAACGTTCCCATGCATATCCAAGATGAGATAGACTTGATATTGACCTAAAGACGAAGTTAAGCTTGTTGTAAGCAACTCAAATGCATGTAGATATGTGAACCATCTCTTTATGTGGCAGTGGAGACGCAAGGAACAACTTCACCTATCAGAGTATACAAATTCTGGTGTTTAAGATTTACACATACGTGAGCGTCATCTTTGTAATGAAAAAAATATATATGTAGATCGTGTTTGTAGTGTACACGCACAAATGCTCTGGCACATCTATCATACTTCTAGATCTTTTTTCTTTGGAACCAGGTATATATATCCTTTCCTACTCTAGCACATCTATCATACTTATATTTCTTTTTTCTTTCGAACCGGGTATATATATCCTTTCCTATTGAAGACTGGGAAAGGTAAGCAAAAGAAGAAACTAACAGAAAAGTGGGCAGGATACAGTTTTTGGCCTAGAAACACTGGCAACTAGCAGATACCTAGATATACAAATCAAATATAAGCAGGAACAAGACTTGATTGAACTGATCGATCACGCTTCAGTAACCGATGCCGATGCTGCTTCCTCCTGCTCTTCTTCCCTACCCCCTTCTTCTCCTCTAGCTCCTTGTGCACCAGCTCATCTTGTCCACGGTTGATCTCCTTCACCTCTATGCTGCTCAGCGAGATCTTAGCTTCCTTGCTTTTACCCCATAGCACGCAGTAGAGGCCTCCAGACAGCAGGACTCCACCAATAATGCTGCCGTTTATTCTTATTTTTATATTTTTTTTGAGAGAGAGAGAGAGAGTAGGAGGAATTAACATTGACGATCCCGTGAGTTACGTTCATCCAGGAAAGATCGATGTGAGTTCTCTTCTATCATTACAGTTTATCTTATTTGGTTATTACCTACCTGCCGTGGTGAACGATCTCTCCTAAAAAGGAGCAGCAGCAGCAGAACATTGTTAGGACGGAGCAGAGCGGAGCCCAGGCGGTGAGGAAGACTGGGGCTTTCATCTCACGCACCATGCTTGCAGGTAGTAGCAGACCCCAAACACGACAAACACCTGACCGATTTGTTCCATTGATCCATGCATGCAGCAAGCAAATTAAAGCGGTTAAATGTTTATCATTATTATCACAAATTTGATATCTAATTGTTGCTTAATTTCTTTCTAAAAGAAAGGGGAGAATAGGGAGGCACTGTCTGCTGAACGTGCACTTATCCAGTGATCACCCACTAACAGTTGTGAAAACCAGACAACAATTTTTGAAACCTAGTTCAATAATCTCTAAAAATGTGATAACAACTTTTAAACCTAGTTCAACAACTTCTAAAAACCTGGCAACAATTTTCTAATGTACTTCAACTATTTCCTAATGAGTTTCAAGGCCCTCACGTCTTCTCTCCCGAGGCGACTCAGGGGTGATCCCTCGGCGCGGCGCCCGCTTCCCGTCAACCCGCTCGGCAAGTGGCAGCGCCAAGCAGTTGTCACCGCATCTCCCCTCCCTCTTCCTCTCCCCTTCGTTTTCCTCTTCTCTGGTTTTTTTGTGTGCTTCATCTAGTTCTAGGCGGCGCGCATGGGCAGCCGTCATGGTGCCGATCGGATCTGCTTGGCCCTATCAGGATCCAGGCCAATGGCACACCTGAGCAACCGGATCTACTCCCCGCCGCTGGGTTCCAAGAGTGGGTGACAGGTTATGCGCTCCGCCGCCAGGACGCGCACCACCGGTTGACGCGTCATCGGTCACCTCAAGTTGCCTGTCGTTCTGCGCCATGCCAGGCTGCCCCTCTCTGAGCGGCTTGTTGGGATGTGGTGGTGGTGGCTACGGTCACTGGCGAACATGTAGTTCTGTCGAGGTAGCGATTGCACATAGCGACGCGCGTGGGACTACACGCATGGGCGACAAGATCTGCACCCCGACACCGAGATCCCCACAGCTTGGGCGCACGTGGACGGGAGGTCTAGCACTCTGCCGCTAGGCTGTGCGCCGCCGTGAGGCACATCCCCGGTCGGCATGGTCACCAGCACGGATCCATGCATGCCTGCCGTTCTACGCCAAGCCGGGTTGTCCTTCTCTGTGTGGCCTACTGGGTTGTGGCAGTGGCGGATATGGATGTTGGCGAGCATGTGGTTCTACCGAGGAGGCGGACATGCTTGGTGGCGCGGTGGCCATATTTGCACGCCACCGCTGGTTTCTTTGAATCTGCATGTCAACGCACTTGGGCGGCCATGCTACATCTCCCTAAGGTTCATCGACGACCTCCTCTAGCGGTGTTGTCTTGGTGGCCGCTCGTGCATAGCATCGAGGACAACACCCCGCTGCCCCCGATTTTCGCCTGTCTTGCTACCAAGCTATGGGGATGCCTCTTCTCGTTCTGACTTTCTTCGTCGATGGTTAGAGATCCTAGCAATTTGTGCTCGACGTGGTTAGTCTCGACCGTGTGCAGCTTGTGGTTCATCGTGCCACTGCTTTTAGTTTTCTCTCTCAAGCTTCGTGCAATGGTGATCCACCATAATGTCTGGGCCGTCTTTGGGCATGATGCGTCAGCGAGTCTTGATTGGGGTTTGGCTTTGCTCGGTTTGGTGGCAAGGCAGGTTTAGGAATACCGGGCGAAAGTGCAATTTGGCATTTCGCCAATGCCAGCATCGGCGACGTCCTCGGGCATTGTTCTCTTCTTGGAGGCAGTGCTGTGATATTCCCTACCGATCTTGGGAGGGTCTTTGAGTAAAAACTCATTTCTAATATTTCGGATTGGTCGATGACAACATCTTTGGTGTCGTACCCTTCTTGGAGGCGCCGTCTACGAGAAACCCGCTCGCGGGTTCGACTCTCTTCTGTTTTAGGGCATTGTTAACCATCTCAAGTCTAGTGTAGCTAGTTAGTTGGTTATGTATCGGGGTTGTCTTTGTGGTGCTCTAAGTCTAATTTAGCTAGGTAGTTTGCTCATTATGTTTGATGGTTTTTGCCTGATTTTTTCTCAATTAATCATATCTCAGCCTATTAGGTTCTCTTATTATTTAATACAATATACAGCTCTCATGTCGGCTCGTTTTTTTTAAAAACTATTTCCTAATGTAAAGAAATCTTAAAATCTGGTTCTAGATATGGATGCAGTGAACTTTCACGTTATTGGGAACCTCACAGTACTCCTTGTAAAGCTAGTCATTGCAACTAAACTGGTGAAATAAATAAGGAAAATCCATTAATTCAAGTGTAAATTACGGATTAAGCGACGGCAAGCAAGCCGATGTCTAGTCGGGAGCTTCCACATAGAGAAGTCCCTCTCAGCTATCGCCACGACGACGAGCCGCGCTGAACACGCGTTGCGTCACTGTCACGACGAGCCAAGCCTCTTGTTCGGAAACTCCTTAAGCACAGCGGCGTATGGATGGATATAGTTTGATGAAATAGAATGTGCGGTAAGAATAACAGGGCATGTACGTATATACTGTAGTTCTGATCTGCAGTGGCTCACGAGACCTCCAGGACGATCCACAGGGACCATGGCACGATGGGGAGGACCGCCATGTGATATAGATATGACTATACAGGATACTAGCCTATGCCTCTTCATAGCCGGGCCACTGATGGTGGCAGTGTAGCTGATGGCGATGATTTCAACAGCACCACTGCTTTCGCAGCTATTATCGGAGTTGTTGGAGTCTGAGTCAACACTGATCCCCGCCTCGTTTTCGTCCTCATTCACCTCCTTATCTTCCTTTTCAGGCATCTCCTCTTCATCTTAGTCCTTCACTTCCTCCTCCTCAAGGGTATGTGCAATAACCTCATTATTGGCATCCTCATCTGCGACCATGAGTTCTTTATACAGGGCATGAACGATAGTAAGGTCATTGGCAATGGCATCGGCATCCTCGCTCATAGCCACAAGTTCCTCATGTAGGGCATGTATAATATATAACCTCATCATTGTTGATGCATTCGACATCCATGGTCTCCTCCTTGTTCTCTCCCCCTCCCCTCTCATCTAGGTCGGTTGCCAAAACTAGCAGTGGCTGGTCATCCAGAGAGGGTGACTACTAATAGGACGAAGCCATTGTTGGTAGTTAAAAGTGGAAGACGAGACGAGGATGAAGTGAGTGATTGAGTAACCGGTTAGCTCCCAGTCACACTAATATAAAGTGTGAAGAGACACGTCTCCTCGGGTTACGACTCTTTGTATCCCATAAGGTTTTCAACACACACAATCATTTGTGACAATGATTTTGAATATATACAAATATATATATTATTTTATAGGTCGGAACCATTTGTGATGATATGCTCTAGAGGTAATCATAGAGATGATTATATCACATCTATATTTATATACTTTTAAATAATATGTTATTCGGTTCCTTGATAATTATTATTGCATTGATTAGTAAGTATGTGATTTATTCGTGAAGCTCTTTATTTTTTATAATGTTATTCTAAATGGTTCCTAATATCATTGTGTGGAACAATAATGATTCATATACTAACACATGTATTAATTGATTATCATATTTCACAGATAATGGATATAGAGATATCGAATCAATAATGTAGATACATGTTAAAGAACACGGTGTTGGATATACCCACCTTGAGAAACTATCCAGATTGTTATATGATATATCATTAATTATAATCTCAAATGATGTACCTGTATGATTCTTATACCTGATATTATCATTTATTTCCAGAATGTGTAATGATATACTTAGAGGCTATCAAACACTACTCCGTAATTGAATAGTCATAAAGATAACTTTCAAGTTTACCATAAAATATGTTGTAGAGTGTGAGTGATCAAGATGGAATTTGCTCTTCATATATGATGGAAGAGATACCTCTGTACCCCTCAATGTGATTAGATTAGAAAGTGCATAGCCATACCAATATGATTAAAAAGTTAATCATGAGTAGAGTAATCCGCTACAATTGAGTGAATAATCGAAATATCATAATGATGATATGTGTCTCACATTGAGCTTGATTGGTATCGTGAGGCAAAATAATTGGCGCATGTGTATAAATCTTGTTAGAGATCGTTGTTCATTTCAGTTCGAAAAGAGGTTTTTGAGTCGTAACCGTTTGTATATGAAATTAACGGATCACATACTTAATGGATTGAAACATGACACATAGATTAGATCGTAGAAGAATTTTATCGAATAGTGATCTGTGAGGGACTAGAATTATGATGTAATACCAACCTGGGATTCTACAATATGATCTACAAATTAGGAGGCATAAGGTGGGCGTGCACAGTTGAATCACTTTGAAATCCTAACCGCGCTCTCTTTATCTGACCTTTTGAAATCATAGTTGTTCGTTCGATATTAGCACATCCATATTCGATATTCTATAGAATATGTAGATACCGTAAAGATGCTATTGCTATTATGATGAGTGACGGTAAAATACTACATGGAAGCTGGCGCTAGTAGAGAGTTTGTCGGAGAGGTCTGAGCCCATTTGCTGTTCACCCATCGCGTCAGTATTGGTGATAGTCCATTTTTAGAAATAGTTTGTCCAAAGGGTCAAACTGTGCAAAATTCGCTGCTCCGACCATTCCTAAACCCCTAACCTAGGGTTCCACGCCTCTCGCTCCCGCACCATGGCGACCACTCCGCCGGCGGCGGTGGCGGAGGGTGCGGCGATCCTGGACACGCTCGGTGACTTCACGTCGCGGGAGAACTGGGACAAGTTCTTCGCGCTCCGTGGCACCGGCGACAGCTTCGAGTGGTACGCGGAGTGGCCGCGCCTGCAGGCCCCGCTCCTCGACCTCCTCCGAGGTTGCAGCGCCCCGGCGGAGGCGGTGGAGATCCTGGTGCCCGGGTGCGGGAACTCGGCCATCTCGGAGCGGCTCTACGACGCGGGGTTCCGCCGCATCACCAACGTCGACTTCTCACGCGTCGTCGTCGCCGACATGCTCCGCCGCCACGCCCGCGTGCGTCCCGAGATGAGGTGGCGCGTCATGGACATGACCGGCATGCAGGTACGGCCCGTGAAAAGCACCACCAACTGCGGAGTATGGTTGGTTGGTTGGTGTGGAGCTTGGATTTTGGGTTTACTGACGATATAGTTTCGGGGAGGATTTGGGACATCGATGGTTCGTTAGTTGGAGCGGTGAAGTTTGTTTTAGTTGGAACTTGAAACTATTACATCTATTGGTATTAAGGCTGTAGAGTTAGAATTGTGAGCTTTGAACTTGAACTTGCTAATGCTGATGATGTTGGAGCTAGGATCAAAGTTTCTGCTCTGCAAATTCCAACACTGGATTGGACCAGATGGTGTAATATAGATGCTATTTGCCACTGGATAAAATGTCAATGTAGTGTTAAACTGTCTTCACTATGTAGTACATAGCATGCAGACTATTTATCGTTGAGCTGAATGTTCTAGGCCTATTTGAGTTGGCAATGCAGATTTTCAACAATGATTGGTTGATTTGGGATTTGTGAATGCACGTCTGTGTGTTCATAAGTGTGAAATGAAAATAGTTTATTGTCACCCTAAGGCAGCTCCAACAAGAAATATACTATGGGTTTTAATTTGTGGCTTCTGCAGCGTGCTAGATCAAACCAAAACCAAAGGGAAACGTTTTGTTTGGTAACTTTGGTTGAGGTTCTGAATGCCCCTGGTACTATACCTGCTGGGTTTTATTTGTGGACACCTCTTATAATGGATGCTGAACTTTCACACTGACAATATTTCGTTTATTGTTCTCTAAATTTTCTTGTCCTACATGTCTATAATTTGTCCTCGACTCTTTCCATTAGAAATTGTAGGGTGCTCCTAACCTTAGTTTGATGCACTTTATCTGTCTAGCAATCCTGTGGCACATTTCTAATCACAATGACCTGACATATCGAATTGCCAGTTTGAGGACATGTCATTGACGCAATACTGACCAGTTTTTCTGATGTATCTCCAGCATTTTTGTGATACACATTTCTTGTCAAAACTACTTGACATATCGAAATGCCACTTTGCACTTGGGTTATTTGGTGTTATACCTGCAATTTTTTTATTCTTTATATCTCCAGCAATTCTGTAATACATATTTCTTATCAAACGATCTGACATATGAAATTACCAGTTTGCAGATGGGTCATTTGATGTCATACTTGATAAGGGAGGATTGGATGCTCTTATGGAGCCAGAGGTTGGGACGAAACTGGGGATGAAATATCTAAATGAGGTGTGTCAGTGGAGTTATGTTGAATTTTAAATACTCTGGTTTAGTTGTTGTAATGGATATATCCATTGAGCCTGATGGAAATGCTATTTTCTTCATGATATATCTGACTAAGCAGGCATCTTTTGCAGGCCAAGAGGGTTCTGAAATCAGGAGGCAAGTTTGTGTGCCTTACCCTTGCAGAATCCCATGTTTTAGGTTTGTTTCTGTCAATTCTCACCTTTTCTTTACTTTTTTGCCTTCAGTTTTTATTGACTTCTTATATATCTTCCTGATTTCTAGCTTTGAATTTTTTAAGATAGTTTCAAAATTTTCAACTATTCTTCTTTCACTTCTTTCTTCTGTTACTTGATTTATTCGGTTTTTCTTTCCCAATTATCAAGAGAAAACTCTGACCATAAATTTGTATAACTACATGTTAGTACAAATTCAAAGGTTGTAAGATTACAGAACCATTTTAAACAACAAATTTAATGTTTTTCGTGCATCCAATCGGGATTCTTTTACAGATATATGTGATCAAAATTTTAAAAGTTAGGCTACATGGATTCTAAAACACCAATAGTAACAGAATAGAGGAGCTATGTTTTATTTTATTAACCAGCTAATTTTTGAAAGTTGACTTACAAGATTTTCTTTGTTTTCTTTCTTGCAGCGCTACTTTTGTCTGAGTTCAGATTTGGATGGGATATGAGTATTCAAGCTATAGCTAGTGAACCCTCTAAAAGATCTGCCTTCCAGACCTTCATGGTAGTCATGGTAAAAGGGAAGATGGGTGTAGTACAAACAATAAAATCATTATTGGATCAGTCTGCTGAATACTGTAACATGAAACAGGTACTTTTATATTCTTCTGATAAGTCGTATGAACACTCAGTAATTAAGTTCCTCGTAGGATACTTATTGATCTCATCACTTCTATCTTCTGTGTGTTGGTGCTACAGGCAAATGCTGTGATTCGTGCTCTTGGAAACGAAAACATCATCCGGGAGTCATACACTTCTGGTGTTGATGTGCTCCTCTCATTGCGTGATCTTCAGCTAGGAGCTATAGGAGATCTGAAGGTGATTGTCCCAGGACGAAGGAAGCAGTTCATTCTTGGTGAACAGGGAAGTTCACTCTATTGCTACAAGGCTGTTTTACTGGACACCAAGAAGCAAACTGAAATATTTGTATACCACTGTGGAGTTTTTATTGTGCCTAAGGTCTGTTATATGTTGTCAATTTGCAGCGTTGCTTTTTCATTATTTACTATTAGTTGTTTAACTGAATATCCTGCCAATCTTTTCTTTGATGTGTTCTTTCTTCCAATAAACAAGTCAAATAAGCTGATATATTATCATGACAAAACATGGTTGTAAATCTAGACACAACAGAGATGAAATAGTAAACTATGCCAAAGTTTCCAATGGAAGTTTTTGACCTGTGCACTTTACACCAGTTTCATACAGATGTGACCTTAACTAATATCCTAGTTCTGCAAACACATTCTTATTGCTGGAAAATGTGATGAAATGGCGATACTTGACAAGGCAAACACACAGTTACCTAAACCCACATAGTATTTACCAAACCTGGACTTGTCCAGGCCATATCATTCTGTTTCGTTCTCCGGTGTAATTTCCAATTTTTATATGGCTTTTCTAACACACCTTCCATGGAAGTAAATAACTAATTATGTGGGCGAACAAAGAAATTCTCATGCAAATATGTCAAGTCGACCAAGTCAAACTACATTGTGCGTGTGATGTGGATGCTCTCAACGTTGGAGACCTTTCAGGAAAAAGAGAAGGCTCGGGAGAAAAAGAAGAATTTCGGTCGAATAGCTGGTGCCTGCTTGTGAATTTTGACAGAAGTTTCAGATCCTGGAAGAGTAACAGCAGTGCGAAACAATAAGCTTCTAGGACAAGGAGTGATAAGAAAGTGATTGTCTTTGTAGAAGAAAGGACTTCAAACTTGAGGACGAAATCTCTGAAGGCTTGGAAGGACAAGGAGTGATAAGAGTGATTGTCTTTGTAGAAGAAAGAACTTCAAACTTGAGGACGAAATCTCTGAAGGCTCGGAAGGATAAGGAGTGATAAGAAAGTGATTGTCTTTGTAAAAGAAAGGACTTCAAACTTGAGTGAAAAAGAGAAGGCTCGGGAGGATGATGCAGCAGGACCAACAACAACAACAACAGCCTTTGTACAAAGCAAGTTGGGGTAGGCTAGAGATGAAACCCACAAGATCCAACTAAAAAAATGATACAGCAGAACCAATGGTGGCATATTGGAGAGGCTGGATAAGATTAACCGTGTTTTGCTGATCAAACTAATGTCACAAATCTGCCTGATTAAATGCAAATAAACTGTTGGAGCCACGAATGGAGATATAGTAATTTGTTAAATCTTCGCAATTATAGGTATTATTAGGGATTGCGACCTCCTAGGAGTTGATTGCCAAGGAAGGAAGCTAGTGGATATGTGTGATCTCTGTTTTTCAATGTTTATTTAAGACTTCTAATTTAACTCATAATAGGAATTTTTATATTTGAAAAATCCTTAAGCAACTACCAAGCTTTGGATTGGAAACGAATGGCTGAGATCAAACTTCATCGGATGGATTTACTTTGCAAATCTAGGTGACTAACACCTGTGTTACTAGGAATCTATTCATCTCACTAGTTTTCTTTTATGCCAATGGGAATCAGTGTTAGCGCTCCCTATTTGGTTGATCCCTGCTATTAGTCAGTGGCTGTACTAGCCAAGTAATGTTTATGTGAATAAATTTTAGTTTCCTTATTAGGATTAAGATTTCTTTATCTTTGTAATGAAACCTATAAATATGTTGCTTTGGATCAATTCTTAGCAAAACTATCTTATCCTGTCAAAAAGGGAACAAAAACCATTGTTTTAGTTTTTAAGTTTTGTTTATCCCTCGTTCTCATCGCTTTATTCTCTGATTTGTGGCTTTTGCGGTTTCCGCTGCATCATAATGAAACAGTGGGATGTTGGTCAGCTGATCTTCCCATCTAGGCTTTCTTCATAACCTGAATAGCTTCTGGTGCATTTTTCTTGAGTTTTTTCTATTAAGTTAGGAAAAAACTCAGTTCCTCTGCTCCACTCAAAATCGCTGAAGAACATAATTTGATTTCAGGCTCGAGCTCAGGAATGGCTATTTGCTTCAGAAGAAGGGCAGTGGCATGTCGTTGAAAGTGCAAAGGCTTCCCGTCTAATTATGGTACCTTTATTATGAGTGCAAACCCAGCGTTATTGTTACTTTGATATTTAGGAGTGCTCATATTTGTGTTATGCTAGGTTTTCTTGGATAGCAGACATTCAAATGCTGACATGGATGTTATTAAGGTGATGCTTCTGTGATTACATTGTTGTGAGATTGCCAAAGTCTCCTGTTTTAGTATATGCCCTATCCTAATGTTACTGTTTTTTCTATTCCCAGAAGGATTTATCTCCCCTTGTTAAGGATCTAGAGCCTGGAAATCCTGACGAGGAGGCCCCTATACCGTATGTGTCTACGATTTCTAATTGAAATTTCATTTCTTACCTAAAGTGGATGTTTGCAATGTTCAAAAAATAATGAAAAAAATCAAATTATTAAACCAAACTTTACAAATTTGTATTTTGGGCAAACAAGGGTATTATCATTAGCCTATGGCTATGTCAAGGTTTTGAAGTTGGTGAGGATTAATGCTTTACATGGTTTGAATAGGAGTCATGTCACGGGCAGGGAGGTTGGTGGATGGAATTGTGCGGAGTGCATAGTCATGTGAAGTAGTTGGACGTGGTCCTAGACCTCTAGGGTGCAGCTTAGGCACCATAATTGGCGACCGCACCCAGGAGGCAGGAGGTAGAAGGAGACGGGGATAGGAGATTGATTCTATTGCTTCATTGTGAGTAAACACCGGCTGCTCTTTATATATAGAGCTAGCCCTGCCCTAACAAATCTCAACTAACTGATAGCTATTTTATCCGTAATCACCGAAGCCAAAACAATCTGAATCGAATGCTAACGGACTAACTAAGAGATAGAGAAGCTTATCTCTAAGCTTCTGGTGCTGCCGCTGCTTCCTTCTTTCCTTCTGAGCGCCCTTCCCTCCTTTGTGCCTTCTCTCGTACACCAGGCCCCAGATGACAGGTCCGCTGATGCCAAAGTAGTTTGGTTTGTTAATATTCTGCTTGTGACCCTCTGCTATTTTCTTATTGCAATCCACGTCCCATGCCCCTGGAATGTAAATTGTGGAAACAGGTCAATATATAAACAAATGACTGGGGGAGAGTGATGTAATTGTTTCTTATTTTTATATTTAACACATGCAACTTTCGGTAGCTGATTTTATAGATGCAGAAGTATATGCTAGAATGTTGTGCTACTGCTATCTACACAAGTAAAATATGCTATTGTTCCAGACTATTACAGATTTGCAGTTGCCTTTGTGTGAAAAATGACCTGAAATTCACTTTTTTTTTTTCTTCATCAGTGAAATATAAAAAGAAAAGTTAAAAACAACTACGACTATACATTGATAAGTTGGGAAAGTGCCAACCATTTTTTACATTTGATATTATCATGTGCAAGCAAACTATCAAGTGGGTGGAATGTGTACAAGTATTTGAATCGCCGCATATGTACATATTTTTTCCCAACTGACTTTGTTTTGACATTTTGTTAGAAAACCTAAAATATTTCTATATTTGATCTTGTGTTGGCGATATGTCAACAATTATGTAGGTTCATGATGGCTGGCGATGGTGTGAAACAAAGAGATATTCTGCAAGAGGTAATTATAAATGTCTAATTTTCTCTATAGGACTAAAAGGCTTTGTTGTTGTTGCTGTTGCTGTAATTTTCTCTAGAGGCCATTGTTGGGTTTAATTTTCTCTATAGGACTAAAAGGCTTTGTTGTTGTTGCTGTTGCTGTAATTTCTCTAGAGGCCATTGTTGGGTTTAGCTAATTTTGAAGTTGCTTAGTAGGAGCCATCTAATCAATTCTCTAAACCATCAAACTCCAATCCTGGTCATTCCTGCAATGAATCAGAAGACTTGATGTTTGGGCATCATCAATTGGTTAATTGACTTGATTTGATTTTTGTTTGAGTTGCCTATGTTGTCCTCTGTAACCTAGCTCCTAGGAAGAATCAATCTAATGAGAGCAGCATACTGGATTAGAAGAATTTGGCATGCCTTTGTTAGCTTTCTGGATGAATATTAGGGAGGTAGCTGCAAATGAGATCACTTCGACTACCTCCTAGCTGCTCAGATTTTGAACTGGATGGTGCAGCTTATGGACCAATATATTTTATATGCTTCTGGAATTCCCTTTGAAAATCTCAAAGCCACATGTTACATGTCATGGTGGGCCTCAGCCCTCAAGCACATATGGCAGACTAGGCAACCCTGCCTGGATAGGACCTGTGGCCTGCCCGTTTCTTTGGCCATTCAAGTTAAGGAGACCTAGTTTTGTTAAGATATCTCTTAGTTTTCTAAAGTTAGCTAAATTGATTGGATTGCTCTCTATCTATTAGATGCCATTGTTAGGAATCCTCTCTATATAAAGAGGAGGCGTTGATGAATAAAGGCCAAGAAGACATTACAAGGAACCTCTCTCTCCCCCCTTCCACTCCCTCTCCCTCGCGTCCAAGGGTGCATCTCTCCTGGCTTCCGGCGGTCCATGATCCTGACAGTGCACTTTTCATTCCTATTTTTCCCTCATAACACGAAGGCATTACCATAACAGTCGATGTCTTAGTTGTAATGTCTTATTACTGTTGGGTTGCATACTTGCATTACTTTCTCAGCTGACCTCATTGTATTGCATTGCATTGCATTTGGAAGGCAACTTCAGAAATAACTGGTCCGATGGTTGTGGAAGATGTTATATATGAAAATGCTGATGGAGACCAAAGTTCCATGTCTGAGAAAATCTTCCGGCGCCTTATTTTCAAAAGAAGTTCTGGCTTAGTGCAATCTGAAGCGTTGCTAATCAGAGATTCTCCCGGTGATGAGACAGACAAAAAGACCAAAAGTGCATCTGCAACATCTAAAAAAAGAAGGAACCAGAAAAGGGGTCTGTTCTGTATTTTTTTTTCTTGTGTAAATTTAAATGTGCAATATGCTGTTATGCCATGGTTGCTTGATATACTCATGAAAAACTGTCCCTGTCCCTTTGCCCCTTCGTGGTCTCATTGATTTGAGTTGATATTTTTCCTCTCTAGAGCCTTTTGTTGATCTTATGTGTCTCTATGCAATCTGAAAGTTGTGTTGCAGAGTTTGTATTTTTTTAATCATAGATTCACAATCTGGTCGTTTCTATTTGCTGATAATCTAGTTCTTGCATTCCAAATTAACTCATTTTTAGATTTCATGGAGAGAGCATGTCATTTTTAAAATATTCATATCTGGGCTTTCCTTAATCCTTAGTTGCATTGCTGTTAGCCATAGCCAATTTTCGTTCTATGTGGTCACTTTGGGAATATCTGTTCATTTAACTGCCCAGTGATCTATTCTACACAGAACCACTAAGTTTGAAGGGCACTTCATCTGTTGGTAGTGATGGGCTGGATGTATGTCAGCCTTCTCTAATCTCTTGCTCCCTAGGAGTTTCAGAAAATTTGAAGTAATTGTAAAGCTGCCCATAATCCAGAATTGTTGCAGAATCTATATGATTTTGCTGCATTTCTATTAGAAATACTAGTTGATCATACAAGAATTCCTGGCTGTTCTAACCTGAAACGCAAGCATTATCTGATTTATTTGTTTTCTCCCACCTCGGCCTGATCATTGAAAGAAGGATGAATCCTCTAGTGCTCTTCTTTGTGTCACTTTAACAACTACAGTTACCTGATTCTTATTATCTCATCACTTGTTGATTTTTTTACATTCACCAATTCAATAAGCTAATCAAAATTAGGTACAGATTTACATTTTTATCTTCTGTGGTTTTAAAATCCATTTGTTGTTCGTTTGATGACATGCAGGATCCAAGAACAGTCTGAGAATCGACCATAGCTTTCTTGGTAGCTCTTATCACAGCAGTATCATATCCGGGCTTTCCTTAGTTGCATCTGCGCTGAGTGCTGCTGCAGCATCTGGAGCAAAAGTAAGTACCGTGTTATCATTCTACATGAAAAATTCTACTTTTAAGAGCGTAAACCTAAAGTCCTAAGGTTGTCCCTTATGAAGTAGTCGAATAGCCTGGATGTTGAATGTCAGCATCCTTGTAGTATAACTATTTCTTATTTTCTGATTACAGTGTATGGAAATTTTTTGGATGTTTATATTCGATTTTGCATTTTGCAGGTCAGCACCACTGTTATAGGTCTTGGTGCAGGTTGTTTCCCAATGTTTCTCCGTGGATGTCTCCCTTTCATAGATATCGAGGTAAAAAAATTAGAACTTTCATCTTGATCTAACTGATCGAATGGGGTGATCACACTTCGCAAAATTTACAGGTTGTGGAGTTGGACCCCATGGTAGCTGAGCTAGCAAAGAAATATTTTGGCTTTTCAATGGATGAACAATTGAAGGTGGGTTGTTGAACTCTTAGAACAATTAGAAAGGCAGATTCCTTATATGACACTAAATAAGTGTAAATCCTGCACTGTGGAGTTGACAATGTAGGACCGGACCCACATACCAGTGAGACAATGATTAGCATATCATGGATGCAGCAATTATTCAGTGGCATTGGAGGATTTTCCTACTGGTTTCTTTGGAATCTAAATTTGATCAAATATATGTGGTGTACTTAATGCTGTAGTTAACATCCATACCAAGTTCCGTTGCATGTTAAGTTATAATGTTTTTAATCCCTCCGGTCATAAAAAAGTGATGTATTAGGTTACTTGTACTCCAACTATTTTGAACTTTGATCATCATTTACTTTTTGTATATTGAATTTGAACATTAGAAAATGGAATGCCTAGATTTTTCTCAAAAAATAGTTTCATGATATTATATTTTTGCTGTTTTTTACAGATATATTACAAAGAAATTAGTAGTCAATATTAAAATTTGAAGATCATGTTGATGTCCAAAATGGCTCTTCTTTTTATGACGGAGGGAGTGTTTATTTTGATCTCAATGTGTAATTTGATATCTTCAGGCGATACCAAGAAGCACAACACCATGGGAGCCTTTGCAAACAATTACAGCTTTTTTATTAATAAAAGCATGATGGATGCCCTTGTTTTTTGTAGTTGAAGTAATGTTTCTCTCATTGCTTCTCTGGGAAAATCAGGTTTAGGTGCTGGCTAATACGAAGTTTGTAGTACTATTAGCAATTATGAGCCTAGTTCAGAATTCAAATATCTGGTTTAACTAAGCTTGCAATCTCCCTATTTTTCTTACTGTTGTGTCCAGTGCTAGTAATTCGAACTGCACTTTTCTAACATTGAGCTTCATTACATTTTCCCACTTTCCCATGTTAGGTGCATCTGGGCGATGGAATCAAATTCGTTGAAGACATTGCTGCCGGGAACCTTAGGACTACAGCCCATTCTGTATCGAATGGCAGTGACAATGCGGTCAAAATTCTTATCATCGATGTTGACTCATCTGATCTAAGGTATTGCTTTTGCATGTCTTTCCTATACCATTCTATTATCATTCTTTTCGGAACAATTTCTTGTCAATAGACTCTGATTTGAAGCCTATGGTTGTTCCCACAGCTTTGGGCTATCTTGCCCGCCAGAGAACTTTGTTGAAGATTCTTTCCTTTTGCTGGCAAAAGAGTTCCTTTCAGAAGGCGGTCTTTTTATCATAAATTTAGTCTCACGATCATCTTCAGTCAGGGAAATGGTTGTCTCACGACTGAAAGCAGTAAGATGCAGGACACCATTACGCTTTCGACCACATAGGGTACCTCAGATTTCCAAATACAGCTATTTAGTTGTAACAACTTTCTTTTGTAGGTCTTTGAATACCTGTACTCACTGCAACTTGAAGAAGACGTAAACGAGGTTCTATTTGTGTCCCCAAGTGAGAGATACCTGGAAATCAATAACCTTGATGCAGCGGTAACCAAACTGAAGGATTTACTGAAATTTCCGGTGGATGTAGATTCGGATATAAAGAAGTTGCAGAGGCTCCAGTAATAGTCTCAGACTCTCGCTAAACACCATCCATTTGTACCCAACGCATCCCTAGACATGTTTCCCTTTTTTTTTTTTTGTCTTGCCAACTTTGTTTGGGTACAACAGTGTGCATCTGTACAAAGTTACAAGAGGTGAGTGGAGAGAATAGAATGTGCATCATGAGTCTAGGGATGGCAATGCCCCCCTGAGGCCGTATAAGGGTAAAAGCTCGTCCTGTCTCTGGCCTTGTTGGATCCCTGAGCTCCGACGGCCCCTGGTGAGCGGTGAGCAGACTGAGTGGAGCAACTGCGTGCGAGCGCGGTGAGCGGCGGACTCGGGCCCCTATGGACATCTGTGAGGAAAACTCTATCCTTGCCCTTGCCCAGACTTGTACTAGGGGCCTTGACCTGTGAGTTCCGTGGAGAAAAACTCGTCTCATCCCTGCCCTTGAGCCACGTGGGGGAAAACTTATCTTGTTTTTCGGGTGGATCTTCATCTCTACGGAAAAATTGTTTCCCTAATCATGACTGATCTTGGTTGGTTGACAATTTTTGGCAAATCTATGAAGGAAGGTTGGGTTGATTTGTCAAGAAGCTCAGAGTTTTCTTCCTGTCGTATTGATCTTGATTTATTGAAACATAAAAATATTGGGGAAGGTATTTGAATTTTTGGATTTATCGGAACCTCAATTATTGGGCATTGTGACATGGGACAGATATTTCATATGAATTCTGATACTAACTTGCTTTAAGTAGGGAGGTCTCTGCTGATTTGCAAAACTTTTCACGGATTTAGGTGTAGGATAAATCTTTACAATCTCCAACTTTATACCTCATTGGCTCATGCCTCCCAACCAACAAAAAGAAGGAATTGATACTTGTACCCTCTACATCAACGTCACAATATCCATGAAAACCATTGTTCGCGTTTGGTGGCAGATCATAGATCTTAAAGAGAGAAAAAATATAGTTGAACTAGTCAATTATATCTGTGTACACCATGCATGCATATCATAATCATGTACGTATTCAAGTGGCGTACTTGAAGAGCTTCGTTTCCCCACCTACCCTTTTCCACCAGCCTTGTTGTCGTCATAACACTCTGGCATTCAGACCTTGGCTTAGAAAACAATATCCATGGATTCCATATACATGACCCCACGAATCATATTCATATCCAGTGGGTTAATAAAAGAAATATTTTTCTCAGATTCGGAAGATATACGCCATATAGGTACATAGAAATCCAATGCACATTGCCTACCACTGATCCTGCGATGGGTTTTTTCCCCTTAAAAAAATGATACCAAAGACGCCTATGTCATAATTAAATCAGCTTAGGCCACACCCAACAGATTCCCCCCCGGACGAAATTCCCGTCGTGAAGGGATTTTCGTCCTCTTTAACGCTCCAATGGTTCCCTTCACGACGGGATTTCCAGAGTCATTCCTTTCAGGATGTGATTCTCTCTCTTTTTTCTTCACGATTCCCCTCGAAGAGAAGCTGTTGGAGATAAGAGAAAATAAAGAGAATGAGAACAGAGAAGGAAATCGGAAAGGAAACGAAATAAAAAAAATATGGTTGGGGATGATCTCTTCTTGAAGATTTGATTGAAGTATGTAGACAAAAATATTGATCTCAGTAAAAAAAAAACATATGTTTATGGGACCCCTGTGGCAGCAAAAGGACCATTTCTTTGGATTTGCAGCTCTGATGTAAGCAATATTGCAGCAGATTAAACGATCCAGGATGCTATGCCATAGTCAGTATGACTCTGTATTCAAACAGACAAATTAAAAAGGGCAAAGAATCCACAGCAGCATATGAACATTGGTCTTTAGTCTCATGACTTGACGACGAAGAAGAAAACAGATTATTGAGAAGAACAAATCAAACAACGAATGACTTGCAGATGCTGTGCAGACCACTTCGATCTGTAGACTAAGATGTAAACACTGGTGACAGTCTGTTTCATAAAAAACTGTGACAGTCGACAGTATTTTGCTTTGGAAGTATACTTCAACATTATCCCTGGCATCTAGGCTTCAACAGGCTAACAATATAATGTGGCTTATAAGACCCTAAACAGGTTTATTTTGGATTAGCGCTTCACCCAAAAGATTATTAGACTTCAACACTATCCGTCATGTCTATGCAGACTATGCTCAACAAGGCTAACGACGTGGACTTAGATATTGGGTTATATTCTCGAATTGTTGTCAACATCTAGACAAGTTGAATTGAAAAGTATATGTTGGTTGAAAACTTCAAACTTCAAAGGATGGTCAAAATTTGGGGCAAGCTGATGGTCCGGGTCTAGAAGATGGTAACCCATGGGGAAAACGAACAAAGGTTGGCATTGGAGATATGTACTACTTTGGAATTCATAGTAACCAATAACAAAAATATCCCCATGCCTAGGCAGGTATTATTATGTGGGTGTTTAATTTAATAGTATAGATCACATGTTTAACTAGCAAGATGGATTAAGTATACTATACTATATCCTAACCATGGAGGAATTAGAGGCCTCTCAGGGTCCTGCTACTGTTGCAGTGGGGCTGAGTATGTATACGTACATACACGTATATATACGTATACATATATGTATATATGTTTGTACATACATATAGGCATATATGTATATATATACGTATATACATATATACATACATATGTAATTTCCTTTTTAAAAAATTCTAGAAAAATATCGAAATGAATATTAGTTACATTAATAAATTAGCTGAAAAAATCTAAAATGCAAAGAAAAATATCTAAAACTCAAAAAATATGAAACAAAATTTTTTAAGTTAGTATTACTTTCACCTACATGTTAAAACTATGTGCATGCATAAAAGTACTATTGTTTTCTCTATAATTAATTTAATATGTTTAACATTAATAATTTTATAAATAAATATTGAAATGTACAAAATTTGTGAACTTAATTTTTTAGTCTTTTTTTGTCGTGCTCTACATAGCAAAACAAAAATAGGCGCGGCATACACGCGCCAATCAGACTAGTAGCCATAAATGGAGGAAAAATATAGTTTATCTAGTTTACATGAAAAAAAACTTGACATAATGCTTGATCATCTCATAAGTCATCTACAAATGTTTTCCAATACCCTTGAAGACCATTCTTATAGAGTTTTCTTTTATGGTGGTGCAATGCATCGGGATCGAATATCTTCCTGTAAGAAATCGAGCTTTCACTCGCTCTCTGGTATCTGTCTACGATACACATACATATAGATGATTGAATCCCCTGAATTCTATGGAATCAACTGACGTATCATCCATTTCGCCGAAAACTTTTCCCTCTCTTTCGAAAAATAGAATCTTAATGTCTTAAAGGTCATGTTTGTTTGCACCTAGATTGTGAATTCTGCAAACAAACGACCAAATTCTGAAAATAAATTCTACAAATATATACTTGAATTATGGCACAATCCACAATACACTTAAAATAAACTTTTACAATTTATAATTCATAATTTAAAATACAGAAAGAAAACAAACAGAACTAAAAAAACACATAATTCTACTCAGAATCTTTCCGAGAGACGTATTGAAACCGTACAAGTACCTACCTAGATGGTGGAAAGGGAGCTAGCTCTACGTTGATTACGGACAAGTGGACTCCGTGACGGGATGCATGGGTTAGGCAGGGGCAGGGCTGTTTCCCTGGCGAGTTGACTTTGACCTGGCCGTCCGTACGAAAAGATCTGCTGAAACACCCACTAGAGGAAGTACGTTAGAAGGAGGGTTGGTAGGCATAAGGCATGTTCGTTCATATCTGAATCAACATTTATCCATGCATATTACTTTATAGACTCTTAACATAAGTTTATCTTGCTTGTTTTTTTAAATGGAATTGGGATATGAGAGTTGTCTGTTGTATTAATTATAATTGAGTACCTTGCTTGTTGAATATTCAAATCTGGATAGCCTAATTAGTTGATGACGATTACATAACAAGAAAGCTAGCCGTCGTTTTTCACTTGGAAGAGCTCATGCAAGGTCATCATCTGACAGTGGCGGATCTAGAATTTGCAAAATGGGTATTCAAATTTAAAAAAAATATGTAGCCGATGTTGAGGAGGAAGCTACCTTCTGTGCCCGTAGTTTCCCACAAAGTTTTCAAATCGATCGTTTTCTTCTTCATTGTTCAAGGTTCAACAATCTACATTGCAAAAATACACTAAGTCACACTTCTAGCCTAGCAGATATCAATGACAATTGAGGATTAGAGAAGAGGGAATTGCCAAATTAGGGATTAAATCATCTCACCTTTAGGCTATGGAGTTTGTCTTATACTCCTAGTGCAATGGCTGCCTGCGGCCTGCCTGCTGAATTGCCACGTGCGCTTGGTCACTAGTCAGGTCGTCAGGGTCGGCTACTCGGCTGGTGTTGCTGGTCCTGCCTCTGCCTGTAGAGGCGCTCAGGCGCAGACAAGTATGCCACCACAACCACGTCGGTGTCTAGCTCGTGCTCGACACTTGCGGCTCGCAGACAAGCGTGCCATTGTCGACTGACAGCTGGTCCTGCCGCCGCCCATCGGTGCATGTCCCTACGGTAGTTGGGCTGCACCACGCCACCGCTACTGGCTTGCGGGCTGCGCCCTTGTTTGGCAACCTACCGCACAGTCGCAATGCCGCCTAGTCTTGCAATCGCTCACCCGCCTCGCCGATGTTGCCGGCTTGCCGCCCACCAGCCAACCCTAGTCACAGCTTGCAGGGCGCCGGGCACTTCGCCAGAGGTTAGAGGAGAGACGAGATGAGATCAGGACCATCAGGTCTCACCGAAGCAGACCGCAGAAAGAAAGTTCGTGCGTTTGGTCTTATGGGCTCATGGCCTGTGGGCTGGACTGGACCGGCTTAAAACTGAATTTGCCCCATCTAAATCTATACACGTGTATATATCTTATACATACTCATTTTTTTTTAAAATAATATATATTCAACTGAGAATTACAGTAGGTCCGCCCATGTAATCTGATGGCCACACAATAGATTAACCCGATTCCGGTATTCTTCAGCATGCGTGGTTGACTTGTATCGATTTATTTATTTACGGGGCATAAAAGTAGTTCTTCAACAGCTTCACGAGACGTTGCAATTGTTTATTCCTCATGTTTTCCAAGTTGTGGAATTTTGTAGTGTGGTTGATTGCAACTTCTTATGGCCGTATGCAATTAATATCTTGCAAAAAAAACCTAAATTCATCGCATATGATCATCATGTAATGCTCATCAATCTTATGCCATCACCATTTTGCTCTCGAAATGGTGCCTTGACCTAATTCCACGCCCATGGCTCAAATCCGGGTGCCAATAAATGCGACCTCTCAGTGGTAAACTTAGCAGCATAGGTTAGACTATTCCCAACCGATTTATGTCAGGGTTTAGAATTTCTTTACGAAAGGATTTTCGTTCCTTTCAGCGTTCCAACGGTTTTTTTTCACGGTTACCGTCACGAAGAAATTCTCAAAGTTATTCACTTCAGGACAAGATTCTTTCTTCTTTATTTTCACAAATCATTTCAAAAAAAAGTTGTTGGAGATGAGAGAAAATAAAAGAAATGATAATAAGGAGAGAAATCGAAAAGGGAACAAAATAAAAAGAATATAGTTCGAGATGATGTTAGTTACTCGCACCAAGTTTTTACTTGGCTGCATATTGGACCCATGCGGTGAAAAAAAAATAAAGTTTTAATATGATTTTTTTCAATGTTGCGTCTCAGAAGAAGTCCATGTTTTTTCTTTATTTTTAAAGTTCTTCTTTCTTGTCAAATACCCGTATATTTGGCGTTTCTCGGTCATTCCAAAAATGTTCTGTGATCCACTATTCTATGTTTCATTTCACCACTTACTTTCTTGCCACATTCCTATATAACTTTCACTATTCCTACATTTTATTTGATTTATGCATGATTAAAATGCAGAAGTTTTGCATGCATTTTGAAGCGAACAATTCAATTGCAACGCGATACATGTCACATCTTACTATTTTAGTCGATAAAGCCAAAATGATCAGATGCGAGGCACTAATATCTCCGTACGAATTTTTATCCGAGAAAAGAAAAAACAAATAAAAGAGGAGCTTTGAAGGCTTCGAACTGTCAGGCAGTGGGCTCCCTCGTCAACGGCTTTTCTCTTCTTCCTACTTCCTTCCTTCTCCTTTTCTTCTCCCCCAGCCTCTCCCCCCTCCTCTGAATTCCTCGCTCCTTCTCCCTCTCGCGCGCCTGTGTATATACACAGCACATACCGCTGAAGCTGCGAAATCAGAAGGAAGGATCCGCCTCTGACTTTTCTTTTGTGATTCGGGTCCTATTCCGTGAGGGGGTTTGAGTGTTTTCTTGGAGAAGTTTTGAGTTCCTCTCGAGAGGGTCTTTCTGCTTTCTTTAGGGAGGATTGTTAGTTGGATGCTTGCTCAGTTTGAGTTGTTGGAAAGGGTGGCAGGAGGCACCTTTTATTGGGGGTGATATTTATGTTTCTCTGAGGAATTGGGGGGGTTAAATTAGCCACCTGAGGTTCTTGCTTGGGAGGATTTGGTGAACTTGGGAGGAAGAGCTTACTTCAATCCTGCTCTTCTTTTTGATAGATTTGGGTGACTGGGGGCACTCTTAGTTTTATCCTTGGTAAAAGGGCACAAACTTGGAGTCCTGTGAACCTTTCTTGGGAGGAATTGGAGTGGAAGGGGCCATCTTTTGGTCTTGATTTCTGGTGATTTGATCTAGGTCTACCAAGGTGGTTGATATGAAAGGAGCACTATGCTAACTCTTTTTTGAGGAAAGAGTCCAATTTAGTACTTCTCTGGGGAACGATTTGGCCCTTCTGTAGTTCTGTGCCTTCCTTTGGAGGACTGTGGTCTGTTCCTCCAAGTATTTGGGTGAAAAAAGGAGGGAGTTTTAGAATTTCCTTTGTACAGGCTGTGCTCTTTCACCTCACAGATCCAAAGTGGCCGATGGCGGTGAGTAAATCATTTCTGAATCTTCGTACTTTTCTTTTTCATTGAGCTCTTGATATCTTGGTACAGCATAGTACATTTTGATTCAACTCAAGACATTTGGAATTTGCCTCTTTTGTGATGGCTAATTAACTAGTTAGAATGAAGTGGTTTTCGAATGATACTTCAGTTCAGACTTGTCTTGTTCAGTTTGGAGAAGTTTTAGATATTTCACGTTTGGGCATCAGGGGCGTGTTTTCGCCATACTTTTTGATTTTAAATATTTTGAGTGGAAGACACAGGGAGCCATACAGAGACCTAGAACTATTTATGAATAAGCAGTGCACTTAACTGATAATCAGCAAACCTACCTTAGTCTGTTTTTGTGGCAATTGTTCTGCTGTGTGTGTGCTAGGCCTATTTATGTTGTGGGGGATTCTTTTTTTTTTTGAAAGATTGATGGATGGCAGATGCTTTCCCACAGAAAGGATATAATCCTCATTGAAACTAGTGAACCACAAAATTTCCCAATACTGAAGTTGAGTGCACTTGATCCATATTAATCACATGACTTATGCTCTTCCTTTCCATGTATTATATAGCTCACAGTTATCCTTTTGCATGGCAATCTGTCAATATGCATTGTTGTTGAAATATCCCAGCATTTGGGGGCTTCAATTCTAGTTATTTCAGAAAAAATAGTCTCCCAAGTCCTGACCGTGAAGTCCTCATCATTGTTTGGGATGATCTAATTCTTGTCTTTGCTAATTCTGTTCCCTCGAGATGATAAGTATCCTAGTAACAGATGAATGCTTTATATGCATGTAAATCATAAATCATAGTCCTCCAGAAAGTTGACAAAGAGTTACCAATTGATCTGCTTTGAACAGCAACCTGACATTCCTGCATTTGGGGATTGGGAAACCACCGGCAACACCCCTTACACACAAAAGTTTGAGGATGCACGGAAGAACAAGAAAACAGGAATTCCTTCCCACCCAAATGATCCAAGGAGGGACCCTGAACCTCCTCGCAAGTCGCCTTTGCATCCATCGGCGTACAAACCTGATCCTCGAGACCATGGTCCAAAGAATCCACCACATGGAACAAGACCTGAAACTGATCAGCGACGACACTCCGAACACCCTACGAACCGTGAGTCTGCACCACGGAGACATGCAAATCCTCAGCGAGAACAAGGGGGCAATGCTAGTGCACCGAGAAGCCCCTACAGAACAGGAGCTGGGTCTGCTTCACCAATGCAGCCAAACAACCAATCAAAGCCGAAGCACAGGTCCACTGGAATGCAGACTCCAGAAAGGAGGGTATCATCAGAGGGGCATGGCCAGCATACTCCTGGAAGGAGCAGGATGAAGCAGAGTGACCGAGGCTACGAGGTAATAATACCTTATGATACTTCGTTTTTCAATAGTCTTGAAATGAATGTGGGCTAGAAATGCCTTTAGAGTAATGTTGTCTTGCTTTTGCCGTTTTGCATTTGCCAATCCAGCCTGAAGAGGAAGTGGCTGTACCACCCTTTGGTGAGTGGGATGACGCAAATGCAGCATCTGGTGAAGCGTACACTGGTATTTTCAACAGGGTGAGGAACGATAGGTTATCACCTAATTCTTCTGCTAGGCAACCATCTACTAACCACGGCCAGGAGAATAAAGTGCAACAGGTATGCAAAAAGCTGGTCCTGACTCCTGAGTAAGTTGAGAATTCAGGCTCAGACAGGATCTGTCTGCTTAGATCTTTGTTTGGTTTCTGTTTTTCCTACTGATACCACTTATGCAAATTATCGTGTATTATATCTGGTAGATCATATATGACAAACTAAATATAAATATGCTATTTGCTTATAGAACTCTATGGCACTTAGCAAGTTACCCCTCCTGTGCTTGGACCAATAGCCTGACTATTTTATTGCACTAGTATCAGAAATGTCCACAACGCTTCTAATGGAAAAGGACTTACCAATATGCAAATCAAAATTAATCCTGTAATCAGCTGCGACAGTCGGGTCTTAACAGCCCATAAGTAATTGTCAGGTCCAGCCATGTGATCTTGAACCTTTGTCTGACTGGCTAAGTAATGAATGCTTTATTCCCTAAAAGAAATTAATGAATGCTTTCTATAAAGTTCATTCTATATGTTCCTTAAACATTTAATTTTGCGCATTACTTTATTTATAGTATTCACAATAATATTTTGTATACTATACACTAGCTGGTGGGTTGGTAACTTTGGGAACATGCTGTTTTCTGGAAACACACATCATTATCAAGTAATAAATACTAGTATTGGCAACTTCAGTGCAAAAATATCAGTATCACTTCAAATTATCATATGATAGATCATATTCAGATATGCCACATAAATTGCATAAGCTACACTAAGTGCTGTTAATTAGCTTCATTTGTTTTGATTCACTGGTAGCGCTCAAATACTTGGGCATACTCTTCGTGGTTCTCTGTCAATAGTTAATAATTATGGCCTGGTTTAGTCTAGCATGTTAAAATGTGATGCCATTAGATTCTTCAGATGAGTGAATTTCCCTTGAATTGATTCAGCTAAATAAACATGAAAACACAAGTAACATTATTTAATATTCTGTTTCACTCTCCATGTGATACAGAGATATCTTATGGACTGATCTTTGTCTCTTTTTCTCCAGAAATGTCCTTGCTGTATACTTTGAGAAAATGAGGATAGGATCTCAAAGAGTTGTGGAGAACTTCCTATGCTACGCCTGCGATCAGATCACTATTCTTGTGACTCTTCCTTCATGTGCTACTTTTCATGTTTGTTATTGTTGGTCTGTAATTGAATTGTTGTATCATTTTAAGCTCTTTGCGTACATGGAACATACATATGATACCAAGATTTGTAAAGTATGAAGTAAGGGATTTCCTTACTGATAATAAAAGGTTTCTCGAATTGCCTCTGAGATTCCAGACTGATTATATGGATATCAGCTACAGCGTGCTTTCAATAAAATAAAGCTACAGTGTGCTTCCTTGTTATTGCATTAAAAGCGAGTACATATTCTGAATAGCTATTATTGATTAAATCAGAAAAATTAATGTCATGTGCTCCTGGTCCCCAATTAAATCGCTGCACACCACTGTTAGTAAAATCCATGCTCAGTTTTTTCTTTTGGAAGAGCATGGTAGCACAATTTTTTCATCCTTTTACTACTATTTTTTTCTAATTGGGATCTTCCTGAAGTGTGATTTGAGTGTCAATCAACTTTTCCAGAGAGCCTCTTTAAAACATGGAAACTAAAGAAATCATGAAATTAGGATATATGTAAATATAAGAGAACATCTCAATATCATTTGCATTTTACGTAACTTAAGAACTTATATTGCATTGAATAGCATAAGAAACTAAGGGTGCATTTGGTTAGAGGGTGAGGTTGGATGGGATAGAATCATCCCTGTTTTTTGGAATGAGATGAGTCAGTTTTCTATTTGGTTGAATGGATGAGATGAGCTTGCTTTCTATTTAGTAGGTGGGATTATGGTGGATAGGATGAGCCAGTATTTTGTTAGGTTGATAGTTCGGATGAGCTGAACTAATTGTGATGATTTTTTGGTGAACATCTCAATTTGTGCACAATCATATTTATATGCATTCCATAAGAGTTTGAATGAATTTGTACATGTTTGAAATAGTTTGAATTCAAATTAAATTAGAAAGAGAATATCACATAAAATGATAAAAATGCATATAAATGAAGCATTGTAAAAGAACTTATTTTTTCACAAAATAACATAGGGTTGGAAATAATTTAGAAATTCTTACGCCACGTGAGAGGAATATTAGTGAATTTTCTTAGATTTTTAGGAGTTTTTTTAACCTTAAAATTGCTAGAATTTCTAGAAGTAACCCTCTTTGAAGATTTTTATTTTGAAATCTTCAAGAGATATTGAGGTGAATCCTATTAAGATGGATTCATCATGAATTATAGAACCTATAAAAAAGTTTCGTCATTTTTGGAATACGACAACTCCAAATAAAGAAAGAGAGGAAAAAATTTAGAAGCTAATGGTACTATTCATCCAACCTCACTAGTCATCTGAACGAGCAGGCAGAGTCACGGACGAGCAGACGGCCTCGTCTGGCTATTTTTCCTGGATAAGACCATCCCGAATCTTGGTGGAATATTCCATCGAGTTGGACGATCCTATCTAGGTGAGTCCTCCAACCAAATATCGGACAAGTACTGTTTTTCTGGGTGGGATGATCCCGTCAATACACATATCTAGAGGAGGGGAATGGTGACAACGGAGGTCACCGATGGCTATGGTGGGCGGCGGCTAGGGTTTTGGGTGCAAGAAGTCAGCGGTGAGAGAGAGAGAGAGAGAGAGAGAGAGAGAGAGAGAGAGAGAGAGAGAGAGAGAGAGAGAGAGAGAGAGAGAAGGGGGGGGGGGGGGGGGGTTAGCCAAGCTCCTGGACGGCTAGAAGAAGGTTTTTCTTTCTAATTCTTGCTTATCTCTTTATTGATGATTTGTCTCTTTTTATATAGAGAGGCTAACTTAACCTATAAGTAATCTATTACAATTTGGAAAGTTCTGGAAAGTCCTAATCTACTTAACGGCTAAGAAATGACATGGACTCGGTGGCTACTACAATATACGTGGTACTGTTTACGGGCGTAAACAGTATCTATGAGTGGGCTTTTGGGTCGGCTGATCTTATTGGGCTATGGGCAGGATCTTGACACATGACATCTCTTCCCCCTATTCATTTGCAGCTCGTCCTCGAGCTGCTAATTGAGGAAAACTCCACATGCTGCAAGGTGGGGGCCATGGTTGAAGCTCAATGAAGCCCCATATTGAAGAATGAGTTCTGCTCCCATGTGGCTCTCTGGTGTGATGAGGCAGAGCTAGAGATGGTTGATGAAGAATTCCATTCGCTTTGTGTTGATGATGACATTGCCATTGATGTAGGTGAAAGAGGACTCAGGGATAAGCGTGATGAAGACAAGGATCATGACGATGTCATGTTTTGTGCTGGAGATGTTGTTGAAATCCACGTACATCGTTGTTGTGTCCATTGTTGAATTCCTGCAAGACACAATTAATGTGTACCTTGTGGATGCTGATATCTGTCGTGCACTGAAAGTCCATCAAATGTTGGATAGGGAAATTGGAGATCATGCACGCAACACACGATCCTCCTGCTTCCCATGGAAACAAGGAAAGTAGATAGGAGATGAGGACTATCCCAAGAGTGGTGAAGGTCTTAAAGATGAAGGATGGTGCATTGCTGACCATCTGGATGATGGAGGCCTGGAATTGTATGTTGCACCCCCTATGAAGGCGATCCTCATGGTCACCTAACATGTCACACAATGCGGGGTCATTGTCGTTGGAGTTGTCGCTGACGAAGGTAAAGCCTGTACAATTTTGGTCTCCTGCTGCATCATGGTTTCCAATGGGGACACCACCTAACTTGTCGGCTATAGATGTGGCAAATAGTCTTGTTGTGAATATCGAGGTATTGATGACACCACTCGGATTTGTCTCTTGAAGATCCGCTACGCACTCCTCCTGAGCACTGTCATCGATCGTGACAAGGCCTCCTTCCCTGGGCACAACATCAAGGGCAGCAGGTGCAGCATCAGAACCTACTGTGAGGAAGCCGCTGATGGAGGATGTCACCTGGATGTTGATGGTTGGCGTTGAGTGGGGTGCGTGGCCTTGTCGAGCATGGAGAGTCAGTGTAAAACGCCCAAAGATTAAGTTATCAACAATAGGATGGGCGTAGTCATTGATCTTGGTCGACTACAGTAGAAGAGGGCAGTCGATTGACCCAACACGAAGGACACATGTTGTCCTAGCCGAGGGAAAAGCACGACTGGAGGACATCCGGTGCTGTTGGGGTGGTGCTTGGTCGCTCCACCATTATTGAGGTATAAGCGGCGGTGTCGTGGAACATGGAGATAGTTGCGACCTTGGAGCCTTCTCTCGCCATCGAAGGTAAAGTAGTCGGTGAGGGGTACAACACGTAGCCATTGTAGAAGGATGCAAACAATGACGTACAAGATGGCGAACCTGAGGGTGTAGAGGACTCGTCAATGAGGGAGATGGGCGACGAGCGGAGGAAAGTGGTTGTTGTCGAGGAGGTGTAGGTGATGGCCCGAGAATTGACCTACCACTTGGGGTGGAGGTTGGATCAGGCGGTCGGTCCGCGCCATTGTGTACGAAAGCTGTCATCGGATCAACGTCGTTGTAGGGTCGTTTGGTGCTGAGCTCAAAGGTTTCCTATCGAAGGACTTGTAGATCGATGGTGGTTCAGTGGCATCAAGCGCCCTGAGACCTCCTGCCTTGAATGTGAACTCCAGATCGACCGTGGGTGGCGAATGAGAGTCCATGGTTGTTGAAATGTCAGGAGCCTCGGTCCTAATAAAGGAAATGGTGATTGCCACATCATTCAGTCCACCAGGATCAATCGATCGTGCAATGGTTTGGTCCCTGGTGTATGCAGGAATGCGGTAGGCGACAACGAAGTAATCCTCGCAACTTGGAGCGGATGTTAGAGTAGCAATGCCCGCGAAGTCATGGTTATTGGAGGAATTGGTAGCTCCTATCATCATAACATTGTAGACTGTTGCGACTGGACCTTTGGGGTCGGCATTTGGAGATGCTCTAGGGCCTCTTGCCCCAGGCTGATCTCCAAGTCGGTCGTAGGTGGCAAACAAGAGTCTGCGGCTGTTGAAGTGCCATAAGCCTCGATGAGGGTCTGCGTGATCGCAGACACCGTAAAATCCTGTGTAGCGGCCATGTGTTCCTCCTGAACACTAGGGGTTGTCATAATAAAAGGTTCTATGGAAAGGAAGTCTCCAGTCACATCCTTCGTAGATTCTGGAGAAGTAGATGAGATGGCGCCATGCGTGTTGGAGAAGATGTCGTGGAGGACAGCGTCGATGCCGGCGGAGGAGTCGTCATCGGGCACACCTAGGGAGACATGGGCAACACCGTTTAGCGTCTAGATAAGGTGGAAGACTGGCGTAGAGGGAACACCGATGTTTGGCGTGTAGGTGATGTTGCGTGAGTGTTCATCTACAGGTGGTCATTGAGAAGCTTTGTTCATGACCTTCGATGAAGCTACTGATGATGGGATGATGGCATCTGGCAAGATGACGGTTTTTGGTGGTGAAGCAACATGCTACAGATTATCCTTGTTGGTACAGGCATTTGAGGCTTGCGGTCGCCGTGGTAGAGGCACAAAATCTCAAGCATATCCTTTGAATTCCGTGGAGTGGCGAAGACGGCGAACAACTCATCGACACATTGTCGGCATTCGTGGTGAAATTCCTCAAGTTGCCTGTAAATATCCACTCGTGAGGGTGTAGGATCGGATCTGAGTGAAGCATGAAGATTGGAGGAAATCAGAGTGTCGTGGGTACTGTTCACAGGCGGAACAACGGCAAGGGTATTGTTCACATGATGAACAGTATCACAAGCACTGTTCATGTAAGGACTAGGTTGTCGTTGTCGAGGTCGATGTAGTCCGTCTTGATCACATCTACATATGTAGATCTTGAGTTGACTACAAGATCGATCCCTCTGACGAAATCCATGACATTAGAGTGGTCTCTGATACTAGATATAGTGATGGTTGATTATCTGGAGAGAGGAGAGGAGGGGAATGGTGACAACGGAGTTCACCAGTGGCTATGGTGGGGGTGGCTAGGGTTTTGAGCGCAAGGAGTCGATGGCGTGAGAGAGAGAGAGAGCAAGGGTCCGCCAAACGCCAAGCGCTTGGATGGCAAGACCACGCGTAACAGTATCCATGAGTGGGCTTTTGGACCTGCCAATCTTATTGGGCTATGGGCTGGATCTTAACCCACGACAGAGGCTCAAATCCTCCAGGTATGAACCGTATGATGGAGTTTAACCTTCTCGAGTTCTCCTTATTAAGCTTGCTTGTTGTTGAAATAACACATAGCAAATGCTAAGGCTAAGAGGTTTAATAGTTTACAGTTTACTGCCTAGAGCCAAGATTGGATATTGGTTTCTTTCTCGTGTTACATTCAAATGTAATTCAAAACGTATGTATTGTACAGTGTTTATCCTACTCTCCTGTTTTCTTGCTTTATGTGTTCTTACCCATAAATGTTTTAACTGCTTTTGTAGAGAGGTCCTTTCTGCTCCGTACTTGGGATGGATCATTCGGCAATTTCAACACCATATTATGATCAACACTCTAAGATCATTGGTGAATCATGCTAAAAATTCTAGATGACGTGGTTGTCCATATGCTAGCATTCCTTTAATAATTTATTACGAGCTTGTATATATCTAGCTATCGTTGAAACTGGGAACTGTAAGAAAAATGTGCTCTTCGAACATTTTCGTTGAGTTTGCATTGTGCAACATAGGCATATTACTCATTGCATTTGTCAATGTTTAACGTGTAACTTGTTTATAGCAATGAATTGTATTTATTAGGCATTCTTTTTCCCCTTCACATCCTCAAGTACCAGGTTCTTTCTAATTATGGACATAAATAGATTTAGTGTTATGTCCGTGCACAACAATTTAATTATTATTTTAGTTTAGGGACTATTATTGACTTGACAATTACTAGTCTCCCCTAAATTGGCATGCGTTTCTTTGGGTTCATTCTCGAACTTGAACGAAACTATGGAGTGTAAGGAATTGATTTGCGTCGAGTAAATTGAGTGGTGGGCGATAAAGAGACATACTGTGATGACGATGGTAGCTGCTATCTGGTATGGAATATTTTGTGTTTAATAGCCATGGCTTGATTTTACTAATGTGCACAAGCAACCGAATGGTAGCACTGCCATTTTTTAGCAGTGTGAAGACGATTGCACCCTTTGAAATATATAACGGCCCTTTTTGTGTATCCAAGTGCATCGCAACTGTATATGTATCTGATTACTTGCGCAGAACTCAGTGGAAATGAAAACACAGTAAACGGAACAATTTAGAGTCAAGATGGCACCAGAAGCTTTCACACACAGTAAAAAGGCATTTAGAGTAACACAAGTACTTTTAGACTCATCATGCACCAAAGCAAAGCCTGTCCATATACAATCTCCAAATTATTACTTTTGAAATTTATAAGTACTGTAAATATCAATGGTCACATGACTCCATATTCAATAAAACATAA
This sequence comes from Phragmites australis, assembly GCF_958298935.1. Lineage (NCBI taxonomy): Eukaryota > Viridiplantae > Streptophyta > Magnoliopsida > Poales > Poaceae > Phragmites > Phragmites australis. The sequence goes on from NC_084927.1 coordinate 17,947,222, forward strand.
GCTTACTAGGTTGCAACGGCGTTGTTAATGGCTGTGGCCAGCAGGCAGCATCTCATACAAGTCTCTCACCAGGCTCACTGTCATCCAAACTTACAAGATAACAGACAACGTACTTTTGCACGAGTGAGGTCGATAAGTAACTTAACTCTATCCTGCTAGTAACCTAAATGCTGTTTCTTATATAGAACCCCAGAACTCAAGGGCATATAAGATGTATTCTCATCACCGAGCGATCATGATTAAAGTTGAACTTTGCGGTCATAAATCCAACTGAAAGGAATGACTGGTGCTTGCTTCGCCCTTGCTTGCGCCCTTTCATCCAATCGCCTAATTCTCGGTGCCAAGGTACAGACAAAGTCCTGCGCCCGTCTCCCTTCTCCAGACAACCTGGTGAGGTCGGCAACTTTCCACCTCTCGACTAAGAACTCAAGTATGTCAGCGTAGTCTTTAGCAGTGTAGATGCCCAGCCTCTGCGCCACTGAACTGAAGTGTTCAAACAGGTTGTCATCCTTCCCATCATACATGAGATGAGCAGGCATCGCAATCTTCTTCCTCATCATGTCAGCAAACGCAAGCATTGTGTAATCTGGATCGATCTCGAAGAGCTTCTCGACTATCTTGGTGTAAGCTGTCTCATGGCGCTTTTCATCAGCTGCTATTGTACCACATATCTGAGCCAGCTTAAGATCTCCATACTCCTTGGCATGCCTCGCAGTATTGCCATGAGATATAAATGTTGCTCTCTCTTGGAATGATGTGTAAAGGAAACCCAAGTAGGGATTATTCTCAGTTCCTGGATCCTGCATAAGGAAAAAAAGACATTACACTCGAGGCTATGTTCAACAAGTTATCCGAAATAGCAACTGAATAATTATAACTTTTTTCCAGTGCTTTGTCAATTTAACAGCACATATATATTGCTAGAACGTGTTATACTTTAGAATATTTGTAACCATGACTGATTAAAAGCTAGAATTCGTTTAGCACATGCAAGTGATACTTTTAAGAATGTTTGTGATTTCATGATTCATTGAGATATAAATTGAAGGAAAGGGGAAAACAGATAACAATGTCCTTTAAAGTATAAAATAATTGTTACCATTCCAGAGCCAATCAGATACTGTATAGTCTTCTCAATTTGTTTCATGTTGACCCGTCCACTAAGGTACATGTACTTATTGAGAAGATCACCATGCCTGTTCTCTTCAGCTGTCCATGCCCTCGTCCAAACAGCCCAAGTGGTTGGACTTGCACCAGTTTCATCTCGGACACCATCAAGGGTGTTGAGCATTGTTTGATAGGTAGGTAAGGCTTCCTCGGTAACCATGTCACCAACTAAGCAAACAAAGTAGTCATCGGGTATTTCCTTTGCCCGCTCCCTAAGTTCTTTAACTTCGTCATAAAACCCATCAGAAGAAGGTTCTGGCAGAAAGTCCTGTGGCTGCCATGACTTCTCAACTGGCTTCAGGAGGTTCAATAGGTTATCCTTTGCCCAAGGTTCAAGTGAATTGAAAATCTCCCGCTTTTGAGCTGGTAGTGAATGGGTGACTTGGAGATGCACCTCACGTGGAGGAGTATAGGGTTCTTTGACGGTTTTAACCCTAGGAAAAGCAACATAAAGTAATCAGGAAAATGGAAAAGAAACATTGCAAAGTGGAGAAGAAAGTAGTTGACAAGGCGATCTATTCAAAGAGATTGAGCAAGACAAGTCACAATAAACTATCTACAACTAAATCTCTAGACTGTAAATTTCCACACGTTTCTTGCAGCAAATTTACAGTGACCAAGAAATTTGCTTCAACCATTCAGAAATCACATTTACCACAATGAAACAACTTTTCACAAAACAGTGATGAAAGGCTTCTGATTTTTGCATAGAGAGTTTAGCTCAAACAGAGTTACCACTGAGCCTAAAACAGGTCAGCTTCCGATGCAGCTATCATTAGTGGCAGGAATATTCCTGACATAGGTATATCAACCAGGTTTAGAGATTTGAATGGGCTCAAGTGCTGATGTCACGGTTGCAACATACTACAACATTAACAGTGTTGAATCTACCATATTTATAGGGATTTTACAGAACTTATCCAATATAACTTGATGGATAATTTGGTCACATAAAGAACAACCAAAATCCATCACGAAAAACATTATATTGCACTTCAGAACAAACCATCTTCGATAATTTGGTCAAGCACAATCAAAATCCAAGACATTATATTGCACTTCATAATAATCCATACACCTTCATCAACTTATCATAGATTTCTTAACCGCATCCGGCATACTCCTTCCTTTCCAAATAATTAACTGTTGTTAACTGTTTCAGTGTATCCATTCCACATATTTGGCAATTTCATCATAATTTGGAAGTATCATAGATTTCTTAACCGCATCCGGCATACTCCTTCCTTTCCAAATAGTTAACTGTTGTTAACTGTTTCAGTGTATCCATTCCACATACTTGGCAATTTCATCATAATTCGGAAGTATCATTGATGACACATATCAGTGTCGCTTTCATGTGGCAGTTCTAAATAGAGTTATATTTCGAGAAAAAATTGAAAAAGTCTTGCTGCATACACCCTAAAACAACGGATTTGTTATTTAGGAATGGACACAGTAAAGTTTCAGTTGTTAAAGCAGTAAATTCAGATTTAACATTAGAAAGAAACCACGATAACATATTCAGTTCTTAAATTCAAGACCACAATCGCAATCAGCAGATTCGAACAGGTTCGGATATCAACAGTCTAACTACCTCTTGCATGACATCCGTACAGCCGCAAACGCCGCAGATAACCAAATCAGGGACGAGTCACGAACTACACATCCAGATCACAAGCAGAAAGAACGAACTACCAGTCGGATGCCAACGCACAAATCTTTCCAAACTACTAAAATCCTAGATCTCGGCAAGATCAATGGAGGAGAAACCAAACGCAAGGTGGAATTTTTGCCCCAACCCGGATCGCAAATCAAACACAGAAGACGAACTTTTTTCTGACGATTTGATTCGATCCACTAGACTAAGCCAACCCAGATCACGAATCCCACCAACCCAAAGATCATGGCTCCCAACAACCAGCTCATTTCCAAGAACCCCCTCACCCCATTGGAAAACAACAACTTGAACACAAGCCAAGGTCAGGATCTGCTCTGCTCACCTGTTGATGGTGGAGGCCATGGCCACCACTGGCGACGCCCCATTGGCCCTCCTCCGCGCGCACGACGGGAACGGCGACGCGGGAGACGCCCTCAACGCCGCCATGAAGATCACCCACCACCGCCTCCTGCCTGCTCTGGCAAAGATCTCGACGCGGAGGGTGCTCTCTGCCGCGGAGCCCGGGATCTTGGGCGCTCGTGGCTGTCACCACTCGGCCCGGGCTTAAACAAGGGGTTTCTCCGGGCGGCGAGGTCGGCTATTAAAAAGGGGTTGTTGTTTCTTGGACGAATTTTCTTTTCGTCGCTGCATTTTTATACAACTTTCGGTGTGATTCTTTTGCTTGTGCTGCGTCAGCGTTTTCCAAGGACGCTGCTATTCCACGCGCGTGCCAGGAGAAAGTAGCAATTTTTTGAACAGCTCATCTAACTTTCTGTTTTTGTAAAAAATTCTTTTATCCCATTTCTTTCTATTTTTAGAAAAGTTTTTCGAATACATTTTTTGAAAAAGTTAACAAAAAAATTTACAGAATAAGTTTTAAAAAAATTAATGAAAAAAGTTTACTCAGATAAGTTTTAAGAATTTTTTTTAAAATCTTCTTTTTCAAAAAATGGAAAATTTAGGCGGGCGCCCGCAACGCAGCGCGCGTCCGAATCAGGATTCCTGGTTTTCCAACCTCTTCTGGTGGGTGCATTGAAAATCTGATGTCACCTCACGGGTCCATTTGTCGGAAATAGTTTTGGGGGAGGCTGCCTAGATTAGCAATTTTTCTGTTTCGGTAAACAAATATTCTGCTAAAAATTTTAGCCAATTTTTTTTTCACAGGACACCAACTTTCATGGCACTCACACCCGAACACTGATTGAAACTGAAATATTATTCCTGTTGATTGAGAGTGTCGTAGTTGTGCTAGCTGCCATGAGATTTCTACCATCAGCCATAATAAAGCAATGAAAGAAGTCCTTGATTTACCCTTCTACTCTGTATCCTTCCGCCTCTTCTCTGGACCTCCCTAAATTCTCTATCTCAGTTCACTGATTGCGTGAGATTTATGATCAATGACGAGTTGACAACAACATCATGCTACAGTGGTACCAGAGCCAGACGATTCGCGACTTGAATCCTTGCTATTCTCTCGGCCTTGATTGATAATTCCACGAGGGGTCTGCGATTACCTTCGGGTTGAATGCTGTAAATCCACAACTGGTTTGATCGGCTTTGAGGAGGATTCACCACGGCTCCAACTAGGCTCAACGCGATGGTGCGGCAAGATGTAGAGGCAATGGGCTCATTTGAAGAGCGGGTGATGGAGAAATTGGCAGCGCTAGAGCTGGTTCAGAAGCAAATCGCGGAGCTAGATGGGAAAATGATGAACAAGCTGAAAAGATGGAGCAGCTGCAGACCAAGGTAGATCCATCCATGACATCACTCAGTCAAGTTCAGCATAAGAAGGTGCAGTTCGCAAGATTCCTGAAAGGGACGGGTGACAGGCTCATGGGGTAGAAGCAGACGGATTTCCCCTACAACCACCACAACAATCTTCTACTCCGACCCCGAACCTACAGGTTACATTACCCACCCAATCCCCTCCCAGTTTTCCATGAGTACTCGTAGGAACTGGATGCCTAAGTTGGATTTCCCCAAGTTTAATGGGACAGATGTTCGTATTTGGCTGGATAAATGTCATGCTTTCTTTATATTGTACCAAATTTCTGATAGATTCAAAGTGTCATGAGCAACAATGCATTTACTCGATAGCGCGGCTCACTGGTACGAATCCTACAAACTCATGCATCCATATCTTGATTGGGCTCAATTTTGTGAAACCGTTCTTGTTGAATTTGAAGTCAATATACACCGTAACAAGTTGATGGAACTTTTCTCTCTAAAGCAAAGTGGCTCAGTAGAGGAGTATAAAAAGAAATTAGAGCAATTTGCTAGGTACCATCGTAAAAACCTTAAAAATTAGAAAATACCATCGGTATGCTCACAACCGATGGTATTTTTCAATATGAACACTTTTGCAATGGTATCCATCTAATTTTGTCAAAGAAATTTGAGCAACTCATGTACCATGTCCGCCTGTATGACAACACTTTGAGTGAGACACTCCTAGTTACCCAGTTTATCATTTGCCTCAAAGATGATCTTCGAGCTGTAGTGGAAGGGAAATTACCTGACGTAGTTAGTCGAGCAGCACATTTGGCATTGGTTCAGGAGAGTGTTGTTGATAGACTGATGAAACCACACTTTAAGAGTGCAGCAAGTAAACACTACACTGGCAGTAGTAGTAAAGGCGACACCAAGCCTAATATCAACTCAGGGGACTTATGGAAAACCAAACAGTTGCACGAGTATAGGAAGGCAAATGGGTCATGCTATAAATGTGGCGATAAGTACACTCAAGGTCACAAATGTGCTACACCAACTCTTGCCCAAATCAGGGCCATGGAAGTGGGGGATGTAACTGACATAATTTCAGATGACATCTTGGATATCATAGTGAGCAATGCTGATCAACATGAGGAGGGTATGCATTTATCTGTCTATGCCTTATCTGGATTAGATAATCCTAAAATTATCAGAAGTCGAGCATTGGTACAAAATCAGATTTTGATCATGCTTTTTGACTCCGGTAGTTACCATAGTTTTCTTGATGCATCTATTGCTTCTAAATTAGGATGCCATGAAAAGTCCATCAACCATCGGCTAGTGAGAGTTGCTAATGGAGAACTAATGATCTGTAACAGTGAGGTGCCACACTTTACATGGTGGGTACCCAGACATACCTTCCAACATAACATGAAAGTGCTGGAGTTGGGAGGGTATGATGCTATTCTTGGCATGGATTGGCTCGAGCAGTGGGGACTCATGAATTGTCAGTGGGCTGAGAAATGGGTGGAATTCCAAATTGAGGGCAAGACCATCAAACTACAAGGCATCACTGATCATCCCATCACTGACTTACAAGGAGCATCCATTGTCAGACTTTTGAAGTGGCACAAGGGCAATGATAAATGGGCTACAGTGATGATCACACACCAAGTAGATACACAACAACCTACTATACCTAAAGCAGTACAACCTCTTCTGACCAAATGCCAAGATGTGTTTCAAGAGCCAACTTCATTACCACCTCATAGACAATACAATCACCACATTCATCTATTGCCTAATGCATCACTAGTGAACTCAAGGCCATACATGTATTCCCCTCTTCAAAAAGATCAAATAGAAAGACAAGTGGCAGATATGCTTAAGGCAGGAACAATTACAACTAGCATGAGCCCATTTGCTTCACTAGTTCTTCTAGGCAAGAAAAAAGATGGAACCTAGCGATTCTGTATCGATTATAGGAAACTCAACTCTATTACTATCAAGAGCAAATTTCCAATGCCAATTGTTGATGAAATACTTGATGAGCTTGCTGGTGCATCTTTGTTTGCCAAGTTGGACTTGAGAACAAGATTTCACCAAATTCGTGGGGCTGAAGAAGATGAGTTCAAAACAGCATTTAAAACTCATCATGGATAATTTTAGTTCAAAGTGATGCCATTTGGACTTACAAATGCCCCATCTACATTCCTGTGTCTTATGAATTCCAATTTACACCATATATCAGAAAATTCATTTTGGTATTAAAGGATGACATATTGATTTATAGTAAGACTCTTGAGGACCATCTACAACATTTGGAGTTGGTATTTCAAGTACTCAGACAGCATGCCATATATGTTAAAGGTAGCAAATGCAGTTTTGCACAACATCAGCTAGAGTATCTCGACCATATCGTATCTAACAAAGGAGTGGCAACATATCCACAAAAGACAACTACAATGCTTCAATGGCCCGTACCAATCAATGTCACTGAACTCATAGGCTTTCTTGGGTTAACAGGTTATTACCGAAAAATTGTGCAAGGATATGGTGTTCTGGCCAAACCATTTTTTTTCTCAAACACGCAGAGCTACGTATCATTGTATTAAGATAGAAGAAAAAGTTCAAACAAACAACAACAAAACCCACACATACTAAACTTAACTCACACCCGCCCACGCGAATAAATTTTTGAACTGATTACATGGCTTGCCACTGAACTAAGAAGAAGACCAGCTACTAGGACCCAGAGGCATTACAATCCTCCTCCGACCAGATGCACCAGACCAGAGGCCCCTGCCTCACACCATAGCCGAGCCTCTTCCCAAGCTCTTCTCAAAACCTGTTGTACATCGGGGGTTGCACCATCGAACACATACTCATTTCAATGTTTCCATATAAGCCACTGAAGGGATCAGTGACGTTCTAAGGGGAGGGAGTGAATTAGGACACTTAGAACTATTTTGGCTCCAAAAAACAACACAAGATAAATCTAATCAAATTCTATCTAGATGTGTTCTAGGTTTATCTAGTGTGTCTACTCTACCAATCAAAGCACTTGCAACCTATCTAAGAAGGTAAATTGTAAGAATGTAAATACAGAAACGTAAATAAGGTAGAGAGAGCAAACTCGGTATAAGGATTTTTTCTATGGTATCGATGGCATGAATACCACCCCTAGTCCACGTTGGAGCTCCACAAAGGATATGCTCCTAGTCACTATCCTGTCATGGCTATTGAGTCACCAAGTCATAAAGACAAGACCTCCATCCGGATGAGCCGTCAAGCCACCAAGATAAGATTTCACCGCTAGTCTCTCTTCTGATTCCTTACCGTCGTGATCACTTCGGAGCTTAAACCACCAAGGCAAGGGTCTCCGCGTCCCAGCACAATTGCCTTGTCGCCGCTCCACACCAAGTTGAAGGGTCAACAAGCTTGTCGACGAGTCAACAAAACTCCAAGGTATTGGCATACCACTTGGTACAAGATTGGATCACTTCTTGATCCACTCTCTAGGCAGCAATCACATAGCAACACTCTCTCTAGGCCTATAAGCACTAATCACTTACTAATCTTGTGCTTAATTATCTTGGTTAATCATATTAAACACTTTGGTGGCTTAGATGTATTCTCAAGTGTGTATGAGCTTCTTCTAGACTCCAGCAGTATGCCACACCTTCAAATGACTGAGTGGAGGGGTATTTATAGTCTCAAACCCGCGCACCAGCCGTTAACTCAACAGCTCAGAAAAATTGTTAACACTGGATGATCCAGTGAGAACAATAGTATTGACACCAGATCGTTCAGTGAGTACACTCTCACAAACTAGCCGTTGGAATCCCACTCAAGCCTCTGTGAACACCGGACACTCCAGTGTATACTTCATCTCCATCACCGGACTATCTGGTGAGTTATCCTGAGCCATCCGAGTCATTCCTTCTTCTCTGTGTAAATTACTTCGGTGTAAGCATATGGTACATATCACTTCTTCACCGGACTATCCGATGAGTTGACTTCAACCAACCGAGCCAATGCAACCCTCTCTGAAAATAATGCTTCGGTGTGCACAGCCTTCATCACTGGACCATCCGATGAGTTGATCTTTGTTCTGCCTCTTTGCATTGTTCATTGTCTGGTGTGTGCAACATATTGATCATCGGACCATACCGTGCTTTAATCTTCAACTTCAATGGCTACAACCTTCTCTAGATAAAATGCTCCGGCGTGTGTCTTCTCTGATCACCGGACCTTCCGGTGAGGTCTTCAGGCCTCTCTTCCCTTTGTCAAATATGCTCCGGTGAGTTCAATACCGAGAGCATCGGACCATCCGGTGAGGCAAATCTTCCTGGGACTTCTCCAATTTAGTTCAACTTTGTCCCGACTGCAGTGGTTTCTTCATGTATTGCATCCATGAGACTTATTAACATATATTCTTGACAAACATGTTATTCCTATTAGCTATGTTGTCATTAATCACCAAAATCACAATAATGAACTAATAGGGTTATTTTCGCTATAATCTCCATCTTTTGTTGATTAATGACAACACAACCAAAGAAAGTGGCAAATAATAAATGATACCAAATGTAAAGATTATAAGTGAGCACAAAGTCTTACCATATTGTTTGGATGCATGTTCTTACCACATAGTCTCCCTTTATTGTGGCTCTCTATTTTTCCATTGCCACTATCTCCCTTGAACGACCTACACAAGAGCTTCTCTTTTGTCAATCTTAGTGCCTAGCATCTTTTCTTCTTTCTCTTGTCAACTTCGGTATTCCTAGATGTCTTGCTTGTTGCTATAATCTCCTCGCATTGGTTATCTTACTTTCATCTTGTTTTCATCTTGCTTTGGTCGTCAAAATTCTCCCCCTTTATCAATAATTTCCAAAAAAGGCTATAAACACATGGGAGAGAGCTTCACAAATCATGATCCAATAAAAAAAAATACCAATTATATGGGTATTACTACAAATGAATGATACCAATTGTAGGCTATGAAAGCACATGGATCATAATTTATGAAACTCACATAATATAGTCTAAACTCCCCCTATATGTGTGCATACATACAGTGAGAAAGAAACATATGCACAACTAGATAATATATCAAGATAGGAAGTTTAAACTATATTATGCATGGAGATAGATTAAATAAATAAAAGATTTGATAATGATACCAATTGAAGCATTTAAGCATTGCATACCTCCGGGGATATGTTGATTTCTCCATGAAACTACAAAAGATGTCACTAAAATACATGTTAGTCTCAAAATCATAACATATATGATATACTCTCCCTAAATGTGTGCATACAAGTGTTGAGTACTTGCGATATATATATGCACTTGTTATTGATAACAACAGGGATTTATCTTATAGATTGGATCATGACACATAAAAGATACCAAATATAAAAATTAGTGTCATGAAATAAATCTACAACTAATAAACCATGTAGGTTGATCATGTGTTAGAGATAAACACATGTAACCTACCATATGAAAACATATACTAGGTATTACAATAAATTGAAATAAGCATATACAATCCTATATGAGGCAAATAAGGTGGAAGCAAAGAACAAAATGCATGAACATAAGTCTAGCTACCATTTACCTCTTTTCCTTTGGATGGGGATTTCGGTATACGATGATTATTATTTTCATCAAAGTGCCCAAACTTGTATACTTGGCTTCTTTACTTGAACCTTCACATCATCTTGTGAGCAAACTCTTCAAATCCCCATAGCCGTTTCGGGCTTCAAGTCTTTTTTGGAACCTAAACCTATTAGGGCCCTATTATGTTGGTGATGATTTTATTGAGCACCCAAATAGGTTGGTTCTACCTCCAATCATGTCTCTCAATCATGTGTGCAATTACCTTGCCATTATCCTTCTTCTAGAGCTTGTAGTGGTTGTTCTTGTTCTTAATCTTGTAGTTAGGCTTGGTGTATAAGTTAGAGGTCTTGTTGGAGAGGTTCATCATCATCTTCTTCTCCTTGGTCTCCTTCTTCACTTATTTGCAGTTGAAGGACTTGTGACCTTCTTGATGGCATTTGAAGCATGTCACGGTGAACCCCTCTGCAAGCTTCTTCACCATAGTTGCATGGTTATCTTGAGGAGGTTAGACATGATTTTTGCCCTTTAGTCTTGCCAAATCCTTCTTAAGTTTCGCCACTTCTTCTTTGAGCTCATCATTTCTTGCGCAATGAGATCATTTCTCAACACAAATCTTATTACAAAAAAGTGAGCTAGATAAAGTAGTTAAATCATCACAAGAAGTAGAAGCATCTACCTTACAAATGAAATTAAATAGAGAGGTAGATTGCTTTAAAGGGACCTTAGTTTTAGATTCAATGCACTCAAATTTATCTTTAAGCTCTTCATACTCCTTCTTTAGCAAATTGAATTTGCACAATAATTGTTCGTAATTAGAAACAAAGGTAGCATGAATGTCATTAAGTGCATTGAATTTTTTAAGCTTTTTAGGTTATTTTTAAGGGTCATTTGTTGCTCATTGATCAAATGAATGAGTTCATCATAGGAAGGAGAATCCTCATCAGATTCATCATCATTTACATTGCTATCCATACCTTTGATCATAAGACACATGTGAGATGGCTTGCGAGATGACTTATGTGATGATGACCTTGAGGAAGAGTTTTTCTTGGATGGGAGGATAGTGAAGCTTTTATCACTTGAGCTTGATTCTTCATCGTCGCTCACCCATCTTCCTATGCTTGCAAATGCCTTGACTCTTCCTCTTGTCTCTCTCTTGTTCTTCGTCTTTTTCTTCTCCTTCTTGATATGATCAATTGTTTTGATCAAGTCCTTTATAGATATTGGGTGATCAATTTTGGTATTGATCTTCTTGATGTTTTTCTCCACTTGTGAGATGAGCTTGTTAACTTTGGGATCCATCTCTTCATCGCTTGAGGTACTTTGCTCATCTTCTTCATAGCTCTCTTCATTATCTTTACTTGAAGTATTTTTCTCACCACTTGATCATCTTTAATTGGCATCAAATCTAAACCATTGATCTCATTAACAAGAATGTTCAAACGTGAGTACATGTCATTAGCACTTTTATGGGGTAATTGCTTGATGCCATTGAGCTTAGTAACAAGCACATGATATTTCTCATATTTCTCATTGCGCACATCTTTTGTGCATTTATTTATTTCAATAAGACTAATTCAAATATCATGTGCATTGGTAAGAGAATAAACACGATTAAATGTATCAACACATATAGATGATAAAAGAATATTCTTGGCCAATGCATCTAACTTTCTCTCCTTGTTGGTGATGCGAGGTCTCATCCCTTCCTCGGTGACTCTCCAAGCATCCAACCATCGGGCTTGCAAAAAATAAGTCATTAGAATTTTCACTAGGGGAAGTTTGTGCCATTGAAAAGTGGAGCACTATAGGAATCTATCCCAACCCCGAACGTCACAACTCATTAGGCGGTGAAGCCTAATCTATCACAGTGAGATTAAGGCTCAAATACCACTTGAATTGGTGAAACCTTATAAAAGGTGTGAAGCTCTAACACAAATTGTAGAGCTAGATGTGAGCTCTAGCTCTAATACCAATTGAAGGGATCGGGAACGTCATAAGAGCAGGAGGTGAATTAGGATACTTAGAACTATTTTAGCTCTAAAAAATAACACAAGATAAACTTATACTAAATTCTATCTAGATGTGCTCTAGGTTTATCTAGTGTATCTCTTCTACAGATCAAAGCGCTTGCAACCTATCTAAGAAGGTAAATTGCAAGAATGTAAATATAGAAATATAAATAAGATAGAGAGAGCAAACTAGGCATAAAGATTTTTTTTGTGGTATCGATGTCATGAATGTCTCCCCTAGCCCACATTGGAGCTCTACAAAAGGATATACTCCCGGTTGGCACCCGATCACGGCTATTGAGCCACCAAGTCACAAAGACAAGGTCTCCGCTCGGATGAGCCACCAAGCCACCAAGGCAAGGTCTCACCACTAGCCTCTCTTTCGGTTCCTTACCGCTGTGATCACTTTGGAGCTTGAGCCATCAAGGCAAGGGTCTCTGCATCCCCGTACAATCGCCTTACCGCCGCTCCACACCAAGTTGAAGGGTCAACAATGCTTGCTGGCGAGTCACCAAGACTCCAAGGTACCAGTATATTACTTGGTACAAGGTTGGATCACTCCTTGATCCACTCTCTAGGCAGCAATCACATAGCAACATTCTCTCTAGGCCTATAAGCACTAATCACTCACTAATCTTGTGCTAAATTGCCTTGGATTATCACATTAAGCACTTTGGTGGCTAAGATGTCTTCTCAAGTCTGTATGAGCTTCCTTTAGACTCCAGCAGCATGCCACACCTTCAAATAACTAAGTGGAGGGGTATTTATAGCCTCAAACTCGCGCACTAGCCGTTAACCCAACAGCTCATAAAAGTTGTTAACACCGGATGATCCGGTGAGAATAATAGTACTAACACTGGATCATCTAGTGAGTACACTCTCATAAACTAGCCGTTGGAACTCCACTCAAGCCTCTATGAACACCGGACACTCTGGTGTATACTTTATCTCCATCACCGGACTATGCGGTGAATTATCCTGAGCCATCCAGACCTTTCCTTCTTCTTTGTGTAAATTACTCCGGTATAAGCATCTGGTGCATATCACTTCATTACTGAACTATCCGGTGAGTTGACTTCAGCCAACCTAGCCAATGCAACCCTCTCTAGAAATAATGCTTCGGTGTGTACAGCCTTCATCACCGGACCATCTGATGAGCCGAACTTCATTCTGCCTCTTTGCACTGTTCATTGTTCTGTGTGTGCAACACATTGATCACCGGGCCATCCGGTGCTTTGATCTTCAACTTCAATGCCTGCAATCTTCTCTAGACAAAGTGCTCTGCTGTGTGTCTTCTCTGATCACCGGACATTTTAGTGAGGTCTTTAGGCCTCTCTCCCCTTTGTCAAATATGCTCTACTGAGTTCAATGCCCAGAGCACCGGACCATCCAGTGAGGCAAATCTTCCTGGAACTTCTCTGATTCAGTCCAACATATATTCCTGACTGTGATGGCTTCTTCATGTATGGCATCCATGAGACCTACTAACATATATTCTTGACAAACATATGGACTATATTGTCATTAATCTCCAAAATCACAATCATGGTCTAATAGGGCCATTTTCGCTAGAGCCACACTCCCTAGAGAATGAGCGAGTTGAACCCCTTCCTCATGCTTGTTGAACCGCTTGCTTGTTTTCACCCACCAATCGCTGAATAGTTCTTCTTGCTTTGGTGGATCTTGGCTCACAAACCCCAAGTTTTTCTATGAAGAGCTAATCTAATCGTATTAGTTTCTATAATGGATTTCTTATGTGGAATACTAATGGATAGGGTCTCACGTCCCAAATCCATAATCACTTAATTAAGCATTATGTTTAATTTTATGTAATTTTATTTTGGAATGCTAGTGCAATTCGTTTAGAGTCAATCGGATGAGAGAAAGAAATTCGGAAGATAAAAGAATCGATCTCGTAGTAAAACAGGCTTTTCTCTAGCACGTGGGCCCACCTAGCCGGCCCCACCACCTCTCCCTTCACTTGGGTAGCCCCCACCTGCTCCCTCTCCCTCTCCCTCTCTCTCTATCTCTCCCTCACACCACTCCCATGCTCCCTCTCTCCCTCAACTGGCCAAGATAAGGAGAGAAGCTCCCCCTCTCAAGCTTTCTCACTCCTTCACCCAAAATCTCCCTCAATCACTTGAAAGCAAGGTATGCATGTGTTGCCATGGTGTTCACACCTCTCTAGCTTCCCATCCACCCAAGAATCACTCACATGCATGAAGATTTGAAGGATCTGCAAAGCAATTTCATCACACTTGTTTTTTCTGAAATTTCAGCAGCTGTTCATTTTTTTCTCCAAGCCTTGTTCTCTCTGTTTCCTCAATATCCCGACGGTCACCTACCTCCACAAGCACCATGGGTAAGTCCCTTAGGCTTCCCCGGGCGTGAATGCGTGATTTGGTTGGTCGATTTTGAGTTGGAGCAGAGTTCTTGAGTTCTTGAGTTTTGGAGCTAAAATGAGGATTTGGGTGAGATTTAAGTTAGAAATCGTGTTGCTAGGTTGATGAGTGAGTTCTAGACTCTATAAACTCTCTCAAACATGTTACCCTTTGGTTTGGAGAGGCTCGCAAATCAAATCGGTCAAGATTTCCCCCCTTAAAGCAGCCTCTCTGGACAACCCGGATAATCCGGATTGACCCAAATATCTGGATAAACCTGGAAAAATCCCATTGAATTGTCTTTAGAAATCATTAGGGTTTAGGGTCTAATTTAAGTCTAGAACCCTTTGGATAGGGCATATACATGTTGATGTAGCATAGATTTAGCATTCGAGTTGAATCGTCCAGGGAAAACACTTTAGAATTCAACTCGACCAGAACTCGAATTGTCTGGATTAACCCAGGGGGTCCAGGTAAATTCAATTTAGATTTAGCCGAGAGCCCTCATTTGGAGGTTCACCTAGAGGTTTCGAAACCTGGATACTCCGAGTTCAACCAGGAGTGTCTGGTCCAATCCGGAGTATCCGGACTCCAACTGGAGGTTCCGAGTTATTTAAAAAATGGCTAACCGAGAGCCCTCCCACGGAGGTTCACCTGGAGGTTCCAGAACCCGGATACTCTGAATTCAACCCGGAGTCTACAACCTCCTGTTACTTTTCTGGCGTTGTTTAGATCGCAAGTTTCATTATTTCTCCGTATGTCTCACACATTTAGCTTGTTGTTATGCATATTGTAGCATACATTCTGCACTTCATTTATGCTCATCATTGCACACATTTTTTTTTAGTGAACGAAGAACCAGAGCGTGTCGCGACCATGGTTGAAGGCGACGACAATCTACCCGAGTTCTGCGAGTGTTGTGCGGGTAGCATAAGGCAAACCCAGAGCAGCAATGCAAGCATCTAAGCATACTTCTCCCATTAATTTGGATCATATATGTCTAATGCGATAAATATGCTTTATGTATGTTATGCATGTGTTTGAGTCGATGTTGATTTTATGATGGGTGGAACTTATATTGATGCACTAATTCTCCTATCATGAATAATTGTTGATCCGTATCCTTGTAGTCTAGGTTTAATATGATGTTGTCTAACTTAAAATGTTATTCATGATGCTTAGCAAGTGCTCAGGTCCTCATTAGAAGTTAAGCGGTGAAGTGTTTCATCGTTCATGAGCTTATGCTTTAATTACTTGTACAATGATCATAATAATGGATTGATGGTGTTGGTTGGATGGGTTGCGAGATGAAACAAGATGTGGAGTTCCTCTAGGTAGGTCGGGAGAGGAACCCAGACACCGTAGAACGCTTGTGTCGCTTAAGCACCGATCATTATTGCAGTTAGCTCTAGCACTTACCATACTTACTACATGTCAATCTAATGGTAAGACAAGCTGAATACCTCTGTAGCTGTGATCATTTGGGCTTGAACATCGACGGTGTGAGCTAGCAGGCTTGTAGAGACACTTGTGGTTGCTCCAGGAGTTAACCAAAGTGGGCTTCGCACTGAGCGATGCACAATTCAAATGGTTGAAGCTTATTGGGAAATGTTGACATGAGTACCCCCTTGTATGGACCTGTGTGGTCGTACTAGCCGTATGGTCCACAAGTCTTGAGGGTAAAGTTGTACCCACCCTGTAGGGTGTAAAAACATTTCGAAATACCGTGCTCTCAGTCATGAGCATGCTTCTATCCATTTGCAGCAGTCGTAGAGCTACGAATGTGGATCGAGATGGTTGATGGGTTGAGAGTGCTTTACAGATATTATTCCTATGTTTCCTTTTATATTATGTTCAGTTGATGTTTATGGGCTAGTTTGTTACTTTGGTCAAGTATAGATGCTCACACATGATTATGTCAAATATGCTTTTGCATATGAATTTACTTAACCATGTGTTTTTTGCTAACATCCCAATGTATAATCCATTGAAGTCGAGCTATTTATAAGTGTCCATTATAGATTAAGTCTTGCGAGTACCTTCATACTCACGCTGCTATTTCAGGTGCTACCGACGAGGAGGAGTTGGTCTTTGGCTCTTCATGCCCACCGAGGGTGGTGGCGGGCATGAGTAGGCAACTACTCGGAGGTTGATGAAGTCTAAGGGCATATGACTATCATTCTTTTGTTGTATAGTCTTTAGTCTTTCGCTGTGTAGTTTCTTTTGTTGGTTAGGAGATGAGTGGGTTTTGATCTCCTCCTAGCTCTCTTTTGCTGTAAATTATAATAACTTGGTACATTCTTAAGAACTTGTAATATAACTTTAATTATTTGCTCTTTCTTAAACTGCGTTGTGATGATATATGTTAGAGAGTCATGTGTTCCGATCTTGGGCACAAAACACGTGCTGGGACTACCAGTGTGGTATTGTGATTAATCATTATAGTCATAATTATGCAAATGATTGACTTAGTGATTAATTAGAATACTATTTGGAATGTTCCTTATAGAGACCAAGATGTTGAAATAAGGAGAACCAAACATGTCATGCAAACATGCAAGAAACAAGGATGTGGTGCATCGATTCCTGATCTTGATCGCAAAATGGATAGGCACTAGGGTGTGGCAAACCTCTCTGGGCCAAGCGGTCAGTCGTCCAGCATCGATTGTGGACCACCGAGCAAATAAAAAATTGGCATTGCTTCGGTGCCCAAGATTTCCATATGTGCTTCTAAGGCTTAAAATGGACAACCCAATGAAAGAAGACCTTATACGCTGATTTGGTCGAGTAAAGTCCCGAGTCTGAAAATCTCCAACGACGTTCATCTTGAGTATTCAGTTGCAACATAACCTCGAACAGCAGGCCCCATAGCACAAGATATTCCACAAGGGCAGCGACCGAGGGCCCCCCTAAATATCGCTCACCCATTTAAGGTCTGTCAAGGCTTCCTGCACCGTACACCTCTTGGTCGATCTCTTGGAAACAAGAGCAGCCAAGTGGGGAGCTAAATCAGTAACAGACTTCCCATGTAACCATCTATCAGTCCAAAATAAAGTTGAAGCCCCATTACCAACAATAGACACCACTGCAATAGAGAACCTGGCCTTCACATTTGTGTGAACCTGGATAGGGAGAAGGGCCCAAGGTTTATCAGGCTGCGTCTTTTGTAGCCATAACCATCTTATGCGTACGGCCCATCTGAGTGTCGTTAGATCAAGGATTCCTAAACCACTCCCTTGGACAACAAACTTTCAGCCATGCAATCAAACAATGACCTCCATTAGCATCTTTTCTACCTCCCCAAAGAAAAGCCCTACGAATCTTATCTAAGGCTTTAACAACCCACTTTAGAAGATCCAATGCAATGGCGTTGTAGACCAGGATTAAAGTTAGCACCACCTGAACCAAAGTCAACCTCCTTGCTCGGGTCAAAAGACCGGCTTTCCAACCTGGAAGCTGATTTGCAATTCTATCAATGAGGGGCTGAAGTTGTGCCTTTGTAAGCTTCTTGATGGATAAAGGCAAACCGAGATAGGGAAATCCTTAATTTTACAGGGGACATGAGCATGCACCACAATGAGCTCGTTCCCAGTGCGTTGTATCGGCAAGACGCTGCTCTTTTGGATGCTTGTTCTAAGATCCGAAGCAGCCCCAAACACATTCAGGATATCTCTTATCACACCAATGTCACACCTCATCATCTGCATAAAGAGACAATCGGTGATGGATACTTTGATTAGAAAGAGGTTGCAGTAGACCTTCCATACTTGCCTTGGTGATGATCCCATTCATCACATCCATAACAAGAATAAATAGCATGGGATATAACGGGTCACCTTGTCCTAGTCCCCGCCGATGATGAATCTCTTCACCGGGAAAGCCATTGAGCATTACCCTTGTTGTTGATGTTACCAGCGAACTGCACATCAAGCTGCGCCATATCATACCAAAACCAAGTTTCTTGAGAACCTCTAACAAAAAGGACCAAGAGACCGAATCAAAAGCCTTTGAGATATCAAGATTGAGAAGGATGTGAGGCTCCTATTGTTGACACAACAGCCTCATCGTTTTCTGGACTAATAGGAAGTTATCTTATATACATCTGCTTGTCACAAAAGCGCTCTGATTGCAAGATACCAAATGTTGCAGTCGACCGGCAAGACAATTCGCCAACACTTTTGTAATCAACTTAGCAAAACTATGAACAAGGCTAATAGGTCTGTAGTCCTTAATTTCTGTGACATCGCTCTTTTTTGGTAGCAAGATTAAGAAGGCGGTGTTCAGCAACCGTAGGTTCCTGACATTACCTCGATGAACCTCATGCAATGTTGCCATAATATCGGGTTTGATTATCGCCCAGCACGTCTTATAGAATCTGCCAGTGAAGCCGTCAAGCCCCAGCGCTTTATCAGAGGGTAGCTTCTTGATAGTCCCTGAAACCTCCTGCTCAATAAACAGAGCGTCCAATGAGGAAAGATCATGGGACTGTATCAGCAACGCATCAACTTTCACTATGACCTCATGCTGTTCAGACATGCCAAGCAGCCCCGAATAGAAGTCAAATACGGTCTAAGCTTTGTCTTCCTGCTCTGTGAGGACCAGATCACCAGAAAACAATTTCGGGATGAAGTACTTGTGCTTCTGGTGGCGAGCATGGAGGTGAAAAAACTTAGTATTAGCATCACCAGCTTTGAGCCATATCAACCGTGATCGGAGCCACGCAATTGTGCGCTCCAAAGAGGCCAGACCAAGACACTTTTTCTTTAGGTTGTTGTGCAGCCATAACTCAAATACTATTGCAAAAGAAACAATTTCACTAGACTCCTGAAGCATAAGCAACTTTGAGCATCTCCAACAAGCTATGAGCCACACTCTGGTGCTTGCATTACCTGATTTCAACAAGCCTTTTACTATAGAAACATATGCATGTGATTCAAGAATCAATGTAGTTTTGAGTCAACAAGGCCATCCAATTGCCTATCTTAGCAAAGCCCTCAGTATTAACAATAGCAAGTTATCAATTTATGAGAAAGAATTTCTTGCCATCAAGATGGCAATTGACAGGTCGAGATCATACTTGTAGAGAGGGCCCATCATCATCAAGGCTGACCATAAGAGTCTTTGTCATCTAGGTGATCAAGTCCTATCTACTGAATTGCAAAGAAAAGCAATGACTAAGCTCATGGGTTTGCAATTCAATTTTCTTTACAAAAAGGGGATTGAAAACAAGGTTGGTGATGTTCTCTCAAGGATGGGGCATTTGCTCTCACTTAGTTCTCTATCTGTGGGACATCCTAAATGGCTTCAGGAGGTTTTGAATTCTTATGTGGTTGATCCTAAAGCACAAGGCCTATTGGTACAACTCGCTATTTGTGGATCCAATGACCAAGGATTTTCTCAGAAGGGATCATCAGGCAACATGGCAAGATTTGAGTTGGAGCAAATTTTGGACTCCATACAAAACTGATTCATGCATTTCATTCGACACCAATTGGTGGCCACTCAGGCAAAGAAGCTACTTATCGGTGTCTGAAGAAACTCTTTACTTGGACAGTCTGAAAACTGATGTTGACTCATTTGTCCAACAATGCTCTATATGCCAGCAGGCCAAACATGAGAATTGCAAAGTTCATGGTCTTTTGCAACCATTGCCAATATCTCAGGCCACTTGGCAAGATGTTTCCCTTGATTTCATTGAAGGTTTACCTACTTCAGAAGGATACACAACCATCTTAGTTGTTGTGGATCGATTCGCCAAGTATGCCCACTTTATCCCTCTTAAACATCTATATACCACCTCAAGTGTTGCTAAGATCTTCTTGCAGCAAGTGGTTTGACTGCATGGTATTCCCCATTCCGTAGTATCAGACTGGGATAAAATATTTACCAGCACATTTTGGAAGGAATTGTTCAAAAGTTGGAACACTACTTTGGCCATGAGTACAACCTACCATCCCCAAACGGATGGTCAAACAGAACATGTCAACCAATGCCTCGAGATGTATCTTCGTTATGTTGTACATAAAACATCAAAGAAGTGGGTTCAGTGGCTTCCCTTGGCAGTGTTTTGGTACAATACTTCCTATCATACATCTCTCAACTGCACTCCATTTCAGGCGTTATATGGTACTGAACCAAAGTATGGTCTCCTTCCTGATCTTACTCATGTAACAAACAAGGAAGTGAGTGATATATTTAAGGAACGTCAGCTATACTCAGACATGCTTCAATCACAGCTTTAGAAAGCTCAACTACATATGAAACAATTAGCTGACAAACACCGCAGTGAAAGGGACTTCCAAGTGGGTCATCAAGTATATTTGAAGCTTCAGCCATATGCCCAAGCTTCTGTGGTTTATCAACCATTTCCCAAGTTGTCTTACAAGTATTATGGCCCCTTTACAGTTTTGGTCAAGTCGGGTGAAACTGCTAACAAACTGCAATTGCCAGAAGACACTTAGGTTCACCCTATGTTTCACGTCTCTTAGCTCAGGCATCATGTCCCATATCACTCCCCAATCTTTTCATCCCTTCCTATTGTGGACGATCTCTCAGTAATAGACAATGTTCCTGAAAAAATATGAGATCGCAGATTGGTTAAGAAAGGGAACGCTGCTCATCTTCAGGTCCTCATCTAGTGGAGCTCCTTACTAGCAACCTTTTCCACTTGGGAGGATTATGAGGTGCTCAGGAAGCACTTTCCACAAGCACCAACTTGAGCGAAAGCTGGCTCTGAAGGGGGTGGCAATGTCATAGCGGTGCTAGCTGCCATGGGATTTCTACCGTCGGGCATATTGAAGTAATGAAAGCAGTCCTTGCATTATCCTTTCTGCTTTGTATCCTTCCTCCTCTTCCCAAGACCTTCCCCAAATTCATTATCTGAGTTCACTGATTGAGTAAGATTTATGACCAGTGGCAAGTTGGCGGCAATGACATGCTACAGAGAGGAGAGAGAAGGTGTGTATAAAGTTAGTTTTCCCTTAGCTCTTTGTATGTCCATGTGTCATACAGAGAGAGGGAGAGAGAGAGAGAGAGAGAAGGGCCATCCTTCTTCTTGGTGATTTTCTTCCTCCAAGAAACATAGCAGGGAGAGAAGTCATGGGTGGCCAACCAAGCTCGCACTTTATGTGTGAGAGAGAGGCAAGGATCTAGGACAAGTAGCAAATTGGAGCGAGGAGACAAAGAAGAGTCTAGTGGTGGTGTGAATTCATGGCTAATCAGTCGATGGGTCTGATTGGTGATGGGCACTCCAAATCTCCATGGAACTAGGGTTAAAGGAGGCAAAGGTGCCAAGATGTAGGAGGGTTGGAGGTGGTCGCGGTGCCGAGAAAACTGGTCTATGGTTTTCCTAGTGGTGAATATCTACGCTAAGGCTGGGAATCTATTGAATTTGGGTGTGTGAGCTCCAAGCCTGATGTTTGAGTGTTGATTGTGATTGCAGAACCTTGTACTATCACGCCGTGGTCTAGCTTATATATGTGTTGAAGAGGTGGTTGTTGCCGACCGGAGGTACATGATGATGGTTATTTGTGTGGTGGTTAATTTTAGTGACTCACACTCGATAGGAATCCTACGTGCTCTAGGACTAAGCGATTAAGATTCCTTTTTTGCTGTAGGGAGGTGATTGCCGAATACTCTCAATGGTTATCAATCCCTAGATCCTTCTATGGTGCAGCCTGGACCCTATGCGCCGATCTAGTGTGCACAATTGGTTGTTGGTCCTGTCAAGCAATGTTTGTAACATTTATGTACATATTTGGTTGATGTATGGTTGTTGTAATTCCTTGATTAATATGAAATCCGACTAGTCTAGTTGATCATTAGACACGGCTAAGATCATACCCTGTACTCTAGGACATGGTCCTCATAGAGAGAGAGAGAGAGAGAGAGAGAGAGAGAGAGAGAGAGAGAAGAGTGAGGAGTTCTGTGGATTTAGGCGATAGCGGTGACGATGGGCAGGCGACGATGCAAACTCTCATGGTGGCGGAGTGACGGTGTAGCAGTGGTCCAGAGCAAATCCAATCAGTGACACACTTGGGATAGGTGAAATAGCTAGATATTGCATAGCAAAGAAGAAGGGAGGGATGATTTTGGATTTTGAGTTGTTACTCTCACCAGACCCCTGAAAAATCATATTTTGATTGTTCTAGCATCCCGTGGCAAATGACCATAAATTTGTTGTGTCCAATAGCCAATTTCAACAAGTTTGGTGTTAAATAGTGAATGCCATGAAAGTTTATTTTTCGGAAAAAGATATGTTAATCAAAACCAGAAGATATTACAATCGTCCTGAATTAGACGAGAAACAACATTCTCCTCCTGCCCTATCCAAGTCCCACAGGCACCATGGATACGAGCGTGATTTGCTAACTCATGACTAACTATGTTCTGGTTTCAATCAACTTTTTTGATCTCCAATATCCTTTGTCCGGTGAACAAAAGTTTCACCACCGTGACCACATGGGCAAGGGTTGAGTGGTCTTTCTTCTCAAGTTATGGCTAGATGAATAACAGTGGTACAATCGGTTTCCATAATTATTGACGTTGATGTATATTGGAACGCTGGCTCAATACTCTCCTTGCAAGCCACTAGTTCAGCCTCCAGAGCATCTGAACAATGTGGTATTGGTTTGCATGCGGTGACTATTCCCTTTTCGTAGCTATCCCACAACACTATGGCAATGCTCGCCCCCCATCCTGTAGGGAAAAAGAACCATCAACGTTTAGTTTATGCCAAACGGGAGGGGGGCATGACTAAAGTTTGGGCACTAATTAGGGAAAAAGAACCATCGACTGTTTTTTCTATAGCTCTTCCAAAGAAAATCCAATGATCTGCTTGCCTTTTGCCACATCAAGATTTGGGTCCTACTTGATCAGTAACAAGGATTGGACATAGCTTTCTAAGAAGCGTCGAGAAGCCTCCACCGGTGGCGCCGGTTTATGGTGCACCACTTCATTTCACACATGCCAGACATGCCATAACAACATAAGCAGCATCATGCGATCAGTCTGAGGAATGTTATCTAATAGAATTAACAACCATTGTGTACCTATGACTCGCAACTCCTCACCCGGCGGCAGACATCATACCTGGCACATGGCATTCCATAGGGCATGAGAATTTGGGTAGTGACATAGAGCATGGTAGACATCTTCTTCTTTTCATTCCGCAAACACAACAAGTATCATCTAGCTCAAGACGATGGCTGTATTTGTTATCCCGAGTAGCCAAGCTGTTGGTAGCAGCTTCCCAAGCAAAGATGCGTACCTTCTGCGAAATAGGACACTTCCAGATGTGACTCCATAATGGGTTGCAACCATCCAGTTGTAAACTAGAAGCCTCGTCCCCATCATCTCACCTATGAATATCCACCACAAATCTGTATGTGCTTCGCATTGTGAACATACCATTTTTCTCTGGGTGCAAAGCTAAAAAATCATCACCACCTCTACATGAAGTTTTGATTTTTACAATGTCCTTTACATCCACTGCCAAGAATGTTTGATTGAGTTTCTATATATCCCAAGCACAATTCACATCCAGGAATGCCAAAACACAATTAATTACCCTGCATGAGGTATTCCTTGGAATCCAAGGATCTATCCAAACTCTGATCAAATGTCCATTACCTACTCGCTAAATCATGCCTTGCTTCAAGAGTTCTAAGCCGTGCTCAATGGCACGCCATGTGGGCGAGGCATTCCCTATAAACACAGTATCACCCAAACAACCATTCGGATAATAACGTGCCTTTAACACCCTCGCACAAAGTCTATCTAGCTTTTGAATAAGCCTCCATGCTTGACGCGCCAACAAGGCCAGATTGAATAGCTTCATGTTTTCTAAATCTCATGCCTCCTCTATTTTTTTTATCGAGTTAGCTTATCCCATGCAATCCAATGAGTTTTCCTTTTTCCCTTCTGCACGGCCCACCAGAAATTGAAGGTAAGTTTTGTAAGGTCTTCTAATTTTGACTCAGGAAGTTTGAACACCCCCATGATATATACCAGAATAGCTTGTGCCACTGCCTCAATCATGATTTCCTTTCCTGCACTGGATAAATGATTATCGCCCCACTGGATAAGTATTTTACTGAGCTATGTTTGAAGGCTTTGAAATTTACCTTTCTTCATGCGGCCCTCAGGTGTTGGTAATCCCAAATATTTGGCTTCAAAAGTATCTTGCACAATTCCAAGGATTGACTTGATTCCCTCTTGGTTAGCAATTGGGCAAGAATCACCAAACATGATAGAGCACTTGGCTGAATTAATTAATTGTCTTGTTCCCTTCATGTAACTATCCAATATCTTCTTAACATTAGCAGCCTAAAAATTATTTGCCTTGAAAAACAACAGGGTATCATCCTCAAACAAGAGATGGGACACCCCTAGTGCGTTGCGATATACCTGAGCTGGGGTTATATTACCATTGTCGACCTCAACCTTGATTAAAGACGATAGACCATTAACAACAAAAAGAAATAGAAACGGGGACATGGGATCACCTTGTCATAGGCCACGCGTCGGAGCAAATGCATCCAATAGAGCTCCATTGAATTTTATAGAATATCTCACCAAGGTCACACAAGTCATAATCCACTCAACCCATCGGCCAGCGAAGCCTATTTTAACAATTGCTTGTTCCAAAAAAGTCCAGTCCACTTGGTCATAAGCCTTTGACAAGTCCAACGAGTACACACAATAGGATTTTTCTAGTTTCTTTGTGTTCTGTATATGGTGTATGCATTCAAAAGCCACCAATGCATTATCTGGTATCATGCGCCCCTGCACGAGAGCACTCTGATTCGGTGAGATAACCTTATCTAACAAATAGCTCAACCTATTAACCAAACACTTAGAGACAATTTTACACAGAACATTGCATAAGCTAATAGGCTGAAAATCCTTTAGGTCAATTGGGTTATCAACTTTTGGGATCAAAATGATAGAGGTATTATTTACTCCCTCTGGCATTACCCCTGTTTCGAAGAATCAGAGTACAACGCCAATTATTTCATGCTTCACCGTCCTCCAATTTCTTTGATAAAATCTCGTAGGAAAACCATCCTGCCCAGGGGTGTTGATCGGCCCAATCTGAAAGAGTGCATTTGATACCTCCTCCTCCATGAACTCCCTTCATAGCATCGCATTCATATCTTCTGTAACCTTCTTATCAATTAACTGAACAATTGCATTAGGATCAAGTGAGGGGTCTTTTGTATACAACTCCTTGAAATAGGAGGTAGCCATTCTTTTCATCACAGTGGGAATTGTTTGGATGCTACCATCTCTATCTCGCAATTTGGATATTTTGTTCTTTCTTGCTCTCCAGATTGCCTTATTATGGAAAAACATATTTCTATCTCCTTTTAGCCAATTGATTCTGGACTGTTGTAGCCAAAGCATCTCCTATCTATACAAGAGTTCATTCATCTAGTCTTGTATCCATCTAACTTCTCTCCTATCTATCTGTCCAGCTTGGAGTGCGCACAATTTCTCTCTTAGCTTTTCAATTTGCTTCTATACATTACCAAATTTCCTCCTTCCCAACAACTGCAATGTATTCATAATGGTGCTCATTGCCTTGTTACCAAATCTCAAATTTGAAGACATTTACATGGGTTCCTCTCAAATTTTGTAGTTATAATTCTTGCTTGATGATATTGTGGTAGTGCATGATTATTCTGATCAAGAATTTACATATCAACTGGTTCAGTTGTTTAATCGATAGTCGCATTAGGATTTTTAGCACAATCAGAACTTGAAACAACTACAAAATATATGTTGCTATACTTGTTATCTATGCTCTAGCTAAATCAGTTTATGTGCATATATATCATCATATCATACTTGTTATCAAATTCTCAAATTGTCTGACGTAATCACTACCATCACGAGTAATATTACATCAGAGTAACCGTTCCTCATACTCACCGCTCTGCCCCACGCTCACCTTCACCCTGCCAGCCTCTCTATCGAACCTCTTCATCATGGCTAACACAAGTCAATATGTAAATGCTATCAAAGCATACTAAAATTGGAAAAAAAAAGAATTAGTTTTTCGTGGCATCATCAATTCATCATCACAGTTAAAGAGTACATAATATAATTAACCCTACCAGAACTTGCCTAATCTAATCCTAAAGCAAAGTTCCATATAATAATTGGAAATTATGATCGTTAGGAGGGAGCTCGATACGTACATTTCTAGAGTTCGTGGCTTCGCATCCCTAGTACTATAGCAACGATCAGTAGCGAGCGGAGCACATGCATCGACGCATGGGCGATCTGTAGGTGGCGATGACGCGAAGGAACAGAGGAAGTCGAACATGCGGTGTGAAACAAGCGTAAGTTGCTGACGATGGACAAAAATCTTATTTGGTTGGGCTAATTTACTTATTAGGCTTAGAAGTGGCATGATTAATTAAACACTTGATTATGCATATGATTAGCAAGAAATTAGTGGGACTCTCTTATCGGTTGGGGGCAGGTCCTGCCCCCCTTGTCTCTGCCCTAGTGCCAGCACTTCCTTCTATTCAGGGCCTAGGATTCTTGTTGTAACCTAACCAAAATAGGGCAATGATCAGAGCACGGTGAAGCGAGGTGTGTTACAACAGCGACGCTAAAAATATCTCTCCATGAATCATTAGTAAGAGCTATGTCGAGCCTCACCCTAACATTCCCTCTGTCATCTTTATTATTATTATAAGTAAAAGGTGATCCTTCAAACCCCAAGTCCTTTAGGGTGTGTTTGGTTAAAGGGCAGGGATGAATGAGATAGGGTTATTCCTGTTTTTCAAGATGAGATGATCAAATTTTCTATTTGGTTGGTATGAATGGGATGAGTCAGTTTTCTATTTGGTTAGATAGGTTGGATGAACTAAGTTAGTTACGATGATCTTTTAATGAAATTACCCCTCGATTGTGCATAATTTGGATGAATTTGTGCATGTTTGAATTCAAATTGGATTAAAAAAGAATATCACATGAAATGATTAAAATGCATATAAATAGAGCATTACACAGGAGCTTATTTTTTCACCAAATAATCTATGGTTGAAAATATTCTTATAAATTAGTACATCATATGAGAAAAATATTAGTAATTTTTCCTTGATTTTTGGGAATTTATTTGAGACATTAAAAATTGCTAGAAGTTATAAAAGTAAAGTTTTTTTGGAGAATTTTAATTAAATATTGGCTTAGGCTTTTTATCAAGCTAATTAAATAGGTTACTAGTAAGCTCTAGTTTTCTCATAAAAATGTTTAAAAAATTTAGACTTTGTATTCCTAATCAAAATCGAAAATTAAATAAAAAATTTGAACACACTTACAGATCTGAGCACGAACGAGTGAACCTGTTTAACCTGTTCAAATAAAAAATTTGAATACACTTACAGACCTGAACACACTTACAGATCGGTGGGCCTGGCCGTTTAGCCTGGATCGCCCTGTTTAGCATCCAGACAGGATATTTCTATCTCTTTGCTACCTTAGACTAAAGCCAATTATTTTCTTTTAGGGATAAAAATCTCGTCGTGAAGGAATTTTTGTTTCTTTCAGCGTTTCAATAGTTTTCCTTCACGGTTCCTATAATGAAGGAATTTCTAAGATCATTCTCTCTAGGACAGAATTCTCTCTCATTTCCCTTCGCGATTCTTCTCGAAGGAAAGCTGTTGGAGATGAGAGAAATAAAAGAAATGAAAACGAGAAAAAAATCAGAAAAGAAACGAATGAAGAAAATATAATTGAAAATAATCTTATCTACTCATCTATCCAACCAAACATCTAAAAAGTGGGATAGCTATCTCCCATCCACCTCATCTCGTGAACCAAAGATTCACATACATGAAGTACATCCCTGAAAGCTTGCATGTGGCGCTTGGACCACAATGTATGTAAAGCACGTTCAAACTACCAAAGAGCTTCATTAAAATCTGCCATCACCATCCAAAGGAAGGTCTGATATTTGTTTGATTACGAACACATGGAGTATTAATTCCCTACGTGAAAAAATATCATTGATGATAGGAGTAACTGTTATTAGTGATGGGTCTCGCATGTATCACCACAAATATGTCCCTGATGAGTTGGTATTAGTGATGGGTTAAGACTTGTTACCGATTTAATCATAGGTGATAGGTCATAAATTGATCTGTTATTTATGAATGTCATAAGTGACGGATTGTACTAGTGATATGTCACTTATAATTGAATATAAGTGACAGGTCATAACAATGACTTATCATTTATGATATTTTCGTATTTTTTAACACGAAAAAGTTAAAAAGTATATTCTTTTCACCCAAGCCACTCAATACAGGGCCCATCACATATACTCCACAAGCCACATCATTTTTTAAACCACTTTCAATCTTTGCGTTCTGTGAGAATCGAACCCGTGATCTCCCTTCACGCGCGTACCCCCTTCCTACCTCAGCTATCACGTCATTGTGATAGGAAATGAATATTTTATTCATTTAACATTTGTTGTTGAAGGTCATAGGTGACATGTCACGGTGATCCGGAGCATCTTTGATAAAATAGGAATAACTTTTACATACAGATTCTGATTTTAACTTTTTTTTTACTCTACAGACACATGCAGAAAAAGTTACATCCGTTTTCCCCTATTTGTCAGGTTCGACAAATTTTTCGAGGCCAAAAATGGTCTAAAAGATTGAGTTCTCGTGCCCTGGAGTTTCTGCACCATTTTCGAAACTCACGTTTGTGTCCATCTCCGCCACCTCTTACATTTAACTTGGGCAGCATTATACAATAATTCCTATTCTAGTGCTACTGAGGTGAGAAAAAATAAAAGAAAAAATATAGCATCATGTTATATACATATTTATTATATAAGGAAAAAAATTAAGTAAGTTGTGATAGGAAATTGATTGGCTAATATATCGAATGATTGATTAATAAAAATTCTTTCACTTGCTTTATTTTATCAAACTAGTAATTAGTGATGGATCACAACTTAACTCATCACTAATGACTCTCTAGGATGACCCGTCATTGATGAGTTAGTCATTAATGATGGATCACAACTTGATACATCACTTATGACTGGTCAAAGATGACCTGTCACTTATGACTAATAATAAGTGACAGGTCACAACTTGATCTGTCACTTATAACTGGATTAGGATAATCCGTTACTTATGACTAATAATAAGTGAATGATCATAACTATAATCCGTCATTATTATCATAAGTGATAGATTATATTACGACTTATCATTAATTTTGTGTGTCTTTTGCCTATTTTTAGTAGTAATTTTTATCCTTGGTTCGTCATACATACAGGTGATTTGTCAAATTGGTTCATCCTAAGACACAGGCACGTACTCATCTATATATCTTTCATCCATCGCCTTTATTTCCATGTATAATTGATCATTAAAAAAAAGTTAGACCTCCACTACACCATTACTATCAACTCCCACAAAGTTTATTTTCCTGCTGCCAATTAGTTTAGGTTAGGAGAACAAATTAATTTCGTCACTCTGAAGCCATGAAGGATGGTATTACGGTAAATTGAACTGTCCATTTATTTGATTTCTTGTGTCATTAACTTGGCAGGGAATTTAGGTAGATCCTAATTGCAAGTAGTATCTAGTGACGATAGCGAGACAAGAGCACGACACTCCGAGGCTCGTTTGTCAAAAATTAAATTAAAGCATGCTTTTTAGAAGCTTACTTTAAGCCCTTATTAGAGATCCAGCACCTAACCTCGGGTTAGATTTAAAATTTATATATTAAATAAAATATGTAATTCTTTATTTTTAATTTAAAATAGAAAGAAGATGACTCACTCAAATACCGTAGATGTACCCTTTCCTGCTCAAAGAATTTTTAATGTTACGTACGGCAAACACGGGCGTATATATTTTGATGCGATTGACGAATTAAGCTCTGACAATTTTAGGACTCATTAAGAGCTAACCATGCCCTGTTAGGCAGATTCTGTTGCACGAAATAGTACATTCGACAGCAATGGTCCAACTTCCAGATACCTCGAAGAACAATGTACATGTACCCATCCCATGTAAATTCCACACAAAAGATGAAACATCCGCCAGATATAGTGGTATGTTTTTTTTTAAAGACAAGGTACGTAGAGTCCAAACCTAACTGCCATGCACTAAAGGTGTGATTAATTATTCGAATGTTCAGTTACTCATATGAATTTATACGTAGTTTGAGGAGAAACAGACGGATATAAAAATCTTAAAAAGAAGAGTATTTAGTTGATTGTATCTCTTTAAACAGATTGAGTTGAGTTTTTATTTGATTGACTGAATCTAAAGTCACATAAACGGATGCTAGAGCTGAGATTCTGATTGATTGTTCGTATAAATATGATTTTGTAACATTGACAAGTGAGTCTGTCTGCATGAGCAAATGCAAGAACCTGTATTTGCTGAATCAGACTACGAAAGAAAACTCGGATCAAGCTTCCTTCTCAAACCAGACTATAAATATATATTTATATATATATTAAATCAAACTAAAATAATATTTATCTCTAAAATTATATGTATCATTCCTAACGCGCGATCACCCTATAAAGGCAAAGTCTTAGGCGGTACAATACGAGGATAGGAATACTACAGTACCTACTTTTGTTGGTGGGGCTCCAAGGGCGGTTGGGAGTACACCTACCTATTCTTGCTGCAACCAGATGGGTGGCACATTCATTATAGTTCACTCCTCTTTTTTCCACCAATTCCAATAGGCTAGGCTAGGCCGGCCGGAAGCTTCCAGGTCCATGCCAAGTACGCACATTCAAGGGGCGATCGACCTAACCTAGTTGGCAGTGCGGGAGCGAGCTAGCTGTTCAATTCACTTCTGCTGCGGTTGTCCCCTTGCAATTCTTGCTGCTAGTATTTTGGTCTCATCAGTCAGTGCAGGAGAGATTTATCCGTTTCAAAATACTCGACAATATAATATTGCTGGTAGTATTCTATTTTGATCTCATCTTGCAGGAGAGAATTTTGGGGATTTTAGAGCAGCTAGCCTTGGATCATATTGTAGCAGGCCAATTATTTTCATGTTTTTTCTCTCTCATTTTTCTCCCTACTAGTATTAGCTGTACTGCTGCTAGTAACTGGTACAGTGCCTTTCATGGAAATAGCCTACATAGGTCGTACATAGGTGTAACGACGTACCAAGTACAGTCCAACAGTTTATTCGTGTAGTCACGCTCACGCAAACCACTAACTCAACAGAGATATAGTCGCGCGATAACCAAAGTGTACATGTTGCTATGAGATGCATGAAAATTCAGTCGACTGACACGGATATCTACTTCTCAATCCTTAAGATATAGTATATCTTATGCTCGTTAAATAGACATATCTTTTTGATATCTAAACTTCTCTGAATACATACATAAATAAGTTTTCACAAAGTTTCGGAGATATCAAACGCTACTAATCTCATACTGCGTACGAGGCTCGAGTGCAGCTGGTGCAGTAATAATATGTGTGTTTAGTTACTTGAATTTGTCTCAAACTAGTATGTGAATCTGTATAATATAAAGGAGATACGTGTTTGGTTATTCGAATTCACTGTTTCAATCTAGTATGACAGATATAAATAAATATACACCTTTAATCTAGTTTGGGAGTAAAGCTTGCAGCCTAGTCCTATAGATATAGATTTTTGTATTCGTTCATATAGATAGGCTCACTTATTTATAGTATAAAATTATCTTCATACGAAGAACCAATTATAATCTCAGCTCGTATCTGTTTATACAGCCTCAGATTCGGTTAATCAAACAGTAACTCAGCTCAATCTAACCAAACAGATACAACTAACAAAATATTTTTTTCAATAAATATGATTTCACTTAACCTACTTTTACTCCATCAAACTATATAATAAAGCTATACCATCAAACTATATAATAAAGCTATACAAAATCTCGTACGAAAACTAATCACACTAGAGTTCCTAGTTTTCTCGTGCAACAGAATGAACGGAAAGACGTGGCAGCTACCACTTTCGTTTCAGAATACTTAGCATTATTGGAATTAATATTTAAATTTTGATTGATAATAAATTTTAATATACTTTGTTAAGTAGAATGAAAACGGCACTATTAGATTCACTATCTAATGAGTTTTATAAATATATATGTTTAGAACTATTTACATACGTATTTTATTAAAATTTATGACCAAAATTTGAACAGTAAGGTTAATAGTGTCAATTACTTTTGAAACGGAGGGAGATATGAAAACATGTACACCGCCCGGACACGTGTTGATGTGAAAGGCGTGCTTTCCGTCGGTGCACATACGATTAAGAGTACATAATAAACACGGCACGTCGGCGTGTACCAGGTAATCATCAATCGATCAGCTAACACCTCCGGCATTAAATTAATCAATTAATTAGCTACTGCAGATGACATCATCTAAAAAAAGCTACTGCACATGGTCGTCTCGGTCCTAAATATGGGTCAGATTACTCCCCCCGGTCACAAAACATCGCGGTTTCTGATTGCGTGGAGTGAACACGTTTGACCTTCAATTATCAATATCTTTCTTAATATTTCGATCCAACTCTTAAAGACGGTAAAACTAGATTTTTCTTAGAAGGTGGTTACAAAGTATTAAAATTTTGCTATATTTTACGTACATACCAGTAGTAATTAGTGGTAAAAATTATTTTTTGACCGTAGTAAAGTTGGTGTGACGGGATGGAGTACTAGTACACTTAAATTCACAATCAATTATGCGTATATCGATGGTCGACAAAAATTTAAAAGTAGACAATATGTATGAACGTATTTATCGAAATAGATAATATATCAACATATTTGTAATTTTAGCATCTATATTCAGAACATCATTTAATAAAAAAATGATTTTCGGTATACCGTACCCCGAAAATACACAGGGAGGCTATATTCAGCACACCGTGTATCAAATATCAACAGTATTCGGCATACGGTGTGTCGAATATGGGCTACAATGCATATTCGGTACACCGTGTGCTGAATATGGTC
This sequence comes from Phragmites australis, assembly GCF_958298935.1. Taxonomy (NCBI): domain Eukaryota; kingdom Viridiplantae; phylum Streptophyta; class Magnoliopsida; order Poales; family Poaceae; genus Phragmites; species Phragmites australis. Next base: position 17,980,804 of record NC_084927.1, read on the forward strand.
AGGCTCGGGTGTTGTTGTCTCGTTGTCGCATCACGTCTCGTCGAGATCTCGCCGAGTTTTATGCTGTCAGTGCTTTTGGCGCATCTGGTTGTGTTGGTGCTGAGTACGTTGCGTTTTGTACTGAGTGCATTGCCTGCTGCCTTCTATATTGAGTGTGTCGCTTGCTGCCCGCTATAAGATGCATGGTGAGGAGCAGCAGCAGAGACGTGGAGCAGCAGAGGCAGTGCGAGGCGATGAGCAGCAGTGCAGCGCGAGGCGAAGAACAGTAGCATGAGGCGAGAAGACTAGTAGCACGAGGAGAGGAGGCTCAATAGCGTAAGATCAGTTATAGTAAGTATTTAGATTATGTAAGTAAGTAGTACTTAGATTAGTAATAATAATTAGAGTAAGTTGATTGTTTAATCCATTCAATTAGATTTGATAAATTAGAGTACTTAGATTATGTATGTAATTAATATTTGGATTAGTAATAGTAATTAGAGTAAGTAGATTATTTAATATGTTCAATTACATTTGGTAAATAATATTAAGTTGATAAATTAGAGTACTTAGATTATTTGAATAGTTTGATTACATGAATTTAATTAGTTAATGTAATTATATTATTGACTTAGTTTAATTAGTGTAATTAGATTATTCTCTTAGTATAATTATATACGTTAGAGTATTTACGTAATTTAATTAGAGTTATTAGATTTATATAATTAATTGGAGTAATTAATTTAACCAAACTAATTTGATTATTTGGCTTAATTACTTAGATTAATGTATTTATTATTTATCGTGGGGCGTGATTAGTTGTGTATCATATATACATCTAAGTAGTTATTTTATTACATGTATGTTTGTTTAGTAGATACATTATAACTATCTATATTTATTATGGAGAACATTTCGCTATTTTGTACGAGAGATTCGTATCAATTTAGAACTGTCAGCATACAAAGAGTACGATTGAGCTACCTATTAATTTAGATGGTCTGAAATCACATATTATGAGCCTTTACGTGTGAACCAACAGTCCTATAATCATGTGCTGAATATTACCGGGCCGCGTATTTTCAAGTATGGTGTATCGAAAATCATTTTCTGGTAAATAATGTGTCAAATACGAATGCTAAAATTATAATACGCTGATATATTATCTATTTAAAAAATAAGTTTGTATATATTATCTATTTTTAGATTTTTGGCTTGATGGTTTGATCGGTCGTATCTGGTATGGGCCCCTATCCCCAAACAGCTAGACTTCCAGGGGCCGGGGCCGTGCCGTCCATCCTCGGTCACGCTGCCACCGTCCAAATCAACCGCGACATGGCCCTTCGCCATCCCGGCCGACGCATGGGAACACGAGACGAGACGTGATCCATGCGTCCGATCGAGGATCGGGCGGAAGAACGAAGCGACGCGTCGTCTCGAGTCAAGGTGATCGGGTCGCGCTCTTGCATTGCATTGCATGCGTCTCCCCTCCATTCCCCTACGCCTTCCTCTATGCGCAGCAGCTCCTGGATCCAGATCTGACCCCCTGATCGAGCTTTGAAATACGTATGGTGTTGGAATTGATCTCGGCTAACGTATCCTAACTAACGAGATCGAAATATCAGCGATTCTGTACGCGCCATGATCGGAGGCGCAACCAACTCTTGGTTGCGATCCCGAGTCGAGCAGCGCCATATAAATAAAGGGTCCCGGCGCCTCTCGGTGAGTATGAAAATCTCGTGAGGTCCCAAACGCCCTAAAAACTCTTCCCGATCCTAAAGGGCGCTGAATCGACTTGAAGATTGTCGTCACTGTAGCAACTAATCAAGAACCGAATGGGTTCTCCAGGCTCCGGTACGTGTTCACGCTTCCGTTTTAAGTTGGTGTTTAATTTAGGGCTAATGATCTTGTTTAAGGCTTACTTATGCGACTAACAATGGTACCAGAGCCGTCTTTAGCCCTAATCAGACCTATTAGACCTTAATTAGATTAATTTGTGTTCGGTTGATGTCTTTTTATGATCAAACGGGCCTAATTGTTTTCGATCTACATCAATTAGCTTTAAATCATGTTTTTTAAGATGAATTAGGTTCGGATCAATGCTCCTATTCATGTTTTAGGCTGTTTATGTCTCGGATCAACCTTAATTGAGCATGTTTAAATGATAATTAGCCTCAATTAGACTCGGATTAATGTGAATTAGGGTTTTATGTCTCGGATTAGAGCCATTTTGTCATGTTTTAGTCATGTTTATACATATATATGTGTTTGTGTTGCATGGGTTGGCATGGTTTGGGGAGATCCTACTCGGGATTAAGCAAATGATGCTCTCTAAAGTAATTAGAAGGAGGGGAATTGGGGAGATTAAGAAAAACCCTAAGAAATCCCCAACCCCCCCCCCCAAATTCGAACCCTAAACCCCTAAATTTCCCCAAAATCCCGAACCCTAAGCCCATTTTTCAGAAATTCTAGAGCAATAGAAGTGGGGGGGGGGGGACTTACGGCTCCGGCGCCTTCTGTCGCTGTTCATGCCCGTCGGAGTTCTCCTCCGGCGGGATCTTCCTCATGCGCGCGCGTGGTTCATCCGGCCCTTCTCGCCTCCACCGCGGGACGGGGCACCTCCTCTCGCCGCGCGCTCACCATCACCTCCTCCCGGGCTCCACCGCAAACCAACCGATGGAGGCGCGCGCGATCTCGGTCGCACGCGCGCTCCGGCGGTTTGGCTCACAGAGGCGCCCTTGCCCTCTTCTCTCTCGGGCGACTGGCGGCCGTGGTCGGCGTAGTCTCTCTCTCTCTCTCTCTCTCTCTCTCTCTCTCTCTCTCTCTCTCTCTCTCTCTCTCTCTCTCTCTCTCTCTCTCTCTCTCTCTCTCTCTCGGCTGGGCTGGCAATTTCCGTCGCCGGCGAACTCACGGGTCGGGCGGATTTTTCGGCGAGGAAAATGTTTTTAGGGTTAGGGTTTTCGGCCGAGAGCTTTTTATACTAGGCGATTTCATCGGCCTGCCGTCGATCGCGATGAACGGCTGAAAATCTCCGGGCCGGCGCACGCGCGAAAGCAAAAATGGGCCGGGCGCAGTGGCTGGGCCGTGCCTCAGCCGGGCCGGTGCGCAAGCGAGGAGCTGGGCCGCGCACTGTCTTCTGGGCCGATCGCGTTGCTGGCTGCATTCTCTACTGGGCCGCGTGCTACATGGGCCGAAAGTCCTTTTTTTTGGCTGAATGGTAGCGTGCACAGGTTTGGGCCGAGCCAGGCCGAAATGATGTTTTGGGATGTTTTCTTTAAAGTTTTGGGCTTTTCCATTTATTTGGAATTTTCAGTGATTTCTAACTTTTGTCCATTTATGCACTGGAATATTTAATGCAAATAGCCCAAAGTTAATGATGATTAATGCATAAAATATTATTGTTAATTCTCTGGTTGAATTGGATCTAACGGGAAGATTTTTCTGGAGAATTTTATGATCAATTTATATAGGTTCATAATTACTTTCTGACCAGTGTTGACTGTAATTATGTGCTATTTTTATGTATTTATTTAAATTCTTTTCCGTTTTCTGCCCAATGGTGATGCGGATTGGAGTTTTATTTTTGCATGATTTTAATCAGACCAATGTAGGGTTATTTTCGTGCAAATTATTTTCTTATGATAAATTCACTAATCTGGCCCAATTCTTCTCTCCAGCTCTTAACGCTTCCTCTATTGCCGCCACTATTGATGGCATAGAGCAACTTACGGGCAATAATTTTCCTACTTGGAAAGCTAAGGTGACTGTTGCCCTTGGTGTTTTGGACCTGGACTATGCACTCAGGGTTGACGCTCCCACAGCTCCTGCCATTGGAGTGGAAAATTATGATGAATTAAAGAAAACTTATGATGCACTTTCTGAAAAGTGGGAGCAGTCCAACCGCATGTCTCTTATGATAATGAGAAACTCAATATCAGATGCTATAAGGGGAGCAATTTCAAACTCAAAAAAAGCTAAGACGTACTTGGCATATGTGGAGGAGCAATTTAAAGGCACATCCAAGGTTTATGCCAATACACTGATTCAAAAGCTCCTCAACACTAAGTATAATTATGGGTCCGGTGGCATAAGAGAACACATCATGATGATGACAGACATGGCCGCCAAACTCAAGGGCATGGATATGAAAATCTCTGAGGGTTTCCTTGTCCACTTTATTATGACATCTCTCCCTCCTGAGTTTACTCCTTTTAAGATAAATTACAACACTCAGAAAGAGAAGTGGAGCATGAGCGACTTGATCGCAATGTGCGTCCAAGAGGAAGAGAGGGTGAGGGCTGAAAATAAAGACTTTGTGAATCAAGTTAGCAGCCCAAGAAAAAAGAAAATTCCAAGGGAATTTCAAGTCTAAGAAGAAGCTGCATTTCGTCGCTAAACACGACAAGGCAACACAGAGGGTGCCCAAGGCATCTACTCCTTCTGCTCCTGCCTCTCAAGAATCTAAAGATGACGGATGCCACTTCTGCCACAAGAAGGACCACTACCAAAAAGACTGTGTTGGTTTCCTGAAGTGGCTTGCAAAAAAGGGTAATGATTTTATAATATTCATTGATGAATCACTTTATGCTGGTTTTCCCTTAATTCATGGTGGATTGACTCAGGTGCCACTGTGCACGTTACCAACTCCTTATAGGGATTCCTTACCGCGAGAACATTAAGAAATAGGGAGCGAAGTCTTAGAGTGGCCAATGGGAAGGAAGCTCAAGTTGAAGCTATCGGATCCCTTCCATTAGTTCTTAATAGTGGCTTCACTCTTAGATTAAATAATGTAGTTTATGTTCCTTCTATGAGGAGGAATCTCATTTCAGTTTCGATGTTAGATAATGATGGTTTTCATTGTAATTTCGGAGATAATAAATGCATTTTTAAATTTAATTCAGATGTTATTGGTTTTGCCATCCGACAAGACAAACTTTATATGCTTCCTCTTAATGAATCCTTTGTGACGATGAATGTCTATGATGTAAGCCATAAGAGAAAGAGAAGTACAATTAATGAGACTTCTTCGAAAATGTGGCATTGTCGTTTAGGTCACATTTCGAGGGGTAAAATGGAGCGTCTCATTAAGGAAGAGATTCTCCAACCCTTAGACTTCTCCGACTCTGACCACTGCATAGATTGCATTAAAGGAAAATACGTTAAGCAAATAAAGAAAGGGGCCACTCGGAGCACAGGATTATTAGAATTAATTCACACGGACATATGTGGTCCTTTTCTTGTGACATCAGTTGACGGTTTTGATTCTTTCGTTATCTTCACTGATGACTTCTCCCGTTATGGCTATATCTACCCCATTAAAGATCGATCTGAGTCTCTCGATAAATTTAAGATATTTAAGGCTGAAGTAGAAAATCAGCACAACCTGAAGATTAAAGTAGTGAGATCGGATCGCGGGGGAGAATATTATGGGAGGCATGCCACATATGGGCAAATCCCTGGTCCTTTTGCCAGATTCCTTCAAGAAAATGGCATAGTAACCAAATATTCTACACCTGGTGAACCTCAGCAAAACGGGGTAGCTGAGCGACGCAACCGCACGCTTATGGATATGGTGCGAAGTATGCTCAGCTATTCTAGTTTACCAGTTGGACTGTGGATGGAGGCACTTAAGATAGCCATACACATTCTTAATCGGGTTCCCAGTAAATCAGTTCCAAAAATATCTTATGAATTATAGACTGGAAGAAAACCTTCTTTAAAGCATTTACGCGTGTGGGGCTGTGTAGCTGAAGCTAAAGTCTTTAATCCACATATTGGGAAATTAGATCCTAAGACAGTTAGTTGTCACTTTATCGGGTATCCGGAAAGATCAAAGGGGTATCGCTTTTACTGTCCAGATAGGATCACTAAGTTTGTGGAAACAAGACACGCTGTATTTCTTGAGAACGAGGATATGGAGCCGAGGGAAGTTGATCTTGAAGAAAAACGGGTTTATGTTCCTACTCCGCTGATACAAGAGTCATACATCCCTATGCCTCAGGTGGTTGCACCTTCAGTAGAAACTAACGTCAGTACACCCCCTGTTGAGGTCTCTGAAATTCCTAACGATATACCTAACGATGAGCCTCAGTAGTCCCCTGCAGTACCCAGTCCTTGTCCTGCAGTGCATAATGAACCGATCAGGAGATCACAGCGTGACAGGAGACCTGCCATCTCGAACGATTATGTTGTTTATATGAATGAGGATGTTAGTGACATAGGGAAGACAGAAGATCCCAACTCATATAAAGAGGTCATGATGAGTAAGCATTCGTCTGAGTGGCTTAATGCCATGAATGACGAATTAAAATCTATGAGCGATAATGATGTGTGGGACCTAGTAGAAATTCCTGACGGAGCCAAAATAGTAGGCTGTAAATGGGTCTACAAAACTAAACATGACTCTAATGGGAACATTGAAAGGTTCGAAGCGAGGCTCGTAGCTAAAGGCTTCTCGCAAAGAGAAGGAATTGATTATAATGAAACTTTCTCTCTTGTATCAAGTAAAGATTCTTTTAGAATAATTATAGAGCTCACAGCGCATTATGATTTAGAGCTGCATCAGATGGATGTAAAAACGGTGTTCCTTAATGGTGACTTAGAAGAAAATGTTTATATGGCTCAACCGGAAGGTTTTGTCATGAAAGGCAGTGAACATTTGGGATGTCGCCTTAAGAAATCAATTTATGGTCTAAAACAAGCATCTAGGCAGTGGTATCTCAAGTTTGACAAAGTCATCAGAAATTTTGGCTTTAAAGAAAATGAAGTTAATAACTGCATTTATATAAAGTTTAAAGGGGGAAAATTCACCATCTTAGTTCTTTATGTGGATGATATCTTATTGGCCAGCAGTGATAAGGATATGCTGTTTGAGACCAAGAGATTTCTTTCCTCTAATTTCAATATGAAGGATCTCGGTGAAGCCTCTTATGTTCTTGGCATTGAAATTCATCAGGATCGGTCCAAAGGAGTATTGGATTTGTCTCAAAAGGCATATATTGACAGAGTACTAAAGAAATACAATATGCATAAGTGCTTGGCCACGCCTGCTCCTATTATTAAGGGCGATAAGTTTGGGACATATCAATGTCCAAGGAACCAATATGAAATTGATCAAATGAAGACGGTTCCTTATGCTTCAGCTGTCGGAAGCATTATGTATGCTCAAGTTTGTACACGCCCTGACTTAGCTTTCGTGACCGGGATGCTTGGCAGATATCAATCAAATTCAGGACCGGACCACTGGAAAGCCGTTAAGAAAGTCCTTCGCTATTTGCAAGGCACTAAAACCCACATGCTCATATTTAGAGAATCCGATAACCTTGAAGTCGTTGGTTATTCGGATGTAGACTTTGCGGGGTGTGTAGACACTAAGAAATTCACGTCAGGTTATATCTTCATCCTCGCTGGAGGAGCTATCTCGTGGAAAAGCGCAAAACAGACACTTACAGCATCTTCAACGATGCAAGCTGAGTTTGTGGCATATTATGAGGCTACTGGGTAGACTGTATGGCTAAAGAACTTTATCTCGGGACTAAGAGTGGTCGACAGCATTGCAAAATCACTTACATTATACTGCGATAATCAACCCGCAGTTTTCTATACGAGTAACAACAAGTCGAGTGGTGCTGCCAAACACATCGACATTAAGTATCATGTTGTGAAAGATAGAATCCAGGATCAAACAATAAGTGTCAAGCATATAAGTACTAAATCAATATTTGCGGATCCGCTTACTAAAGGCTTACCACCCCATATTTTTTGTGATCATGTTGCCGGTATGGGGTTATTAGAAAGCCTATGATTCTGGATAAGAGGACCATAATGCAAACCAACTCTTATTAGGAATAACGAATTTTTCCATTTCAAGATGAAATAGTGTGCCATGGGTTTTTTGGGTTTCAGTGGCATTTAATTAGCCGCTATAATCTTTTGCCTTGGTGTACTATTTCATTGAGAGTGAACTTATGATGGTAGCCTTACAATCAAGGAGGAGAATGTTGGAATTGATCTCGGCTAACGTATCTTAACTAACAAGACCGAAATATCAGCGATTCCGTACGCGCCATGATCGGAGACGCAACCAACTCTTGGTTGCGGTCCCGAGTCGAGCAGCGCCATATAAATAAAGGGTCCCGGCGCCTTCGGTGAGTATGAAAATCCCGTGAGGTCCCAAACACCCTAAAAACTCTTTCCGATCCTAAAGGGCGCTGAATCGATTCGAAGATCGTCGCCACTGCAGCAACTAATCAAGAATCGAATGGGTTCTCCAGACTCCGGTACGTATTCACGCTTCCGTTTTAAGTTGGTGTTTGATTTAGGGCTAATGATCTTATTTAAGGTTTACTTATGCGACTAACATATGGTTCCAGGTGCTCCCTGCGACCGGTGTTATCGGATTGCATTGAGGACTGGTGGCTGCCGGTGCACAATCGCATCCCGGCGGCCAAGCGGAAGGGATTCAACTCTCTAGTTCTCCTCTGCCTTTGCTCGCTGTGGATCGAGCTCAATGGTCGAGTCTTCAGGAGCGAACTCCAGTTTGTAATTGAAGCCATCAAGGCACAGGGCGTTCGTGGTTTGAGGCGGGAACTATCAACCTGAGTTGTCTGCTACTTCAGTTGAGTTGCTGTGGAAATTGCGCAGCTGGGTACTTGTGCTTACTGTTTTCCCCCTAGCTGTGCTGGTAGAAAGTGTCCCGTAATCCTAAACTCTCCTTCTTAATAGAATGACATGCTAATTATTCAGCGTGTTTTAAAAAAAGGTGTGCTTAGTTGGGGGTAATTGGTGGGAGAGAATATGGGTTTAGAAATAGTGCATTTTTTTATTTCGTGGGAGTGGGAGTTTTCATTTTCGGACTAACTCCTATTAATTTCTTTCTAGAGAGAGGGGTGGTAATTGGCTCGAAGTTGTATGTTAAGTGAAAATGATTATATCTCTGCCGCTCATCGTAACTTATGTTTCATTTGGTAGAAAGTGTCATGTAATCCTGAAGTCTTCTTGTTAATAGAATGACACGCTAATCATTCAGCCTGTTTTTGAAAAACAGGGTGCATTTGATTGGAAGTAATGAGTGGGACGAAATGTAAATTTAGAGACATGGGCTTAAAAATCTATTGTTTATTTTATGGGAGTGAGTTTTGGTGAGACGGGGAATGATAGTTTGTGGACGAACTCTCGCCAATCTCTTTGCAGGGAGGGATGATAATTGATTGGAATATATGTGTTTAGTGAAAAATAATTATATCTCCATCATTTATCGTAACTTATGTTTTAATTCCTCACTCTTAAACCCACCGGCCAAACAGTGGAAAGATATTCCCTCATAAACTCCATCTTTTAGTTCCTACTATCACAAGCCAAACAAAAAAATTATGACTAAAAGTAACTCCCTCCTCTAACTCTCATTCCCATTCTCATAGTAACTTACGTTTCAACACTCTCATCCTAGGCCCATCATCCAAACAGTTGAAAAATATTCTATCCTCAACCCACTCTTTTAACTCCCATCACAAGCCAAATAAAAAACTAGAACTAAAAGTTCATTCAAACAGTGGAAAAATATTCTATCTTAAACCAACTCTTTTAACTCCCATCACAAGCCAAATAAAAAACTACAACAAGAATACTTTTGGTTCTAGTTTAATTATCTCCTCTAACTAATTTTCCCTTCCATCGCTCGTCAAACGCGCTGTAGTAGAAGAGGTGCAAACAATTGTCACTTTCTCACAAAACACATGCACCGTTACCTCTGGGGACCGCTGATTTCAGCCCTATACAAAAATGTACTAGCGGTCAAGAATTGGCTAGCAGATGCTTCTACTTGTCTAGGATGACTATAGCTTCTCACCCTTGTGTAGCTGCCTGAATTTGAGATATATTACGGGTGACTAAAGCTTCAAAGCTTCACATGGAGAAATTGAGTATGAAATACTACCCGTATCTTCAAGTTGCAAACACCAAAACTGAGTAAAACAGCAGACTGTGGTCCATCCTTCTTCATTTGCCCATTTTTTATATATTTTAAAATGAAAATTTGTATCACATATCTAGACTCCTGTCACCCCATTGAAAATGACATGTCGCTCTTCCAATGGGTACATATTTAAAAATAAAAAATGTTGTGTTTTATTGCTTTCAAAATTCAAAATACTATCGAAATAGTCATAAAAAATTCTAAAAATAATTAATAGTGTAGAGTATACTATGATCTAGCTCTCAAAAAATTTCAAACAAAAATATGATCTGTAAAATGATAAACAAAAAAGATAAATCTCATTGTATAAGTAGTTGTTCGAGTTAAATTGTTTTTGGAAAGCAAGATTATATCATCCTTTACACCATACATCTTTCTCAAAAAAAAAAAATTGTGACTATTTCAATAGCATTTTGAATTTTGAGAGCATTAGAATGCTGTACTTTTTTAACCTATCGTTCGTTGGAAGAGTGACAGATTTATTTTTTAAAAGGGAAGAATGCAAAAACTCCCCAAAAGTCACTTGGATTTTGATTTTCCCCCTAAAAGTTATTTTGTTTCAAAACCCCCCAAAGGTTTGATTTTGTTGCAAAAACACCCCCAAACATTCAAACACATTTAAAACAAATCACAAAAAATTCTAAAAAAAACTAGAGACAATTCTAAGACCTTTTGTGAAATTTGTTTTCAAAAATAATATCATTTGCATCATATTTTATGGAGAGTAAGTTTGAGAAAAAAAGAAAAACGTGCAGCGTATTTATTTTCTCTAGGGGAAAATCAAAATCCAAGTGACTTTTAGGAGAAAGTCAAAACAACTTGTTGCCTGTTGGAAGGTGGGAGACAAGAGTCTAGATGTGTGATTTAAAAAAAAACGGATATCTACTTTTACAATTTTTCAATTTAAGAAATATAAAAATAAAAGGTCTTCATTTGCCTATGGGCTTCTCTTTCTAAGTTGAGATACTTATAGGGAGTTTTTTTATTTTTATATTTTCTAACTTAAAATTTTAAATAAATAGATTTTGAATGAAAAAATTTATAAAAATAGACGCCTACCGCCACCTCAAAAGGCTGCAGTCCTTTCAGAGGATGGTAAAAATATCACGATAATAAGAATAGGTCTTACCGCTCTCTCGGAAGGGTTACCCTTGCAGCCAACTGAGAGCCGGTTAGTTTACTGTTCCCGCAGTGAACAGTAATCAACAGCTAAATTTTCGTGTCTCCTCTGTTTAAAATAGTGATCTTCTGTTACTTTAAAAATCCTAAAATTTTTTATACATGTTTCATAATCCATGTACAATCCATTTTAATTGGATTCACCTAGAAAGTACGTGCAGAATTTAAACTAAAATTCTCTAAAAAAGGGTACTTTTATAATTTCTAGAAATTTTTAGGGCATCAAATAAATTCCCAAAAATCTAGAAAAATTCACTAATATTCTTCTTATATGATGGAGTGTTTTCTAAAATTATTTTTGATCCTATTTTATATGGTGAAAAAGTAAGATCCTTTCTAATACTCCATTTATATGTACTTTTATAATTTCATGTGATATTCTTCTTTTAACTCTATTTGAATTCAAACATATACAAACCTAGGGCTGAAAATAATTTTAGAAATTATTCCATCATATAAGAAGAATATTAGTGATTTGTTCTAGATTTTTGGGAATTTATTTGATGCCCTAACAATTTCTAGAAATTATAAAAGTAACTTTTTTATAGAATTTTAGTTTAAGTTCTACACATGCTTCTAAGTGAATCTATTTAAAACGGTTTCCCTTTACGGTTCCCGTCACGAAGGGATTCCCAGAGTCATTCCCTCCAGAACGGGATTCTCTCTCCTTTCCCTTCGCGATTCCTCTCGAAGGGAAACTGTTGGAGATGAGAGAAAATAAAGGGAATGAGAACGGGGAAGGAAATCGGAAAGGGAACGAAATGAAGAGAATATGATTGGAGATAGTCAAGGCTGCCATTTGGGTTTTTGAATCCTCCATCTATTTGTAGTTTACCTCTAGAGAGAGAGAGAGAAAGCACCACATCATCCCATTATTTTTTCAAATGTCATTGGATTCCAATCCAATGAGTAGATTCAAATATAAGAAAAGACACTCACTTATGAACCTGCTAAAAATACATTTTGTAGTATATTATTTCTCATAAGCCACCGTAATTTAGTGAAATCCATGACTGCGCTACTAACAACGTGGATTGGGCCCACAAGTCAGTGATGCCATGGATGTCAGATTTTTTAAAAATAATATTAATTTAATAGAAAAATTACAAAAATAGCATATGTTTTTTTTAAAAACGTAAATATTACCTTGTCAGCACGCCAAATACCGACAGACCTCCTGTCAGCATTTTGCCTGCCGACATGCTGACATGGCGGTTGAGCACGTAGCCTATCAGCAAGAGGCCAAGCCGATAGGGCCTATCGGCATATGGGCTGCTGACAGACTACCCTGCTTTGCCGATAGGCTACCATTTAAATTAGTGTGAGAGGAAACTGACTGGACGACACGAAGAAATAATGGGGCCTATTGGCACCCGATCTACCGATGGGGCCTGTCGGCACCAGGTCTATCGATAGGCCTTGTCGGCAGCTGGTGTGCCAATAGGCACCCTGGCGCCTCTACGCATCGTCAGAATCGGCAGAACCGTCAACCAGGAGGCTTGTGGACATTTGAATTGTTGACAGGATACTATTTACGTAATTTTTTTTTACAATAGATGCTATTTTTATTTTTCTATTAAAATAATATTATTTGAAAAAAATTTCTGGATGTCATTAAGGAATAAATGGAATTATGTAAATGGTTTCGGCCTTATTTTTACAAAAATACAACCATGCGAAAAGATGAATAGTTTGGGATTAAAAAATCATTTTAGTGGTATTTGTAAAATCTGGCCTTTCCGATGGGATTACTTTGAAACGCCGCTCTTTAAAATTACATCTCACCAATTTTTCTTTTCTATTTTGGCAAGAATTACACGTGTCTTCGTTAGGTGTAGGGAAAATCATATGACAACGCACAATCCATCTGGAGAATTATGGATGATCACCTAAGGCACGAAACAATCATTGAGAAGTTTGTACTGGAGAGATGTGCAACAGTTCTGTTTCCAAATTCATAGCATAATCTTGGAAACGTTACATCACCAAGAAGCTAACAAGTCGTGGCAGACCAAGGATCTGCACGATGGGCATTTGAATTAATAACATAATAAAAATTGTGCAAAATTGATGAGTAACGCTATTTTCAAACCGTTTTGCAAACAAACCACGGGAATTCTTGCTCATTGCTAAAATACTATTTTGTTCTCACATCTTGCTCTGTCTATCACTCTATTAGTTGCTTCTTCTCGGTCTAGCTCCCTACTATACATACTATATATAATGGACTCGCGCTAAAACTTTGGCTGAATACCCTTGAATCAAATGGGTCCACCCCTACTAACAAGCAAGTTCTCTTTTTCTAAAGAGAATATTTAACTAGGGTCATTAGTTTCATTTGATCTAACCGCGGGTGATCTCTTACCTTGCAAGAGTTTGGATGCAATACATTTTCATTAGATAGGGGGTCTTCAAATGGAAATAATGGACGTTTATATGGAAATAGACTAATCAAAATTGATTCTTCCTTAAAAAGACTCAGCATTAGCTTGTCAGGGTTAGATGCAACGTGAGTGGATTTTACATTTCAATTTAAAAGGAGAAAATATTTCAGACATAATAAAACCTATTTACATTGAACTTCACACTAATTACTTCTGAATTTGATATTTCAGTCAATTTTATTTTCTCACAAATTTTTTATTCATATATAACATGAATATGATATTCTAGTATAACTTATCAATAGATTTTGTCTAACATAGGGATATCAAATCTTCTATTTTATGTATATACCAATATGATATCGTATTAGTATACTATACGCTTCAAACTTAACATGATGAGTGCCTTTCAATATGTTGGTAGTGGGTTTTGAATCGTCACTGATTATTCGACACTGATAGTCACTGATTATTAGTGCTGGGTCTGAAACCGACACTGAAAACCCTATCGGTGCCGGTTGGTAGCTCCAAATGGTATTGATAGATGAACTATCAGTGTTGGTTGGTGGCTATAACCGGCACTGATAGTCAGTTCCCGATTCAATATTTTTTGGGCCATAAAAAAAAAAAAAAAAAATGCAACTAAGCCCAACCATTCGCAAGTCACACATTTTTGCTCGCATGCGGCAACCAGGACTCGAACCCATGACCTCATAGCAAGTGCACGCGTAACCCCTTTAACCATCTCAGCTCTTGTTCGTTCATGAGTATAATCGCAAAATCTTCCTTTTAACATCTTCTAATTGAATATTTGAACGACTATTTAGATATCTAAATGATCTTAAATGAAAAAGTTATCAACTACAAAGTTATAAATCTCATCGAGTACTACTATATTTATATAAAGTTTGTCTCTATACGACTATGTAAGAAAGAGTTTGTGCCTAAACCGTGCATTGTTTAATAAAACAACTATAACTTTTGCATACAGATTCTGATTTCAACGTTTGACCTCTACTTTCAAAGCTACTGACGAGGCGCATCCGAATAAAATTAAGTCTTTGGACATGTACTTTCTTTGGCTCTCAAAAAAGGCTTAGTAGACCCTCGACAGGATCTCTAAAGTTTTTAGGTGAAAACTGACATTCTCTAATATGCCTGATAATTTTTGGAGACATAGTGCTACATTTGAAAGTCAGTCTTATGTGGACGTTTCATCAATCCGAGTTGCTAAACTCACGATAATTTTTTTTTGAATTTACAGTTTTCAACTTTGTGGCATTGTATGTGGCTTTATCAATGATTCCTACTAGTTTTATACTAGATCTAAGCTAAAAGTTTATGGTCAAGTATGTGGCTTCCTCTGTATCAGTTTTAGATATTTATTTGTGTATCTATATGACTTCAAATAAAAAAAAGTGATCAACTATAAAGTTGTAGATCTTATCGAGACCTACAATTTTCATATAAAGTTTTTCCCCATTCGACTTCGTATGAAAAAATTATAATTTTTTTAAGATAAGTTATCAATCGACCACGATGGTCGCTGAAATTTTGTTATGATTATCTGTGCATTTAAATGACCTCATATTAAGTTTTCAAATATAATATTCTAGATCTCATCGAGAGCTATAATTTTTATATAAAGTTTTTCCCATCCGACTTTGTATGAAAAAGTTATGAATTTTTTAAGATAAGCTATGATAGTAGCGATTATCAGTGGTGGTTCGTAGCTAAAACTGACACTGATACTAACTATCAGTGGCGGTTCATATCTAGAACTGACATTGATATATTAGTATCGGTTCTTGGCTAGAACCGACACTGATACTGATTTATCAGTGCCGGTTCATGGCTGGAATCGGTACTGATGTAGTACCGGTTCCAGCCATGAACTGGTACTGATAGTGACTATCAATGTCGGTTCTTAGCTCTTTAGTCGTTGTTCGCGCGTGAGAGTTTAAGAACTGGCACTGATACATCTTCAGTAGCAGGTACTGTTGAACCGGCACCGATGTGACGTTACATTTGACCCATTCTGCAGTAGTGGCATTTGTACAAACTATGTTATATGAGACAATCAAGATTCGTTCAAACTATTTTTTGATGGCATACCTCTTCAAATTAGCAGGCAATAATAGGGATGACAATGTGTCGAGTCGGATCCAGGCGAAGAAGATTTGTACCTGACTTGCCATTCAAATTATCTTATATATAACCCAACTCGTGCTCATGAAAGATGACAACGAAATTCCATATTCGTGCATATGCCTATCGGATACTTGAAACCCACAAGCAACCCATGGATAGGCAAATAGAACATCGAACACGGCACTAGCAAGGTGCACTATGCATTTGCGCAACTAGATTGCTTGCCCTCGTAACACTGTCACAGACGCCTCACATGAGAACACAATCTGTTGGACACAGTTGCATTCCCGTTGCTCCAACGCCATCTGCCAAGTCACAGGTCGCCGACGCCAACGCATGGCCCAATGGCAGGAGCACCTACTCGACCATGCTCTGGATTGCCGAGCTTGAGCCCAAGCACAAACAACATATCTCGAGTATCTTTAATGGCGGAAGTTCCTCCTTCCACGTTACCCCACAATCATGTTTTGCTTGATTCTTCTCGTGCGTACATGTTAGAGCAAGAGATCGTCTTGCCCCAGCAAGTACGGTGAGAGTTTCTTCTAAGGAGGAGACTCAAACTTGGAGATGAAGTTTGAGAGGAAAGAACACTACAAATGTATTGATAGTAAAGATATGGACTGGACTAGGAGGAGTATCACAGGAGGACTTGTGGTTGTACTCCTCCGTGCTGTCTTGAGAGTGCCCCTTTCCGACCTCTTCTTCCAGGTGACCACAACCCCATATTTATAAAGAAGTACGTAGCTTAGTGTATAAGTTATCACGATGTACAAATATCTAGGACTTGACCGAATTACTGGGTTTTATCCTGGATAACTACCTTTTACCCTACATAAAAGATAAATATCTGCCGTAGTAACTATTTTGGTGTCTGCCCCCTGAGGGGTGAGTCAGTTGCCAATTATGGCCCGACGCCGCTCTGTCGGGGGTGTCGGGATGACTTGCATCGTGTGGGGTGTCAGGATAAGCACCACTTGCACCGGCATTTATCACCCGTCACCTCGCGTCAAGTCGGCTGCAGAGAAGGGGTGTCCTTTCTTCCCTGATATTATCTCCAGAGATCGGTCGCGCCTTTAGGCTTCAGAAGGCTGCATGGGCACCGGAGGGGCGGCCCAAAGGGGTACGCAGCCTCCGGGGATAAGGCCTCCTGTTGAGTTTGGAGGCCAAAGGCTCTGGGGGCATTTGCTGTAGCTTCGAGTCTTCAGAAGGCCACATACAAGCCGGAGAGGTGGCCCGAAGGGGTTTGCAGCCTTCAGGGATAGGGCCTCCTGTCGAGTCTGGAGGCCGAAGGCTCTAGAGGGACCTTTGATAGCGACCACCAACCATTATCCTCAGGCTAGTCTATTTCTCCTCAACAGTACAGATGGATTGTTTCCTTCTCCTGTACTTCCTTTTTTTTGCTTGATGACCGGCAAATCAATTTTGACCACAATTGAATCCTTATTTCCATATTAAGCTTGTATGTGCCTCGGATGCTAAGTACAATGTATAGAGATGCTAGATACCCATGTACTTAGTATGGAAGGTAAATAATGAGTAATTAATAGTATTTTTGGAAGAAAAACGAGATCCAACTTTATACGGAGACCATTTGATCGACTCGGGTGAACGGTGGAGATTGTCTGGATCTAATTGGTGAATTATATAGGAGTATAGATATAGATGCAACATAGGCGCACATGATCAACAACCTGTATACATGCAAAAAGAGTTCATCATGTATAATTTAGGAGCTGTTTGGCATAGCTCTACCTTCAAAAATTCTTTGAGCAAAGTATTTGTAGCTCTAGAAATTCATGTAGCTGGAGCTAAGTGTACACTAGAGATATTTGGGTGAGTCATCTTGTTAGAATTCTAAACTAAAAATGTATACTCAAATCACTTTATATTCACTTACGAACACTAGATCTATGATAAATCTAAGAGCTAAAGCTTTAAAGAACTTCTGTCGCTATAGGACCGCAGTTTTCCACGGCGAAGGAAATAAAGTCCCTATCAAAGTCGGCGAACGCTTCCACCCCCTCTTGCCCTTGTTACGCAACATGCCAACAAAGAACCCGACATGTTAGAAGGAGCTAAATCAATAGGTGCCGGAGTTGCTATAATGTTTGTAAAGCTAACTCATGTACATAAATTCTCTCTTTTACGGGTAGAAGACGACTTCAAACTTATGTTGCGGATGGAATGAGGTACGAATGTAGGAAATGAGGTATGAATGGAAGGCACCCATCCCCTTGCCAAGTGGATGCCCACACTAGCTAGCTGGCCGGCTTAGCTCGCTATGTCTTTCATCAAAGCAACAACCCCCTATGTGATGCAGAGTTAAAAGAGATCATACATGCAAAAACAGACGCCATGGCTGACGAAGCATGATCAAGATTCGAGAAACTTGACTGCAGATTCAAGAAGCATGATCAAGATCAGGGGTTCCTTAGTCCTTACTGACAAGTCATGACAAAGAAATCAATCCAAGTCACCGGATGAATTTGCACTCCTTTGGTGAATGGCGGTCTGGGCCTCTGCAGGAGTGGAGGAGAGGGCAGGGGAATTGCCGGTCGGCTGGTGGAGGCAGGGTGCGGGCGTGCGGTGTCTGGCGGCGGTCGACAAGGTGTGGCGAGCGTGGAGTGTTCCTATGTCTCGTCATTTGCAACTCTACGTGTGGCGTGTGCCACATACTTCAGTCAGCTTAATGAAGGAAATGCTAGGGTTAGTAATGGCCAATGGGTTAGGCTAGGGTCCAGGAAGTATTGGACCGGACCAATATTGCATATCGAGTATATTTGTGGATACCTATGGATAGACTAAAAAAATGTGTCTGACCCGATGTTTCGAGGTGCTCAACCCATGGTATTCGTGGGTATAAAATCAGATCCATACCCGCGCCCATGAGACATGGTAAGTACGGGTAGGATTACCATTCCTAGAAAATTATCTTTTATGTGGAAGGATAATATCATTATTCATTGTGTTCCTTAATATCCGGATTTCTACTAATCCAAAATTGACCTTGGTCAATGAACGGATGAGATTCAAAATATCGCCAGGAGCTTGTCTGATCAGATTGACAGAAATCATGGTGCACCCATCTATTTTACTTCTACCGGCCCTGCTTCCTGCCCTTGGCCGGACCCACGCACGTCGACGCGCCATCGCGCCATCGAGCGGGACACGGCGCCAGCCATGGTCCGACGTACCACACTATACCACGCCACGATCCTCCACCAAAACCACGCGCTCCTCCTCCGCCTCCCCCGACTTCGATTCCTTCCTTCCACAGCTGTTGTGGCAGCGCACGCGGCAACGGCAACGCGTCCCATCAATCTCACACCACCGTAACCCCCCAATCCCCTCGTCTCCTCCTCCTCTTTCCTTCTTCGATCCCGCACCCTCTCCCCTTCTCTCTCTGTCGCCATGGCGCGGTTTGGAACCTTCTTGCTCCAGCCTGCTTCGCCGCCGCCTT
Organism: Phragmites australis; assembly: GCF_958298935.1. Taxonomy (NCBI): domain Eukaryota; kingdom Viridiplantae; phylum Streptophyta; class Magnoliopsida; order Poales; family Poaceae; genus Phragmites; species Phragmites australis. The sequence continues at coordinate 17,999,930 of NC_084927.1, forward strand.
CCTCTGCGCGCTGAGCGCACGCCATCTGGCCTACTCCACAAGGAGGAGGAGGAGGTACCGGTGGCGCAGTGGTGCCTCTCTCTTTCTCTCTCAAGATTTCAATCCGCAAAGGGCGCCGCGGCGACATGAGGCTCCGGATCGTCGGCAAGAAACCCTTCTCCAACAGCAAGGCGGGCGCCGACGGCAGCCGCGCCGTTCCTGTCTCCGCTGCCACAGACGCGGATGGCGCCGGGGCGCTGAACGTCGCAGGGCCAGATCGCAACGGCACGGAGAACGGTATGCTCTCGTATCGTATGATCTTGATGCGTCGTTAATGGACTCTAGCATTGAATTGTAGGAAATGTGTGGAGCACCAATAGATATCCGTGGATTTCTGCGTTAGCTCACTTGATTAATGGATTTGAATGATTGCGTCCTGCACCTAACATGTGGTAGGAAAATGCAGCATATATTCCGAATCAAAGCATCGAAATCTCAAGGAACTTACGGGTCTCAGGAATTCAGAAGTGTTTGCGTCGTCTGAATGAATGGTGTCCTGATGCGAACTTTATTTTGATTTTTATAATTTGGCGATGCGGTACGATTTGGTTTGTCAATTTGAGGACGGAGAACTTTATTTCTTAGAATGAATGCGTCTTATAGTACAGCAGGGATTAAATGTGTGGTGTTCTGAATATTAGGAGTAATTAGTGGACAATATGCATGCATACATAAGAAACATCAATGTTCAAATATACTCTTCAATTATATTCTAATCAATAACAGAGATCTTATTTCCGTTAGAAAAAAAAACATAGACCTTTTAATACTTCAGATTTACCAAAAACAATATTCTGTGGAAATTAGAAATTCAATCATCTGTACAGTGATTTTGCATAAAAAAAATGCTTTCCACTTTTTCTGATGAAGTGGAACCCACAATCTAGAAGGCAATTAGTTCTTTGTGTTTGCAATTTTTCTTCTATTTTTAATGTTACCATCTGTAGCAACAGTTCTTGTATTTGTACAACGCACTTACTGTAAGTTATAATTGAAATTATAGTTGTAAGACATTACTCTCGATCAAACAAGACATTACTCGGCGTCTGTTTCAACTGCAACTGTTCTTGGCTTTGATATATGCATATATGAGACAAAACCGTGCATAAATTTGTTGTATTAATATACGCCTGTTCACTGTGCCAGGAACACAAGATGAGTCATTCTTTGAGGCAAGGCCCTGGTTAGATTCCGACAGCGAAGATGATTTTTACAGCGTGAGAGGAGGTAAAAACTGAACTAGATACATGCATATTAGTGCAATCGAAGTTAATTTATGCATTTTTGACATGTTTTAATATTGGCTCTGAAGATTTCACTCCATCAAGAGGCAGCACCCCAGATCATCAGAGACTAACATCGTTCAGTGGGCGGATGCCGGTCGACAGATCAAAGCCTTCTCTGATCCAAAAGAAGCAGAGACTTCTTGAGCTTCTCCAGGAGAAGCAGCACTATGATGACGAGGATGACAGAGTCACCGATGTCGGTAGCGATTTGGAGAACAGTGCTGTTCATGCTGAAGAAAACCTGAAACCTTCTTGCAAAAGGGAGAAAGTGAAGAAGTCATCAAAGCCAGGCTGCTTCCCGAGCTTAATTTGGAAGCACAAGTGAAGTAGCCTTGTGATATCGAATTATGATTTCGTAAAAAAGAAGTTTCTAAGGCCGCAAGGGTGCGGATACATATATTTTCCTTTTCTTTTCTGAAATGCCAAAACTAGGACATGGAAAGGAGGTTTTCAGTGGCGTGTTATGCTGTATCAAAAAGTAAAGGAAAGATAATATAGGGTAAGAATATACATGATTGCTTTCTCTTCTATTGTTAATCATATCCGTCAGGTCATGATCTGACTATGTTTGCTTGGCCATCAACGTACTTACGGTTGCCATGTCGAATGATTCTTATTGTAGAAGAAAAACCTTCTTTGGCCACCCTCTGATTTCTCATATCAAGAATCGAATTTATTAAATTTGCTTTGTTTCGAATAAGTTGCATTTGGAATTTTTTTAATTTCCTTTTAGTTGCTAATTTAATGTAAGAACTGCAATCAAAGTCCCTTTCACGAGTTTCTGTCTTAAATAAGGAGGAGCATCTGGAGTTTCCCCCCTCCTCTCTCTATCAGTATTATCTGGTATTTTACATGATCTTTACCCTTAAGTAGCATAAAAACTAAAAAAAAAAGCTTGGATACTAGCCCAAATTAAACAGGATGATCACAATATGGAGATTCGGTGTATATTTTATTTTTATCGAAAAGGGAAAAGAGTTAAACATGTGCAACTTCTACCATTAGAAAATAGCACAACACGTTGACATAGAGAATTCTAAAGGTGATTGATCTGGTGAGAACACTAATACTAATATCGGATCATCCGGTGGGTACAAACTCAGAAACTAGCTGTTGGAAAGGCTTTCTGCAACTAGAAAATGAGAATATGACCTTCCACGACGGCACTCATAGCCTCTATGAACACCGGACATTCCGATGTGCCTTCAAATCTATCACCGGATCTTTTGATGAGTTATGTTGAGCCATACAAACCTTTACAGTCTCTCTGTGTAAAATATTCCGGTGCATTCATCCAGTGTTCATTCCATTCACATCGGACCATCCGGTGAATTAAACCTTCTCTTCTTTTCTACGGAAATGCTCTAGTGCAACTATCTCTGTGATCACCGGACTATCTATTGAGTTGATCTTCATTCTTCAGCACTTGCAGTTGCCTCTGCAAGAAATGCTCCAGTGCTATACTTCGGTATGCACAAACCAAGCGCCGGACTTTCCGGTGGGTTGATCTTCAGTCTTCTGCACTTGTATCTTTCTGTACAGAAAATACTCCAGTGTTACTTAGTGCAGATCACCGGACTAGCCGGTGAGGTTCTCAGCCTTCTCCCATTTGTCATAAATACTCCAGTGAGTTCAACAAACAGAGCACCGGACCATCCGGTGAGGCTATCAGCCTCTATGCACAAAGCTCCGACGCGTGCAAACTCTTCTCACCAGACCTTTCGGTGAGGTCAATTCTCCCGGGACTTCTCCAATTCAATCAAACTTTATTCCAGTTGCGGCGGCTTTTTGATGTATTGCATCCATAAGACCTACTAACATATATTCTTGACAAACATGTTAGTCTCAATGACTATGTTGTCATTAATTACCAAAATCACAATCATAGCCTAATAGCGTAATTCTGCTACAATCTCCCTCTTTTTAGTGATTGATGACAACACAACCAAAACAAGTGACAAATAATAATTGGTACCAATTGTAAGAGCACAAAGCCTTACCATATTACTTAGATGCATGTTCATACTATTTAGTCCCCCTATGTTGTGGCTCCGTCTTTCTCCATTACCACTATCTCCCTTGATCAACTCATGCAAGAGCTTCTCCACATGTGTCAACCTAGGTGCCTCATGTTGCTTCTTGTATCTTCTTCTTCTCCCTTTTTGCTAACTTCAACATTCCTAGACATCTTATATCTTGCTTCTTGCTTTGGTCATGAAACTTCTCCCCCTTTATCAACAATCTCAAAAAAAGCTACAAACATATGTTGAATTCGAGGAAGATCATTAGAGCACATGTGAGAGAGCTTCATAAACTATGATCCAAAGAAATGATACCAATTGAAAATATATACCAATTATAAGGTTATAATTCATGATACCAATTGTAAAGATATGAGACATTGATATCAATTAAAAAAGAACGAACAAGGATCATAATTCATGAAACTAACATGATATAATCTAAACTCTCCCTTTATATGTGCATATATATAATAAGATCCACTTGTGAATACCACTTATAGAAATATAATAATATATGCATATCTAGACAACAAGTAGAGATATGCATATCTAGACAACAAGTAAAGGTAGAAAGTTTAAGTCATATTATGCATGTAGGTAGCTTAAAAGTAGAAATGAATTGACAATGATACCAATTGAAGCATTTTAGCATTGCATACCTCTATGGAGTGTTGATTTCTCCATAAAACTACAAAAGATACATTTAGCAATACATGTTAGTCTCAAAATCACAATCCATAAGATATACTCCTCCTATATGTGTGTATACAAGTTTTGAATACTTACGAGACATATACACTTGTTATTAATAACAATAGAGAGGGTACACTATGAATTGATTCATGGCACACATAAAAGATATCAATTGTAAAACTAATACCATGAAATGGACCTACAACTAATAAACCATGTAGGTTGCTCATAGGTTAAAGACAAACACAAGTAACCTACTACATGAAACCTACACTAGGCTTTGCAATAAATTGAAATATACACATGCAATCCTAGACAAGGCAAATGTGCTAGATGCAAAAAGAAATGAACTAAAGTCTAGCTACCATCTATCTCTTTTACCTTTGGATAGAGATTTGGGTATATGATAATCGTGGTCTTCATCAAAGGGCCAAACTTATGTACTTGGCTTCTTCAATTGAACCTTCACTTTATCTTGTGAGCCAAGTCTCCAAATCTCTGAGCCGACTTGTGCTTCAAGACTTCTTTGAAACCCAAACCGATTGGAGCCCCTTTATTTTGGTGATGACTTCCTTGGGCACCCAAAAGGGTTGGTTCCATCCTGGGTCCTTTCTCCCAACCATTTGTGCAACCACCTTGCCATTTTCCTTTTTCTTGAGCTTGTAGTGGTTGCTTTTGATCTTTGTCTTGTAGTTAGGCTTGGTGTAGATGTTGGAGGTCTTGTTGGAGAAGTTCATTGCTTTCTTCTTCTTCTTGGTCTACTTTTTGACTTGCTTACATTGAAAGGACTTGTGGCCTTCTTGATGACATTTGAAGCATGTCACGGTGGACCTCTCCGCAAGCTTCTTCACCACGGTTGCATAGTTATCTTGAGGAAGTTGGACATGGTTCTTGCCCTTTAATCTTGCTAAGTCCTTCTTGAGCTTTTCGACTTCTTGCTTGAGCTCATCATTTTCTTGCACAATGAGTTCATTAGATGGTTCTACAAGAACATTTTCAACACATATCTCATTGCAAAGAGGTCAGCTAGATAAATCAATTAAATCATCACAAGAAATACAAGCATCTACCTTAGAATTGAAATTAAATAGAGAGGTATATTGCTTCAAAGGGGCTTTAGATTGAGATTCAGTGCACTCAAATTTATCCTTAAACTCATCATGCTCCTTGTTTAGCAAATTAAATTTGCTCAATAATTTCTCATAATTAGAAACAAAAGTAGCATGGATATTATTGAGGGCATTGAATTTCTTAAGTTTCTTAGATTATTTCTTAAGGGCCCTTTGTTGCTCATTGATCAAATGAAGGAGTTCATCATAAGAAGGAATATCCTCATTGAATTCATCATCACTTACATCGCTATCCATACCTTTAGCCATAAGACTAAGTGTGATGACTTGCGCGATGACGACTTACGTGATGATGACCTTGCAGAAGAGCTTCTCTTGGAGGAGTGGGTGGTGAAGCTCTCCTCACTTTAGCTTGAATCTTCATCTTCACTCACCCATCTTTCCATGCTTGCAAATGCTTTGGCTCTTTCCCTTGTCTCCCTCTTGCTCTTGGTCTTCTTTTCCTTCTTGATGTGATCAGTTATTTTAACCAAGTCTTTTAAGGAGATTAGATGATCAATTTTGGCATTGATCATCTTGATATTCTTCTCTACTTATAACATGAGCTTGGCCATCTTGGGATCAATTTCTTCATCGCTTGATGTGCTTTGATCATCCTCTTCATAACTCTCTTCATCTTTATCTTCATCTCCATCATCTTCACTTGAGATTGACTCTTGCTCTTGCCTTCTCATCTTCGCCTTCATATGTGGGTATGATGCTTGCTTGCTTGTGAGAGTAAGGTTCTTGGTGTCGGATGAGGAAGAGACTTCTACCCCCATGTTCATGGTCATCTCATGGGCGGTGATCTTGTCGAGCACTTGACTTGGAGTCATCTTCTTGATGTCATTATTGTTGTAGATGATGGATACTATCAACTTGTACTTTGGAAGAAAAGCTTGAAGTATTTTCTCACCACTTGATCATCGTCAATTGGCGTCAAATCTAGCCTATTTATCTCATTGATAAGAATATTCAAACATGAGTACATGTTATTAGCATTTTTATGGGCAAATTGTTTGATGTTATTGAGCTTAGTAACAAGCATATGATATTTTTTATTGCGCACATCCTTTGTGCCTTCATGTATTTTAATCAGACTATTCCAAATATCATATGCATTGATGAGAGAATAAACATGATTAAATGCATCAAAATTTAAAGATGGTAAAATGATACTCTTCGCCAATACATCTAATTACCTCTCCTTGTTAGTGATGCGAGGTCTCATCCATTCCTCAATGACTCTCCAAACATCTAGACACTTGGCTTGCAAATAACAAGGTATTAGAATTTTTTAACAGGACAAATTAGTACCATCGAAAAGTAGAGCTCTATGGGTATCCATCCCAACCCCAAGTGTCACAACTCTAAGATGTTAAGCCTATCAAGAGTACGAGGCTCTGATACCAATTGTGAGGAACAATGACGTCCTAAGAGGGGGGGGGGGTGAATTAGGACACATAAAAACTATTCGGCTCCAAAAATATCACAAGATAAATCTATCTCAAATTCTATCTAAATGTGCTCTAGGTTTATCTAGTGTACCTACTCTACCACTTAAGAGGATTACAACCTACTTTAGCAAGATAAATTGCAAGTAAGTAAATACGGAAACGTAAATAGGCAAACTTACTCTAGGCCTATAAGCACTAAACACTCTCTAATCTTGTGCTTAATCGCCTTGGATGATCACTTTAAGGACTTTAGTGGCTTGGATATCTTCTCAAGTGTGTATGAGCTTCCTATAGACTCTAGCAGTATGCCACACCTTGAAATGACTGAGTGGAGGGGTATTTATAGCCTCAAACCCACCAACTAGCTATTTTTCTAATAGCTCAGAAAAGCTATAAACACCAGATGATCTGATGAGAACAGTAGTACTAACATCAAATCATCCGGTGAGTACAAACTTAGGATATAGTTGTTAGAATTCCACTCACAGCCTCTGTGAACACCGGATATTCCGATTTGCCTTCAAATCTATCATCGGACCTTCTCATGAGTTATCTTGAGCCATACGAGCCTTTGCAGTCTCTTTGTGTAAAATACTCTCGTGCATTCATCCGGTCTTCATTCCATTCACACCGGACCATCCGGTAGTTAAACCTTCTCTTCTTTTCCCTTGAAATGCTCCAGTGTAACTATCTCTGTGATCACCGGACTATCCGATAAGTTGATCTTCATTCTTCAGCACTTACAGTCCTCTCTGCAAGAAATGCTCCGGTGCTATACTCCGGTGTGCATAAACCAAGCACCGAACCTTTTGATGGGTTGATCTTCAGTCTTTTGCACTTGTATTCTTCTCTACAGAAAATACTCCGGTGTTACCCAATGCAGATCACCGAACTATCCGGTGAGGTCCTCAACCTTCTCCCTTTTGTCAGAAATACTTCGGTGAGTTCAACACAGAAAGCATCAAACTATCCGGTGAGGCTATCAGCCTCTGTGCACAAAGCTCCAGTGAGTGCAAACTCCTCTGCACTGGACTTTCTAATGAGGTCAATTCTCTTACGACTTCTCCAATTCAATCAAACTTTATTCTGGCTATAATGACTTCTTGATGTATTGCATCCATGAGACCTATTAACATATATTCTTGACAAACATATTAGTCCCAATGAATATGTTGTCATTAATCACCAAAATCATAATCATGGCCTAATGGGCCATTTTCGTAACAACGCGTCGACAAAGCACTTGCTTAAGGTGTAGGCAAGTGGGGAATCATGCTTTGAGAAACGTGCTAGGGTTTTGCGGTTTGGCCTCAAAACCATGGGAAGACTAGAGGTGTACGTGTCACCATCGTGAAGCTTGTATCGAGGAAAAGCTAAGTCATTAAGGCACCACGGCCGTCCGATGAATCGAGAAGAAAATAGATCAAAATACCCTCGGTGGTAGGTAGGAGTATACTACAAAAGAGTGGTATTTTGGTAAAAAGCTAGGAAACTTAGTGGTCAAGTTTTCTAGGCTTATAAATAGAAGGGTATGAATATAGGAAGAGATGAACCAGCCATTTTGAGCCCATTGTGCTATCCATATGAGAGCCTTATGCTAGGATTTTAAAGGATAGAAAGAGGAGTGCTTATCCTATGTATTAGGTAAAAACTTTGTCAGAAAAAATCTTTGTAAGCTGCCTAAAATAGGGTTGACCTCTATTGCAATAAAGTTTATTTTTCTTCATGTTATTGTGCTCACCTCCTTCTAGTTTCCCTCTATTGGTTCCATTATAAGTTTGCAAGTTTTTCGGTTTCCAGATTTGATTTTCATTCTGATTTTTGGGCTGAAATTTCAGCACTTTGTGAGGTCATTCTTCTTGTTGCTAGAAGCATAAAATTCACATACACACACTTATGTGATAGGATCTTAAATTTTCTTGTCTCTAGACAATCAACTTGGAGAGTTTCGTCGCTCGGTGTTTGTCTTTTCTTGTTTCTTTGCAAGTTGTGATCTTTTGAGTGCTAAGACACATGGGTTGATCTTAAATAGAACCTATGATTCATATATCATCCATGGAGTCGCATTGTCTCAATTTTCTCTTGTTAAAACTTCTCTCTATTTTTTCTTCCGCTTGAGTTTTGAGGTGCGTTGGATGATCTGAATAGGAGAAGGCCATTGATTTCGCAAGAAATTTATTGATGCGCCTATTTACCCCCCTCTAATCGCCAATATCGTTCCTGAAATAGTATCAGAGCTGGTTTGATTACTTGTTGACCTTTACCGGCTTTATAATCTATAGACAACAATGGAGAGAAGTGGAAAAATTCCGTTCTTCGATGGTCGAGATTTTTCGTACTAGAAGGTGCACATGAAGGTTTATCTCCTAAGCCAAGGAAGTGCAATATGAGAGATTATGGACTCCAACTATGTGATTTCTGTTGCTCGTTCTTCTCTAGTCCAGATTGAACAATATGAGACCAACAACAAGGCTCACAATATATTGTTCACTAGTCTGAGTTGTAATGAGTTGGACAGAGTTCAACACCTCTGTACTGCTCGTCAGATCCGGTCAACTCTTAGTGTCTTTCAGAGGGCACTAATCAGATTAAGGTCAGTGCCAAAGCACTTACAACCAAGAATACCAAATATTTATGCAAGGGCCTGATGAATCTTTGAATGTCGTGTTTGCTCATTTTGATGGAATTGTGAGCAACCTTAGATCCACTGGTGTTTTTCCCTACTCTGACCATGAGAGGGCGATTAAACTTCTCTATGCTCTTGACCGTAGCATATGGGAAGTCAAGATCTCGAGCATTGAAGAGTCACCAAGTTATGACATATTAACTTGTGATGAACTCTTCAGCAAGCTCAAGTCCACCTTGATAGCCAAGGTAGCTCAGATTGGCCTCAGGAATTCACTATCTCAGAACATGGCGTTTGTTTCCGGACCAAATGGTGGCAATCAGGTTGGAGCTAGCTTTTCTTGTGCTAACACCTCACCGAGTGATTTTTCTTTGTCTTCCTTGGTTTCTATCACAGAGGAGCAGGTGGATGAACTGGATGATGAAGATCTTGTTCTCATCGTGAAGAAGTTTACCCGCTTCTACAACAACATGAGAGACCGGAGGAGAGGGGGCTCCCCGTGCTTGTTTTAAGTGTGGTGATACCACTCACTTCAAGGCGAACTGCACCAAGCTCAAGAAGAGGGAGGACAGTGACCATGACTACTAAAAGCATAAGAAGAAGAATAAGAAGCCCTTCTTCTAGAAGAACCGCGATAAGATGGCCAAAAAGGCAGCCAAGATGGCTTCTAAGGCGTTTGTGATAAGCTATGTTAGTTTAATGGAAATATACTAGCTATGCAGATTGATCTAATGCCTTCTTCACAAAAAAGTTTTTTTGTGACGAACAACTTCTGCCAAATCAAGGCTCAATATTAGCATGACAATTCGATTGGATAGACGTACGTAGCGAGTAGGCTAATTGCCAAATAATATATGCTGTAATTGTAGGTAATAATAGCACTATCAGATTTAATTTAATTCCTAATATAGCATGAACAAAAATAGGTGTAAAAAATCAATATCCACTATTCTCCGACTAGCTTCGACTAGCCCTGACTGAATATGACTAGCCTCGAGTAGGATTCGACAAGTCCTAACAAGCCTCGACTAGAGCATGTCCTCGACAAGATATTCGACTAGGTACATGACCAGCAGATGTACTCGACTAGGTACTCTAGTAGGATTTACGTACATACCCGATGGCGACGTGAGATGCAGACGCACCCATGTTTTCGATGCACGACACAGTAGATGACGATGAAGATGAAGTAGTCGATGTAGAGGCCAGTGTGATGTCGATCTAGTAGGCGATGAAAAAGACGAAGTAGTCGAAGTAGATTGCGATGATGTAGAAGAAGCAAATCATGAGCAGTCGTGATGAGCGCTTTCCAAAAACCTTATTCACCCTCTCCCGGTGCAGAATCCCATGGGCTACGGGTTCCAAAGCCCTGCTCTCCCCTTCATCCGTGCACGCCGCTCAGTGGGATGAAGTAGACTACTTGCAATGGTGTAGCAGAGAGAAATTGGCAAAACCTTAATTGCGTGTATGCACCTCGCGTCTCACCTCTGTGCAGCGGCTAGCAAATATATATGGAGGGAGAGTCGCGTGGTTGAGACATACCACGATTAGAGTCGGTTATGCCACCACGATCGGAGTCTTGACCAACATGATTTTCATATATTTTTCCGTTTGCCCATGTAGCAAAAAGGAATAAAACGGCAAAAGGAAGTCGAACCATTCACGCAGGTGCCATGCGCCCGCGCCCTCCGCCCCCACCACCGCCCCGGTGAGCGAGCATGCGTGTGTGTTCTTCTAATCGTCTCATCCACACATGCTAAATAGGTGGAGGAGAGAAACTCTTTTAAGTTAGTCTCCATCCACATTGACTAGCAAGGTGGGACTAAAAAATAGACCTCCCTCATATGGCTGGGCCTTTGAGATTTATTTGAAATTATACATATATAATGGGCTAAGCCCATATATTCTAACAATCCCCCACCAAATCTCAAAGTCCCATGAATATTTGCCTTTTTCTCAATACTGTTTGATATACTAGTGTTTCAATAGAGATTGTTAAGTTGAACATTCACCTAGAACATCAAGGTACACTCATTCACAACTTGGACAATAAACTAAGCCTTGAATTGCAAGTCTTGTACAAACAAGTTTCACTTGAACTCATAACTGATATTTGGCTGCCAGTAGGCTACCCCACTGGTGGAGAAGTCATACTCCATGATCTCTTCATGAGTTTATTAGAGATCACCCAAGTCTCATAGACTGTGACCAACAGTCAGGCTCATAAATATGTGTTCTTTCAAGAATGCTTTGTAGGTTAGCATCTTCGCTAATTAAAGTAATCAGAACACATTAAGGCAATAGCCAACCTGCCTTACATATTTCGAGAGTCTTGCATCTTTACTCGAGTGGGTTGTGTGGTACTCTCCTTTAGTTAACCAATAGCTTGTTCTTTTTAGGTCCTAATTCATGGGATCTCCGATCGCATAGGTTGGGTTACCACTACTATATAACTTATATGGGTCTCAAACCCATCTCATTCGATGCACTCTAGTAGAAAAATAATTTGTACAGATGGGTCAAAAATCCTGTGCGGGACACTTTTGTCAACCATCTGTGGAAAAGAGTATATACAAATCAGATTTATACGGATAATTTTTGAATCGTCTGTACAAATCATTTGTACAGATGGCTAGTTATTAGAACCGTCTGTACTAAGTTTACTATAGCTAAAAAAAATCTAAAATTAAAATTTTCCTACCCACATCAGCCCCCTATATTATTATGTAGGCATGGTCACAAGTCACACGATTTTTCACGCGAAATATCACGAGTGCATTTTCTAGGAATCGAAACCGCAACCTCTAACCTCGCACGAACATTCCTTACCATCTCACCTATTGTTCATTGCTGACCATTGTATGAAAATAATCTACATAAGATATACGCTCAAAACGAGTGGGACACTATTAGTACAGACGGTTCTAAGTTTAGAACCATCTGTATTGTTCCTTTTTGTATAGACGGTTCTAATTTATAACCGTCTATACTGTTACTGTCAATAGTATAGACGGTTCTAGTTTAGAACCATCTGTATTGTTCCTTTTTGTGCAGACAGTTCTAATTTGAAACCGTATATACTATTACTTCCAATAGTACAAACGATTCTAAATTAGAACCGTCTATACAAAAAGGAACATTATAGACGGTTCTAAAGTAGAAATGTTAAGAACCATCTATACTATTAGTACAAATAGTTGTAGTTTGTAACCGTCTATACTGTAGCATCCCGCTTTGTTGCAACTACTCGTTGCCATTTTCTCAGACGGTTCTAGTTTGGAGCCGTCTATGGTACCCTTTGTACAGGCGGCTCCATAGATCTGATTGTACATGGGCGTCCCACTAAATACATTATGTAGTAGTAGAATTATCTATCACATTTTGTGATAGTCCCTTTGTAAATTGACATACCAGGTTTTTAGCCATTTGGATATAATCCAACACTATCAATCTGGAGTTTCTCAATTTCCTGATAGATTTCAATCTTCTCCTTACATGTCTTGAGGATTTCATATTGTCCTTAGAACTGTTCACTTTGACAATAACCGTTTGGTTAGTATCGGTTTATTGATCACTGGCAAATCCATCCAGAGCTCATGCATCTATTCTGCCTTAACAGTGGTTGTGTTTAACGCTGTGAGTTCTACTTCCATGGTAGACATCGTCAATATGGTCTGTTTGTAAGACCTCCATGAAATAGCAGCATCGCAAGAGTGAATACATATCCACTTCTGGACTTGATCCCATCAATATCAGATATCCAATTTGAATTACTATAAACCTCTAGTATATATGGATACCCAGTATAGTGAAGTCCAAAATTCATAGTACTGAGCAAGTAGCGCATGACTTGATCAAGCGTATGCCAATGATCATCACCTAGGTTAGAAGTAAACCGGCTTAATTTGCTCACAGCAAATAAGATGTCAGGCCTTGTAGAACTAGCTAGGTACATGAGTGATCTAATTATCTGGGAGTATCTCAGTTGATCCCTAGCAATTCTTTTATTCATTCGAAGTATTAAGCTAGGATCATAAGGTATTAGAGCGATCTTGGTGTACATGTAGCCAAAACGGCTCAAGATCTTTTCCACATAATGGGTTTGCGAAAGTGTAATTCCATTCTCACCTCTAATCAACTTAATGTTTAAGATCACATCAGCCTCTCCTAGATCTTTCATATTGAAATTTCTAGATAGATATGATTTGACCTCATTAATCACATCAAGATTTGTTCCAAAAATGAAGATGTTATCAACATACAGGCACAGAATAATTCCCTCACTCCCACCATGGCGATAATACACACATCTATCAGCTTCATTAACAACAAAGCCCACAGATGTTAACATTCTATCGAACTTCTCATACCATTGCTTAGGAGCCTGTTTGAGGCCATACAAAGTTTTCAGCAACTTACATATCTTGTCATCCTGACCTTCTATTATAAACCCATCAGGCTGATCTATATAGATTTCCTCATCCAACTATCCATTAAGGAAAGCTATCTTAACATCTATCTGATGAACGATATGACCATGTGAGGCAGCTAAGGAAAGTAGTACTCTTATTGTGGTCAGTCGAGCGACAGGTGAATAAGTATCAAAGAAATCTTCATCTTCTTTTTAGGTATAACCCTTGGCCACAAACCAAGCCTTATACTTTTTGATAGTACCATCATACCTAAGCTTCTTCTTGAACACACACTTATAACCTACATGTTTACAACCATAAGGTCGATCTGTGACTTCCCAAGTCCCGTTGGTCAGAATGGATTCCATCTCGCTCCGAACAACCTCCTACCGGTGAGGTAAATTTTCTATGAGCTTGTCCAATTCAAACTTTCTTGAGCTCTAGCTTCTTGACATGTCAATCATGGGCTTCTATGAGCTACCTAGTGCTAGAATTTCACAAGTGTGCATCAAACCAAGTCTAGACTCATTAGGTCAAGCTACTACTTACCACTTACCTAGGGGCCTAGATGCTACAATCTCCTCCTTTTTGGTGATTGATGACAACACATATGAGAAGATATAGATATGAATTGAAGTACACCCTATCATACTAGGCAATTGACAATATATAACAATAAAACAAGAGAAAGTCTAACACTAGAACAACATAGCATGCTAGAAGAAATAGAATTAAGCATGCATGAAATAAAACACAATGTGATGACAAGCTAAACACATCGATTAAGAACCAAATGGCCTGTCATTACATCAAAATCCATAAGATCCAACAAGCCGAACCTAGCTACCCAAAAGCTAAACTAGACTCCCTCTGAAACTAGCAAGCTCACTAGAACTCAAATCTAACTATCTCTCTCCAAAACTCTCCCCCTTTGGTATCTAAGCACAAAAAAGAGAACACATATACACATCTAGAGCTAGAGGAGACGAGAGAGCCAACGCTGTCGAAGAAGGCTGCACTACGAACTAAGAGGCATCGGTCTCGGAGTCGGATTCAAATGAGATAACCTCGAGGACAACATCGTCGGCTGGAGAGGACGCTCCTGCTGTAGTCTGACTCTGCACTGTGTCTAGACGAGGGTCAGAGCTGGAGGTGTCGACACCCTGGGTGGCTATCTCTTGGTCAACCTGACTGAGCACCTCCTGAAGAGTAGGATCGACCTCATCTAGCACAGGCTGCGAGCTAGCTGCAGGCACAACAGGAGGCTCATGAGCTGGAACGGTCGGCTGTAGCGAGTCCTCGAAATAGAGAGGTCCAGTGGGTAGAGGTGACATTAGTGAAGTAAGCACTAGCCTCGAAGACGTCCCGGCAGGCTGAGAAGGTACTCTGATGGTGAAGAGAGCTGACAGTGGAAAGTCTGATCTTGGTGTAGTCAAAAGTCTGCTGACGTTGCCTAGGAGAGGTCCGGCGGCTGGAGCTGGTGCTGGAGGTGCAGCTGGTAACTGAAGGTCGGTGTGATGGAACAAGAAAGAGAACATGTGAGCATTTTTCTCTCTATCCGATTGAAGTGCTTAGAACATGGCCTGCTACTGCTTCTGAAGAGACTACAAGAAGACCATCTGCTGCTCCTGTTGGTGAATCATGTTGGCCTGAAGCTTTGCCTGCATCTCAGCCTGTACTGCTAGTTGCTGCTGGATCTGCTGCTGCTGCATTTGCTGAAGAATTAATGCAAGTTCTGAAGTTTGCACAGCAGGGGTCACTGGAGTAACTATCTCAGGTGCTCAAGAAGTAAGAACAGATATCTGAGGGGCTGCCTGAGAAGAACCTCCTGCCTCGGCATCGTGTGACCTAGCGACCGGAGGAATATACTCAATGTCATCCAAGTCTGAATTGCTGTGCACGTCAAAGATATACTGAGATAGCTCTACCTCGGCCTCTGCTAGGGCCTGGTCCTCAGTTGCTCCTCTCTCTCGCTCATCAACAGGGGTCAGCTCTTGAGCGTGAACCATGGCTTGCTGACCACGACGTCTGTCTGTGAGAGCAGAAGGAGCATACTCCTTGAAGCGAGTAGGAGACTCCTCATAGGCCTCGAGGAACTCGGGATACCTGATGGCGTGAGCAATGAAAGAGAGATGAAGTGCGCATATGGCTGCTTCTAGCTACGGACATCTCCTCTGCAATAGCATCCTCAATCTCACACAAGATCAGATCCACGATGTCAAAACAACGGTGAGTGAGGATAGATAGAATAAACCACTGCTACAGGCTGGTGATGGCCTCTCCATACCTGATCCTTGGCAGCAAACTCCATCTCAAGGTCATGTGGATGGCCTTCGCTATAGGTATTAGCATGTATGGCAGTCATGGCAAACCTGGAGCGAAGGGCTGTCTGAAGAGCGTCCTGATCTCCTCATAAGTGGGGAAGATGCCACCAACCAGAGGATGGAGAGGGGGTTCGGCGTTCGGATGAATGACCTCATGCAGATGCCTGGAACTCGCCTAAACCCCGAGATCCTCAAGCAGATTGTTCTGATAAAATCTGAAAGTCTCTCCTTGGAACATGAACTGAATGAAGCTCCTCTCTGGTGCAATCCACACTATGGCGTAGAACACTCTGATCTAGTCCTCTACATATTGTCCATGTTAGTGAGCAGAGCTGAAAGTCCAGGGAAGGCATCAAAGTGCTGCCTCACGTCCACTCCCCTGTAGCTAACTGTATATAGAACCAGTTGAGCGTCTTGTATTGGCTCAAGCTGACCTTCTTCCTGAATAAGAGTGGAAGAAGCTCTCCTGCAGGACTGTCCAGAACCGGGGATCAACTCCCTCACCCCTTACCTTAGGAAACCACTCCTCAATGGGCACAAAATGCAGCTTCTTAATCCTCGATGACTTGTAGGAAGTCACATTGATGAGCCTAAGCTTTGCCTCTACCTATGGCTGCTCTGTTTGCTGCTACTCTGCCTGCTCCTTCTCCTCCTCAACTAACTCTGGCTCTTGACTAGCCGGAAGGCATCAAGCCCAACGTCCCGATAGGACGGGTACGGGTGGACCGACGTGGAGTAGTGGAGTCTTCTCGGATATGGAAACCTCGCTGAGTATTTGCTGCATCAGCTGCTGCCAAGGCTCTATCCTACTCCTTCTGAGCCTTTGACTTCCTCCTTGGCTGCTCAACGGCCTTGCCCTTGCCCTTGTCAGTGCACTCACGACCGATTTGACAGATAGATAGACGACAACAAGATGAGCACACACATTGGGTATAAAATTGGCAAGATATTGACCCAAAACTGAATCCTAAGCAAAAATTGAGGAGAATTTTGATGAACATGCTATGGATTCACGTTTGTGACAGGGTAATGATCAAATTCAAAGAATATGATTTTAATTTGAATGAATTGATCGAAAGATATATGAATTTTGGGGCAAATTTGCATGATGTTGACCAAAACTCGAAAGAATTTGAGCACATTATCCACAATTTAGATCAATATGCCATAATACATGATCAAAGTAAATGATATGGTTCTAATTTCAGCAAATGATCATGAATTTCTCAGATCGGGTTGAATTTGAATGATATTTGATCAAATTTGTATGAATTCAACTCAAATTTGAAGAATTTGAGCAATTAAGCTCATATACAGATGAACAGCTCTCAAATTGCACGGAATTGAACTAATTTTGCATTGGATTGAATGTAATTCACATGAATTTGCATAAATTTGAATGGAATTATGAAATTTGAGAGCTAGGGTTTGGAAATTTGAAGATTTGGCCAAAAACTTGTGCTCACCATGATGAATTGGAGGGAGGAGATGACGGTGAGGGAGAGAGCTCGGTGGCTGATGACCTGGACGATAGCACAGAGGGCGGCTGTGCCTTGCGGCTCAGGGCGGCGGCACTCTAGGCTACTTGTCGCTGGGTGGCTACGAGGGCAGCAGCTGTCTGTTGAGTGGTGGTGGAAGTGCAGCTGTGGCACTGTCGACGGTGGTAGGCGCAGGGACGATGAGGCGACGGGTGGAGGCGAGAGTGCGAGGTATGGGCGCCAGGGCAAGGATGAAAATAGAGAGAGGAGAGCGGTGGCCCAGAGCGTGTATGACAGGTGGGTCCCCTGAATCTTGTGAACACCAGAAGGTCCGGTGATGCTGAGAACTGAGGACGAAACCAATATTTCTAGAGAGCATCTCAAAATGGACCCGAGACAACTTTCAAACACTAGATGTTCTGGTGATGTTCCACTGAACACCGGATCTTCTTTCTGAAGAAATAAAATTCTGAACATAGTATACTCCGATGAAGCTCTGCTGAACACCGGACACAATCACTGGACAAATTTCAGAACTTCTGATTTTCACTGCCACTTACTGAACACCAAAATGTCCGATCCTTACCACTTCACAAACACCGGACTTTTTCTGCATGCCAAACCATTTTTCAAACACCGGATTGTCCGCTAAAACTGAGCTGCTCATTGTATAAAGCCACCGAACCTTATTTAGAGAAGCTGAGCCGTGAGAACAGAAGACTGGATGATCCGTTGAGGAGAACGAAGGGGCACCAGATCATCCGGTGAGAAGGAAAAATTTTCTACTGAACTAAAATCTCGCACTAAGTCTAAACTTCGAACAAACACCCAAAAAAAACATGTTTGGACTAGTTTGAGTGAAATCCTTACCCTCTCAAACACTTATTTTCAAATATTTGCCAACAGGCTATAGCATACATAATTTTCCAATAGGCAGTAAGAACCAAATTAAAAAAGAGGAAAAAACTCCAATGAAATGTATGAGTCACATTGCTTATGAACTTAAAGATTAAGGCTTTAAATTCGATAGAACATGACTCAATAGGCATTAAGCACTTACATCATTATAATCAAACTCATAGAGGTGTATATTCACATCGAGAGCGAACAACAATTTCAAAGAGTGATATCCTACTTTGTAATCTCTCTACCGCCAATGCACATACAACGCATAACAAGTGCATAAAATTTAAACATGAATGCAATTTATATGGCATATGAATACATAGCATAAAATAAATCGATCTTATCATATTACTTCCCTTCTCAAGATTCTTCATGGTGAACCCAACAACATGTCTTGAGAGAAACTAGGAGACCACCATCTCAAGCAAAACCCATGTTCACCACTGTCTTGAGAAGGTTAGACAAGCACCTATCATGAATGCATCTATATGACAAGGCATCACATGACGTTTGAAGCATCTATCACGTTCAACTCACTTTGCAATCTACAAAAGGTTGCTTCATCTAGACATTTTGTGAAGATATCCGCCAATTGATCTTCCGACCTTACACCACTAAGAGAGATATCATTATTAGCCACATGATCTCTAAGGAAGTGATGGCAAATATCAATGTGCTTTGTGCGAGAGTATTGTAACATCCTAGTATTTGCCAAAATTTGAATTTTAAAAAAAAATCTTTGCAAAAAAAATCAAATCAAAACCTTTTCTCTTTTCCCTCTCTCCTTGGGCTCCTTCTGATCCACCTTCCCCTTTGGCCCATTTCCCGGCCAGCCCATCTTCTATCACCAGCCCAGTTCCCCCCCCCAGCCTTCTTTCCTCTTCTCCTGGCTTGTTCCCATCCTCTCTGTTCTCCCTCGCGCGGTAGCCCAACCCGGCAGACCCCCCCTTCTTCCTCCTCCCTCCCCTACCGCTCGGGCACGTGCCTGCATGTGCGTGACGCACTGAGCCACCGACCACCGCTACTCGCCATCGAGCCAACCGCCGCTTGCCAACCATCAACCGCCTGCATTTATCACTACTGCACCGTGCCCTAGCCAGAGTCGCTGGTTCACACCGCCATTCACCGCTCTCCTCTCCCACTACCACAGCACTTGGCGACCACAATCGAGAAAACCGCCGTCACGAAAACGCGCGTCGTTGCCTCGACTGCCAGCACGCCCATGAAGCCCAACCCGCTACACCACCAGCCCCTTATCGTCATTGAAAAATGCGCACACCGAGCCACACGCACATACACTACTGCTGGACCCCACCGTCGTCTCTGTCGCTCCTTCGCCCGCCTATAAAAGTCGGCCAACTTGTCTTGCTGCCCCTCACCAGTGCTCGCCGAGTGCATCGAGGCAAGCATCTCTCTCCCTCCCTCTCGCATTCTTGGTGTCTTCCCCCTTTCAATAGCCACCACCGTCGATCCACTATCCAGAGCTACCACCGTCCAATTGGACCTCATGGCAAGCTTCATCACACCATCCTCCACCTCCCTGGCCCATCTCCCTAGCCTCTTTCCCTCTGGCCCGAGCTAGCGTCACGCCACCATGGCCACCGAGCTCTCTCTCTGTCACCAGCTGCCATCAAAGCATCACCGGCCAAGCAAAGCACCAACGTGCATTCCTCGTGCCACCTACATACTCCCAGTGCTCAGAAACCCAGCTCCAAGTCACTCTCCACGAGTTTGCCTCATCGGCCGCCGCCTTACCCATCTCTGGTGAAAAATCGCCTCTGCTCCGGCCGCCTCTCACCAATGACATGGTCCCCACCAGCTCCGTCACCTCTTGCCGATCACCGTAGTAGTCCTCCCAGTCCCATCGGAGGCCTGGAACCACCGGCGGTGAGTTTCCCGGCGAGCTCCCACCGCGGCAGCCTTGGATCGCCGCTCCCGCGCCACCCAGCCAGAGCACCGTTTCCCACTGTCGCTCGCCGTCTCTCTCTCCTCTCTGTGTGTAATCGGACGGGTGGGCCGGACTGTAACGACGTCCCCACCGACTGTCACCCCCCACCCGGGCTTAGTTGGGCTGCCTCAGCCCACTAGTAGCCCAACTGCACAGCACGCAACCCAAATGAACAGTACCTAAGCACATTAGCTTTTCCTAATTTCCCAAAAATTTGGCTTGTCAAAGAATATCCCAGGGAATATTCCCCCCTTTTCATTTTCCCAAATTAAACTCCCTACCAACTTTCGAAGACAGTGTCTCCTTCGTTTCATCTCCGATTTCAACGATTCTTCCTGCGATATTCATCTAAATTCAAGCTCTATCTATTCATACCAATTTCATATTTATTCCAAATTTATTTATATTTTATTTGTATTTATTTGTGTGTTGTGCCGTTGTTTGTGTGCCGTGTTTTAGAAACCGGAGTGTTCGAGGAGGAGAAGGAGGAGCCGGGAACGCTAGACTTCGTGCAGGATCCCCTCGAGGACTTTTATGGAGGCAAGTCTCAATCCGTTTCCCTTTGATCATATTGAACCCAGTTTTATCACCACATCCTGTAACAGCTATTTTCCACCGATTAATTGCATGATGTATTACTTATTGGCATAATTTAAACTGTTGAGCTAGTTTTGTCCTATGGTAGATTAGCCAGCCTGCTTGTGAATACCCTGATTGCAATTTTAGTAACCCTAGGATTTTTGTCTCGTCTATTGTAATTATGCTAAGATGATTACCTTGTTGCTAGTATGCTTAGGATGGTAACCACTACGGTTACTTCATGCTTAAACAAGAATAGTTTTGCGAACTGTGTAAAACTTGGTGATTGGTGTTGAGTGAGTTGTGGGATGGGATAACTTGTCGGATGATGATAAAAAATGAGAACTGGTTATAGCTGGGGGATATCAAGGTTCCGTTGGGGATGCCTTGGGAGTTGAAGTGCTGCTTGCGTAGCAGGCTTCGTAAGGAGTGTTGCCTGTGTGGCAGGTTCCATGTGGAGATGTTTACCCTGGTTTGCATAAGGACCGAGTTGATGTGACATCCTACCTAGTCTTCACAGTACAGCCACATGACCCTGTATGGGCAGGACTTAGCCTAAACCCCGCCAGCTAGTCTACTGTCATCTGGAGGCAGGTGTGCAATGGGAAATCATGGAACAGGTGCAGACGGTGCAGGCTTGGCGGCCCGGTTGAAGGCCTAATTAATGGTCATGAATGCCTGATTAGCTCCCGTAGGTGGCTAGTGTGATGATGCTGTGGTGGGTAATGGCTTTGTTGAGCCGTACTGCCACGACGGTGGTATGTTGCCAAACTCAGCTTGTGGGTAAAGTGTACCACTCTACAGAGGTTAAACTATTCGAATAGCCGTGTCCACGGTCATGGATGAACTATGGTTCGGTCACAACAACTAGCATGGGTTGTGTGCATTTCCTTGGAATGTGAGTGGGCAAGGAGTGCCCTTTTTGGAAGATAGGTTCGGCCGTGTGCCGTGGGTTGCCGTGGATGGGGTGCCCGGCAACATTAAAACTTGGGCCCTGGTGACTTTCCACCGTGGCCAAAACCCCCTTCATTCACTAACGATGATATGTTGATTTCATAAAACTTGCCTAATGAAATATAAACCGTGCATGTGTAAACTTAGCATTTCTGCAAAGTTAACCATACAGCTCTATCCTTGTTGATATCATATGCATGTATATTTACCCCTGCCGTAGGGCAAGGGTTGAGGCTCGCTGAGAACTCTTGTACTCACCCTTACTCATGCTTTTAGAGGACAATCCGGACTTCACCGGAGTAGACGGTGAGAGTAATGAATAGATCTCGATCTTGTCCGCACCCGAGTTGCCTATGGAGTGGCGTGGTCTCCATGCCGTTCCTGCTGTGCTCTCTGATAATGTGGATCCTATTGATTGCTGGACTCCTTTATGTATTTTTGGGATGGTGGGTCGTGATCACTACTCCCCGCGTGTATGACTAAGATATCATTTATTGTAAGACTCTTATTTACTAGAGACTGATCCAGGGACTGGTATAATAATAGTTTTAAGCACCGAGGATAACCTGGGGTGTTTCAGGTGGTATCAGAGCCATGCTTGGCTGTAGGACGAGACCATAGACCTGGATGTGAAAATTTTTCTTAAAAATTATGTTACGAAACCTTTTGCTCTTCTCTCATCCATTGAAAAACCCTTTTTTTCATGCCATGTCCTTCCCTCTGCAGATGGAAGATCGAGGATGGGTTACCGAGTATTGCTTTGATACCCCTGGGTTCCCGAAGGTGCTGTATGCTGCCATGACCAGGCTGGGTATCATGGAGCACCCAGAGTATGTTGGCAGGGAGTATGAGGAATATAACACAGAGTGCTGTGAAGTCACCATCCACATTGGAGGCAGCGAGGACTACCTTGACAAGATGTTGTGGAGTGTGACCACCACAGGGTTTAGGTTCGCAGACACCTACCAGACTGTTGCTCACAAGGTCCTGCGTCACCTCTACCAGAGCTATGAGAAGCCCATCGGCTGCACTTCAATAAGGTTCTTTCCCCCGGTGGAAAGAAGTCGTTCTACCTGGATGGCTCGGATGAAGACCCTAGAAGGCCTAGGTATGCGTGAGAATGACCCCACTGTGGTGGCCATGACACATTACCTGCTGGCCCTGATGAGCTGCACGACCAGCAGGCAACGCAGTTAAAGAGGTGCATCCGTTGAGCCGAGGAAGCAGAAACACATGGGAGGACCCTATGTGTCCAACTTGCTGAAGCACAAGCTCAAGCAGCAAAAGCCGAAAGTCGCACCGTGTCTATTGAGGAAGCAGCAAAGGCAGCAGAAGAGCACCACAATAAACTGATCGGTGAAGCCTACCTCACTGGTCGTGCCAACAGGAGGACCCTCCATCTCCCGGGACTAGGAAGTCATCCGTTGCTTGAAGGACTCCCTAGCTGCCCCATGGGGAGTATCAAGAGGAAGTTCTTAGAAGCAGTTCCTGCTCCACCACCACCCACCCCTCAAGAAGCTCCCAACGAAGAAGCACCACTCCTGCTGACACAACAATCCCCTGGTGCCAAAGAAATTGACGAATACACCCCCTCTCCCCAAGGAGAATGAAGATCCTGCCAGTCCCTCTGAAGCCTAGAGCTCTGAAAGAAGTGGGATGAAGCCTCGTGGTCCGACCTTAGTTTGAGTCACACCTATGTACCCCCCCTAAGTATCATGGTGTAGACGCTTGTAGTACCCCCAGTGTTGTACCCCTCTCCTCCTTGATTAAGCATTGGAGTTTTGATTGGCTTGCAATCCATCTTAAACTTCTTGAGGATGTCCCTCGTGTATTTCTCTTGATGGATGAATGCCACTTCCTTCAAATGCTTGATTTAAAATCCAAGAAAGTAGTTGAGCTCGCCAATCATCGACATCTCAAACTCCCTAGACATCATGTCACCAAATTTCTTGCAAAACTCTTTGTTAGTTGAACCAAATATTATATCATAAACATAAATTTGACACAAGAAAAACTCATTGTCGATGATCTTTGTGAACAATGTGGTATCCACCCTCCCGATCTTGAATCTTTGGTTGATGAGGAAGTCACATAGGTGTTTGTACAAAGCTCTTGGGGCTTGCTCGAGTCCATAAAGCGCCTTGTGCAACATATAGACATGATTATGATATCTAGGATCTTTGAAACTGAGGGGTTGTTCAACATAAACAAGTTCATTGATAAAGCTATTTAAGAATGCACTCTTCACATCTATTTGATAAAGCTTAATGTTATGATGTGAAGCAAATACAAGAAGGATACGAATGGCCTCAAGCCTTGCCATGGGAGTGAATGTTTCACCAAAATCCAAACCTTCAACTTGTGCAAATCCTTGCACGACGAGTCTTGCCTTGTTGTGTACCACAACACCATGGTCATCTTGCTTGTTGCGAAAGACCCACTCGGTTTCAATCACATTCTTGTCTTGATTCCTCTCTTCGAGAATCCATACTTCATCGCGGGTGAAGTTGTTGAGTTCCTCTTGCATTTCCATCACCCAATTCGGATCCTTAAGAGCCTCATCTACATATGTGGGTTCCAAACAAGAGACAAACGAGTAATGTTCACAAAATGAAGCTTATTGACGAGAGCGAGTTCTTACTCGCCTTGATGGACTTCCAATGATAAAGTCATTTGGGTGATCCTTGGAAATATGAGAGTGCTTCACTTGTAGTTCTTGAGGTGTGTCTTGTGGTGGTCCAACATCTTGAGTTTGAGCTTGAGTTTCCTCTTGAGAGATATGGACATCATGTGATGGAAGTGGTTGATCATCCTTGTCGTCATCTTCATTTACTTGGGGCACCCTGGAGGTGTGTGGAATTGAAGTAGAAGATACATCTTCATCATCCTCCTTAGGCTTGATAACCCCAATTGCCATATTCTTCATTTCACCTCTCAAGAGTTCCATCACCTACATCATCAAAAGAAACACCTTCTCCTTGGGAGCCATTATATTCATCAAACTCCACATCACATGTTTCTTCAACAAGACCGGTGGCATTGTTGGATACTCGATATGCTTTGAAGTTAGATGCATAACCAACAAGAAAACTAATATTGCAACAATTTTCAAACTTTCCTAGGTGTTCTTTTTTCTTGAAGATAAAACACTTACACCCTAACACCCAGAAGTATGAGATATTGGGTTTCCTCCCAATGAGAAGCTCATATGGCATCTTCTTCAATAGTTGGTGGAGGTACACTTGATTGGATGCATGACACGCCGTGTTGATTGCTTCTGCCAAAACTTCTCCAGCGTACCATACTCATCCAACATTGCTCTTTCAAGAGTAATCAAGGTCTTGTTCTTCCTCTCCATCACGCTTGTTGAGGGGTGTAAGTTAATGAGAATTCATGCTTGATGCCTCTATCATCAAAAAATTCTTCAATGTATGTGTTCTTGAACTCCGTGCCGTTGTCACTCCGGATCTTCACAAGTGTGGACTCAAATTCATTTTGAGCCCTTTTCGCGAACTTCTTGAAGTTCCCAACAGTCTTGCTCTTGTCATCTAGAAAGAAAGTCCAAGTGTATCTTGTGTAATCATCAACAATGACAGGGCAATAGAGATTACCACTAGGATTTTTGTAGGTAGTTGATCCGAAGAGGTCCATGTGCAGTAGCTCTAAGGGTCTTGATATAGATATCATGAACTTATATGGATGTGAGCTTGTAACTTGCTTTCTCACTTAGCAAGCGCTACACAACTTGTCCTTCTCGAATACAACATCCTTCAAACCAACTACAATTCTGTTCTTGAACGCCTTCTTGAGTTGGCTCATTCCAATGTGTGCAAGTCGACAATGCCAAAACCAACCCATAGATGTCTTGGTGAAGATGCATGTAGTCAAACTAGCTTCATTAGATAAGAAATCTACAAGATATATATGTTCATGTCTAAAGCCTTTAAATATTTGATCATTATGCTTCTTGCTAGTTATGATAACGTCAACATCACTAAATAAGTATGTGAAGCCTAAATCACATAGTTGAGCTACATAAAGCAAATTAAAGTTAAGCGACTCTACTAAAAGAACATTGAAAATAGAGAGATCATTGGAGATTACTATCTTACCCAAACCTACCACATTTGCTTTAGAGTTATCACCAAAGGTGACTTTTGTCATGATCTCCCACATCATCTTCTAGTTAATTGAACATCTTTACATTGCCGATCATATGTTGTATGAATCCACCATCAAGCACCCAATACTTGCTACCGGCTTTGTAGTTCACCTACACACATGAAATCAAGCTTTTTGTTTAGGTACCCAACCAAGTTTGATACCTTTTAAGTTAGACACAAGATCCTTATGCACCCAAATTTTTCTAGGAAGCTTGCCCTTAGCTTGAGTTCCAATAAATTTAGCCATGACTTTTCCACTCTTAAGCTTATGTAATGGGAAATGATGATCCTTGAAAGTGGACTTGTATTTAGAAAGCAAGATAGGGAGGGATTTAGTAGGACACTCCCTTGTGTGGTGACCGGTGACTTGACAATATTGACAATACGAACCAACTTCCTTGATAAAGCAATTTTTGATCTCCGGTGTCTTGATGACCTTTTTCACCGGGTTGGAGAAGCATCCAAGACCTCTATTGTTGTAGTATAATGTATTCTTCATGAGAATTTTCTTTTTCTTGTACTCCCCCTTAGTCAACCGGGCCACACATGACTTTAGACTTGCAATCTCATTCTCAAGCTCTTGCTCCCTTGCATAGTTAGTCTTAGAAGATGATATATTATCACATAAAGAGGAGCATGGTATATCAAGAAGATCATCATAAGAAGTAGATGCATTGACCTTAACAACATCAATACTAGGCAATTCATTCATGCTAGGATCAAGGGCATCATAAGCTAACTCAAGTTCTTGATATTTGCATTTCAAGTCAATATTCTCAAGTTTTAGCTTCTTGTTAGTAGCCTCAAGAGACTGGCTAGATGCAACTACTTCATCATGTTTCTTAAGCACATCATTGTATTTAACAAGCAACTCATCATGATTAGAACTAAGCATAGCATTAGCATTTTAAGGAGACTTGATTTTAGCTTTTTGTTTCTTGATGATAGTAGCATAGTCATTATGAGATTAGATAGATCATTAGGAGAAAGACCATCATTATCACTACTATCATCTTCTTCACTACTCACCTTATTGTTACCTTTTGCCATGAGGCACATAGGTGGTGGAGATAGAGGTGGATCATCATTGGTGATGGCAAGGCCTGCGAAGTTGTTGTCTTCATCATCGCTTGAATCATCACTTGAGCTTTCATCGGAGACCCATTCACCAACAATGTAGGCCTTGCAGCTTCCACACTTCTTGTTGAAGAGTTTCTTCTTCCTCTTGTCTTGATCCTTCTTCTTGTGCTTGTCCTCATTCTCAATTGCATCAATCTTTTTTGGACTTGTTCTTGTTTCTCTTGTCGGGATGAGAGC
Source organism: Phragmites australis (assembly GCF_958298935.1). Classification (NCBI taxonomy): domain Eukaryota; kingdom Viridiplantae; phylum Streptophyta; class Magnoliopsida; order Poales; family Poaceae; genus Phragmites; species Phragmites australis. The sequence continues at coordinate 18,027,245 of NC_084927.1, forward strand.
AATCATATGATATGTAGCCAAGGTTATCATAATTGTAGTACTTCTTCTTGTCTCCGCCACTCGACTTGTCAAATTTCTTTAGGAAAAATTTGGTCTCCTTGGGATCATAGTTGTAGCCCTTGTTTTGAAACTTGATGATCATCCTTGTGGTTTTTCTCATGAGAAGAGCAAGCTCAGTGTCGGAGTCGTCACCATCGTCATCATCATCATATTCATCGCTTTCATATGATGATGGGAGCTTCATCTTCTTCTTCATCTTGTCAATCATATTTGCCTTGAGAGCAAGATTCTTCTTGGATGAAGAATCATGATTATCTCATGAGCACATATCTTCCTAACAACATCGGTGATGGTCATGTCATTGATGTCGCTTTCATAAAGAAGAGAGATGACAATATTGTATTGTGGCTTGGGAAGCACCATCAATATCCTACGAATAACGTCTCCTTGAGACGATTGAGTGAGTTCAAGAGAATTGATTTCTTCCATAAGCATTATTCATACGAGAATACATATCATTGCATAACTCATTACGAAGCATCTTGAATTGATTAAGAGCATTCATAAGCACATGGTATCTTTCGTCACGAATTTTCCTAGAACCCTCATGAATTTCACAAAGAATGGTCTAAATCTTATTAGCAAATTCCTTACTCCTAACTCTAGAAAAAACCTCTTCACTAATTCCCTCAAATATAACATTCTTAGCCTTAGCATTCCACCTAACTTGTTGGTCGGTAAAAGGTTGATCAAACACAATGGAGGTGGCTAGCCAAACTTCGGGGGAAATAGCCTCAAGATAGCTCGCCATGCGAACTTTCCAATAGAAGAAGTTGTTTCCCTCGAACTTTGGCACGCTACTTCCACTCCCTGGGGCCATTGCTCTAGGATTTTAAGCCTATCAAGAGCACGAGGCTCTAATACCAATTGAAAGGATCGAATGGCCCAAGAGGGAGAGGTGAATTGGGCAATTAAAACTTCTACCAAAAACTAGAACAAATAGCAACCTTAGCCTAAATAAAAAGAAATATGACTACACGAACAAGCTAGGAGAAGACAACAAAACAAGCAAGCAATGACACTAAGAAAATGCGGAATTGAAAGCTTGTAAGAATGTAAATGCTCAAATTAAATTACGGAATAGTAATTAAATGGACAAGAGGACATCAGATTTTTTTTCCCAAGTTATCGAGGAGTTGGCACTCCCCCTAGTCCTCGTTGGAGCATCCACCAAGGATATTACTCCCCATTGAGTCACCAAGACTCAAGTGCTCCCTCATGATTGCCACTTCTCCATATCTGAATTGGTGGGCATCAAACCAAGTACATAGCCTTTCCCGGGGCTCCCACAAGAACTCTAAAAGCTCACCCAGATACCACCAATCACCAAAGACCGGCTAGGTGTTGCCAACTATCAAGAGTAACAAGACAATAGCTTCACTTGATCAAGATCAAGCCTAGACTACAGCTAGATCCATACTTGCTACTCTCCAAACACTAATGATGTCCTTAATCTTCAATTAGGGACTTGAAAATCAACTTAACTGCTCTCTCTTACTTTTTGATGACACACATAGTGTATGAACTTCTCTGAATCGCGAGAGCCAAATGAAACCAAGTGGTGGGGTATTTATAGGTTAAAGATCAAAATTATAGCTGGTGCCTAACCACCCACTTTTTCTGTTAACACCGGATGATCAGGTGAGTGTCTCCTTACTCACACCGGATAATCTGGTGAGTACAAACTTCCATTACCACTGTGCCATCTGTCATTAGCTGTTACAGCTGGGAAATAGTCTGGTGCCATCATCTGATGAACACTGATCTAACACTAGACCATCCTGTGAGTACAAACTAGTAAACTTTCCGTTGCAACCCTCTTTCAAAAATATGCTCTGGTGATGATTTATTGCCATCACCAGACTATCCGGTGGGTTAAACTTCTTTTACCCTCAAAATCTTCTCTGGTAGAAAAAAGCTCTGGTGTGCATATGTGTCTATCACCGAACTATTCAGTGAGTAGAACTCCTTCAATCCAACCAAAACAATCCACTCTGGAAATATTACTCCAGTGATCCATTCTTGCCTTCACCGGACCATCCAGTGATTGAAGTTTCTTCTACCACCAGAAACTGTTCTCTGCAAGAATTTTTTCGATGTACACACCATGATCAGCGAACCATCTAGTGAACTGAGCTTCAAACTTCTTCACCTGAAATCACATCTGGAATAATTAGTCTGATGCAGTCATCGTTGCATCACTGGATAATCTGGTGAGTTGAACTTCAATTTTTCCTGGCAATGCCCCTTTTGCTAAAAATAGACTGGTGCTCTCACCACACTAACACCGGACTATCCGGTGTAACACTTCTAACAATTTTGACCACGTGTCACCCAGAAAATCATCCGGTGGTTACATCACTTTGTTCATCAGAGCATCCAGTGCATCTAGAGTGTTTTTGTCTTAAGATACCATATGCTCCGGTGAGATAACTTCACATAGACCGGATCATCCGGTGAGGTAAATTTTCTCTGAGCTCATCCAATTCAAACTTTCTTGAGCTTTAGCTTCTTGACATGTCAGCTACCTAGTGCTAGAATTTCACAAGTGTGTATCAAATCAAGTCTAGACTCACTAAGTCAAGCTACTACTCTTAGCCTCTCTTTATAGTACGGTAAAAAAACTAAGTAAAATGACCTATACTACTCTAAGTATCCTTCATCTCCTTTGCGACACTTAGAACTAGAAAATCTTTAATCTTGATGCATAAGTCCTTTGGTCGTCCACATAATCGCCTTAGGAACCAAGAATACCCAATTATCATTGTGAACTAAATTTTTTATTCTCTTCAAAAAAAATTATTAGTCATAATGATACGGTTGTCATTAATCACCGAAACACTTACCACTTACCTAGGGGTTTAGATGCTACACTTCCGCTGGAAGAAAAATAGGTATATTCATTCGAAAGAATGAGGTGGTGAGATACAAAATGAGGCTTGTAGCATAAGTGTTCTTGCAGAGATTTGACATTGATTTTTGATGAAAATATACTCTAAAATTATATGTGGAATTAAGTTTCGATATCTAATATTTTGGCAGTATAAATGGATTTCTCCATGCAGTTGATGTAGTGACTACATACTCATATGGGTCACTAGATTCGGATATCTACATGAAGGTCCCTGAATGGCTTAAAAATTCTAAATCCAAAAAAAAAAAAATCGCAACATGTATTGTCTAAAACTAAAAAGTCACTCTATGGCTTAAATCAGCCAGACAAGATATGGTATAACTGACTGAGTGAGTTCCTTTTGTTGAATGATTACTCCCATGTATGTTCATTGAAAAATCCCTCACTGGATTCTATATCATCTCATTATATGCTGATTATCTCAACATTATTAGAAATACACAACATATAGAAGTGGCAAACAATCATCTAAAGACGGAGTTTGAGATGAAAGACTTGAGTAAAATCAAATTTTTGCTTAATTCTATAACTTGAGCATATTCCATCCAGAATCCCATGTAAAACAGCTATGATCATTCGATTCCTTGATATGGATAAACATCCATTTAAACCTAAAGGTGACGATAAAGTGATATCAAAACTTAAAATTTTATATCTTAGTATGATTAGAGTACTCAGATATCTTGCAAATTACACTAGACCTAGTTTTGCATTTGCAGCCGAATTATTGGCTAGATACAACATATCTCTAACAAAATTACACATGATTGGATTATGGAATATCATCTGATATCTCCAATGTACAAACGATCTTGATTTATTTTATCAGAAAGTCAAGACAATGTCATGGTACGATATACTAATGTGACTTATTGTCTGATCTTCATAATGCTAGATCATAAACCGGTTTTATTTTCCTATATGGTAGTACAACCTTATCGTAGAAGTCATCAAAAGAAAAATCTAATTGCTTCTTCCACATGTTATTATGAAATAATTATATTATATGAAGCATCAAGCGAGAGTGTATTGCTTTGCGAAATGATTAATCATATTTCAGGATTATATGGTGTAGATTCATCAGAATATCCACAATTATCTATCAAGATAATACTAGTTGTATTGCTTAAATGCATACATGTTATATAAAGTACAATATCACAGAGCATATTGTCACAAAATATTTTACAAATGAAGTTATATAAAAATCTAGCAGATTTATTCACCAAGTCATTGTCCACTTCAATATTTCATAAATGTATTCATGGAATTAGCATGCGAAGATATCGAGAATTACATAATTCAGGGGAGTCAATCCCTAGTTTGTAACCTATTTATGATCATCAAATTACATATATTATATTTTTTCCTTTATGAGTTTTACTCCTAAGTTTTTTTATATAATATTTTTAACGAGACAATATCAACATGAGCATATATGCCATAGACATAGAGGGACTTTACTTTGATGCCACCACTATTTCTATTATGCGTTCCCTTGAGTAGTAGTAGCTAGGTAAGTAGATAGGTTTTGGAAAAATGTAGGAAGAGCAACAGATGAGGTGTGAAGAAAATCAGGGGATATGAGGTATCGAGAAAGTAAGAATTACACTATGACAACTATGACAACTAGCAGGTAGTCTCTGCTTAGCTTCACGCGCAGCGACACCAGCCTTAGCCATGTTGCTCGATGTTGCTACGCGGCGGTAGGGTATCTTACCAACTACAGATCTGCAAAGGCCAACCTGTCGTCCTTTTCTTCTCATGGCCCTGTTGTATTTGATGGAATGAATGTGGTGAAATTTTCTGGTGGTAAATGAACCGAAAGTTTTGGGGTGAAGTGCCTTTAAAAAGTATATGTTCCTTACTTCCAACGGATCAGTTGAAGTGCCATTGTAAACGAGTTTTCAGCAGAATTACACATTTATTATATGGTGTGCATGCTTGTCTCTACAATATTGGTTCTGATAAGGAGTTACATATGGAACAAGGTGGATTCTGTTCCGTTCCAAAGCTGTTGTTTAACGAGCATGTTACCAACAAAATCCGAAATGTAACAAATCCTTATCTCGAAACAAACAAATGAACCCTTTTCTCGTTTCTGCGCATATCTTTTTGAGACTAGCATTTCTTTGCATATATCAAAGCAGCTGGCAGCATAATGAGCCCTGCATCCGGCTTATTAGCTGGATCTTAACATTGTGCCGCTGTAGCGATGACCTTGTTCCCCAAATCACCTCCGCGGCATGCCACTCACCGTAAAAAAGTGAGAGGTCATATATATAGATTCTTTCAGATTTGATAAATAATAAACTAATGATTATTAATAGTGATCTAGCAGTTTTGCTATAATTTTTAATTTCACGTATCCTTGCAATCACTCATCTTATCATCCAAACAACGTCCCATCAAATCAAGCATTGACCTCCGTCAAGCATTATAATATAATTGGACATAATATATATTTTCTTTATGAGATATTGTGCTGGGTTTAAAACACAAAGTAATATATATTAAAGGGAAAAGAAGAATGCCCCACGGGCAAAGTTACATTGGTGACCGGGAGGGGCCCCGTATACAATGGCCCAACCACTTGGAGAGAAAAAACCAGAGGTTATTCTCACAGTATGAAGTGCCCTAGGTGCCATGCCTTGGCAAAAACCCATAGATCAGCCTCCTTAATGATGATGCTTAAAACCCTAGCAGCAGACTTCTCCGTGCTCTCAAAGGTGCGCCTATTTCTCTGCTTTCAAATCTCCCAAGAAACAAGCATAGTGAGCGTTCTCAATGCCTTTCCTGAGGAATGGATACATTTAGCCATTGTAGACCACCATGCTAGGATCAAGTTAGAGAGACACCAAGAATCAAGGTAGAGGACTGACTACCTCAGCTTTCTAGTTAGAGAGACACCAAGAATCAGGGTAGAGGGCTGGCTACCTCACCTTTCTAGCCCGCCTTCGCCAAACCTCTCTGGTAAAGGGGCATTTCGTAAACAAGTGAAGGCAAGTCTCTTGGAAATGCTTGCATAAGGTGCAGACAGGGCCGCAAGGCCAATCCCTACGAGCAAGGTGATCCGCAGTCCAAAGTATGTCCTGCACCGCCAACCATGCGAAAAATTTACATTTCAGCGGTGCCCAGGCCTTCCAAATGAGCTTTGTGAAACTTGTGCAAATTGATCCATTCAGCATGAAGGAGTAAGTAGACCGAGCAGTGTAGATGCCCCCATTAGAGAGCTTCCATGTAATGGAGTCGGTAGTGGTAGGTTGAAGATTGACCTCTCTCATGACCTTCCCAAGCCAAATGAATTGAGAGATGTGGTCATGCGAGACATGGTGGAACAAAGCCATGTTAGAAATCCAATGCCTATGAGACAACCCCTCCAAGAGGGAACATCTCTTAGAAGTGGAGATTCGAAAAAGAAGCGGGGCACAATCTTTAGGTCTTAGGCCACGGGCCCAGGGAGGGTGTCAAAAGGACACTTTGGCACCGTTTCCGATGGAAATAGAAGTACAACTGCAGAGAGAAGCCTATAGTGTTGTCACAGGGCAACTTGATGCCAACCCAGGCCTTCTGTGTCAAGTTCCATTCATGCCAAAGCCACCGTTGCCTGAGTGCCCTACAAAAAACTGAAGGTCAAAGGACCTCGAGGCCTCCTAGTGCCTTTGGCATGCAGACTTTCTTCTAGCTGATCTTGAATTTACCGCCCATGATAGGCAGGAAGCCTGCCCAAAGGAATTGTCTCCTCGCCTTGTTGTTTTGCCGCAGAATTGAAGCTGGATCTTTGATTGCTGCTAAAAAGTAGATAGGCTGGGATGTCATTATGGCTTTGACAAGCGTAAGACGCCCAAAAGACAACATGTTCCTTTCTAGGAAGATATTTTTCGGATCACCTTATCAGCCATTGGCTGCAAGGCTGAGGCCTTAAGGCGACCTGTGGAGAGTGGCAGCCCAAGGTATGATGAAAGGGTTGGCAAAATATTTCGGTGTTTTAAGCAAAAGATGAAAATCCATTCAAGTACGGCAAGTTTACTCATTCATACAAGGTTTTCTTCGATAACTGTTCATGTATCCATGAAGTTAATGTTGCAAAGTAAGCATGTTAATGTCCTGGGGAGTTCTTCGTTCAACAAGCATCATACTCCCTGCATGGACTCAACCACATCTGCCTTATCAAGAACTCAAGATTAATTAGCAAGACCACTCGATTGGATACACGTAGTGAGCACGCTAATTTATATGCACTAAGAACTTCTGGCCATAATGATTTGGCTTCAATTTGTTTATTTCTTACAAGATCTAGAAGAGTCCTCAAAGAAAAACAAAATCGTCCAAGCATTTGTTTGTCAATTTTCTCGTGATTGTTTTATATCAAATGGTTTTACAATTTACAACTCTCTGTAAATTGTAAATGGTTTTTATAAAAAACTGACTCTGATATAAAACAATCCATTATTACAGAAAGAGTCATCCTTGCCCCTTTTCACTATCTGTTCAGTAATAACCAGCAGTAATAATATTATAATTGCCAGTTCACAAGCTCAAGACGCACATAAAAAATCGAGTACATCACTGCTCGTTGGTAACAAGAACCGATATTGATATTCAAATTATTATTGGTGATTGGTAACAAGAGACTGTGTTACATACATTATCACAATCTGTTGGGTGATTGAACTGATTGTGATAACAACACTATCATACCGATTGTGATAATTATTATTACAGTTGCTTGGTGCAGTCAGTTCAAAAACTGACAATACAAACGGTTCTGAACCGACTACACTTGGCATGTTTGTAGTAGTGTATGATCAAGACTGTTTATACACTACTGCAAATATCCTCATATGTGTCGGTTTAAAATTGCCATCAGTGGCGGATTTTGAACCAATACTGATTACTCGGCACTGATACTCACAGACTATCAGTGTCGGGTATAGAATCGGCACCAAAAATCATTATCAGTACCGGTTCGAAAAACAAACCGGCACTGATAGTACACATATCTAAGCCATATATGTGTACTATCAGTGCTGGTTTGTTTTACCAATTGGCACTGATAAGTATTTCCCACCCTTTTCAAAATGTGACGGTTGCAGCAAGTACCGTGATATTTTCAAATTTTGACCGTTACCAGCAATAGTATAAGGTATATTTATAGACACACACATATAAATTTAATTTATGAGACATCAAGTTTTATTGCAACATCTATACACAAGCACATATAAATTTTATTTCTAAAACATCAAGTCTCGTCACAGTATATATACACCGCATACATATGAGGTTTCATTACAATAATGAAAAGGAGTTTAAGGTTTCTTGCTAATCGAAGGTTCTGAACTCTTCTTTTTCTTATTGGATGGAACTCGCTGGTTGGACTGAAGACTTGATCATTGATGAACCCAACAAATCATTCTTGAAGTGCGTTGATTTCAATGATCATGAGTCGATCTCTGGACAGCACGGAGGGCTGCAATTTCAAGAATTAAAGAAATTAATCCTTATGAACATGTGTTGGACCTGAAAATTAGTCATCAAAATGTATGTCGCATACCTCAGCATCAACCACCTGGTATGACGTGTCTCCGTTGAATCCGTGCATGAATTCCATTACATAAAAACAACATAAATTATTGCCCGAGCCCTGCTTCCTACAAGGAAAGTCACGTCAGATAATCTATTCTTTCGCGAATGGCCGGTGTCTAACACTCTTCTTGATGTATCATAGGTACACTCTGCATTTATGTGATTATTACCGTAAATAGACTTAGATTCAATCAAATCAAATATTACAAGAACAATAACGAAATGGTCGGATTTTACCTTTGTAACAAGTCAATGATAGGTTGGTAGATTTCTTTTGGATTATTTTGTGAGTCGAAGACAACGATCTTGCTAATGTCTGGCTGAATGACATGGAGGATCCAATGGTAACTGCACATAGGTCACCATTGGTTAGTTAGTCCTAATTTCTAATTATGTATTGCTCAAAAAGAATAGAACATTCATGGAGGGGAACACATACCCAAAGTGGTAGGGTAAAAGTATGTATTTCTTCAATTGTAGCTCTAGAATACACTTTAGTGCATAGTCCTCGGTTCCTTTTGGATCTGATTGCATCATTGTCGGGTTTACATGATGTGGGTCGATGAATCCCACATGGTCGATGCCCTCTGTCCTGCATCTTTGTACCTCCGTTCTACATAAGGAATAAGTTAAGAAATTCAATCCAATGGTACATGAATATATACTATGAATTATACGTATACAGCACTTACAGAGTCCAACAACTCAAGATAGACATGTCGAGGGCATCTTACTGGTACAGTCGATACATTTTCTCAAATAATATATAAATAGAGCTGTCCTTGTGAAGGAAATCTCGATCCTTGTATCTGACCTCGAACATTTCTCTACCATCCCGTGACTCCTTCATGTACCACGCATGGAATTTCCGAAGTTGATATGTCAGTTTGTCCCACACATTTGGTGTGACCAAGAGTTCACCCAACTTAAATTGCCATCTCTCGACTGCTTTTGGTGCTAGGGACTCGTCTAGAAATTGCTCTTTTGTCATTTTAGCATCTTCAAGAAATCTTTCTAAATTTGTTCTTGTCATATTTTTTCGATAGAAGACTCCTTCCAGTATTTCTTGCTTTTGATTCGCGTGTAATCTGATTTACTCTTACGCTCAACAGGTTTGACCATCTTCAAGAAAAACTTCTGTGTTTCTACACGTGTTGGTATTTTCTTCTTAGACTCTGGCTTTTGAAAGAATTTCTTGACACTGGCATCCACTATCGCTCTGGTTTCCTCTGGTGTTTGTTCATAAAGCAACTTCTTAGGTGCTTCCACCTTCTAAGGTGCCCTTTGCTTCTGGGATGAAGCCGACTTCTGAGATGAACTCAAATTCTTAGACTATGCAGCTGTTGTCAACTTCGGAGGGGGAGGAGTTGCCTCTCTTGGTGGTGGTGGTGCTGACTTCAGAGGTGGAGGAGTTGACTCTCTTGGTGCTACTAGTGCTGACTTCTGAGGGGGAGGAGTTGGCTCCCTTGGTGGCGACTTGCATAAGGGAGGAGTTGGCTCTCTTCTGGGTGACGGTGGCAGTGGCGGCGACCATGGAGGAGTTAGCTCTCTTCTTTGTGATGGTGGCGGTGGCGGCGACCGTGGAGGAGTCAGATAAATTCTATGTGGTGGGTCTGACTCCGCAACAGACGACTCATCTGTCTCATCTTCAAACACTATGTAGCACTTGGGCCACAGAACGAAGCCACCCACGTTTGATACAAGCCTCTTGGAACCTGTCTCTCCAGGGTAATCCATATCAATCTTACGGTCCACGTGAACCTTGGCGTATCCCCGCGGTATCACAAGATCGTTGAAGAGAGCTCCTTCCATGCATTGGTTGATCTGCCCCATAGCCACTGTGGTGGTAATGTTCAAGGTGGGAACGACAAGCTTGCACACTTTTCTTTCTATGATGTCGTCCATGGGGTAATGAGCTGATTCTTCTTTTGCAAACCCTGTGGACGCTCAGCTGCTCTGACAACCACCAGGACTCACAACATTTTCTTTGCCTTGTTGCTGCCTGTTTCCTTGCTAAAGTGCTTCTTTGATGTTTGCGTTGGGAGGAGGCGGCGGTCGGGGAGGAGGCGGCGCGGCCGGGGAGGAGGTGGTGCAATGGGGAGGAGGCGGCGGTCGAGGAGGCAGCGTGAGTTGATGAGTAATGTTGGCCTAATCTTCCGATAGGTAGTGATAAGTCGGTGGGTGGAGAACTCGACGTTGATGATCCAAAGGCTTCGACCCGAACAGATCGTCTCCCTTGCAATCACTACACCACAGCTCCGATGGTTATCAACTGTGTCGCGCGGTTGACCTCGCCAAGAAGGCTCAATCCCTGCAAGCGTACCGAGAACACAAGCAAGAACGTAGAAGATGCAATCTGAAATATTGCGAATTGAATTCAAGCACTCGAAGTCGGGGTTCCACAAACACTTGCGGCGGCCTAGTCGGTCCGGAACAAGAGCGAAAATCTCACAATTCGTGTGTAGATCAATATCTAAGCAAAACCCAACTCTAATTAGGGTGGCGGCTACTGTATATAAAAGACTAGGGTCGGCCAAGGACCCCTGGACGTGTCCCTAATGGACTCCAACACGTTACAAGGCCCAACGGCCCAAAAGATGGTGGCGCAGCACCCTGACAGATTCTGGATGTCCACTTTTTTTGATGATTCCCGTTGACTCCGAACGAATTTGGACATGGGACCAGTACCGTTGGAAAGATTATCTCCTTAGCTTTCCAACCATGTGTAGAACGTCAAAAACGGAGTCCGTATGCATCCTGGGCGACGATTTTAGTGCGGACTGATCCTGGACTCCAAAACGGACTCGAACTGGATTGAGCCTCCACCTTGGCTTGGGCGCCCTTGCTGTTCTTGTCCCGTGTTTCTAAGTAATAATACATCAAAATTATTCAGTATTATCCCATCCTCATCAAAATATAAAGGAACACTAAGGAACGAGCTCACCTCTTGATTTAGTTGACGTGCACGAGCTCGTGTCAATGGACCTATTGTTGGAGGAATACTCGGTGTGTGTGTATCCGAAAGAGTGATGTCCTCATCATCCTCCCCCTCTTGAATTGGAGTCGTCCTTGACGCAATGTCATCTTCTTCTCCTAAGTAAGGCTTTAAATCTGAAATGTTAAATGTGGGACTAACCCCATAATCTGCAGGCAACTCAAGCTTATATGCATTATCATTGATCTTTTCCACAATTTTAAAAGGACCATCAGCTCGAGGCAACAATTTAGACTTTCTCAAATCAGGAAACCTATCTTTGCGCAAATGTAACCACACAAGATCACCAATTTCAAAAGTAATATGTTTCCGACCTCGGCTACCATAAGTTCTATACTTCTCATTCATCTTTTTAATATTTTCCTTAGTCAACTCATGCATTTTCAGAATCAAATCAGCACGTGTCTTAGTATCAAAATTCAATTTCTCGGATGTTGGTAAAGGAAGTAAATCAATAGGGGCACGGGGGTTAAAACCATACACTATCTGAAACGGACTTACCTTGGTGGTGGAGTGAACTGATCTGTTGTAAGCGAACTCAATATGGGGTAGACACTCTTCCCACATCCTCAAATTTTTCTTCAAAACAGCCAGCAACATGGTGGATAATATGCGGTTCACAACCTCCGTTTGTCCGTCGGTTTGAGGGTGACATGTCGTCGAAAACAGCAGCTTTGTCCCAAGTTTATTCCAAAGTGTCCTCCAAAAGTGGCTCAAAAATTTTGCATCACGATCCGAAACAATGGTGTTAGGCACTCCATGCAAGCGAATGATTTCCCTGAAAAATAAATCAGCTATGTTTGTAGCATCATCGCTCTTGTGACAAGGTATAAAATGTGCCATTTTTGAAAAACGGTCCACAACGACAAATATACTATCCCTCCCCCTCTTGGTCCTAGGCAATCCTAAAACAAAATCCATAGAAATATCCTCCCAAGGCACACTAGGAACAGGAAGAGGCATATAAAGTCCATGTGGGTTCAAGCGAGACTTAGCTTTATTGCAAGTAGTGCAGCGTGCCACGTAGCGCTCGACGTCGCGCCTCATCTTAGGCCAAAAGAAGTGAGTAGCCAGTACATCCTCGGTCTTCTTCACTCCAAAATGTCCCATCAAACCACCTCCATGCACTTCCTGCAAGAACAATAGGCGAATAGAGCTAGCTGGGATGCATAGCCTGTTAGCACGGTATAGCAATCCATCATTCAGCACATATTTATTCCAAGTTCTTCCTTCTTTACAATGTTCGAGAGCATCTTTAAAGTCCAAATCAGTAGCATATAATCCTTTAATTGTTTCTAAACCAAAAATCTTATGATCGAGTTGGGACAACATGGTATAACGTCTAGATAACGCATCTGCAATGACATTGTCTTTACCTTTCTTGTGTTTAATGATATAAGGAAAAGACTCTATAAATTCAACCCATTTAGCATGACGTTTGTTCAGTTTGGCTTGGCTTCTAATATGTTTCAAAGCTTCATGATCAGAATGAATAATAAACTCCTTAGGCCAAAGATAATGTTGCCATGTTTCTAAAACTCGCACTAAAGCATACAACTCCTTATCATAAGTCGAATAATTAAGAGATGGCCCATTCAATTTCTCACTAAAATAAGCAACGGGTTTACCTCCTTGTAGTAGCACTCCTCCAATTACAATGCCGCTAGCATCACATTCTAACTCAAAAGTCTTACCAAAATCCGGAAGTTGGAGTAGAGGTGCATGCGTAAGCTTATCTTTCAGCGTATTAAAAGCTTGTTCTTGTGCTGGCCCCCATTGGAACGGAACGCCCTTCTTTGTCAACTCATTGAGTAGGGCAGCAATGGTGCTGAAATCTCTCACAAAACGCCGATAGAACCCTGCAAGTCCTTGAAAGCTTCTCACCTGTGTGATAGTCCCAGGGGTTGACCAGCTCTTGATGGCTTCAATTTTAGCTTCATCCACTTCAATTCCCTGTGGAGTAACAACATAGCCAAGAAAAGCAACTCTATTCGTGCAAAAGGTGCACTTGTCAAGGTTAGCAAACAAACGTGCCTCTCTCAAAGCAATAAAAACAGCACGTAGATGATCAATGTGTTCTTCATGTGACTTGCTATAGATCAAAATATCATTAAAGTACACCACCACAAATCTTCCTATGAAAGCACGTAAAACCTCATTCATCAATCTCATGAAAGTGCTAGGTGCATTAGTTAAACCAAAAGGCATCACTAACCACTCATATAGACCGAACTTAGTTTTGAAAGCAGTTTTCCATTCATCTCCCAATTTCATTCGTATTTGGTGGTAATCACTACGCAAGTCAATTTTCGTGAAAATAATAGAACCACTCAACTCATCAAGCATATCGTCTAGCCTAGGAATAGGGTGACGATACCTTATTGTGATATTATTAATTGCTCTACAATCAACACACATGCGCCATGTACCATCTTTCTTAGGAACCAAAAGAACAGGAACAGCACAAGGACTAAGGCTCTCTTGTACGTACCCACGGTCCAAAAGGTCTTGGACTTGTCGCTGAATTTCCTTAGTCTCCTCCGAATTGGTCCTATATGCAGCGCGGTTTGGCAAAGTCGCTCCCGGGATCAAATCTATTTGGTGCTCTATCCCTCTCAATGGTGGTAGCCCCGGGGGTATCTCAGCTGGAAAGACATCCTTATACTCCTGCAAAAGGTTAGTGACAGCAACAGGCAAAGAGCTAGGTATATCATCAATTGAAAATAAAACCTCTTTGCATACGAAAGCATAGCACAAAGTATCATTATCTTGAATTTCAGCAAGGTCAGATTTAGTAGCAAGCATAACACCACCCTTTACCTTAATGCCTTCGGACCTAGGTGTGTTCTTCTCTTTCTTAGGTGGAAAAACAGATTGAGCTACTTGCTGATTTTCAGATTCCAAAACACGTTCTTTCTTTTCTTTGTCAGCTAAAGCTTTATCACATTGCACAATTTCAGCAGGTGTCAAAGGAAGCAAAGAGATTTTCTTTCCCTTGTGCATGAGAGAGTATTTATTACTTCTACCATGGTGTGGAGCATCGGTATCAAATTTCCAAGGACGGCCTAACAAAAGTGAACATGCTTGCATAGGCACTACATCAAAATCAGCATAATCATGGTAGGAACCAATAGAAAAATGTACTCTCGCAGATTGTGTTACCTTAACCTTACCGCTATTATTGAACCACTGAATGTAGTATGGATGAGGATGTGCACGTGTTGGCAAGGAAAGATTCTTCACAAGATCGGAGCTCAAGAGGTTGTTGCAACTCCCGCCATCAATTATGGTACGAACACGTGCATCTTTGACAATGAGGAATGTCTGGAATAGATTATGGCGTTGTAGCTGCTCCGCTTGCCCCATTTGAGAACTCAAAACTCGCTTCACAATGAAGGTGCGTGCAGCATAACTCTCCGTGGCAGCGGTACCACTAATCTCCTCCCCCTCACTATCCATGTCATGATCGGCTGCAAGATTAGCTTCAAATGCATAGTCTTCCTCGACATCACTATGACTAACATATCCACCATTTGCTGTTGCGGAGTATGCTCGCTTGCTTGGGCAATCCTTCATGACGTGGCCAATACCTTGGCAGCGACGGCACACAATGCTCGTTGTACGACCCGTGGTAGCTGCACCTGAAGAAGAGCGTGGCATTGGATCCTGCGAAACAGTAGATTTACTCACCTCACGTGATGGTTGTGGTGCTCCTGCTGAACGCGCCCGAGTGTTGGAGGAGGGGGCAGCAAATCGTGTAGATGTAGAAGGGAATGTTGTTGCTTGTCCCGGTGGTACTCGTGAAGTAGATGTACTCCCAAAATTGTTTCGCAATTTCTGCACCTGTTGTCGACCCTGCAGTTCTTTTTCTGCCAAGATAGCAAAATGGAACAACCTATTGGTAGTATTGTAATCTTTATAATCAACAAGGTCCTGAATTTCACGTCTCAACCCGGAGTAAAAAGGAATCATGGTATCCTCATCATCCTCTTGTATACTACAACGAAGCATAGCAATTTGAAGCTCTTGATAGTAATCATGCACAGATTTAGAACCTTGATTTAAGCGCTGCAACTTCTTTTTCAATTCACGTGTATAATCAGGAGGAATAAATCTATTGCGCATGGCACGATTTAGTCTAGGCCATGATTCAGGTTCTAAGCCACTAGAAACTAGACCATTCCACCAAATAATAGCATAATTCGTGAACTCACAAGTGGCTAGTTTAACTCTATGCATTTCAGGAACCATATGAGAACTATACTTTTGATCAACTGTCATTTCCCAATTCAAATAAGCATCAGCATCATATGCACCATCAAAAGGAGGCATTGAAAACTTAATCTTAGAATAAGGATCATCGTGACCGATGCGATTAACATTATTACCTCCATTACCTTGACGACGTTGTTGTTGGCCATGACGTAATTGTTCAGCATGAGGACGTTGCTCAGCACGCGCATCTTGCCCAACAAAAACCTCACCATCTTCTTGGTCACCATCATTAGTATCATCATCATCATCATATGAATGGTCATCATCCTGTGGTGGCTGTCGCAACTCAATGTCGTTGACTCGCGTGACGAGGTTAGCAATGCTTGTTCTAATGTCTGTCAATAGCCTAGTATGCTCCTGCAAGGCTTTGTTGAGTTCTTCCTTGGACACACAATCCTTAAAATCCGATGGAGAGCCATCACCTGACATGGTTAGTAGATAACAAAGGACAACAAATATTATCCCTATCAACTACTAGGTTGTGGAAGGTGGAATCACACACACTCAAGCGTCTTACCACACTCTTACAAATGTTCTTACCAACGCAGCAAGGAGGAACAACCGTGGAAGCGTGGGATGATTGCAAGAGTGAACCTGTTCGGATCAAAGGAGGTGGAGCTTGGAAGGCACAATATGGTAGCAAGGATTAGCAATAATTGTAATCAGAAGAGCAAAGCTAAATAAGTGTCCAAAGTATGAATCACAGTTGCTGGTCTATCACGTGTCCCTAGTCCTAGCACAACAGCTGAAACAAAGGTAAAAAGGATTATCAGAGAAAGACACAGCAAACAGCACAATTATCTAGGTGTTCTCTATGTGCTCCTCTTTTTTGTCTTTTAGCACTAGTAGGAATCACGAATTTTTTTTTTGTATTTTTTTGATATTTTTTTCTGAACTAGGAGCACACAAGCAACAACCACAGAAATTTTCAGCTCAAACGGATGCAAGATGTGGCCTACAGAAAATCAAGCACGTTCTCTGAAAAGCGTGCGGAAACTTCGCGGCTCGAATACTCAATCTTCCAAGCCGAATTTGGGAAAAAAAATTTGGCAGAACTCGGCCAAGCGGGGGAGCAACGGATGTAACTTTTTCTGTAGATGTCCGTGAAAAAAATTTTTGCCTGATTCCGAGTCCGTACGAGAAAGTTATGGCTATTTTACTGAACCCCTGTCGAGTTAGGGTTTTTTTTTTTCAAGCAACTCTTGCAGAAATTGACCTCTTTAAGGTATTGCAAGCAATAGGATCGCGAGATGAACAAGGATGGCAGCGGTGGCAGGGCAATTGATACAAGGCGGCTTGCGACCTATCTAGGGTTGGCGTGGCGGAAAGTAACACAAGGCGGCTCGCGGTGGCAAATCGAGTAATGTGGTGGCTCGACTTCTTGGTGGGGATGGTGGCGATGGGATAGCGGCGTGATCAAAACAGCACGGAGCGTTGACTAAAAACCAAGAACACGACTCTAAAACCAGCAACAAGACTCGACCACGGACACAAACTCAACAACGCGTAACTGAAAACAAAAATTGCAAAGGCACAAAGGGTTCTAGGGCAGCGGAAATTGATGGAATTTTTTTTTGGCTTTTTCTGGACTCTAGGTAATGAAAAACAGACTAATCTAAAGGGGAAAACGAAATTACCTAACGGGCAACCTGAAAATCTGATACCAGTTGATGAGTAATGTTGGCCTGATCTTCCGATAGGTAGTGATAAGTTGGTGGGTGGAGAACTCGACGTTGATGATCCAAAGGCTTCGACCCGAACAGATAGTCTCCCTTGCAATCACTACACCACAGCTCCGATGGTTATCAACCGTGTCGCGCGGTTGACCTCGCCAAGAAGGCTCAATCCCTGCAAGCGTACCGAGAACACAAGCAAGAACGTAGAAGATGCAATCTGAAATATTGCGAATTGAATTCAAGCACT